>NC_137460.1:71692598-72375790 GCF_964235325.1 Thermobia domestica | reverse complement strand
ATCTGTAGAGAAGCATTATTAGTTCAAAACAGTTTTTTCTGTTTGTTTGTTTTAATCAGCGCAAGTGATGAAGAGTTTGAAAATACAGCGTCAGGGCCGGCGCGAGGGGGGATCGAGCCGTGCCACCGCCCAGGGCGGCACGTCTAGTGGGCGGCAAAATTTGAAAAAGAAAAGAATATTATTAAAATATAATGCTTCGTAATAGGCCCACATGGAAAAATAAAATTGTGTTCCCTGAGAATGTAATTTAAACTTACTTCACTCAGATTCAGGAAATTCAAAGCTTTCCCCCTCATTTTCAATTATCAAACTACTAGCCACAGGTATCTCGTTCAAGATTTCCCTTGCAGCAGCGTAGATAAGATTTTCAGCTAGAGCGGATAAGATTGTCAAGTGTCTTTTATATTTTTTTTCTATTCAGCAATATTCTAACGCTCCACTCCAAGTACGCAAAAGGTACACTCCCACTTGAGACAGGCGGTTCTAGCCTACAGCACCTAGAGACATTTAGGTTTTAGCAGCGAGTTTTTAACCAATTTACAAATTGTTCATTATCATGTCTTATCAACAATATATATAAATATATATATAATTGTTTTTATATTTAAGCAATACAAATCATGGCCGAACACATTAAAAGAACCATGGGAGGGCAAAATAAATGCGACCATTACTGAGGAAAAGATGTCCAAAATTTTTTAAATTCCTATTCTTAGTGAGTAAATTGAAAGTAAAATACTGTTTTTGTTGAGAGCTGCAACATATTATACTATAGTGCTAGACTGTACACCAGATATTTCTGGTACAAAGGATCGTTCGTTTTGTACAAATCACATACAATAATGGAGAATGGCTTACAAAAATTTGCGAACACTTTCTTGGTTTCGTACCAGTAAAAGACATCACTGGTCTAGCTAGAACTAACAGAAGTAATAATTAAACGGCTAAAAGAAATGAACTTCTATCTAAGATATGAAGGGCCAAAGATATGACAATAGTTCCAATATGAAAAGAAAAAATAAATTCTCAAGATTTACATGTTTCTTTACTAAACTTTATCGTTAACGATGTAGCCACAACATCTCAAGTCCACCGTTTCATTTTTTTTTTTTTTTTTTTTGTATAGTTAAAAAAAAGTTTCTGACTTCTTTTCTGCGTCAGTTCAACGTTGGGCCATACTAAAGGAACCTATTAGGAGCCTCACTTTAAAACCATTCAGCACCACAAGATGGGAGAGTCGAGTTGATGCTCTGACTTCACTTAGATATCAAATAGAGGCTTATGATACCTTACTTCAAATAAGTAACGACAATATAATAGAATGATCGCCCATGATGTTCTGTGTATAGCAAACCACCTGCGTGGCTTTACTTTCTTTACTCACTCGTTATGTGGTATGACTTTTCACTCCACATAAACATAGTAAACAAAAGTGTGTTTGATCCAGTAGGGTTTCTTTAAAACAAATCTGAGAACTTTCAGAGGAGCAGAAATGATGCAAAGTTTCAACCTTGCTTAATTGATGCGATGGAGTTGGCATCAGCATTAGATATGGATGATCCATGGATAGGCAATACAGTGCACGCTCGAAGTCGAAAGAAGAGACAGTTTCAATAGAAGGCAGAAGATGAAGCTATTGAAGATCCACAAACAAGATACAAGATCGATTTTTATTACAAACTTCTAGACGTGATTGTGTTAGATTTAAGAGAAAGGTTTGGGCAATTTAAACATCACAGCGAGTATTTCGATTTTCTTTACGATATAAATAATCTGAACGATATGCCACCTGAACTTTTGTCTGAAAAGTGCCTGCATTTTAATACGCGAAGAATCGAAAGATATTAACCCGTGATTTGAAAGACGAACTGAAACTATTAACCGCTATAATTAAGCCTAAAAGTTCATCAAAAGAGACTAAAATTAATCAAGAAATATGACTTTGCTCCCTATGTCAGTGTTGCAGTTATGATTTGGTTTATCTTACCAGTAACCGTGGCAAGTTGAGAAAGAAATTTTTCGAAACTTACTCTAAGCTTATTAAAAACTATCTACATTCTTCCATATCTCAAACACGTTTAAGTGCTCTAGTGATGATATCAATGGAACATCAATTGGCTGAAACATTGGACTACGCGAATGTGATAAAGGAATTTGCTCATACCAAAACAAGAAAAGTTTTTTCAATTAAACTATGTTAAATTGTGTATTTCTATTGTGTTTTAGTACATTATAAGTCTTAAGCTAATTACTTACTTTTGCCGTAATATTTGACTCACTATATTATCTTTTTGCTCCATACTCTATTGGAAACACCTTTTGATATAAAATAAGCTTAAAAATTAAAATTCTTAGTCGAACTAAAGCATACATTAAAAAAAAACTGTATGCCCTGCTGTATATCACGTACAGCAAAATCGAGCATACTGAATATTGTGTCATGTATGGAGTCGTTTAAATATTAAAGCATTCGAGAGAGGCAGTTCAATTTTTTGTTTACTTTTCCTTTTCATACATGTTTTTAAATATGGTATCTTACTTTTTCTTAATATCTGAATGTCTTCTGTCAAAATAAGGTTTGTGGATTAAAGGGGCGGCATTTGAAAGTACCGCCCAGGGCGGCAAAACTGCTAGCGCCGGCCCTGTACAGCGTACTCACTACTCCACAATCCTGCATTGTTATGTTACCCTTGCCCTCTAACGAAGAATAACTACAAACTTGATGTCCTTTAGTTCGCCGAGTTTCCGTTGAGAGACACACGTAATACATCATTACCGATAGCAACAAGATTAGCTATAGATGCGTGAATAAAGGCGAAGAAGGTGTTTGTTATATTTGTCCTCTGGGGTCTTTTAATTATTCTGCACGTTTTCTTTTACAAAAAATTGCTTAACGTAAGTACTGTAGTGTTAATTATTTCGGAACTATTTTGACCACAACATGAACAAAAGTACCCGAAACAACCTGAAATGATCCCTGAATTAAAGGATTGGTTGCGCTCTGTTTACAAAGATGTGAATAGAACCAGCGGCGCAAATCTGTCTTCAACATTGGGGGGGGGAGAGGGTAAGACCGTTACCATACTTTTTTTGGCGATGTCCAAAATACTTATGAAGTTGAAAAACAATGTTGTGGAGGATCAGAGTTGTCTTTAGCGTTAGGAGGCTGCAGATTTGAGGCTTATTCTGGGGGACATCTATTTTATTTCACGTTCCTTTGTAGCAATCGGACAAAAATCATCAAATTTCTCCCAAAAAACACATTTCAAATCGGATTATTTGGGAGAAGTCCCCCTCAGTTCCAAGATTGGAGGGGACATGTATCCGTCATCCCCCCCCCCGGGATTTGCGCCAGTGAGTAGAACATATTGTTTAGTTTACATCTACAACTTTTACAATGCTTATAGACAATGAATTTCTCGATTATTTCTTATAGCGACTTTTCACCCAAAATTGGAGTCGTCACCTCTCGTTTCGCAAACTTATTGCCAACATTTTAGAAACTGGTTGCGGGGAGAGCTACAATGGATGATTCAAGTTATTTCGTCGCTTCCGCTGTGAACCTAAGTACAAGATTCCAAAAGTCACATTTTTTTTGGTTCCAAACAATATGTCTGCTGGGTGAAAGCATAGACTGGAATGTGTTGCCTTTCCTACCTTATCTTTAATCCCATAGTAGCTTCTTTCCCAAAGTTAAAAAAATGCAATTCTTCCTTTCTTAATAGTACTTATTACCCAAAGTATTACGTAAGCATTGTATGTTACTTATGTAGCTCACAGAGCCGCAGCTATGGGCGAGCAAGCAAACCACGTGTCCCGGGCGCGTGGTTGGAGGGGCGCCTAAAAGAGAGGTTATATATTAGTACTTTTCCTGGCGGTATTTAATACTTTTCATCAGAGTGCGAAATCATGAAATCAAAGTGAGAGGAAAAAATGAAATGAAATCTTTGAGTTTTACGTCCCACGGTTATGCCGGTTAGGCTAAAGGAGACGGTGATTATGAGAAATGAATGAAATGGTGGAATGAAGTAAGTGGGAGGAAATGGGAGAACCCCGAGAAAACCCACGCACACGGTGTTTGTCCACCACAAGGTTCACTTGGCGGGGCTAGGATCGAATCCGGGACCCCAAGCACCAGAGGTGAACGCTCTACCACTGAGCCACCGCGGCCCTAAAAGTGAGAGGAGACTGGAGGAGTGAAGAGAGAGAGAGAGAGAGAGAGAGAGAGAGAGAGAGAGAGAGAGAGAGAAGAAAACGCTCGCACTTTTACACTTCAAAGTAAATTAAGTCATTTATTTTTTCTGTCCCCCTCCTCCCCCTCCCCGAAGTTCTACTGTCAAAGTAAATAGCTAAAAACACTCCCAGGCCAGAACCGCATCTACGTTGGAAATTTGATCGAGATCGGTCGGTCGGTGCAAGAGATTAAGAAAAAATGAAATGAAACCTTTGAGTTTTACGTCCCACAGTTATGCCGGTTAGGCTAAGGGAGACGCTGATGATGAGCAATGAATTAAATTGTGGAATGAAGTAAGTGGGAGGAAATGGGAGAACCCCGAGAAAACCCACGCACACGGTGTTTGTCCACCACAAGGTTCACTTGGCGGGGCTAGGATCGAATCCGGGACCCCAAGCACCAGAGGTGAACGCTCTACCACTGAGCCACCGCGGCCCCCGGCCGGGAATCGAACCCGGGTGTCCCACGCCAAAGGCGTGTTCACTAACCACTTAGCCTCGAGTGAGCTCATCTGTGAGGCAGTGTAAACCCCCCAAAAAAGAAAGAAAATAAACGCACACTGGATGTTTGCGCAACTGAGGATCAAAACATTCTCAATGGAGTATGAGAAATAGTAAACGTCAATCAATGTGTGCTTTTGCTTATTCATTACTTCGTTAATACTTAATTCCTTCTAGAAATAGTGAAACAATACTATGAAGAAACACTAATTAAACTAATAACAATTACGTTGTATTTCTTAACATACCGTTTTTACCACCCATAGAATTTCAACCTAGTACTATACTGCATTAGTCACGCCGTAACGAAAGCTAAAATTCAAAGACCTGGCACTCGTAACTGTTGAAGCTGTGTTGTAGCTACCTGTATATCACGCGGCCTGCGTTGGTACTCCTCAACATAAATACGTCACAGCCCAAAGCCAGGAAACATCACAAACAGAAGACAGGGGCACAAGCAGTGCCTGACACTTCACGAACTCAAACCCACCAAGACTCAACTCAACATGACCTTCAATTACGTTCTAGAAACCAAACCAATGCTAAGGCACAAACTTACCAACTTCCTATATGAAAACACAAGAAAAAAAATCTAACGTTTTGGTTCCAAAGTGATGACATAACAATAATACTAAAAAGGTTTTTTTAATTTTCAGTAACCCAAACATTAATTAACTAGGGAACATAACAAAGCAAAAATAAATAAATTAAATTAAAAAATAAAAACCTGACAAGTAAGCTCTCCCTGACTACTTTTTTTTTTTAAATTTCAGTGAGGCTGTAAAATATGTCAATATCTTCGTAATATATATATATTTCATTGTAAACAAGTTCTTTAAACAAAAGAAAGCTCTGAGAGCGCTTACCTCTGACGCGGTAGGTCCCTGGTTCGATTCCTGCTCCCGACAAATAGGCTTTTGGTGAACACTGTAGTTGTGGTTATTCTTAAGACTTTCCAGTTTCCTTACATTTTCTTGATTCCACCATTATCATGTATCTCATCGTCACCTTCTCTCTTACATTGATGTACAATCATGGGGCGTTAAACTAAAAGAAAAAAAAATCTTGCAAATATCCTAGTAAAAATGAGTTTTCTAAACTACACTAGTGGCCCCGCGTAGCGTAGTCGCTAACGCTCTCGCCTTCGGTGCGAACGGTCCCGGGTTCGATCCCGGTGGGGGAACTCGGTCGAAAAAGTATCAAAAGATTTTAAGTCCAGCCATCCTGAATGAGGTTTCCTTGGTTTTTCCTCATTCACAGCAGGCAAATGCCGGAGTGGTACCTAACATATAGGTCCCAGGCCGTTTTCTTCCTTCCCAAATCCAAAAATGAAAATGAAATCTTTGAGTTTTACGTCCCACGGTTATGCCGGTTAGGCTAAAGGAGACGGTGATGATGAGTAATGTATGAAATGGTGGAATGAAGAGAGTGTGAGGAAACGGGACAACCCCGAGAAAACCCACGCACACGGTGTTTGTCCACCACAAAGTTCACTTGGCGGGGGCTGGGATCGAACCCGGGACCCCAAGCACCAGAGGTGAGCGCTCTACCACTGAGCCAGCGCGACCCATGATTTAACAGAGAAAATACATATATTGTACATTATAATTACATTACATTACCAATCTTTCGCAATTAATAAACCACAAGTCATTACACAAGCGTGGTTGGTTCGAAGTTTAGCATCCAATTCAGGTCCGAGGCTATCTGAGACTTGGTTCTAGATCTTTAACGTGGAATACGCACAACATGAGCTTCCAGAAGATTCGAATGAACGGGAGGATGAGGAAGATTTCCCCTCTCCAAGTAATTTAATAGTGTTCACTCTAAAGATAAACCGTATATAACTCTATAACTCTCAATCTTTGTCGTTGCAGGGCACTAGTTTGAAGTGAGGTGATCGTGAACAAAAATTGACCTGATGAGAGAGCATTTTCGTATTATGATTTATTACGATATTCGGCAAGGGTTAACACAACAACAATGTGTTCATCAGATAACTTACTTTTCCTGATGAAGCCCCATCTCAGACAATTTACAGGTGGTTTCAGGAATTCACGTGTGGTCAGCTCAGCCTGACTGATGGAGATTGTGCAGGTAGTCCATCGACAGTCATTGTGCCCAAAAACGTTGCTGCTGTTCGTGAAATTATGAACACTGATTGGCATGTGACTTATCGCGAAATTCAGGAAATCTTAGGCATTGTAATGAGCCAAATACAAATAATATTGCACTATTATTTACGTGTAAAAAAACTTTGCACTCGTTGGATCCCACACAATTTAAGTCGCGCACAAAAGACGCCCGTGTAAAGTGGTGCAAAGTTATAACGAAACTGTTCAAGTCTGGATCATCTAATTCGGTGTTTAACATTGGAGCAGGTAATGAAACTTGGATATATACGTACGAACCGGAAACTAAACGACAATCTGCTGTGTGGGTGTTCCGCGAGAACCTAAACCAATCAAAGTTGTTCATGCACACTGTGCCTCCAAACAAACGATTGCATAAGTTTTTGGTAAATCAGGTCATATTGCAACTGTACCATTGGAGAATTGCAGAACAGTCAATGCAGAATGGTACACAACCATATGTCTATCAGAAGTACTGAATGTGAGCAAACAGTTCAACCGTCGTATCATTCTGCACACGACTATACGAGCTCGCACACAGCAGCTGCCACAAATGATTTTCTGGACCAGGAAAGCGAAGTCATGACATCCGGCTTATTTGCCTGATTTAGTTCCCAGTGATTTCTTTTTGTTCCCAACAATAAAGAACATGTTGCGTGGGAAGCGCTTTTGCACCTCCAGAAGAAGCCATCGAGACATACAAACTGCAGGTTTCACAGATACCAACCTCGGAGTGGCATACCTGTTTCAAGATTTGGTTCTATCGCATGAAAATGCACTGCTATTCATGGGGAGTACTTTCAAAAGCAATAAAAAAATGCACTTTCATGTTCTTGCGTTCTATCATTTTCCCGAAACTTTCAGTGCAACCCTCGTATTGCATCACTGAGATATAAATAGCTTTGATTGTATATCTAGAAAAGTCACCCTCTCGTAAGAAGCTTCATTTGAACCCTTCGAGTTACTGCACTTCCCACCTGGATACAACAGGGTAAACGTAGTCTCAAGCAGGCCCGAAACCAGCCACATATGTTTAGAGGGACCATGAATATATTAGGGGGGCAAGTCATCAAAACTTCTCTTACAAATATCTAAATTGTGTTTTCTGTATTGAGGTCTGGAGGGGCCATGAAAAGTTTAGGGGGCAGTTGCCCACTAGCCTCCCCCTCTACTTACGGGCCTGGCCTCAAAACAAAACACTAGAATGTGCGCAACTGGGGATCAAAACACAAACGGAATAGGAGAAATAATTCAAGTGAATCAAAGCCTAGCATAGCGAGTTTTTGCGTATTAGTTGCTTTGTTAATACCTAATTCCTTCTAGAAATAGTGAAACAATACTATGAAGAAAAACTAATAACCGAATGAATCTCAAGGAACCGGAATAATTTCCGACTGATTAAACTAGTTATAAATTCTATAACTTACTGTTCCGTTGAAGGTCTCAACTCCAGCAAGTAGACCTACACAAAACCAAAACTAGGGAATTAAAAATTATTTTTCTTTTTTCATGTCGCACAGCTACGACCTTAGGCCAAAAGAGACTGACAATTAATAGAAGTGAACGCGTTTATGGAAGTAATTTGTTTCCACTCTCCCACCGAGAATCGGACGAGGGGCCACGTTTAGCAAGGCCACACGGAAATCACTAGACCAGTGGGGAAGACTACTAAAATACAAAGTAACAATATATTTAATTTATAGTAGAAATCAAATTAGTGTAAAGAATTGAGAAGGAATCTTATTCTAAATGCCAACAGGGTATATAGTATGCTATTTAACGCAGTTTATCTGAAATCGTGAACTGTGCACACCAGTGGCGTATTTAGGGGGGTGGCTTCCGGGCTTAAGCCCTCCCCAAAATCTTACTTAGTAAAGTAAATGAAATATCTTGCAGAATTTTCACATTTCCAGGCAAAGCCCCCCCCCCCGAAAGTTAACAAAGCCCCTCCCGAACAAAATCGTAAATACGCCACTGGTACACACCAATATCACGGAACGATTTTTATGACGGTGCCCTTAAACTATACCAACTAAAGAAGTAGACCCAATTATCTTCGTGACATTAGGGAATGCAGGCAGGCGCATTAGCCCAGGTTGGGCACAGCTATAAAGAAAACGCATGGAAACAAAGTAAAACATCTTTCAGTTTTACGTCCCGCTTGTAACCAGAGTCTGATCTAGAAGGTAAAAACTGGGGGGGGGGGCAGAACCCAGACTATGGTAGGTATATCATGAGTTTACTATAAACTTTGAAAGAAATATTAATAATACCTTAAATTATATCTGTCACTCAAAAAACTGGGGGGCCTAGCGCCCCCGGCCCCGGGCTAGATCCGCCACTGCTTGTAACGTAATAAAATGTAATACAAGTACTTGATTGATCAAATCTGGTTATCATACCGTGAACCACCACTCGTAAAACAATGAAAATACAGTTACCAACTACTATGTGGTCTTCACGTTGCTGTTAGTAACCACATTATATCTTTACTATTACTTATCAATATATAACATGCTCTGTCTCATAACATCTATAGCATCTGTCCAAGTTAAAATTCAGTTGTTTTACGTTTTTACCAAGCACAGAATATGAACCCAGTCCAATCCTACAATAGTCTCACTGTGAAAGGTGAAATTAAACTGCCTGGCATTCGAACCCATGTCAGGCATTTGCTTTAACGTCCGTTGCAGACTCTCGTGGCGGCTTGCGTGCATACCCATGGCTTTCAACTATGGTTTAGTAACCAAATCAAGTGCCAAGACAAATACAAATAGCAAACACGCCAACTCTCCATATCAAGTTAACGCAGATGGGAGGGGAGGAATGTATACCTAAATTCCAAATTTATGTATCCAAAACAATGAAAACATGTTTTAATTTTGAAAATTATGTTTTCTAGACCAAATATGAACTAACCAGAGATTTCAAGGAACCAGTTCGTCATAAGCTAGAACCATCGCATATCACTAACTATTCAAAATTATATTACTAATTTCTAATATTTCAAACTACTAAGGCAAGGGAATGAGTTAATTTTTTGTGGAAGCTAATTTGAGCTCATTTTACTTTCATATATACATACCAATAAGCTGAAAGTTTCAAGAAGGCCTGAAGATGGTCAAAATGGGTTCTCAAGCCCTCTCTCCTGGCTTACATCCTAGCTACGGACATGACCGTGTTATACTACTCTATGTGAAGATACGTTCCTCAACCAACATAGGACATTTTTTTCGATTACTTACGTAAAGAAAAAATATTTTATGCAACCTATATACACCTTTGAGTAATTTCAAAATGCTCCAAGATTTCAAATGACTTAATCCAACAGTCAATATTGTATGATATTTAAGTTATGAAATGAGAGCTCGGACCACGGTGGCTCAGTGGTAGTGTGGTCACTTCTGACGTGAGGAATTACTCCCTGTTCAATCCTTGTTCCAAGGTTAAGTACCATAAACTCCGTCGGTCCAGACCTACTATGTAAGTGAACCGGTAAAAATGCACTTTAAACAGAACATTCATAGGAACCAATACTAAACCGAGCCCTGCGGGGTGTCTAACCCCGTTCGCTTGCTGTCACTCGCTCAGTTATATTTCCCTTAGTAAGTAACACTGGAGATCTTATATTTGCAGGATTGGGGGAGAAACTAAAAGATACCCAAAATCACTTGTTCTGCTCAAAGTGCACTCTTACCAGTGAACGAAAATTAAGCAAACCTAACCAAAATATATTTATACGTAATTATGCCAGTTTTTTTTTTTTTTTCCTTTTTAATAGAACCACTCAATCGTAATAAAATAATCACCCTGACTACTAAGTAATCTTGACTCGCTATCGCTCACTTGGCATTACTATGTGAATTGAATATTGAGCTTTGATGAAGAAAGTAACCATCCTGGGTACCAACTCTCTTTACTTATATATGCGCACCAGCATTCTAGAACCTTCCCCGTAATTACTGTCAAAGTTGAAGAGCTATTGGGGCTTAACGGAATAAATAGGTCTACACTGTTCCCAAGTGCTTTGTGATGAACAAACACCATGGCCCTTTTTTCCACAGAGTTCTCTCGTTTCCTCCCACTTTCGTTATTCCAACATAATCATTCATTTCATAATCAGTCTCCCTCAGCCCCAGTGCATAATCGTGGGACATTAAACTTTAAAAAAAAAAGAAAAGAAAAGAAAGATTAACGTAGTCTACACAAACTGCTACTTCTATAAACATACCTTCATACATTTACGTAAATAAAAAACAAACGAGCTTACGGAATCTCGCAGCACTGAGGTGAAAGTAAAACAAAACTAATTGAAATGTAAAATAGTAGATCTTCTAGTGCAGGAAAACCAACTTACTTGAAATCCTAGGTGAGTGACCACGATCAAAAATGCTTCCACTCTCCTTCTTATACTAATTTTGCACATCAAATGTCAAGCCAAGACGAAGCTAAGTCGCTTCTATGCTACTGAATTCTGGGTATTACAAAAATAATGACAACCCGCCCGCTAATGCTACCAATGAAAAGGATCCACCAGTTAGTAACCCCTACGGGCAATTTTACTATTGGGCAATGGAAATAAAAAAAAAATGCTTTTTACGTCAAGCAACTGATAGCAGACACTGATATATTACTTGTTTTCTCTGTTGTTTTTTAAACCTTTCAATACCCACGTATTTTTTCTGTAGTGGGACTGGGTTGTTAGTACACAAGATATACATGGAAAGATACAGCAGGCGGCGCGGTGTCTCATTGGTAGAGCGTTCACCTCCGGTGCTTGGGGTCCCTGGTTCGATCCCAGCTCGCGCCGTGTGGACTTTGTGGTGGACAAACACCGTGCTCGTGGGTTTTCTCGGGGTTCTCCCGTTTCCTCCCACTTTCTTCATTCCACCATTTCACTCATTTCTCATTATCACCGTCTCCTTTAGCCTAACCGGCATAACCGTGGGACGTTAAACTTCAAGATTTCATTTCATTTTCAAAGATACAGCACCGAGGCTACTAGGCTATATTAGACGTAGATCCGTAGCTTTCATTCAAACCACATTAGAGAGCACGGTGGCTCAGTGGTAGATCCTTGTCTCTGTGGCGTGAGGTCCCTTGTTCGATCCTCGACCAAGTAAGTTTGGGGTGGGCACCATCGTGTGCGTGGATTTTCTCGGGGTACTCCTTTCCCTCCAACATTCTCATTCCATCAATTCTTCCATCATCATTCACTTACTTTGATCATCGTCTCCCTTACCCTAGCGGACATAAGTATGGGACGTTAAACTGAAAGATTTCATTTCAATTCATTTCATTTCTCAAACCACAGTACCTACCATCGAGAATCAAACCTGTTCTGCATAGTCAGCGAAGTTCTAACTACTTGGCCATGAGGAATCCCATCAGGGGTGTCATTTAGAGAGGGCAGGGAGGGGCAATTGCGCCCCTGAGATTGAGATTTATATAGATTTTATCAATAGAATAGTATTAAATCAGTAAGAAAACGCAAAATTTTACTTATATCAAGAGGTCTTGCCCCCCCCCCAAGCAAAATCTGAAATGACGCTCCTGAATCCCATCGATGTATGTTTGGTTTGGTCAACAACATATTTTCCTCCTTTGCTTCTTTCTTTAGTGGTTGAATAATAATAATAATAATAATAATAATAATAATAATAATAATAATGAGTTTCTTCGTGGTTAAGCGGTTAGCGTACGCGCCTTTGGCATGAGAGACCCGGATTCGATTCTTGGCAGGAGTTCATGTGGTTCGAATTCCACGTTAATCAGTAGGTCCCGTCTCATATAGCCTCGCTGCTTAAAGGGACGTTAAACTCAAAATCAACTCAACTCAATAATAATAATAACATACATCCAGAAATGCTTTAGAGGTGGCTGCAAATCGGATGATTAATATGTATGCTTCATATACATAAAACAAAACGTAATAGACGACTAGTTAGCTTCCATGGGCACGTTGTATTACAGAAAGATCAGTATTATAAACGTAATTTGGAAGATGGTATAAATATAAAGAAGGCAACAATGTAATCCTGGTATCTTATGCGTTCATCACAGGGATGATACTGCATTGTAATATATATAGAATATAGGAATAGTCTATAGTTGTTTTAAGACATCGGAGAACTCCAGTATGTGACGTAAAATAAAGTGATAAACAACTCCGCTTTTTTCGCCTGTGATCAGTACTCCAACTAAGATTTTTTTTTTTAAAAAAAAAAAAAGGTACATTGGAAGCTTGTACGGTGGCGTCAACTGCCGTGTCCCCGTACGAATCCTTCCATTTAAACAATGCTTCTTCACGACTGCCGGGTACGAAGAGTTGCTCGAGACAGTTGTTCTAAAGCTAACGGTGGCGGCGACTGTTTTAGAGGAAGCAACTACAGTTGCCCCGTACAAAAGCTCCAATTTAAGCAATACTTCACAAGCAGTGACATAACTCGGTGGTTGCGTGTTAAAAGGACATTAGAAGAACTAAAACACGTAAATGACGTAATCGAATTTTCCGAAGAAATAAAATAAATTTCGATGATTTTTTCCAAACCAAACTTTGACTTTCCGCTGAATAAAATGAAATGAAATGAAATCTTTAAGTTTAACGCCCCAGGGATATGCCGGTTAGGCTAAAGGAGACGGCAATAATGAGAAATGAGTGAAATGGTGGAATGAAGAAAGTGGGAGGAAACGGGAGAACCCCCGAGAGAAACCAAGAGCACGGTGTTTGTCCACCACAAAGTCCACTCGACGCGAGCTGAGATCGAACCAGGGTCGTCAAGCACCGGAGGTGAACACTCTATCACTGAGCCACCACCCCCGCTGAATAAAGTCGAAGTCACTACTTCAAAAATGAAATGAAATGAAATCTCTAAGTTTTACATCCCACGTTTATGCTGGCTAGGCTAAAGGAGACAGTGATGATGAGAGATGAGTGAAATGGTGGAATGAAGAAAGTGGGTGGAAACGGGAGAACCCCGAGAAAAAACATGCACACGACATTTGTCCACCACAAAGCTCACTTGGCGCGAGTTGGGATCGAACCAAGGACCCCATGTGCCAGAGGTGAAGGCCTTACCACTAACCCATCATGGCCTCTATTAATAAAATTGCAAACTTTTTTTCATGTTATAAGTGTACAGCATACAGTACATATATACATTGTATTATTTATACCTTTTATAAACCATGAGTTGTAAGTAACAGACCGTCTAACGTCGTAAATATATTTCACGTGAATTACTTTTCTATATTGAAAGTATTTATCACGAAAACCTATCAACATAATATTTTCAGATTTGAAACGTCAAAAACTGGAATGTTACGCGCTTACAAGTAGGTCAGATAAGCTAGTAAATTTGCATGCATAGTAAAACTAAGTAAAGTTGACTGATAATAATTTCCGCCCCATCACATTTGGTGCCTTAACTCTCTGTGCTACTCGACTATTTTTACAAATTGATTCCCTCCCTTCAGAGTGTTTCACGAAACAAATCTTGGACCCGGTAGAGTTCTCACCTCTGACGCCTTGGGTCCATGGGTCGATTCCAGCTACTGTCAAGTGAGCTTTTGGTGGGCAAACACTGTGTGCGTGATTACTCTTAAGATTCTTCCGTTCCACCCCACTTTCTTTTTGCAACCATTATCACCTATCTCATCATCACCTTGGTGGATAATCGCAGGACGTTAAACAAAAAGCTTTATGTGAAAATATTCTAGCAAAAATGGCTAACAGTCTTTTAGACTACACGAAGACGATATTCGCGCTGAAAACGGTTTCTAAGCAAACATGTTATGAAGTTATGAGATTTACTCTATGTTATAGTAATTCTCCTCCGAGGAAGGGACCGTCTAAAAAGAAATAAATAAACACAACATTTACTTTGTGCACCTTGAAATGTAGAAAAAGTTTATAAGCGCCAATGTTCAAAGAATTCTCAAAATTCAGATTCGCCCATTCTTTCTTCTTAACTAACGGGTTAAAATAGGAAGAGTTGCAACCAGAAGTCACGTTAACATGTTAGTGATTTATTAAGCTTAAAGAGAGTTATACTAAAGTAATCGGTAATTAAAGGAATATTTAATTAATGTTATAGTTAACTATTGTACTTACTCAGGCTTTTGTTTCCTTCCTTTGTTCTTTTTAGCTGTAAACAAACCTAGTTCAGTAAATGACTCTTCTTCTTCTTCTTCTTCTTCTTCACCAATTTAATGCCCGAGGCAACAAATATCGTTGGATAGTTAGTAAATATATGAAGCGTATAATAAATTAATAAGATCGTGTTACGTAGTAAAGTATTAAAAGTATAAAGTAGAAGATATAGAATGAAGGGTGTTACGACCTCCCACGCCGTGACACGATATGCATAAACCGACCCGCAAGAAAACGACAGTTGTTCTTTGTTCAATGACGTCACTCATGATGAAAGAAAGAACTGTCCATGGGCGGTCAGAATCTCACATACAGATGGATGTATGAAATATATAGCTGACGTATATAATATACGTATACATATGTAATATACGGAAGTTTGTTCGATGTCAGACATCCTGCAGCAACATGATGTAATATCTAAGTGAGAAAAAGGCAGTAATTATGTAGTATATGGATAACGTATGCTCCATACAGATTTCCGTACTAAACGTAAGGATTCCATATATTTGTACAACATACAGCTGTCCGGATAACGGATTTTTCTCAGTGTACTTCCATATGATATTCTGGTAGCAGTATCTCCTAAACCTCTGGAGCTTCGCACCTAAAACTTCACTGAAATACTGACCACATTTAGTACTACTTTCTCATATGTGTCTCAGTCAGCAACTCGATTCACCCAAACGTAAGGTTTACTTGTCAGTGGTAAAGCGCTTACCTCTGATGCGTGGGGTCATTGTCCGACTGGCGGCCAAGTAAGCTTGTGGTGAACAACATCGTGTCCCTTAGTTTTCTCGAGGTACTCCCGTTTCCTCCCATATTTTCATTCAACCAATTCTTCCATCATCATTCATGTGATTTAATTATCGTGTATCTTAGCCTAAAGGGCAAAAACTAAGACGATTAACTGAAAGGTTTCTACAGAAGGAACAGTATTGAGTTAAAGGTCACATCACAAAGGTTATTTAGTCATGTGCCATTTTTTTTTTTTGCTCAAATTTAATGCCTTCTTCCAATCAAGAAATGTTCAAATTAGCAACTACTTTCTTTTTTTTTTTTTTTTGCCAAATTATTTCGTCTAATTTTTTATCTTTACTTATGACAATAATTACGTGAAAAAGATGCATAATTTTGGAAAGAATTGCAAATTTTAAGTATAAATAGTCTTATAAACAGGAGTAAAAGTGGATCTGAAAAGGTGGGGGGAAGGTAGGTACCGGCATGACGACATGCCGTTCCCCTGCCTATCTTTGCCCATTGTAATTCTTTAGGAACTGGGGGACGTCGTACATATGATTTCGAGGTGGGATACGACGTTCCCCCGCGTTCCCCCACACTTTTACCCCTGCTTATAAACAGAACCAAAAACACAGACTGGTATATTAAAAATCAGCCAACCAAATCCCAGAACACTGAGTTATTAAAGCTATTAAACAATACACTAAGTTATTAAACAATACAGAATATTGTTTAAACATAACATTTCCTTGAAATTCATAAATCCGGAAAATTGTTAAAACAGATAACATTTAATTTCAATGTACTTTTCGGTTAAGTTGAACCTCTGATCATTAAGTAAATATTTGTATGTAAAAAAGGGCCAACAGATACAAATAGTGATCCTTGTTTCTTGCAACATCCTGAACATCCTTGTGTTCTAGGTTCTGGTTTCCTTCCAGTGCTTCGTTCACATCCATTAGATCAGGACAGCCCATTCTGCATCTTTCTCAGAACACTGCTCCTCTAATGTTGTAATGACAGTTGTCAATAATGAGTAACTAAGCACAATAATACGTCATCTTGCACCTCCTTACTTACCTTTCTATTAATATACAACTGAAGTATAATTTTGTACACTGTCTCTATGAAATCGCATGAGGGCCGCTATGCGCTCAGTGGTAGAGCGTTCACCTCTGGTGCGTGGTGTCCTTGGTTTGATCCCAACTCGCGCAAGTGAGCTTTGTGGTCTACAAACACCGTGTGCATGTGTTTTCTCGGGGTTCTCCCGTTTCTTTCCACTTCCTTCATTTCACCATTTCATTCATTTCTCATCATCACTGTTTCCTTTAGTCTAGACGGCATAACCATACTTAAAGATTTCATTTTCTATGAAATCGCATATAGCCTTAAAATGGTTACGAATCAACACTGTAGCCATAACCAAATAACCCGTCTAGTAAGAATTAAAAAGTAAATAAAACTGTTTAAATTTGTATCAGGAACTCAACCATACCGATTAGTGATAGCCGAGATTGGTCAGTTAGTTATTGTCACCTCTTATTCCTATTCAATACTTTTCGCTTAACTGGAGTGAACTGAAGCAGAAGCAAAGTGAATTCTCACACATTCGGTATTCATATTTAAATTCAGAAAGAAAAAGCTGCAAAAGACTTTTAGAAAATTAATAGATACATTGAGAGAAGGTACAAAAAGGTGCTTGCAGGAACGTACGTAGTGAGTTGGTCCTGAGAGTTCGAGCTCCACTCAAAATCTCAAATTTTCCGTAAATTTAGTCAAATTTTAGGGATGATTTTTAGACATTTTAATATAATCTACCCTCATATTGAATTTGGACTCTTCCGAAAGTCTTCGGTCTCTCCCCCTCTGAAATAAATTCCTGCGTATGTCTCTGGGTGCTTTCATTGAAGAAAAGTGAAAACAGGTGTAACTAAAACACAATTAGAAATGTTTATTTAATATTTTCCTTTCAAGAGAAGCTAATATAAGAATTTTGATAGAAAAAAATGTAAAGTGCAACACATCAAATTTCTAGCTCTAGTTATATATGCAGAAATACCACCACTTACATTAGAAACTAGGGGTAAATTAACGGGAAGAGAAAGGGAAGTTTTTGCGTCGTTGGTGGGAAATTTATCATCCGAGAAAAGCTGCTACGAATGCTCTCAACAGTAAACCATTCAAATAATCGTCTAGACTCTACTTGACTATTTGATTATCTCAACCGAACCGAAAACCCACACGATCAAGGCGTTGGCGTATCATTCAATCGTTCATTTCAAAATTAAACATGTGTGAAACGTTTCCTTGATGGCACAACGAGAAGACAAGTCACCACAAGAAGTGAAAGACAGACAGAGAGAGAGAGAGAGAGAGAGAGAGAGAGAGAGAGAGAGAGAGAGAGAACTTCTGACAAACATCGACCACAGATACGAGATACGTAGGTTGCCTCTAGCTGGTGCCTTCACACGTTAACGTTTTTTCAAAATTTTCTTCTTTCTTTCTTTCTTTCTTTTTAATTCATTTAAAAAGTTACACTTTTTGATTTACACTTAAAATGGAAAGTTTAAGCGACATTGCACAATTGACTTTGCTATCCGTTTGTGATATTTCTGTCATCCCACTTCAGCCTCTAATATAAAATATTATATATTGTAATTAACTCAGAAAAAGGTATTGTTTTTTTCTTACTGTTTTAATATTTTATTTGAAACATAAAAATTACCAGTTAAAAATATATAAGTTAAAATTAACTTACGTCAGAACATATCAGTTATTTATAAAAAACTTCCCGGTTAAAATTATGTGCTAGTTTTTGCGCGCGAGCCGTCCTCCCATTGTACAGACGATAGTTTAAAGTTATGCTTATTTAAGAACTCTAAATGGATTGTTTTCATTTTCAAATAGTTTTTAAGCCAACTAACTTGCGATTACACATATATTAAACATACTTATGACCATTGTCTTAGAAATAGCACGCTCATGTTCAACATTATCGTTATTCATTTTGAAATAAATTGGAACAATACAGTTCAAGTTGCAACATGAAATATGCATATTGCAACATGAAACCGTTACAATATGCTAGTGTAGAAATACACAAATGTTAATGCTCATGCTCAAATATAAATTCCGGGGATGTGGTGGTTCAGTGGTAGAGCGGTCACCTCTGGTGCGTGGGGTAACACGCCAAGTGAATTTTGTGGTGGACCAACATCGTGTGCGTGGGTTTTCTCCTGGTTCTCCCTTTCCCTCCCACCTTATTCATTCCACCATTGAATTCATTTTTCTTCACACTGTTTCCTTTAGTCTAGCCGGCATAATAATAGCAGAACGTAAAACTTAAAGGATTTCATATCAAACCTAAATTCCCTTCCCCTCCTCCAGCAACGAGAGGGGCGTATAGAACGAAATATGCGGATTACACTGACAGCTAACAAGCAACAGCTTCAGCTCCTTCTAGCGTCAGTAGCTTAATAATAATAAATAATAATAATAATAATTAATAATAATAATAATAATAATAATAATAATAATAACTCAGTCGCACTGTACAATCATCTAGATCTGCTTTAATAATCTCTCTCGTGAACAGACTCTTTTCTTCGCAGGGGCCGCGGTGGCTCAGTGGTAAAGCGTTCACTTTTGGTGCATGGGGTCCCGGGTTCAAACCCTGCTCCCGCAAGTGAAATTTGTGGTGGACAAACACCGTGTGCGTGGGTTTCCTCGGGGTTCTCCCGTTTCCTCCCACTTTCTTCATTCTACTATTTCATTCATTGCTCATAATCACCGTGTCCTTTAGCCTAGCCGACATTACCGTGGGACGTAAAACTCCAAAATTTCATTTCATATTCCTTTCTCTGCACACTATACTTCAATCTCAATCTCTTTAATATGCCACCTCTGGAAATTTACAACCTTAGTCCTGTATTGAAAACCTAAATAATGATATGGTTATCGCTATTGATAACTATTTTAATGTTAATCATTGTTCTATTAGGCAAACCGAGCGGTCATCATCATAATGCGACAGAAATAAAGCTCATAAGAAACCACATTGGTTGTAGGTGCACGAAAAGAGTCCTGAACACACAGAAAGTCATATAATAGCACTATGGCGGAATGCACATTCATGCAATCTACATCCATTATATTTAATTGTTGCACTTTGAAATTACCGCGGAGGTAGGTAGATAGGTGGAACTTTCGTATTATTATATGAAACTCCATAAAACAGAGAAAGATAAGTTGAATAAAATTGTGCAATAAAAATTACTGCTTTCCTTTTGTATATAATTAGCATCAGTAGAAAGATATCCATCTAAGTGGAAATAGCTGCATCTCACTTTTCCCCCTTTTGACCTTTTAATGTTCATTCAGATTAATCTTCCTTTGTCTCCATTCTTTCTCGCAGTCTCATCAAAATTATGCAATTATTTCAACACAGTGAGCACACCTAATGACTGAAACGGAGCAGAAGAGATTAGATAAAAATTCTGTAATAATAAGGATTAAACTTTTTTTAACGCTTTATAGAAAGAAATGAAATTTCTTCTAATTGGACTGTAAATTTCACTATAATGACCACTACTATTAACGGTATTACTACGGTATTAACGGTATTACGGTGATAGATTGTTAGTGTTGGTTAGTTAACGTTAGATTAAGATACCTGTTTGTTTGTTTGTTTGTTTACTTATTGGAGTTTAGCGTCCGTCTCTTCTTCAGTACCAAGCCTATATAATACGTTGATCTACAGTTTAAGCAGAGACGGAACTAGAAATTCCAAACTTGGGGGAGCCAGCTAGAACCCAGACTATGATAAGTATATTATGAGTTTATAGTAAACTTTCGAAATTATATAAATAATAGCATAGTCAATTTTGTCATTCAAAACTCTGGGGGGCCTAGACCCCAGGCTAGATCCGTCACTGAGTTTAAGGAGGAATCCGAACTAATTTCGAGTTTTAGTTCTCTCCCAACAAGAATAGAATCTGAGACCAAGTGCACCAAAGGCGCACATGCTAACTACGAGAAGGGCTACGGTAGTTTTAGGTAGAATTATTCGGTTGATAAAGTTATCTTTTTTAAAAGTTTATTTAAGCTAGGGCAATTTTGCTTAAGATAGAAATGTGGTTAAGTTAGCTTTGTTTAGTTTACAATAATAGTCTCAGTTTGCTTTTGGTTAGGAATGTTGTATAATATGTTCAGGTGATTATGCACTAGATTTCTCCAATCCTAATTTCCATGTAATTTTTTGTGTATCATTTGGTTTTAGATCAATGAGGGTTTTTATTTGATACTAGCTGAAATACCCATTCTTCGCATGGGGACTGTATTTTTAAGTCAATGCCTGTGGAAGTATCACCATTCATCTCACCGACCGCGAAAATTATGGATTTGACACTAATATGTATCATTTTTGATTATTTTGACATGTCTCGGTCCCCCCCCCCCCGCCGGTGCCCCAGGTGCGCAGCCGAATGGGATTAATAGATTAGGCTTTCACCATTGATCACAACGATCGCGAAAACTATGAATTGACTGTAATATCTTTCATTTTCTACTACTTTTGCATGTCCCGGTAAACGCCCCCTGAGACCTCTTGGTTCGAATTTTGAAAAGAATGCACGTTTTTGTCTGGGACCTAGACCAAACTACTTGTGACCAAAATTTGATAACTTTCGGTCCACTCGTCTGGTCCCCAGGCCAGACCCGTAAACGCCTTCCCCCTGAGACGCCCTGTTTCGAAATTTAAAAAAAAAAACGATCGTCTTGGTCTGGACCCTGGATCAAGGTATCCGTGACCAAAATTTAGTAACTCTCGGACCACTCGTCTGGTTTCCAGGCCGCACACAGACATATACACAGACACACTCACAGACAAACTCATTATTTTATTTATATTAGAAGATACATTAGATAAATTAACACGTATAACAACTCCACACGTTTTGTTATTACGTTCCCATTTCGAGTGTTTTGCGTATAACAAATTTCATTAGTATTCCTACAGAAGCACTTTGGTAAAATTATTCGTGACTGTACATAATAGATTCCTTTAAACTTACACTCGTACTCACCAAAAAAGAGTACCTGCTTTTGCTACGAAGGTTGGATATTAATTTCCTAAGTTTAGCACTGAAAGGAACACGCTGTTGAACATTAAAGAGGATCTTGGATTCCATATATGGGATATGGAACATGAATAGCAACTTTTCTACACATCCTTTTATCATAGACAACCAGCGTTTCTTTGCTACTGGGAAGGTTGCATAGAAGCTAGGGAATGTAAATTTTAAACTAGTTACGAACAGCGATTATTAGTCACCATTACTAATCAATATGTTGGCCGAGTTCTTTAATTGAAACAATCCGTTAAGATAATTGCTGTAACTGTCTATCGCAGAAACCACTATTCGAAAATACGCTTTCTTTCAAGAATTAATGTGTGGGTGACGGGCGGAGGTACTAACAGCACAATCATATAAAGCCCACTGTGTGGTCCTGATAAAGTAATGTCATGTTACAGTTATTGCCGAAGCATCCATTTATGAAATTTGAACATAATTATCGTAAGCATTCTCGGAAAATTTCGTTAAAAAAATGTCATTTTTTAAAAAATTTTTTCGTAAGTAATTATTGGTCACATTGCAGAACTGTTAACGGAGTATTTATTTTTGAAGGAAAAATAGAATCATCTGAAAAGGTTTTGAGAACATTATCCTAAAAGAACTTACCCCCAGTAGTAAACTACCCCTTGCATCTTTTCAGGAGAAGTTGCTTATGCATTTTTAAAAAATAAAATATAAACAAAATTAACTGTCTTTTTCTTTCTTCTTTCTCTCTCTCTCTCTTGTATTGAGAAAATCGTACGGAAACAACTTAGTGCCAGGAGTAAAGTAGCTATGTTTTTTATTTTACCAAGGAAATTGCTTCCGCTGTACTATAAGGTGGTTAATAAAATATTGATTAATACATGAACGAACTATATACTGTAATTAGTAGTTTTCAAGAAAATTGCATTTTTTTAATTTTCGTTTCCAGTTAACTATCGTTATTTTTGGGAGTACGAAGAAAATTTGCCCTTCCCCACAGAAGAATCTGATTAATAAATTTAAATTTTGTTCCGGATATGTTCTACGTTATGGTCTATAACTGATTTTACATACATTGGGACAAACTGACGAATGAGAAGAGGGTCAGAAATTCAAACATTCACTTATTCAGTATGGAATGCTACAAAAGTTGGATGCAATTCAATTTAAATCTCGTACTAGATTTTTCTTTCCATATTCACCATGCTTTCTCCATTCTTATCGCTGGTTGAAAGTAAAAAAGAAATTTATTATTTAATTGTATTTACCAAAATTATTGATCTTTCTGTGAATCAAGTCTGCAGCAGTACTTTTAGCAATTTTGTGATAAGAAGAGAGAAAGAAGGAAGTCTGGCAGTCTCTATTTCAAGATAATATTGTGAAGTATTGTAGTTTGTGGGATAAAATCGATAAAAAAATTGGAGGCTTGCGAAATGGGTGTGTGGAGAAGAGTGGAAATGAAATCTTTAGGTTTAGCGTCCCATGTTATGGAACGGGGCTAAAGGAGATAGTAATTATGATACTGAATGAAATAGTGGGATGAAGAAAATCATACAAAACGTGAAAAACTCGAGAAAAATCAAGCACATGATGTTTGTCCATCACAAAACCCACTTGGCACGAGGCGATATGGAACCAGAGGTTCCATGCGCCAAAAGTGACCGCTGTACACCTGAACCACCACAACCCCCAAGAGAAGCATGGAGATAATTAGTTGAGTCCAACGGACAGCCAGTCTGGAAGTGTTGGAAATAGTAAGGGGAAAAAGGAAAATTTTAGATTTAAGTAAACAGAGGACGTGATACAGATAGGGAAATTTCTGAGAAAGAATTGTATCATCTTAAGAGACATGCTAGAAGATACAGTGGTAAAGAAAAAGAGAGAGAGAGAGAGAGAGGGAGGGAACGGTAGAGGCTACAGTACAGTAATGATATGAAAATTCCTACGTAAAGACGAAGAGGTTAAATGAAGACCATAGTGCACCGAAGGTCACTCAGTTAGTATCAAGTAAACTGCCAACCATAGCAGAATACCTAGTATAATGATATTGATGATGATAATCTTGCCTGATGATGATGGCCTAGTGGGACTGATGAGAACCATGAAAAAATGTGCACACTACCGCTTATAATTTTTGTAAGCTAAAATATCATAAAAGTGGAACAAATTTGAAATATATTATTGACGTATTGTTTTTTTCATATATTCTACAATTTTGACATATTGCTTCGATGAAGAAAAACAAAAGATTTTTCCTATAAAAGAGAAGGCAAAAATAATTAATCTTTCTCCGCATTCAAACCAAATTTTCAATGGTAAAATTGATAGAAACGAGGGCAACTCAAGATAGTGAAAGAGACAAAGCGTGACATTGCTATCCAGAGAATTCAGTAATTCTTGCTGCAAGGCGCGCACATTTCTTTTTTTTAAAAAAAGAAAAATACAATAGGGGATTTTGCAACATAAAGAACTCGGCCAGCAGACCGTGAACTGTATATTGATTTTTCCCCCTTATTTCCAGATGAATGTTCTGAGTCCCTGCGTAATGTTCGTACACAACAGTTCATGCTGAGATAAATGTGCTATTTTCGGAGAGCAATACATATTCAGTTGTAGGTCAGTGGGGAATATAATGTGGTATTTACGTTTGTTTTTTATTTCTAATTTTCAGGTAGTTGTTAGCTAACCGCTGAAATGTAACGGGCATTTGTTAGCTTCAAACTTAGTAAATGAAGCATCTTCTGCTGTATATTTTTTTCTCTCTCCAGAAAATTTTAAAGTATACTCGGTACAGAATTTCCAATACAGAAATATCTAAGTGAGCGTAGATGAGTAGGTAGTGTTTTCTCTTTCGCAACGAATCCTCAGGTCTATCAACCTGGCTAAAGGTTCTCTAATGTTTTACGTCAATTTTCCACTACGCAAATATTGTAGTGGCACCTTTTAAGTATATCTTAGCCGATTTTCTTCCAAGGTTTCTACTAGTGGTGGGCACAAAAACCGGTTTTTCGGTTTTCGGTGTTTAGGAAAACCGAAACCGGGTTCTGAAACTTTTCAAAAACCCGGTTTTGGTTTTCTCTCCAAAACAGGTTCGGTTTTCACCGAAACCGGTTATCGGTTTTCTCCAAAACCGGTTCGTTTTTCACCGGATCCGGTTTCGGTTTTCTTCAAAACCAGTTCCCGTTTTTTCCAAAATTTATTCAATTTCGTTGTTCTCCGGGAACCGATTCCGTTTCCACAGAAATAGTTTTATGTGTTTTCCAAACGTTTTCACCGAAACCACTTTTGGTGAAAAAACAAACCGGTTTTTGGAGAAAACCGAAACCGGTTTCGATGGAAAACTGAACCGGTTTTTGAAAAAAAACTGGTTTCTGTGAAAAACCAAACTGAAATTTGGAGAAAACCGAAATGTCGGATTTTGGGATCTCGGTTTTTCTAGAAACCGGTTTCTGGTTTTTATAACAAACCGGTTTTATCCATCCCTAGCTTCAACGTTCCTCTTTAAATGGTTTCCATTGTTAGTTGTCCATGTTTAAAATTAAACAAGTAGTTGTGTCACGTGTATACCACCAGAAGTGTGGTTCATATGGCGTGATATTTTCCCAATTAACGTTGAAACTGGAAGTGATAGTAAATTCTTTCATTTCCTGTTAGGTAGAAAGATTGAACATGAGCGTATATTGGCGCACGGATGCTCAGTGGTAGAGCGTTCACCTCTGGCGTATGGGGTCTCTGGTTTGATCCCGGCTCGCGCCAAGTGGGTTTTGTGGTGGACAGATACCATGTTCGTAGGTTTTCGTATCGCTTCCTTCTCTTTATTCATTCCATTATTTCATTCATTTCTCATCACCGTCTCCTTTAGGCTAGCCGGCTTAAACGTGGGACGTAAAATTAAAAGATTTCATTTTATATGAAATACTAGCAAATAGTTTAGATGAAAGATGAAGTGACGCGGTAGGTAAACGGTTAGCGTATTGAACTTCTATTCGGCGGACCTAGGTTCGAATTTCGGCCAGGTTGAAAGTTTTTCAAATCTTTCAATTTTAATGCATACTCAGTGTGACAAGAAAAATCTTTCTCTCCTACAGAAAGAAAAAGATGTTGGAATGAGAAGGATTGGAGAAGCTCTCTCAATGGAGGCAATCATTTACAAACTTATTTCCTGCAATTGTTCTATATTTGATATTTTCAGCTACTTTCAAGCATTTACTGATTCATGCGGGGTGGTCAGTATTTTTATTTCTCTAAACATACAGTATTTAACACGTTGACTGTCAGGTTGAGCTCGTGTGTCCGATTCTAAAAAATCCCTGCCCACCGCGTCGGTCATATGTGACCGACGCAACGATGGTTTCTTTATTTATTTCAACAGCGAAACTGAATTATTCCACAAACTTAACTTGCATCTAAGTACACACCATGGATAGTAGAAGAAAGTGCACTACGAAAATTTTCCCCCAATTATTATTTTTGCTTTCAAGAACATAATAAATTCCACAACGGGATATTTATATCTTCCATAGATTTTTCAATATATAAATATTGTTTTACATATTTTATTGACATATTTGAAGCAATATTCTGTTGCATAAAGATCACATAAAATTGTAACACGTGTATACATGGTCCTGTATGTGATAACACCTGTTACATTATATTGTGGTTACGTGAAGATTTTTGATGTGTTAGATTATGATGGACAAAATTTGATATTAAACAATACATGTTACATTTTCTGTGAATTTTATATAAAAACTAGCTGGGGCTCCGTCCCAGACCCTGAGTTTCCTCGGGCTACTGCCTCGCATTTCTTATCTATCGCCCTTTGCATCAACAGCGAATTTCATGAACATGCTCTTCATATTTCCTGAATCTGCCCGTCCGGAGCCTTCTCCCCCACACACTGTCTTTGCTTGGCCTACGGCCTCGCACCTCTTGAACCCACAATTCTATCGTTTCTTTTCCTATTTCAACTATCTAAAAGATAAAACTTTATATCCCAAGAAATCGCCCATCTAAATAACATTGGAATTTCTTCACCCACCTTTAGACCCCTAAAAAATTAAAAATATTCACTTTTGGCAATTTTCTTATCGGTTAGTCCTGTAAGGCTACAATCATGCCAAATTTCATCATTTTAATCATGCTGGAAGTGCCTAAACATTTTGGGGTGTAGAAGACATCTCATATAAATAACATGGGAAAGATTTTTCACTTCCCCATAAAACCACATTACGGTTGGAAATTTTTATTTCTGATGATTCACTGAGGTAACGCTAACGAAAACGTGCAAGCATACCAAATTTCAAGTTTTTATTCTAAGTACCTAAAACATGAGATTATAGATCCGAAAAAGGACAATTTAAGTAATATGGGGAAATTCTTCATCCTCTCTTTAGATCCTCTAAAAATAAAAAAATATTCACTTTTGGCAATTTTCCTGTCGGTTAGTTCCGGAAAGCTACAATCATACCAAATGTAATCATTATAGCCTACAAAAAGTGCTCAATAATTTATGTCAGCTCATGTAGTTTTATACACTATATAGTTAGGAAATGAAATGCAATTAAATCTCTGAGTTTTACGTCCCACGGTTATGCCGGTTAGGCTAAAGGAGACGGTGATGATGCGTAATGAATGAAATGGTGGAATGAAGAAAGTGGGAGGAAACGGGAGAATCCCGAGAAAACGCACGCACACGGTGTTTATATATAGTTAGGATATCTATATATATGAGAGCAAAACAATTAATGATTGCTGATTGGCTGGCTATCACAATCAACTTCAACCAATCCCCTTCAATGACAAAACCAGGATATAAAACAAACAAAATTCGCTAATTTCCTTTCTCCCCGCTGCTGATGAAGCCAAGTGGATAGCTGACGAAACTGTAGCACGTTATTTTTACAATAAACTTACAGCGTTTGCACACGTCCCCGGCAATGCCGGATCCGGTTCCGACAATGCCGGCGATGGAGTCGGCGGCAATGTAATCAAATGGTAGCTGGCACACGCTTTCCGACCCGGCAAAAAAGCCGGTGGAACTCCCGGCTCCGGCAAATGCAGCCGGACTAGCCGCCGACATGTCGGTGCCGGCTCCGGCTCCGGTTTTGTCGGCGGCAATGTTTTATTATGCGTAGATGCACACGCAGCCGGAGCCGGCTTGTTGATAGGTTTCTTCAATCTAGCTACAGTGAGTGAGTGGCAAGACGTTGTGTATGCTTGTTTCTTTTCCTGTATTTGGATTTTTTGTTTACTTCAGGTTTTTTTGTTATTTTCTTTTTTTTCACATCATAAGAATATATAATGAAGAATGGAATAATCAAAATGGCTGTGAGGTACCACAAATATAGTGGCTTGCTATTTACATAAATTCTCAGCAAGGGAAATTCGGATCTTGTTTGAATTATCCAACTACGGCAACGCGTATGAGTTTCACACATGTATGTATGTATATTAATTTGTTATGTTCTACAGCTGAAACTTACTAAACGATTTAAACAAAGGGGTCGTTGGATTCGTTTTGATATAGAATATGTCTTAGCATATATGAAGTCATAATTTTTAAAAAAATCAACTTGGCGGAAATGAACAAAATGGAGATAAGAAGAAATTATGAATCTAGGATAGTTCTCCAGTGCTTATCCTGTTAATTATGCAACCCAGTATATACAGTATAAACATCCATCATAATCGTAGAAGTAGGCATTTTCAAGCATAACAAAGGTTGTAAATAAAATTAAAGTAAATAAAAACTACAACACAACTACAGAAAGAAATGAAAATGCACAAACAGAACAAGAAAATTTCTATTCTTGTGGTTGCATACTGTTTTACCTTATAGATCACAATAAAAATATGTACTCTGTCTTGTCTGGTATTTGTTCCATAGAACGATTGTATACTGAGTGAATAGGCAGCCGCAATGTTGCCTTTGTAGAACTTTATTATTATTATTATTATTATTATTATTATTATTATTATTATTATTATTATTATTTTAAATAGCTTGATCTCAGCCTGTTTCAATTTTGAGAAATTTAAATAGATGTTAAAATTATGGCAACAAAAGTGAAAAAAAAGAGAAAGAAACCAAAAGAAGGCCATATACCTCGTGCGCACACATCCACACACACAAAGAGCAAATAACCTTGTTTTTTCGATCTTCTGTTAAGTCTCCCCCGAGGGGAAAATATAGAAAAATAATAGTTTGCAAGACTCCTTCCATCAATCATTAATAGGGATTAGGTTTCTCCTAAGCATTTTCCTTCTGTATGGATTGTCTTTCTTGGCTCCTGCAAGATCATAGTACGTAATTTGGAAGGGGGAGGGGGGTGTTTGTTGAAAGAGGGAAAGGAATGCATAAAGAAGAATATCTTGTATAACAGTGTGATTTGATTTAATCAACACAACAGGCTACAGCCGAAATTACCTATGTTTTTGTTTTACAAGATGCAAGATGCATTGCAAAACGTTATCTATGAATGTTATATCGGACATACTACATATGTAGGCCTATCTAGAACAAAATCTCCCCTGGAAAAAAATCCTCCTATGCTGAAGAAAATTACAATTTAGTTCCGTTTCCTCCGTTCGATTCCAGGAATGTACTCGATTCGTCTATCTGTATGCAACTATGCAAGCCCACAGGGGATCAAGGACAGAAGTAGGTCAATTTGACAGGGGGTGGATTAAACTGACGTTTATCATTTATATGAAACTATTCTGGAGTGCCGTACTTTCTGCGTGAGTGTCGCTATATGTTACTTATTTCCGCTTGAAGTAGCTTTTTGATTTAGTGGATTGTTTTCTGCAGTGCACTGAAGTCTTGCTTCAGTGACAATTCATTTCGTCGTTCATCGAGTGACAATGACTAAAGTGTTTCAGTACGATGTTTAGAATTTCATTGAATTAGTGGAAATGAGATCTTGTCTATGGGACAAGACTACAGACTCATATAAAGATAAGGTCGAAAAGCAGAAAGCCTGGAAAGAAGTATATACAAACCTTGCACAAGACTTCGACACTATGGGCAAAAAGAAACGAGAAGCGACAGGTATGTATAGGATAATATAAAACAATAGTGATTCAAACGCTTTCTGTTTACTTACAGTTGATACATAAAATGTAGATTATATGTAAATGAAAATAAAATGTACACTCATATCCAAAATGATTGTCGCATATTTATAACTGTCTTCTTGTAAGAATATACTTTGATAATGATTTTGCAGAGTACTTTTAATACTGATAATGTGTGTATAATCGGGAAATGTATATTTGTGGTAAATTTCATAGGAAAACAATTATAAATACGAAAATTAGAATGAGTAAAACAAAATGTTGCTAAATGGACAAGAAAGTTTTATTTTCGTTGTATTGTTCTTATTTACTGCTCTTTTGACATGAAATTTACCACATACATGTCTTTGCCGATTATACACATACTAACATTATAAGAAATACCGGGCGAAATCGTTATCAAATTATATTCCTAGAACAATATATTTATAGACATGCGACAATAATTTTGGACATGAGTGTACAATCGAAGACATAAAAATGGGCCACTTCGATGTTCGGGGTAAGTACAATTTACCAGCTGTCAATTTGCCACCAAAATTCGACAAAGCGGACAATTTGCCACCAGTTTTCGCAAATTCTTGACAATTTGACACTATTGGATTGTGAGTTTAAGTATAGGGTTACTACTTGTCAAAATTATTAATTTAGCCATGTTTTTCTGCGAATGCTTTTGATTAGGAGTATATACGGACCAATTTACAATATACCCCTATACCTTTGTGTACTAAAGAAAAGATATTTGGGGATTTAGACGTTAATGCTCCTACGTCACTTGATTGACGTAATACAATTAACCTTGTTCTTTGCATTGAGCTATTTCTCAGATATTGAACGACCCTTCCATTTATTCAAGTCAGTCTGTAATATTACACGTCTCTTGCAAAAAAAAAAAAAAAAAAAAAAAAAAAAAATCTGAACAGCGCTGAATATGATTACTAATTCGTTGTGCTAAGAAATCGAACGTTTGTTTAGACATGCGAAAGTAATTAATTAAAAAATGTCGAATCATATGTACGCAGCTTTTCATATAATGTATAAAACGGACTCATGTTCTCTCCTTCACGTTCAAACTCAAACTACCTTTCGGCACCGGCATTACCGGGATGTGTGTGCAAAGCAGCGCCGGCACCGACATTGCCGGATCCGGCTCCGGTTTTGCCGTCTGCATGTGCAAAGCAGCCCCGGTTCCGGTTCCGGCATTGTCGGTGCCGGATCCGGCATTGCCGGGAACGTGTGCAAACACTCGAACTCCCGGCTCCGGCAAATGCAGCCGGACTAGCCGCCGACATGTCGGTGCCGGCTCCGGCTCCGGTTTTGTCGGCGGCAATGTTTTATTATGCGTAGATGCACACGCAGCCGGCAAAGACGGAGCCGGCTTGTTGATAGGTTTCTTCTATCTAGCTACAGTGAGTGAGTGGCAAGGCGTTGTGTATTCTTGTTTCTTTTCCTGTATTTGGAGTTTTTGTTTACTTCAGTTTTTTTGTTATTTTCTTTTTTTTTGTTATTTTCTTTTTTTTCACTTCATTTGAATATATAATGAAGAATGAAAATGGCTGTGACGTACCACAGATATAGTGGCTTGCTATTTACATAAATTCTCAGCAAGGGAAATTCGGATCTTGTTTGAATTATCCAACTACGGCAACGCGTAAAGTGAGTTTCACACATGTATGTATGTATATTAATTTGTTATCTTCTACAGCTGAAACTTACTTAAACGATTTAAACAAAGGGGTCGTTGGATTCGTTTTGATAGAGAATATGTCTTAGCATATATGAAGTCATAATTTTTAAAAAATCAACTTGGCGGAAATGAACAAAATGGAGATAAGAAGAAATTATGAATCTAGGATAGTTCTCCAGTGCTTATCCTGTTAATTATGCAACCCAGTATGTACTGTATAAATATCCATCATAATCGTAGAAGTAGGCATTTTCAAGCATAACAAAGGTTGTAAATAAAATTAAAGTAAATAAAAACTACAACACAGCTACAGAAAGAACTGAAAATGCACAAACAGAACAAGAAAATTTCTATTCTTGTGGTTGCATACTGTTTTACCTTATAGATCGTAATAAAAATATGTACTCTGTCTTGTCTGGTATTTGTTCCATAGAACGATTGTATACTGAGTGAATAGGCAGCCGCAATGTTGCCTTTGTAGAGCTTATTATTATTATTATTATTATTATTATTATTATTATTATTATTATTATTATTATTATTATTATTATTATTATTTTAAATACCTTGATCTCAGCATGTTTCAATTTTGAGAAATTTAAATAGATGTTAAAATTATGGCAACAAAAGTGAAAAAAAGAGAAAGAAACCAAAAGAAGGCCATATACCTCGTGCGCACACATCCATACACACAAAGAGCAATGTTATACCTTTGTGTACTAAAGAAAAGATATTTGGGGATTTAGACGTTAATGCTCCTACGTCACTTGATTGACGTAATTCAATGCAAAGAACAAGGTTAATTGTATTACGTCAATCAAGTGACGTTGCCATAATTTTAACATCTATTTAAATTTCTCAAAATTGAAACATGCTGAGATCAAGGTATTTAAAATAATAATAATAATAATAATAATAATAATAATAATAATAATAATAATAATAAGCTCTACAAAGGCAACATTGCGGCTGCCTATTCACTCAGTATACAATCGTTCTATGGAACAAATACCAGACAAGACAGAGTACATCTTTTTATTATGATATATAAGGTAAAACAGTATGCAACCACAAGAATAGAAATTTTCTTGTTCTGTTTGTGCATTTTTATTTATTTCTGTAGTTGTGTTGTAGTTTTTATTTACTTTAATTTTATTTACAACCTTTGTTATGCTTGGGAATGCCTACTTCTACGATTATGATGGATATTTATACCGTACATACTGGGTTGCATAATTAACAGGATAAGCACTGGACAACTATCCTCGATTCATAATTTCTTCGTATCTCCATTTTGTTCATTTCCGCCATGTTGATTTTTTAAAAATTATGACTTCATATATGCTAAGACATATTCTATATCAAAACGAATCCAACGACCCATTTGTTTAAATCGTTTAAGTAAGTTTCAGCTGTAGAAGATAACAAATTAATATACATACATACATGTGTGAAACTCACTTTCCGCGTTGCCGTAGTTTGATAATTCAAACAAGATCCGAATTTCCCTTGCTGAGAATTTATGTGAATAGCAAGCCACTATATTTGTGCTACCTCACAGCCATTTTGATTATTTCATTCTTCATTATATATTCATATGGTGTGAAAAAAAGAAAGTAACAAAAAACCTAAAGTAAACAAAAAATCCAAATACAGGAAAAGAAACAAGAATACACAACGCCTTGCCACTCACTCACTGTAGCTAGATTGAAAAAACCTATCAACAAGCCGGCTCCGTCTTTACCGGCTGCGTGTGCATCCACGCATAATAGAACATTGCCGCCGACAAAACCGGAGCCAGAGCCGGCACCGACATGTCGGCGGCTAGTCCGGCTGCATTTGCCGGAGCCGGGAGTACCACCGGCTTTTTTGCCGGGTCGGAAAGCGTGTGCCAGCTACCATTTGATTACATTGCCGCCGACTCCATCGCCGGCATTGTCGGAACCGGATCCGGCATTGCCGGGGACGTGTGCAAACGCTGTAAGTGTTTCATCTGCACGTACTTTCCGTATGAAATAATATAGGCGGTCAGGATCTCACATACAAATGGACGTATATAACATGTAGCTGACGAAAGTAACATATATATATGTATGTAATATAAGGAAGATTGTTAGATATCAGGCATACTGCGACGGCATGATGTAACATCTAAGAGCAGTGCCTATATAGCATACGGATAACGTATGCTCCGTACTGATTTCTGTAGTAAGCAAGAGGATTCTGTATATTTGTACAATATACCGCTGTCCGGAGAACGGATTTTTCTCAGTGCACAAATCATGTTAGTTGCCTTTTCCATTCTTTAAAAATTGCAACTTCTGCCAGCAAAGTAATTTGAATTATAATATTAAAAACTTTCAAAACGTTATATTCAGGTTTACTTTAACTTTAAAGAATCCTTTAACCAAAATAAGGGTTTAGTTTACATTAGTACTCAATATTTACTAATAAACAAGCTGATGAAACAAGTTATGTCAATGAAGAATTCAGAAGTACTTTCTCACTTAAGATATTTACCAAGATGTTTTATTTTCCCTATAGTTGGTTAAATATTTGTTTTTCGAGCTTTACTAATTGCACTTTAATTGCCAAACACATCTTATTTTTGATAGAATTCGCAAAACTGCTACATATACTCAGAAATTGACATAATCACGACTAGATTCCATTTTCCATTACCAACAATTATCTAACCTTAACCGCAGACGTTCTTCAAATCAGAGATTTGCAGTCCTATTTCCATTGCAACGTTTACATTAAAACATATGGAAATGTAAACATATACAAGAGTATGAATATAATCCGCTTATTTTAAATAATCATCGAATTTTCTGGTTGAATAGTTCTGAAAAAATATTCCAGTTAAAGAAATCAAATATTTAGAATACGGTAGTACTAAAATGATATAAATTCAGACAAATTAGAATAATTTTCCTAAATAGATCTATATGTATTTCAATGAGTAACAAAATTGATTATTACTATCACTACGCCCACATATAAACTAGTCAAAATATGACCGACTAATTGAAATAAATGGAGAATTGAAGTGAATGAATAAATATTATTAATACATGAAATTTACAAGAAATTATGACAATATTATATAAAAAATAACACCCTCTTCTGGGCTACTTAGCCAGTGAAGCTGGGGCAGAATGGCCACTTGAATTTCCAAGCTACTCAAAATGATAGAATACTATTCTAAAAATTAAGAAGCTTGGTGGAGAATTAGATTTAGACTTTGAATTGTAGGTTTCATCTATGTGTATTACATCTGAGTAGAATAGAAAAACCAATTAAAATGTCAATTTAATAGCATTGAATACTCGTGCCATCTTTATTTTTAGTCCATTGACTCATATGGAAAACTATTTCTCTTCTTTAAAATGAAGCGGAATTTTGCTCGTTTGAGTTTATTGATTTCTTAAAATCTATTTTCATGTCCCATTTCTTCATGAAATTTAAATTCTGTCATACGTAATTTCACATTTCAATATTTAATGTTAATATAAGTAACGTTAATGATGTCAATAATAATATAAATGACCAAATGAAACTCCTTCACGTGGTGTACACTGTAACTAATGTAAGTCCTTCACGTGTTATGCACTGTGGCAAATTGAACTCCTTTACGTGGTGTACACTGTGACAAACTCCTTCACGTGTTATGCACTGTGGCAAATTAAACTTCTTTACGTGGTGTACACTGTGACAAACTCCTTCACGTGGTGTACACAGCGACAAACTCCTTCACGTGGTGTATACTGTGACAAATAAAACTCCTTCACGAGGAATAAATAGACTGTGTTAGTGCTAGTTTTATATGTACAGTATAATGCAAACTCATTTTGAAAAAACAAAGGACACTTGAACTTGAATTAAAAAACAGTAACATCGAAACATTCAAAAATTTCAGTTCATCAGAAAGAAAACAGAAAAAGTAACTCCCTATATAGATATACAAACTAAAAATCAAAGATGGTACACGTACTCTATACTGGCAATATCTCACCATTATGCTCTTTAGACTGAAAGAGACGACTGTTTTTTTTTTTTTTTTTAATTTAACGTTCCATTTTTACACCATTTAAGCTAAAGAAGACGAATGAAGGTGAATGATTGGTTGTGAAAGAATTGATGGGCTGGAATCCATTTAGGGAGCTCTGGCATTAGAGTTGAGTCCTGTACCATTGAGCTATCATCTGTTGCCTAGTTATTTCCGAATGTCACACGCAAAAACAGAACATAGTGCCCAACTTTTGTGCACGAGGTCGTTGTTTCGATCCCCACTCGCGCCAAGTAGACTTTGTGATGCACATGCACCGTGTGTGATTTTGTCTATGTTCTCCAGTTTCCTTTCACTTTTCTTTTGTCCCTCATTGCATTCATTACCACCATCACCGTCTCCGTTTGCCCGATACATAAACGTCGGACGTTTAACCAAAAATAAAAAGTAAAGAAAATAGAAACATGTTATCTTCTTTCGAGGAAGAGTATATTTGAGAATTGGAGGCCATAGAAATGTAAATACCGAGGCATATACTGTGCAGTATGGTAACCTGAGGGTCAGGGTCCCTGCTAGATGATTAATTTATTTCCCCTTTCAGTTCTTCCCAAATATCTTCTGGTCCCTTTCGACACCTAGGAGACATCACCTCCTCTAAAGTGAAGAAGATGCAAAATATCACTTCTGCATCCCCAATGAGCCGTCACGAACTACCTCAAGTCGGGGACACTATACACGTAACTAGAGCTGGCCAGGCCCATAGAACACAGTTGGCCCCTAGAATACTAATAGGATGATATCCTGAAACTATGATTGTTTAAAGATATTTTAATACTTACAAGTAAGAGGCCATCCTCCTTCCTAGCAAAACATCCTAGTTACAACAATGCGGCGCACTCTTAAACTTACTGTGAAGTGCGAGTACAATCAAGCAGTCTTGTTTTGAGAAGGGGAAAACCTTTGTATGTAACTAGTAATTTTGTAAAATACATATGTTACGTATTTGTTTTGTTTGAACTCAAAAACTTTATGAGAGCCCTTCAAAGAGCATAAATTTCCGCGAACACGAAGTGTGCTTTGAAATAAGGATAAATGAAATGCTTCCAAAATGATTTGAACGTAAAAACGCCTTACGTAAGAAATAACTTTCATATATTTTTTTTTTACAATAGCCAGAAAATTGTGCCCTAGTGGGTTATAAAATTTCAGTTTGGAAACCTTTTATTAAGGCAAAAAATGATGGTATAATTCAATGAGGATTTTTTCAATAACATTACATCTAATAATTGGCAATCTCTTCCCAATTTGTAATTCTTAAATTACAGTAATACATAACAATAACGGTTGATATTAAAATAAATAAGTTTTTTCCATTATTTTTGTTTATTCTCATTTTAACACCAACCACTAGCTGTTACTGCACTTTCGTATCCTTTTGTTTATTTTTTTTATTTAATCAGAAGAATATCAGTTATACATAACGAATGCGATTTATAAAACTCATAAAACCTTGACCAAACATGATATTGTGATTGACCTTGACGAGCTTAGTGCGCATATGTGATATTATTGTTTATAATCTTGGGTTCCCAAGTTATAAGCTATCAAAGCTAGTATTTGAACCTTGTCAAATTTTTGCAACAAAAGATCTCTAATTGCAATTTAGAACAAAAATGCATGGAACACAAGCAGTTCTCTGATTGTTATTTACAACAAAATTACATTGAACAAAAATAATTTTAATTGCTATTTAGAACAAAAATACATGGAAGAAAAACAGTTCTCTAATTGCTATTTAAAACAAAGTACATTAAACAAAAACCGTTATTAATTGCTATTTAGAGCAAAATATGTATATAAATATTCTAATTGCTATTTAAAACAAAACTACATGGAATAAAAGCAATTATATAATATCTATTTACAAGAAAAAATGAATACAGGGAATAAACCTCTTATCAAATGTTAATTTGATCCATAGAAAAGTAAATTATGAGATTATTGCTTAGCTATCTTCCAATGCCGATGTCAACATACAATAACGATTCATTTTATATATATACAAAAGAAATTAATCAATGTTTTTTTTTTTCATCATAAGGAATCTTCCTAGTAATACACTGGAAAAAATAAAACACTATTTTTCATATCCTTAATACTGTTTCTCTATAGAATATTAATATGTTTGTTGTTTACTTGTATTCATTGACTGTTCCAAACATGAGTTATCTCGAAAATGTGTTCTGACAAGACAGAATATTGCGGAAAGATTTGATAACACTATTATGTTACATTTTTACGGGCATGTTCAGAACATTGCTGAAAGACACAGTGACTAACTTTAGCCGTATAAAATGTATGTACTGTTCGGTGTAGGCGAGTTGTGCTTTTGGTTTAGGCGAAAATTCATCTAATGTGTATATCTTCTCACTCGAATACTGCACGATATACATTACTTTGTTCTACTGCTACCTCTTTAATCAGTACCGTTCAATTCTCATCTATTCGTTTTCATAAGTGTCAGTCGAAGTTAGGGATGCGCACGAGACGACTCGAGACAGGATTTTCCTGACAAAATTCGAGTCGAGATACGGCTTTTCCAATAGAGAAATATACATTTTTCGAATCGTGACATCACTTTTACAGCACATTTTCGAGAGGAGACAGCCACAAATGTTGTCTCGTGCGCATCTCAATTCGAAGTCATAAAGTTTTTAAAAAATAGTATTGAAATTTAAAATATATTAATATACTAAACTACGTAGATACATTCATTGCTATTTACATTAACACTGAAGTACTGCAATTAAAGCATTAATGTATTTACCTGTAACTTAATTTTCTTTCACGTTCCACGGTGCCTCAACAACAGAGCGTACAACTGTTGTCGTTGTGTTCCTGGTCCAATCCCACCACTTGTTTTTTCATGTTTAATTACAAAAGGTCAATATTAATTTTTTTTTAAAAAAAAGAAAATTTTCTTCCCGAAACAAAAACTGAGTGAACATCCCAGTCCAATCGTACGAAAATGTGGGCCACGGTCACTCAGTGGTATAGCGTTCACCTCTGTTACGTTCGATCCCAGCTCGCGCCAAGTGGACCTTGTGGTGGACAAACACCTTGTGCGTGGATTTACTGGGTTCTTCCGTTTCCTTTCACTTTATCCATCTCAGCATTGCTTTCATTTCTCATCACCGTCTCCTTTAGCCTAGTCGACAAACCATGGGACATAAAATTAATAGATTTCATTTCGTATGAAAATATATCTTAGGTAAGTGAATAATTAAAAATCCAGCTTGCATAGACCGTGTTATTATGCATAAAATAACGGAGAAACATAGTCAATACTGCATGAATATGAATACAAAATATTCTTTTTAACTGGATCAAGGAGTAAAGCAATGGGTCTTCCATCTTTCTTGGACTGAAATCTTCGTACCTTATCTCCTCTGTGGCGTAAAGATTTTTGATACAAAGAATAAAAAAACGAACTTGAGTATTTCTAACACAAAAAATGATATATATATATATATATATATATATATATATATATATAATGTTGGTTCGATCTTAGGAAGACATTCAATAGTTCAGCGCAGGAAGCGTAAATACAAAGTAAGGTGGTTCTTAGAAGGCTTTTTAGGTTTCCTTTGTTTTGGCACTGGCTTCGAGGAAACAACCCGAGACTTCCAAAAGTATATGGCAGAAGAAGAAATGTTTGTTCAGAAGAGGTCTTCTCTTCCTGATAATTTAGTATGTTTTGTTGGAACGCCTTTTCCCGGTCTGAAAAGAGGAAAATATTTTCCTCCTTTCTCTTCTATACACCATCTCTCTCTCTCTCTTTCTCTCTCTCCCCTTTCTCTTTCTCTCCCTCTCTCTCTTTCTCTTTTTCTCATATACTTTTCTTTTCTTGTACTTGTTCTGTGTGTTCGTTCACTCCTTTTGTTAGTTTTTCGAGATGTCAGTGCCTTTTTAGATATATGATTACTTTGTATGTTCAGCCGGTTATTTCTCTCTATGTAACTTTAACTGTTTGTGGGTCAAAGGGCAACATTTCAAGTTGTCTTTGTGTAAATATGCTCTTATAGCAATGTTTGTACAGGCACACACACACACACACATACATGAAAGTTAGAGATATTGTATGTACGAATCTTCTACTATTTTGTACTTGAGAAATACTATTTTATACTTCTTATATTTTCGAATTTATATTTCCGCTCAAAATATTTCTGATTTTTGTGAGCATCTACTGTGAGCCTGATGTTTCAGCACGGAAAATTTGCCGTCGTATGTCAAATATAATGCCTAATGCATAAAATTTGACGACAGTAGAATCAAGATCTGAGAAGTACTGCAGTTTAATACGTTTAATTATCTTTCTTAAAAGTGAAACAAAAATTTACAATTTGATATATACAGGGTGTTTCAAAACAAACACCTACAATGTTTGGGAGGCGATTCCTGACACCAAAATAAGACAAGAAGTATAGACCAACCTGGGTGCACAAATGCTTACTATCGGAGTTATTGGATGCCGAAAACATAAAAAATGAACGTTAAAAAGTCCATAGCTCCAGTACTAAGGGACCTACCGTAGTCGGGTCAAGACTTCACTTATGAACTAGTATGTGCCTATTTAAATATCCATGTTTCAGAATTCTACGGTACTTCCGCTACAATTTTTATAGAGTTAGTTGGTGAGTACTTCAAATTACATACCCGTAGCCAAACTCCCCCTATGAAAATTGTTGCGTGAGTATCGCAGAAGCCTGAAGCATTAATTTTTGCATATGCACATATTAGTTCTTAAGTGAAGTCTTGACCTGACTACGGTAGGTCCCATACTATTTTAGTTATGGTCGTTTAAAGTTCTTTTTTTTATATTTTCGGTAGTCTATAACTCCGAAAGGAAGAATTTGTACACCCAAGTTGGTCTGTACTTTTTGTCTTATCTCGGTGTCAGGAATCACCTCTCAAAGGTTGTCGTCGATGTTTTGAAACACATTGTATATTGCTTACTGTGGAGGGTAAGGCAACATATGGATATAGAAGATAAGTGTAATGATAGAAATTTGAAAGAAACGACAATTTTTCAAATTTTACGAATCTTTGTATCTTGTTGGTTCGCTAACATTTAAAAATCCTAAACTACTGTACTTTGAAAAGTTTGTACGGCCGCCAATGTATGGTCTTCTGTGCTCAATTGTCGCTTAGTGATAGCGCATATATAGTACTCATCATTTCTACTCCAACTAGTAACAATGGGCGTATAAAACAATCGTAAACAGTTTTCAAAGTATGGCACTTTTTTTAAAATTTTAGCATATCGACGCGGTATAAACTGTAAACTTTCAAGAATTGCTTTTTCTTTCAATTTTATGTCACTGTATGGGCCTTCTATGTTTATATCTCTCACACAAAACAAATATGTTACTCACCTATTATTTATCACTATGTTACCTTACACATTTTTGTTTATGTTATTATCTGTTACAAATTTTCTTTCTGATCGTCCATTTTAAAAATTATAATTCGATATCATTCAGACATACATCTAACTGTCTTCAGATTTTACGCTTTAGTCAGAAGTACTTTTTTGACAAATGGTGGCATACCAAAATAGTAGGTTCAAAGTAGATGCTCACAAATGTCCAGGGTATTTGAAAACTTTTGAACGATATTGTACTTGGGAAATATGTGCAGTGTAAATAAAGTACTGGAATTTGTGTGACTAATAGTTTATTAACAAAGGTAACTTTGTTAAATTTACATTAAAAGTCACATTACAGGCATTTTGATATATCCTGTATCGTTCTACACTATTTCCCAAATTCGTAGTAACTGTTGCTGTTGGCTAAGTTGTTTTGTTGACCTCGGCGATGAACAATTCTACAGTGCGTAACACGGACGGAACATCGGGAAACATGTGCCTCATAGGGATTCTCTCAACCATAAAACAGATCAAATTCACATGAACTCATGACTGGTGAATATATTCGATATTGGGAATCAAAACTCCCGATAGCACCAAGTAAACAGTTGGGTTGCTGTACTTGCCTAGGGGTGATAAAGAGCATTGTTATGGAAAACACAATGTGCCGAGTCTATTCGGAAGTACAGATGTTAGTAACTCGTAGCACAATGTAGATGATGCTGCTCGAAGAAATGTTCAGAGTACGCTACGTTGACAGTTTCATTTATAGATATGATATTTCTATTGGTACCAGCCTATTAGGAATACAACTACCAACATCACTACTCTTCTGGGTTTCTGTCTCATTTTTTTTTCAATTATGATTATACTTGGTAGCACCTTTCATTGATTGACGCTTTAAGTTGGACTCAATATGCTTTCATTCGGACTCCATGTCTTGTCAATTGTAATAGTACATCACAAAAATCCACCCCCTTCGGTCAATATGAAGACAGGCTACCACTTACATCTAAAAACGATAAGATTATTTCCTTCCAGATTTCGACTTCAATGGCCGAACTTAAATTTAAAGCAATCAGTGATTTTCTTTGCGTGAAAATTTAGCTCATTTCGAATGTCAGCTTGATGGCCAAACATCAACTTAAAGCAATCAGTAACTTTCTTTGGCCGAAAAATTGACTAAGCCCAGACTTCAACTTTGATTGCCCATAACTCTGGTTAAAAGGTTTGCACAAAAAAAAAAAAAAAAAAAAAATCAGATGCTCACTAAGCAAATTAATTCCTACTTTAACGTCAAATTTACGTACCTGTATACCCTGCCCTTGTGTGATTGATTTTTGAGACAATAAAATGAAAACCAAAAGTGTATCATTCGTTTATATAACATTTATTTACTATAATATTACTGGATTTAACTTTATTATTAACATTGCATATGTTCAGAACATAAACTAACTAATTCAATGGCCTATGGAACCTGAAGGTTCAATACCACAATCATACTAAATCTCCAGTGACTTCTGACCTTAGCAATCTTAATCAGAGACTTATGCTATGGACGTTCCCGATAATATGTGAAATGAGTGAAATTTCAATTCAAAAGTTATATCTTCACGAATGAAAATAAACACTAGTTGATTAAGTGCTTCGAGAAAATTCAAAATATAATGCATTGGACTACAAAAGCATAAGTGAAGCAGAGATGTTTAAAAAACTGCACGAGTGTAAAGAATGATTGTTTATCTTTATCTTCTTTCAGATGCGTTTTTGCACATCTGACTTTAATATACTTTAAAACATTTTGAAGTAAAAATAAACAAATGCTGAATGTAGTGAAAGAACTTCGAAGTCATTTGCTACATTTGAATTTCTGATATTCGAGCAAATACTGAGAAATAGTCCAGTATCATGTGAAATTTACTTGCTAAGAAAAAGAAAAAGAAAGAAAAGAAAAGAAAAGTAAGAAAGAAAAGAGCATTTACAGTAGATCTATAATGGGACATGATACTAAGAAATCGTGTTACTAAATAACTACACAAATAACCAATACGTTTAAATAGAATAAAATACTATACTCAAATGCATCTCACATGCATCATACGTAAGGGTTATCTTGGAGTTCATCCGTTTTCTTCCATTTTCTTCAACCCAGCACCGCTTCCACTTTCCTCAACCTACCATTTTCGTTCATTAACATCAACACCGCCTCTGTTAGCCTCGGAGCATAGAAATGATATTTAAACTAACAGAAAAAAGAAAATACTACGCTCGTTTTCAATTAGCGAATTCTCAGAAATGTTGGAAGTAAAATGAGAAAGTTAAGTTTGTTTTCTTCACAATGAACGTTACTTTCATTTCTCAAAGTTTTATGTAAAATGAATAACTAACAAATTAAGTTTGCAAGGTCAGCAAAACCTTCCATAAAATAACTTCTACATCCACATAAAAACTAAACATACAGAAATGTAAAATCCAAATGAAATTTCTGTTTGTACTCACATAAACTATATTTCCTTTAATATACCGGTTAGCAATACCATTGGACAGTATCAAATATTGGGGAATAAACTACAAACTAACAGTTACTTTTGAGAAACTCTTACATAAAATTAATAACAGGGAATAAACTACGTGTAACTTGTTGCTTTTATCTTCTCAAATATAGCCACTATACACGTTGTAAGGACAATGAGTTTAAATGAAAAGTATATCTAATGTTAATGTCCTCAAAATGGTAAAGAAAAACAACTGTACAACACCTGTCGAAACAGTCTTCCAAAACCAAATACTTTTATTACAAATTAGTTATGGCGAATAAAATATTTCTCAGTTCTTTACATAGTTAGGAATAATATTCTTTCGAAATTTCAATCCTGTTCTATTTCCGCGATTATTTTGTAATCTACCATTTTAGGCCAAAAGAGGATCCTTATTTCCCCAAAAATGGATCTTATCATTTGTCTGTCATAAGAAACGGGGATGGGAAGGAACGATGCAAGATCAGATTTAATAACCCTAACAATGTTGTGTAAACCGTAGAAATTATACACTTTACCGTTATGACATTCCCACCATTCCCTATTTCCATACTTTTTGAGTTAGAATATTCACTTTAGGATTTTATTTTCAAATACTTATAGTCTGCGTTCTTCCCTCGAAGTAAGCGAACATGTTTCTGAACCATACAATACATCAAACATACTTATTTTAAGCTTCAAAATTTTTTAACGGAATTCGCTCAGACAAAAGGGTTTGGAGTAAATAATAATAAACTCTCTCTTGTATTCAGAGCATCTAAGAACAACTATTTTTATTTAGTTCTCTAGAGGAATAAGTACTGAAAAATCCTCTTTTCCAGACATTAAGTTTATTCTTTAAAGGAAATTTTCCAGACGCGCTGTGCACCAAACCTAACGAGAATTTATGAGCTTGTAGAAGAAAATTAAGATTTGTTATTATCCATGTGCAGGAAGTAACTACTGCAAACAAAAGCTCTATGTGGTGTCTGGAACATAATTTCTTTTAACCTTTAGGTGGAAAAATTATATTTACCAGAATGGAAATCCAAAAGGAAACTGCGATGTTTGTTGGCGCTGTGGTTTTTACTTATCACACATCGTGGTATATATCAGTTGAACAGTTTTGCTTTGTTATTACTACCCTCAGGCACGTTTCTTTCAGTGCAATAGAATTGGAACCACTATATAGCAGGGATAAAATCTAATCGGAACTAATATTGCAAATAAGTCGTATATATACCATTCCCAGAAGTATGAAATATACACTCATGTCCAAAACTTAAGCACGAACTATACAATACATGAGGTAACATTATAGTCATTGTATTCATGGAGTGTCTGCTACAGAAAAAGAGTGTCATACATGATGAATATAAAAAGCAGACATATCAAATGTCGAAACTTATGTCCAGAATGCACCAAAGAAGAGTACAGTAGAGTATTCACCTAGAGTCATCAGTATGGAATATTCGCTCCTCGAACAGAAATACATCCATGTGCCATACTGGAAACAAGATTACCAAGCAGTTCTTGTGGCATGGTCTTCCACTCCTCCTTGAGGGTCCGTCGGAGGTCTGGAAGAGTACTAAGTGGATGTATACGCTCGCAACATGCCTCCCTAGAGCATCCCAGCATGCTGTATGGATTTGAGATCCGGGGAGTACGCTGGCCACCCTATTCGATGAATATCTTCTTTCTGAAGGAGGGTGGCCATGGCAGCTGTAAGATGTGGACGAACATTGTTGTCCATAAAACGAAACTCTGCACCGACGAAACAAAACAAAACACGAAACAAACGAACATGACGGAGAAGAACATCATTACAATATCTAAAGCCAGTTAGAATATTTCCTTCTTCAAACTGAACTCACTACGTCCATCCATCATTATGCCAGCCCAAACCATGATTTCGACGACTGGTTTGTTCATTTCCACAATGTTTTCTTGGCGGTACCGAGTGCCAGATCCACAATGGATATACTGTCGTCCAGAATCAGATATCAGACAAAGGTGGCTTTCATCAGAAAACATTACTCGGCCCAGTCCTCGTCCACCAGGTAATGTGCTCTTGACACCATCACAGACGAGCCCGTTTGTGACGCAATACTAATGTGATATATTTCACTGGTTTACAAGCATTAAGTCTTACCGCGCGTAATCGTCTGGTTACAGCTTGGACACGTTTCCCTGTGCTGGCATGAAGTTGAGTAATCGGTTGCCGAGCACTACTGCGGCGGTTTTGTTTTGCACTTAACACACATAACAGTCTTATCCAGGGGTGGTATATCGTGGACGACCACCTCCGACATGTGTAGCACCATTTCCGGTCGTCTGGTACCTCGACCACACCCTTGACATGATGCTGTGGTGAATTTCCAATTCTCATGCCACACTGGTTACTCTCCACCCTTCTTTCAATTTCCCGACAACGCGATTACGCTCAAATTCATTCAGAGGTTGTCTTTGTGCCATACTACCAATGTATGCATACTTATTGTTTCGATGTCCTTCAGAAAGCAGCCGTAACCGATTGCCCTCTCACCATGCGCACGCAAACCAATTGCACTAACCACCCTCAGCGACTACTGCTCAACTCGCATATGCCATTCGTGGGCAGACTATGCGGCTCTGCTATTGCTTTCCTCCGTGTATGACATTGTTTCGGTCGTAAGCATCAAAATGGGTGCATTTGTAGGAAAACTATGCTTATGTATGCTTAAGTTTTGGGCATCCGTGTAGTTCTGTAGTTGAAAAATTTAATTTCTATAAGAAACTATACTATGGAAACTATACCTTAATTGTAGAAGTTCTCCGGGCTGGTCTAACAGCTATGGCGTTCTAGTGTTCATTGTCCCGAATTCGGTTCCCAGTGGAAGAGCTTTAACAAATGTTGATGTATTAGCCTACGGCAGCTTCCAATTTTTCAAAAGTTTTGACTCGTTTCTCAAAATCAATAATCTTGTTGATATCAGAATACGAAAATTCATAGTGTTGTTGAAAATGGAGATAAATTTATTGAGGAAAGCTGCTTGCCAATAAACAGATAACTAATGAACGCACAACTAACGTCATGCTTTATATGATGATGCATGTACGAACTGGTGTGTGTACGAACTCTTGTCATTAGTTGTATCTTTACTTCAACGAACAATTGTGTATTCACTGTTTAATCGTATCATGTGAGCAAAATTGGCTGCAAATTTGTGACATGCGTTATTATTGTTTTCGCTTGCGTGAACCAAGTGAATAGTGTAGGGTCAATCCATGCAAAGTGATTTATTTATTTTTTTCGGAAAAACAACAGGCAAATGCCTAATTACAGTTTTCCCTTATTGTATGGTAATACACTTTAAAATACACATAAAAATAACATATGACCTCAATTCTATCGTAATACACTCTAAAATACATATATAATAAAATAATAATATGAAAGCAAAATATACGTTAAAATACAGACAGCACGATATACAGGACACAGCCAATTTATGTAGAATGAAAATTTTGTTTATAACTAAAAATATCTATATCTGGGTGTTCTTGTGACATCTTACTATACAATATACACATTTGTCTGACAGGCGATACATCTAATGGGTTAGTCCTTTGCGTTGAGAGATGGAATATGTCATTATGGGGTCTTGTTGCTCTATGTGGGACGCGAATTTTGATTTCTGATAACAAATATTCTGAATCTATTGCACCATGAATTATTTTATGTAAGGAAGATAATATGAAATAATGACTTCTGCTTTCAAGAGATTGTAATGAATATTTGTTTCGAAGATCTTCGTAATTCTCAAATTTTGGATATATACCTGTTTCTGTCAAAAAGCGCACAAATTTATTTTGAATGTTTTCGGTTTTATTTATATATTTCTTACTATTAGAACTATCGGTGCATATTCCACCTTAGACCGGGGGCAGCGGTGGCTCAGTGCTAGAGCGTTCACCTCTGGTGCTTGGGGTCCCGGGTTCGATCCCAGCCCCCGCCAAGTGAACTTTGTGGTGGACAAACACCGTGTGCGTGAATTTTCTCGGGGTTCTCCCGTTTCCTCCCACGTTCTTCATTCCACCATTTCATTCATTACTCATCATCACCGTCTCTTTTAGCCTAACCGGCATAATCGTGGGACGTAAGACTCAAAGATTTCATTTCATTTTCCACCTTAGACCGTACATAGGCAGTGTATAATGTTTTGAGAGCATTAGTATTAGAAAAATCACCTAATCTCATCACAAAGCGAAGATTCCTAAAGGTCTCAGTAACTACTCTGTTGACATGAATATCGAATGATAGGTTTGACTGCAGGGTAACTCCAAGATCAGTAACATAATCCACTCTCTCAATTGGCGTTTGATTAATAGTATACATATTGCGTACATAGTTAATTTTGCTAGTGCATGATACTACTTTACATTTTCTAATATTTAGTAGCAACTTGTTTGATTCACACTATTGAGAAACAGCATTAACGTCATTTTGCAAAGAAATTGCATCTAATTCCGTGGAGATACTGCGATAGATTTTTAGATCGTCAGCAAACAATAGTTTGTGGGAAGATGTTATTACAGGTGGTAAATCGTTAACAAATAGTATAAATAACAGAGGTCCTAAGTTCGATCCCTGAGGCACACCAGAGTCTACGACATATTCCTTACTTAAAATATTCTTGTATCGAACGCGATGTTTACGTTGGCAAAGATAGGACGCTATAAGTTGTTGAAGATTTTGTGAAAAATTGAATGTCACAAGTTTGCTGAGAAGTATATCATGATTAATTACGTCCAACGCCTTGGAGAAATCTGTATAAATTACACCTACTTGTTCCTTTTTATCAATTTGATTAGCTATAAAATGTGAGAGAAGGTGCATTTCGCCACCCCCCCCCCACTTAAAGTTTCGAAACAAAACCTATGCCAATCGTTTGTGCTACGTTTGTGCCGGAATGTACCGCAAAAATTTTCGTTTGTACCACTTCCGGTACAACGTTATAAGAGTTTTAAAGTGGAGACTGGGGAAACGGCCGCCCCCAACCTTGGAATTTCGAAACAAAATCTATGCCAATCGTTTGCGCCGGAATGTACAGCAAAAATTTTCGTTTGTATACCACTTTCGGTACGAAGTTACAGGAGTTTTAAAGTGTTAGGCTGGGGAATCGGCTGCCCCCAATCTTGGAATTTCGAAAGAAAACCTATGCTAATCATTTGTGCTACGTGTATGCCGTATTGTACTGCAAAAGTTTCGTTTGCATTACTTCCGGTACAAAGTTATAAGAGTTTTAGTGTGGAGGGCTGGGGAAACGGCAGCCCTCCACCTTGGAATTTCGAGACAAAACCTATGCCAATCGTTTGTACAACGTTTGTATCGGAATGTATCGCAAACATTTTTGTTTGTATCACTTCCAGTACAAAAGTATGACAGTTTTAACTAGGGGGCTGCCGTTTCCATGACCCCTCACCTTGGAATTTCGAAATAAGACTATGTCAATCGTTTGTGGTACGTTTTTACCGGAATGAACCATAAAAAATTTCGTTTGTACCAGCTCCGTTACAAAAGTATAAGAGTTTAAAAGTCTGGGGTGTAGAAACGGGAACTCTCCTTTCAATTTCCAAAATTTAGATTTTCCCAATCGTTTGTGCTACGTTTGTAACGGAATATACTGCAAAACTTTTGCTTGTACCACTTCCGTTAAAAAGACATAGATATTTTAACTAGGGAGCTGCCGTTTCCACAGCCCGCCATCTTGGAATTTTGAAACAAAACCTATGACAATCGTTTGTACTACGTTATTTCTGGAATGTACCGTAAAAATCTTCGTTTGTACCACTTCCGGTACAAAGATATAAAAGTTTTAAACTAGGAAGCTGCCGTTTCCACAGCCTCTTCACCATTGAGTTTCCAAACAAAACTTATGTCAGTCCCTTTTACCATGTTAGTACCGGAACGTACAGCAAAAAATTCGCTTGTGTCCCTTCCGGTACAAAGATAAGGCAGTTTTAATCTATGGGGATGCCGTTTCCACAGGCTCCCACCATTGAATTTCGAAATAAAACGTATGTCAATTATTTTTCTACGTTTGTAGCGGAATGCACAGGAAAAATTTTCGTTTGTACCACTTCCGGTACAAAGATATAAAATTTTTAAACTAGGAGGATGCAGTCTCCACAGCTCCGTACTTTAAAACTTCTATACCTTTTTAACGGAAGCGGTACAAACGAAAACTTTTTGCGGTACATCCCGGTACAAACGATTCAGATACTTTTCATTTTGAAATTGAAACGCGTGGGGACGTCATTTCCACAGCCCCCACTTGAAAAATCTTATATTTTTGTACCGGAAGTGGTGGAAACGAAACTTTTTGTGGTACATTCCGGTACAAAAGTAGTATAAACGATTAGCATACGTTTTATTTCGAAATTCAATTGTGGCGAGGCTGTGGAAACGGCAGCCTCCTAGTTTAAATTATTTAGAAACTTCCGACCGGAAGTGGTACAAACTAAAATTTTTGCTGTGCATTCCGGCACAAACGTAGCACAAATGATTGGCATAGGTTTTGTTTCGAAAGTTCAAGGTTGGAGGCTGCCGTTTCCCGAGCCCCCCACTTTAAATCTCTTATAACTACGTACCGGAAGTGGTACAAACGAAAATTTTTTCGGTACATTCCGGCACAAACGATTGGCATAGGTTTTGTTTCGAAATTCCAAAGATGGGGGCAGCCGTTTCCCCAGCTCCCACTTGAAAATTCTTATAACTTCGTACCGGAAGTGGTACAAACGAAAATTTTTGCTCTACATTTCGGCACAAACGTAGCACTAATGATTAGCATAGGTTTTCCTTGGAAATTCCAAGGTTGGGGGCTGCCGTTTCCCCAGCATAACACTTTTAAATTCTTATAACGTTGTACCGTAAGTGGTAAAACGAAAAGTTTTGGGGTACATTCCGGGTCAAACCTAGCACAAACGATTGGCATAGGTTTTGTTTCGAAATCCCAAGCTTAGAGGCAGCCGTTTCCCCAGCCCTCCCACACTTTGAAACTCTTATAACGTTGTACCGGAAGTGGTACAAACGAAACTTTTTGCTGTAAATTCCGGCACAAACGTATCACAAACGATTGACATAGAGTTTGTTTCGAAATTCCAAGATTGGAGGCTGCCGTTTCCCCAGCCCCCTACTTTAAATCTCTTATAACTTCGTACTGGAAGTGGTACAAACGAAAATCCAATGGGCCTGGATAGAAAATTCTGAAATTTTGGGAATAGTTAGTCCTTTAGTATACGATAACACACAACAAAGCGCGTTTTGTGTTTTTGAGCAGAAGGGGGTCAAAGTACTAAGTAATGACGTCATACTTTAGGAGGTGTTTTGTTCATAAAATCTTTTTTGGACATTGAAACCATGTTTGGGAAGAGGAAACAACTGATGTAGAGGTCTGAATTTGTGTGTGCATGTAGTCTGGGCTCATAAGTTAATACGCAAAAATTTTCAGGCCTGTAGCTGCTCTCAAAGGCCTGAAAAAAATTGTAAATTTGGGGAATTATGCCAATTTAGCATATTTCACTGTCCAATATCTCCAATGGGTCTGGATAAAAAATCTGAAATTTTGGGAATAGTTAGTCCTTTAATATACGATAACACACAACAAAGCGCGTTTTGTGTTTTTGAGCAGAAGGGGCTCAAAGTACTAAGTAATGACGTCATACTCTAGGAGGTGTTTTGTTCATAAAATCTTTTTTGGGCATTGAAAGCATATTTGGGAAGAGGAAACAACTTACATAGAGGTCTGAATTTGTGAACACATGTAGTCCCGGGACATAAATTAATACATAAAAATTTACAGAACTTTACCTGCTCCCAAAGGCCTGAAGAAATCGTAAAGGGTGCATTTTGACTTTCCTCGCCTTCTGCTGATAGCGGCATTCTTCACCAGTGCTGCTGTGGGTCTGATAAGATGGTATCAGGTCAGATGCTCAAGTGTGTTTTGCTCAACTATTAAAATGTGGGACATTTGCTCAAGTGTCTTATCTTGCTATTGATCATGAACTGGAAATCCATCACAGGCGCGAAAATATTGGCTAATGGCCAGAACGGGGGTTGAGATTTTCATATATGATAAAATATGTGCAGGGTTGCCACAAGTTAGATATCATATTTTGCATATTACGAAGGCAAAACATTGTATCTGAGCAATTCAAGGTACAAACTGGATTTCTTTTATTGCTTAAAAGATTTAAGAAAAAGAGAATAATTAATTACAAACGATACACAGTATGTACGAATTCTTAAATAAATAACATTAATTTCTCAGGTTATGTACAGTATAATTCAAATGAGCTGTATTGAAGGAGATTATATTAAATGTTCCATTGTTTGAAACAAAATGTTTTATGCGTAGAGTATAACAACGATTAAGAATAGTAGGCCTATTAGCCAAGAGAAGAGATTTAAGGCTGTTTCGTCTTAAAAAGGAGGCTTGAAAGTGTTGTCTTTAAAAATGAGTTTTTGGAAGAGTTCGGTGTCATCTCAAAAATTCTCTCTCGACATTATGTTGGGTAACACTAATTCCATAATCTATATAGTACTATTATATACAAGAATGGAAGTGATTCTCTTATCATCGCCTAGATCATGCTTCTTTAGGTAAAAATAAACTGAAATTTTTGACAGAATATTCCTCGGGTGTACTCCACTAGCGCACAAAGAAATGAAATAAAGTGCTTATGGTATTGCGAGCACACAATATTCGATATTGCGTTGTCATGGTTAGATTTGTTTTACAAATTATGGCTATATAAGAGATTGTTCCTGTTACATAGAGAGGCAAATATCAAGAAATATAATAGACGTTTATTATAACACGATTAATTGCCACATTTTGATTTGTGAAAAATACGGGAAGATGTTTTGTATGAAAAGGTAAATAGCAAGAAGTATAACATATACGTAATATTATTATATAGTAAATTTTATATCCACGATATGTCTTTAATTGACGTTTACCCATTTTTAGTTAGCACCTATGAAAAAGAGAATAGTGAACATCACCGGCTAGCACCACAGTATAAGTGCCGCTAAATGTGTAACTTTCGTGAAGGGGAAAATTTAAGTTTGTTTGTGTACCAGTTTTAGACAATTTAAAATAGGATTCTTGAATTTCATTTATGCACAATTATTCTTGCTGTTTACTTTGAAAATGATACCATATGTTAATAGAGAACAGCAGTTTACTTTTTTAAATAATATGCTGACAATATGAAAGTATAAAGACGTGACACGTAATATGTTGACCTATCTCCAAATTCTGTTTTCTTCTCCAGCGCGAAATAAATTAACTAATCTTGTGTTCAGTGATAATGCAATATTTGTTTCGAGGGTGGAGGATGGTGATTTTGAAAAAAAAAAATCACTTGCCAAAAACTGTTTTACACAATGGAGTATCTTTGCATCATATTTTGTGCACTCGAGGTTTCTTATTTGTGTCATGATCGCACAGAGGCCTTTATTTGAGCACTCCCGGCCTACGGCCTATCCCTTTTATTACGGAGGCAAGAGATAAGAAAGGATTTTTGGAGCACGTATTCCAAGGGAAATAAAGAGGTTTTTAAAGTTTTTTTTCTTTTTTAAAAAAAGAATTCAGTATCTCACACATTCATGAAATTAGAGAGATGAAACTCAGCATATAAACTCTTCTTTATAATAAGAGAATACGTATTTTTAGCGCTTTCAAAAATGCCGTTTCTAGCGGAGACATTTCTATAATATTCAAACTTCTCTTCCTTTCTTCAGAGACTGTCGAATGTGAAGATTCGCTTAAGTTGGAGATGTGGAATTCAGTACATAGATTTTTAGTTAAAAATAAGGGAACACATGTTTCAAGAGCAAAAAGAAGGTCATATTTATTATATTGAAAATTCCTTTTATTTATACATAAAGTGCCGAGTGTGACAATTTAAATTTCCGGTATTGTATTTATTACACTTTATCTTCCTGTAAGGAAAACAGAAACTTCTGCTACTGTATGTATAATCAGAATACGATAAAATATGTATTTAATAACTAGCCTTCGGTTGTCTGGGGACTTCGCCCAGAAACCGCCGTGTTTCCTCAGCCTACGGCCTCACATCTCATACACCTGCAAGCATACCGATTTTCAGTTCAAACATCAAGTTTCATGTTTCTAACTTTCGGGATCCCTAGATATGAATGTATTATTATAATCCGTAAAGAGGATTACGTAATATTTTATCATTTAATATTGAATTTGGAAGTTGTAGTATGGTTCTTTCAATTCCGGTTTGAGTAGAAAGATTAGTGTTGAAATGGAATATAGGCTATTCTTGGGACACTTAATTGATTAAAGAAAATTGCTTCTCGCTATCTATTACCATTTTTAATTTACAGTGATCAGCATTATAACCGGAAGAGAGTAACTTCTACTTCCGGTTATTCTAGAATGTTAAGGATGAAGATGAATGTTGTCCTTGAAACGTTTAATCGATTACGAAAACAGGTTTTCGCTATATATTACTGTTTTTGCTATATAGTGATCAACGATAAAAGAAGATGTGTCTTATTTCTACAACTTGCGATTTCACTAGGGTGTTAAGGATGAAGATGAAAGTTGTCCTTGAAATTTGTAATTGATTTCCGAAAACCGTTTATCTCTGTCTATTTCCGTTTTTCCTCTGATAAATGTGGAAACCGGAAATGGCTCATTTCTACTACTTCCGGTAGGCAAATCACCTCCATCAACGAACTCCCTCGAGATAATCACTCTATCTATCTATGGCAAAAAACAGAATTTAAAAATTCGCATTCGTTCAAAAGTTATCGTGTGGAGTAACGGACGTATGTACTAACATTGTAATCTTATAAGTACCACTACGTGATCCTAATAATAGTAATACTTCGACTAGCTAGGTGTTTCGCCCTCAGACTCTTGCATATGTTCAGCCTACTGTCTCGCAGCTCATAAACGTACAAGCACACCGAATTTCAGTTCAAATACTAACTTTCATTTCTCTAACCATCCTGAATGCCGAAATACACTGATAATTTCAAGTACCAGGCGACTTTGCCCCCAAACCTGCGTTCGGCCGGCCCACGGGTTTACATCCCATGAACCTATAGAGTACCGAATTTCAGTTCAAATACCAAGTTTCATGCCTCTAATCTTCAGGGATCCAAAAATATGAACATCTTATTGTAATTGTGATCCTCACCTTTTTCTTTTCTTCTAGGCCAGATGTAAAAAATACGTATAGTGACATCTTATCATAATAATTGCATTCCCTACCTTTTCCCCACCATTTTTCTTCCTCTTTTTATTAAAATATCAGATGTTTCTAACCTTCAGAGATTCGAAATATCGATATATAATAATTGCAAACCCCCACTTCTTTTCCACTTTCCATTTCTTTTCTTACCCTTTTAGTAAAATATCAGAAAACGCTGAAAAAAAAGTATCACATTATTTTAAATGAGAAATCTCAATACCAAATTTCAAATCTGTCACTTTAAGGAATTCGGAGATATGGCCATCTTATTAAGTTAATTTCCATTCCTATTTCTCCCCCTTCCCCGTCAAATTTCCAAAAATTCTTTTTTAGTAATACCCTATGTCATAAATCTTACATTCTTATTGTCCAAATTTCAAGTTTATAGTTTGAGCAGTTTGGTCTGTGGGTTGATATATATTTGAGAAGTTTAATTAAGTGCAAACTTTTTAGTCCAGTATGTAGGAGTCTGAACTAAAAAAAAAAAAAAAAAGTAACTTAATTAAACTTGCAGGGCAGCTTCTTTCCATCAAGTATAGGCATATCCTGGAAGTGCGCTTTAAGCTTCAGCAAATATGGCTGCCATACCTAATTTGGCCGCCTTTGTCTATAGAAGAATGATGCTTTCCTTGATTTCTTACTTTACGTTCAATTCTACGGTCTTGAAAGTTATAACAAAATATTTTCGAAGTAAAATTTCATTTCGTTTGATATATAATACATTTTTGTAGGTTAGGTAGATATGAAGTTACAAATGATAGAGTAGGCTTGTGTCTGTTTCTTTCAAGAGTAGTTTTCTGATTTTTTAAAACTCTTTCATAAAGAAGGCAGATTTCATCAACCAGTCAAAATGTATAAATACATGAAATTACAGGAGGAAGTATGGGTGATGTAATACTGTTTTCACATTGGGAGCTCCTCCGTGGCTAAGCGGTTAGCGTACGCGCCTTTGGCGTGGGAGACCCGGGTTCGATTCCCGGCGGGAGCTCATGTGGTTCGGATTCCACGTTAATCAGTAGGTCCACGTCTCATATAGCCTCGCTGCTGAACGGGACGTTAAACTCAAAATCAACTCAACTCAACTGTTTTCACATTAATTTTCAGGAAGTGACACGACTTTGTCTCTGTTCCAGAAAGAGAACAAGATTTGTTAGAAATTACTTGGGAAATAGTTAATTGCAATAAGTTGTGAGTATATTCAACAAATGTACTTCGAATCCGAAATAACATTTCCAATTACACTTTTGTGCATCGTATGATGAAAACGCACTGGCTTTGTATCTATATTTCTTATACAGAAGATTTATTTCACACCAGTCACCCATTTCTCAGTTTTTACCTATAAGAGCAAGTTCGAGCAGACGACACGTATTGAAAGTGTACCATCAGGAGAAAACTTCACTAGAGCAAGATATTCCAGCAATTGATTGTAGATCGGAGGAGTAAATGAAGAATATACTCAATTACTTGTTTGGACACACCAGCACCAAACTTTTTTCTTTTTCTGAAGCTTGTGTATTGCAAGTGTAATACTCTCATGTACTTAATCCAACTATTATGTTAGTAATCTTCGAGATTGTACATGTCGGCGTTTTATTCAGACATGTTGGCGTTATATTAGTGTTGAACTACCCTCGAATTATACGTTACTTTTATGAATCTTTCGAAGTTCCTTCTTTCTTTTTAATTTTTCAGAGTAATAGGTAACTTTCCTGTTCTGAAAGAAGCAGAGTTTATTACATGAAACCTAAATTACTAAAATAGAAACGCTCTGCTTAAAACTCGTCGTTTCAACATTTTCCATTTGAAGCAGCAGTGGGTCTGATCCAACTCAACTGTATCGCTTATGTCCCAGCAGTGCACCTTACCAGAGATTGGTTAATTTATGTGTCTTATGTACTATAGATACTTTTATAGTTTATAAAAAACTGAATTTTGCCTAAATAACGTTTTCTCTTCGGACTATTTGCTAAATAAGTTTATAGAAATTTTCGCATAATACCCTATTATTTTCAAATGTACCATATTTTTTATATATAAATTCTAATTATGGCATGTTTCTTTCATTCTTTCATTCATCAATGTCTCCTATAGCCTTTGAGCGTAATTGAGAGAAGTTAAATTTGACTATAGGTCTATATACTACATAGGCTTTGGCAGAAATATTCGATGGGAGAGGATATGTAATAACTGTGATAATAATATCTTCCTATTGTGTTTTGTAGAGCGCATGTTCACTTCTCTTCCTGATACTCCCCCTCTCCACATAAATATGAAGAGTATGTGGGACGAACGATAAAAATCATATTTTCACATTTCTGAGATACTTTTTTTTAACTGTTTTAAATTGCAAATTGATTTTCATCGTTCTTCTCGCCTACTCTTCATACTTTTTCTCCACTCCCTGATATTCAGGTTCCAAATACCAAATCCCGATATTCTCTCTCCCCATTATTTGTTTATTTAACTAAAATAAGTAAATTTGATTTTCCTTCTTTATTTACAAATAATAAAATATTTGGAATTTTATCTTATCTCCCCCTTTCAAAAGTTCTTGAGGTACACTATGCAATACAATACCCCACTCTGGAAAACATTGGGAATGTATAAAATACAATCGGGGATCTCATCCAAATCTCCTGTCCAATGCAGTTATGGTGTGGTGCTTGAAGTAATCATCTCTACATTTCCTTCACGGTTTGGTTAAAATATCCCTTTATTTAGATAAGTATATACTGTAGCCTGTTAAAAATTTTCTGAACATTTGGAAGCGATGTAACGTAATGCCTATAAATTAACCCTCCTCCACACATTAAGATTGTCACTTTTCCAAAATTTAAGTAATCTGAAATCCATTCTATTTAAGTAGTAATTAAAGTTTAATCCAAGTCGCCCGATCCCTCCCCCACCTTGGATCCACGCTTGCCTGGATGGCCTAACCAGGATGTACGGACTCGGGATTTGAACTCGGAATCTTACGATTAGTAAGTGCAGCACAAACTATGTACCAGATACTATTTTAATATTGTCTTTTCTTCTTAATTAAGATTGAAGGAAATTTTGATAGAACTACTAGTAAGAGTTATGCCTAGTACGTAGGATAATAACAAAACATTTGACCAAAGAACGTAACTTTAAATTAAAATTGAACATCTCTTTCGAAATAATAATAATAATAATAATAATAATAATAATAATAATAATAATAATAATAATAATAATAATAATAATAATAATAAAACTGACTTATTCAGCATATATTTGAAAACTTGGTCCTAATGGCGTCAACCCTCTGGTTCGTGGGGTTCCTGGTTCAATTCCAGCCCGAGCAAAGTAGGCTTTGTTGTGAGCACCGTGTGCGTTGGTTTTCTCGGATCCTACCGTTTTCTCCAACTTCCTTTACTCCAGCATTGTGATCCGTCTCATGCTTGTGTCCTTTAGCCTCGGTGCATAATCATAAGACGTTAGGCTAAAAAAATAAAATAACGGCGTCAATAGAAATTCGATACTTAATCAACATAACTTCTTATTTTTGCTTCGCTTTCACATTGAGATAATTTAGTCAGCACTTTTAGGTTGTGATATGTTTTTAAAGAAAAGTTCAGTTAATTTATTGTAAAACAGACATTTTATATTGTAAAGTCTTAGTTTATGCTTCTTTTTCAGTTGAACTAGTTTCAACTATGCTTAGTTTACCATATTTTTAAAAGCAACACAATTTTATGTGACACACTGCAACCCTGTCTATCGGAGATATTTCATAATAGCCTGCAGCGAAACCATCCATCCCCTTTCTGGTATTTGCTAAGAATGCAGCAGGTGTCCCTTCTGTTTCGGTTGATGATCATCAGATTAAGAAAAAAGATAACCACTTTAGGAAATGACTCTAGTTTAGAGACTTGAGGAAATAGACACTTGGGCAAATGACCCTATTTCGATAAGATAGTGTTACAACTACACTAGAGGAAAGAAACGAGCTTCAAAGCCTTGACTGGACTAATCATTCATCCTATTTTATTTTTCTTCACAACAACAAATTTCCATTGGATTTTATGAACAAAACACCTCCTAGAGTATGACGTTATTACTTAGTACTTTGATCCCCTTCTGCTCAAGAGCACAAAACGCGCTTTGTTATGTATTTCAGATTTTTCTATCCAGGCCCATTGGAGATATTGGACAGTGAAATATGGTAAATTGACATAATTCCCCAAATTTACGATTTTTGCCTTTTGGGAGCAGCTACAGGTCTGTAAATTTTTATGTATTAACTTATAACCCCGGACTATATGCACTCACAAATTTAGACCTCTACGTAAATTGTTTCCTCTTCCCAAACATGTTTTCAATGTCCAAAAAAGATTTTATGAACAAAACACCTCCTAGAGTATGACGTCATTACTTAGTACTTTGAGCCCCTTCTGCTCAAAAACACAAAACGCGCTTTGTTGTGTGTTATCGTATATTAAAGGACTAACTATTCCCAAAATTTCAGAATTTTCTATCCAGGCCCATTGGAGATATTGGACAGTGAAATATGCTAAATTGGCATAATTCCCCAACTTTACGATCTTTTTTCAGGCTTTTTGGGAGCAGCTGCAGGTTCGTAAAGTTTTAAGTATTAACTTATGTCCCCGGACTACATGCACACAGAAATTCAGACCTCTACGTCAGTTGTTTCCTCCTTCCAAACATGTTTTCAATGTCCAAAAATGTTGCTACTGCAGACCCTGATTTCACCCCCTTCAAGTGGTTTAGGCAAAAATGTTAATAGATCAAAGCTTTAGCTCTGCACTCATTGGAGACGACCAGTAATTTTCAATTTGTTAGGACAAATGCATGCTGAGATATTCAAAACAACGTAAACGCCTAAAATCGAAAAAGTGCAAAATGGCGCCAGCCCCTGTGTTGCCATGGGATGTTGTAAAAAATAATTAATTGAGGTTTTGAAGTACCGTGATATAGGAAAAACATTCATGAAAAAATTAGATTTTTTGGAGATGATCGAGCGGCACATGCTTGATCACTTAGAATGGATTGACTCTGTAAAGAACATGGATAGTAGTGTAAAATGCAGTGAAGAAACTGTTAACTAACAGTTGAATCACGTGCTTAAGTGGTTATTTTCAGAGAAGGGTCATTTTCTGTAAAAAGAAAAAAATCGCTCAGTGATATGCAGAGCTGTGCGCCGGGCTTTTGAAAGATGGTCACAGTGTTACACACGGAAGTGCACTGATAGTCCAAAAGTAACAACTTCTCTTAAGGATAGGTTCACTGGAAAAACAAGCAAACGGAGTAGACGATAACCGCTCCGGAAGAACCAATACAACTATGGAAGAGCCATTTCCATTCAGTATCAAGTAGGACGGTGGCCCAGCGCCTTCAGATCTATGGTCTTTGCGGTAGGATTGCGGTAAAAAAAAAATCCTTCAAGCAGGAAACATTACAAAAAATACTCCTAGGACAAAAATAAAATAAAACAAAGATTGGAATGACGAACAATGGGAGAGGACACTCTAAATCGACGAATCTAAATTCCAACTTTTCGCCTTCCAGTGTTAAAAGTTTATCGTCTGGAAGAGCGCTTTCATCCCGATTGTGCAATTCCTACAACAAGGTACGGAGAAGGTAGTGTTACTGTTTGGGGATGTTTTGCAAACTATCAAATTCATAAGTTAGTTCGAATTAATGGAATAATGGTAAAAAGCGTGTTTCACAACGTTTAAGTGAGGCATGGAACTCCATCAAAAATTCCATCAAACATTCTTTCAATCTGGCAAATCAAAGAAGATTGCTAAATCACCCACACATCAAGAAATAGAATAGTCGCCAGTCACCGGATTTGTTACCCAACGAGATGCTGTAAGATGAACTTAACAGAACAGTCTGTACATATATGCCAACGAATACTGAGAGTTTTTGAAAGGTTCTTCAAAGCTACTGGAGTCACAGAGCTTCGAGAAAAGTTGGACAAATTAAGCAAACAAATGCCTGGAATTTATCAAGCTCATATCAAGGCTAATGGTCAGTATTCTATTGAACGTAAATGTAGTTACTAAATTTGTCTCACGTTAGTGGAAGCAGATACATATGTTTTAATTTATTTAATTGAGCAGTTATGATTATTTTACAGAACAAGTTCAAGAAACTGGGTTTTGTATGGATACATGCCTTTTTTCTTGGAAAAAATCTGGAAAATCTGTTTTGCGCTTAGACTTTTGACAATACACACACACACATTATTATTATTATTATTATTAAAATCTTTTTTTCGCCTGGCTACGTTGGGAATACGTTATAAACGTATGCCCTTAGATGAAGTTAGATTATCATTGGGTATGTTGAAGTTGTCCGAAAGAAGGATTATTTATTGTTGATGTCAAAATGTTGCACTCAGTTCTTCATGGTAATTTGAATTTATTGTCAATGATTACTCTGCATGTAACTAGCTATCATATAAGGAATCCCAAAATTTTTAGACCTATTTACTGGCTCAATGAAGCACCTATATATGAAACTCTGTCAACAACTAATGAACTTGCTAATATTATTAACACTTTTGAACAGAATTTCAGTATTATTCAAAGGCATTTGTATACTTATTTTATAAGCAGCTGAGAGTATTATCTTCTTTTTTTCTCTTTTATATATGATTTGTTCTATATGATTTTGTATCCTTTTTTTTTGTGCTTGTAAATTGTATTCAATTCTATATTATGTTTATTTTCACCATTTGTATGTTGTTATTTTTACTCTACGGAAATTTAATTGGACAGATAAGTCTGTAATTTCCAGTTTAATAATAAAATTATTATTATTATTATTATTATTATTATCATTATTATTATTATTATTATTATTATTATTATTATTATTATTATTATTATTATTATTATTATTAAAGATGAAAGAAATGTTTTCTGGTTTCTAAATAGCAAATGGAACATGTTGAAAGATATTAAGAGTTAATTAACCTTAACCGTATGCTTCTGTTTCGACAATAAGTATTATTATTATTATTATTATTATTATTATTATTATTATTATTATTATTATTATTATTATTATTATTATTATTATATACCTATTTAATAGAACTACTAAGTAGCTTCGCTTATTACGCTAATAGCGTTACAGTATGTGTTAAAACGTGTACAGTATCTCACCTCCGCTATTTAATGAGCACATTCATTCGAACAAGGGAACCCACAGGGCAATATTTACCAACAATGCCAATTTCCTGCAGGTCACGTACACAGCAGGCTGTACATGCATTTATCCGTTGTTAGCACCAACCATAAATACAGAACAACCATTGTTCTTTTTTTATCTATTGTGTAAACCAAGTTTATATACACAGTAATATCAACGACGTATTCATACAGAGTATGTAAGGAGGCAAAAATGAGTTATTATAGTTTTGAGAAAATTAAGATTAATATAAATATCTGAAGATAACGTAATAACATGAGAATGTATGTAACATGGCATAGGTATATGCTGAGAAATAATCTTGTTTTTTTTTAATGAAAATTTAAGTTGACCTTTAATTCTATGCTCTAATACTTTTAAATCAAATTACAAAGACTTACTGGCAAATACTACGGTTTGATAGTAAAAATAATATACAGGGTGAACCCTTTATCTTGATACGCCCTTTTAACTTTTAACACAGGACAAAAATGCTAAAATTTTGTACTATGTAAATGTCGGCAGGGGGACATTATTTGGTATACTCTGTGATACGAGTTTAATAGTGTAGCCAACCCAAAATAAAGTTATACTTTTTAATGACACTACGTCAGATTACTACCTTGTACAGTCAGCAACAAATGTTCTTTCCGTTTGATGAAATTACTTTCGTCGATAACTTCAAAATGAAAGGACAATTTGAGTACAGTTTTCAGTAACTTAAAAAGAATGTGATTTTCTATACGTTCCAGCCATATCAACTTTATTCCCAAAGGGAAAAAACTTTTGTTGCTGACTGTACATATTTCATATTGATGTGTTAAACTAAAAGTTACAATGTTACATGTATTACTCAGTGTGGCAAACTAAGGACACTACAGTATCACGCACATTGAAAATAACCAAAGTTTGGAGTATCAGCAGTAATAACGCAAGTAAGACATACTGGATAATGCACATCCGAAGTACTTTAATGTCGAATAATACGGTCATCATATGACGTATTTCGAGCAAGTAGAAACAAAGTTACGAGGAATTGAAATTTTGTTTTTATTTAAATAACTTTATTTTGAAAAATTGTTTAGATACGTATATCAACTTATGTACATGGTTTCCAATAGACATAAAAATTATTGTGCCATTTAAAACAATTTTATATCTCAAACCGTTCCTGGGATATGGAAAAATTGTTAAATTTGAAATATTGTTTACAATGGCGTATTTGTGGGAAATTTTTAAAACAATTTTTGATTTACTTTCCTTCTATAACATTACAAAAATTCTTTTTGGTCGGTGCAATTACAATAAGTTCTAAAAATTACATAATTCTGCGCAGTATTGCAAACTTTAACAATTTTTCACCATATCTCCAGAATAGTTTGATGTATCAAATTATTGTAAACGGTATTAACATCTTCACTTTTATTGAAAACCATCTCAATACGTGTGATACTTGTCTAAGCAGTTTTTCGAAATAAATGTTTTCGCTTTTTTAAACAAATCAAATTTTCAATTCCTCACATTAGAAATCCGTCACATCATGAACATAGTATTAGACGCTAAAGTACTACGGAAATACATTGCCCCGTTTATCTTGGTTGTGTTAACACTGCTGTTGAGGCCACCAAAATATTTGGGTTTTTGTGATACTGAACCGTCCTTAGTTTGCAACATGAAATAACAACTTTGATATTGTAAGTTTTCCTTCAACATGTAGATTTGAAATATTTAATAACTTCACGTAGTGTTATTTGAAAAAATACAACTCTATGTTCGGTTGGCAACAGTTATACCTTTGGGATCATTACAGAGTATGCCAAACAATGTCTCCCTGCATATATTTGTATGATACAAAATTTCAGTGTTTTTGTTGTTGTTCACTAGTTTAGAAGTTACAAGAGTGTATCAAAATACGTATGATCCGTCGTACATATCTATCTATCTATCTATATCTATATCTATCTATCTATCTATCTATCTATCTATCTATCTATCTATCTATATATATATATATATATATATATATGAGTTGGACTCAGACACAGCACTGGAAGTTGCACACATCTTTACTACTTCCGGTTTCAGAAAAAAAAAGCATAAGATCTGAAATGAAATCTATTCTGGGAGCTTCCATGTGGTTATGTGATTAGCGTACGCATCTCTGGTGCAAGACGTTTTGATTCGATTCCTGGTAAGAGGGTATGTTCTGGAGAACCACGTTAAGGTGTCGGCCCACGTCTTACATAGCCTCGTTGCTGAGCACAATGCTAAACTCTAATCAACAAGCCAAACCCAATTCTTTCTTTTTTTTGTTAATTTTGATTATTATTTGCTACTCTTCATTGTATAGTATGGACTATGAAATGCCTACCTTAAAAAGTTATTTAATAAATCAATAATTCCTTATGTATTATCGATGATTAAATATGATGAAGTTTATCTTTAATAAGTAGTTGATATTCTTTATGAAACAAATTGTATCGATGTCATTAAAAACACCGCATAGATAATTTTAGAATTACAAATGTTATCGCTCTTCCCTTTCCTTCCCTGCAGTTTTATCGATCTCCTTTCCTCCCCTCCTAATATATATATATATTACAGGATGTTCCTGATGAGAACTTTTTTTCTAACCCGACTACGGCGAGGCCAAAAGGAGGTATTATGTTTAACACATCCATATGTCAGTATGTATATATGTATCCATGTTCAGTAGTTCCACTGTGGAGCTCAAACGCATAAACCGATTTTAATAAATGAGGCATCGTTGAAATCGCGGTGACAGTCTGAATAACATAGAATAAGTGGTGTAACAAAAATATGTTAATGGGGGGTACATCACCCACCAGTATGTCTCTTTTTCTTTCCCTACATTATGAGCATAAAAAATACTTTCCTTGCGAGAATTACAAATACATGTATACATATATACTACCTTTCTGCTAGCTGGGGGCTTTGCCCCGATACCCTCGCAATATATATAATATAAATTTTCATGTGTCTTTATTTATTAAGGCCCGAACTTGTTTTTCGAATGCTGGCAAAAATTTAATAATCTATGGATCCATCTTGAAGCCTCTAACTAGCTCTTATACAGTATTCAGGGTTTTGAAAACCATGCATATACTAACAATAATACACGTTATATATTACATCATTTCAATTACCAAAGTACAATCGTGCTTTGTATTTAATACATGTATGCAGTGGCGGATCCAACGGGGGGATATAGGGGCTATAGCTTCCCCCTTGACGCTCAGGTATACACTGGATAAAATGGACTTCGATCCTGCTTTATACTGAATAAAACGACAAAATATTGTTTAGCCCCTCCCTTGATCAAATTCTGGATCCGCCCCTGCATGTATGTGTAAAAGGATATTTTGTGGATAAAATGATTCTAAACTTTAACATTTTGTAGAAAAAAAAACCCTCCGGCTATAGCTATCACTTCTCGGACTGAACCAGATTTATTGCCCAATTACATTAAGTCTGTGAAACAGGAATAATGTGAGTTAAAAAAATTAAACACAATTCTTACTATAAAATTTTAACAAAATTCTAAAAACTTTTACTCATTTCTATCTCCAAGAGCTTTTGAGATATCACAATCTTATTTTAACAAAATTGCATCCCCTGCTCTTTTTCATTTCCCTTGTGTTTTCTTTCCTTTGTAGGCTATGGGAAATGTCTAAAATCACTGACAGACTTTTTTATTTTTTTTTTTTTTTAATGTAAAGTCTAATACCAAATTCTATGTCGCTAACCCTAATGAATTTCGAGATATGGTCATCTTATTTTAACAACTGCAACCTTCCTCTTCCCACCTTTTTCTTCCCTTCATTGTGAAAATAAAATAGCATTTAAACACTTTTAGTATAGATGTGGGGGGGGGGGGATATATCAAGTGTGTGTTTATAAAGTATGCTTCGTGTGTTCAAAAGTGTTCATTCTCCAAAAACAGTATCTAGTATGATATATTTAAAACACTTCTTGTTGGCAAACAGTTCGAAAACAAAATGATGACATACATTTTACACATTGTGTACATATATCTGGGACATACTGGGACATACAATAGTGTGTCATCTATTGGTGTTCTGTAATGTATACATTGTCCTACTGTGTCTAAAAGTAGTTCCTGTATTATTTGCAGTGTTGTAGGGGAAATACTAAAAAATAGTGAACATGTGCCTAATTACTTTAAGTCGGAAGTCCGTATGTTAAGTTTCATGTCTCTATGCTTCAGAGATTCGGAGATACGCACATTTTAGTATAATAATTGCCACCCCGCATTTCCCCTCTTCATCGTCGAATTTCCAAAAACCCTTCCTTAGTGTTACCTTACCTCACAAATCTTATGCACTGTCATTCAAGACTTTTTATATGTCGAGATTAGTACTGTTTACACTTTATACTATTTTCAGTTTTCGGAATTTTGGGAATTCGGATATCTGAAAATCGATTTTCGATTTTGGAAACCGTAACCAAGTTATAGGTTTCAAAAACCGAAACAGATCTTTGGTGTCGAAACCCAAGGTTTTTCTGGTTTTTAGAATCTGTTATAAAAAATTAATTTCGATTGCTTTTCTTTTCATTAAGATTACCATTTCCCTAGTTTCCAAAAGATTCCCTATATAAACTGAGGTGGAAACGAGAAATATCAAGCATGAGCACCGGTATATCTTTTGCATAAGTATACCGTCCAATTAAAAACTTTACATATAGAATCTCACTACAAAAGCTGCCTATATGAAAACTAGAAAGTAGTAGTGTTGAAGTTTAATCCGGAGTATACGACCAATTTCGAGCATTGCATATTACATCTCAGTTTTGGAACCCGCAAAACACGGTATTTACTTTTGGGACCACCCAATCAGCGAGTTGACCACAATTTGAGGACAATATTTACACTGTACAATGCGAACTGTTATTCGTTTTAATAGTTAAATAAATATTACTTTTCAAGCATTACTTGCATTCTAACAATAGACGAAGAAATCAAATCAAGCTTGCTACTAATATGAAACATTATGTACAAATCTCTCATACACAAAATGAATAATAAAACAATTTCGATATTCAGTAATATGTAATATGAGTTTCAAACAGCTGTTGCGGACTGGGCCAGAAACTTTTCGTCCGGGCGCCCAGGTGAATTGGACCGCTTATGGCGCCGATTGTTACGGTTCTGAACATACTGCTATTACTGATTAATACTAACTTCCGGATATTCCGAATGAACTGTAGAAAGAACGAAAATAAAAACAAAATTGATAAATTTCTTTTTCTTCTTGTAGTACGTTACTGTCGCCGAGAATTGAACACAAGATTGCGTACCCAAAGCCACTAGACCAGTAGAGAATGTGTTTATGGTGTGTTTTATATGACGCAAATGCATTTACGTAAAACATGTATGAAAAAGATTCACTTTTATTCGGGCAAACCAAATTTATCTAATTGTACCTTTGTATCATGACATCAGTATAGTCGCGAGTATATAATAACTACATAGGTGTTTTCTAGAACATTGTTTCTAATTTGTTCCTTCCATTTTTGTGTAAGCGAGTTCATGTCAAAACACACGAAACCAAATAATCGAATCGTTAACTTAAATTACAGTTGATGTTTTTAAAAATTTAATCTTGCCATATTTTACATATAGAACAGAACAATCTTACAAACAACAATCTAGGATTGTTTTTAAGGGGGACAATAAAGAGCCATTAAAATTTTGAGGAGTCATTAATGCTTAATACGCGATGCTAAATAAAGAAAAATACCACACACTAATTATACATATGCCGAGCGGCTGTGGTTCAGTTGGTACGCCGTTGACTTAGCAATAAGGTTAGCAATAAAGTAAAATGAAATTCTATTATACAACTTAGATAAGTCTATATTGGGTGTTCTAAAACGTGCGTCCGTATTCAATGAGGGGTGATGCTAGATGTTTAAAAAAGTGACAAAAGTATCTTATGATATTTAATTTCCTCAGGGAACTTTCTTGTTCAGTGAGTTCCAGTTAGAATATGACGATGTGGCAACTCCCACACGGCAGATGACCAAACAAGCGTCTAACAGCTAGAGATTGCCATTGCTCGGTGCGGCGTTGGAGTAATGTATGTAATTATCAACCAGCCGATTCACGCTCAAATAATTTTTTGTGAATACTTTTTTTTTACCATATTGAATTCTGACAGTGATTTTTTTTTTTTTTTTTTTTTTTTTTTTTTGCAAGTACAATATCACATGTCGCGCTGTAGATGCCATTTGGCATCTGCAGTCACTATGTTCCAATGTACCAATGTCGGAACTCGAACCAGGCTTCTTAGCCGCTTTCACGCAAAGAACGCGCTTACCATGCATACATACGTAACTTCTTTGTGTGTACGTAACATTGCTATCGTATGACCACATTACAGCAAAAATTAAAACATTCAAACGTGCTGGTGTGCTATTTTTGTTTCGGACTGTACATTATTCCCACTTCGTTCATTGTTCCCGTTCACATTCACCTTAAAATCAGTTTTGCACAGTGGAGAAAGGAAACCAAGGATCGAATTTTGGTTTTGAAAACTAAAACTGAAAATTTATTTTGAAAACTAAAACCGAAAATAGGTTTTGAAAATCAAAATCGAATTTCAATTTCGAAAACAGAAGCCGAAAATCGAGTTCCAAAACCGAAGACTAAAAATCCATTTTTGCTTATAGTGTAAGGAAAAAAAGGAGATCGATAAAAATTGGAGGAAAAGAGACAGAATAATGATAACAATGTATTTAATTACGTCAATACAAATAGTATTGGTAACCATTAGTTAAATATAAATTTTATCATATTATTTAGTCATCCATATACTGTATATATAATTGGTATTACTTTGTTTTTCATTATCGTACTTGCTTATGATATGAATTTTCATACCCATGTTGAAGGCAAACAAAATAGCCCTAAAACCAGCTTAGACATAATGGTGCTGACGTCCTCTATATTTACTTTTTTATATATATATAACATCGCCTATCCTATGTTGCTCAGGCTGTCACCACGATTCCAACGATACCTCATTTATTGAAATCAGTTCATGCGTTTGAACTCCTCAGTGGAACAAATGAACACAAATAAATACATACATCCCACATACGAACACGCCAAACATAATACAAGAGGTTCTTTTGATTTCGCCGTAGTTAAGTAAAATGGAAAATTTATTCAGGGTATTCAGGAATGTTTCTATTCAGGGAGACTGAATCAAATGATAACAGAATTCTGTCTAATTAATTAATATCTAATGTAATACATCAGAATACATACACACACATTTCATATATCATTTACATGAAGTTCAAATGTAAATACATATAAACAACACTCAGAATTGACATGATCTAAAATATTGTAATTATTTTCTCAAAATTTAGAAAGAAAACTGCCAATTAATTTTATAAAATACATACATATATCTTCACATTGTATAAATCACAAGAACTGAAACATTTAACATTTATAATAGAAATGACATGTGAAATTCAGTGAATATGTATTATTAATTACCGGAAATGAACATTGGTAAATACTGTTAAACATACCTAATAAATGAGCTGAACAAATTTAAGTTAATTACGTTTTGGAATGGTTTATTTTATGGAATGCTTAATGAGCGGTTACTTAGTTATGATGTGGATTCTGCTCATTAATAATGATGTGGGTTTATTATCATAGGCATGTGGTCTCACTGTATTGTCCTGTACATTTTGTATTGGTTAATAACAGGTGCTACCAAATACATGACTCGAACGGAAGTTCCAATTGGTTAGATTAGACAAAGTGAAAGCCGTGGTAATTTCAGAATTTCTCCGGAGGGATTTCAATATATTAGGGTGTGAAAACTAGTGTTATGAATTTACATTGCGTACGATAGGATAAATTCTTTAAACGTTTATTGACGTAATTGCTGCGTTGAGGCTTTAAATCTCAATATCTCAGCCTCTAACTAAGCTAGAAAGATAATTTTGGTACCAATGTGTTCCTGAAGAATGAAACAGTACGCTAATGTGTATTTTTATGTATGTCAAGGTACCACGACGGACTGTAGGATATATTTTTTTCTTTTCTTTTTGCATCAGTCTCTTTTGAGGGACTCTCTCTCCTTGGGAGTGCACTCATAGAAATTTATACGTGAAGCAATGAAGTAATCCACTACATGGAAATACTCTGTATGTGTACTTATTGCTTGTATAGGGGAGGAGGGTCAAAATTGGCTAATTTTTTGAGGCTCAGTTTTTGACATAAATTACATTTATTTTCAGGGCGGTTCCATATAAGACAAGATGTCTTTTCACTGAATTGGTCTAGAAGCATAATTCTTGTTGCCGTACATGTATGAAATGAAATCTTTGAGTTTTACGTCCCACGATTATGCCGATTAGGTTAAAGAGACGGTGATGATGAGTTATGAATGAAAATGGTGGAATGAAGAAAGTGGGAAGAAACGGGAGAACCTCGAGGAAACCCACGCACACGGGCCGTACATGTATGCAGCAACAATGATGTGCATATAACGTAGTACTATGGTGGGGAAGCGAATGTGAAATTCAAGGAATTTTCCTTCTACGCAAAACCTTTTTGAGAATATGTCCTACATAAAACGAATTCAATACACATTTCTTTTTAGTAAAACACGAAAAAAAATTTTTTTGACACACACACACACACACACACACACAACACATGCACACACACACGCACACACACACACAGTTATTTCGTGTAGGAAGAAAATAGTTGTAGTAACATCTTTTTATCCATAGGTTCTTGTCTACAAGCTAAGCTAAAATTAGAAAACCGGCGAGGTCTATTTTGTTTCTTACTTTTCTTTTTCTTCCACGAATGGAGCGGGAATTGCACAAATGTTACCTCGCTGGAATCTGTGTTCCATAAGTTTTCCCGCGATGTATTAATTATGGCTTTGCAATAATTAGGGAAGGGGGCAACGTGAGAATCGACGATATCGTTCAAATCCCTGGCGGGCGTAGAAAAGATATGGCCCCAGGGGTAGTTTCATGGTTCAGGGGGGCAATGCACGAATGCGAGAATTTTGCGCCCTACCCCAAAATGACGGAAAAATGCGTACGCTATATATTTGCACTGGGAAGTTTGCGCCCTACAATTGAACATTTTTGTATCGTATAAAGTAACACCTCGTCACACTTGAACCAGGCTTGCCTTTCATCGTTTCAGTGATTTGTTACTTCATTCATTATAATATTCCGAACAAATGAAAAAAAAATCAATTGAGGAGTTTAATGTAATAAGGGCGTAAGCGAGTTTACACCCCTTTTGCATCAAACGCATTTGTGGCTTTTGCCATGCTTGTTTAGCCTCCAGGTAACATTTCAATTCTATATCAGAATAAAATGCTGCATATTACATTGTTTTATCTAAGAAAAAAACACTACTTAAATTTTCAACATCGTTTTTTGTCCAACTGAATGTTTCAGATTTACGCCCTTATTGCATCAAACTCCTAAATTTTAGTTCACTAAAGGGCAATCCATACGAATACAATGTTTCATTATACTATAATATTTACAATAAAAGTGTAAGTTACTGATGTACCTGTATATTTAAATGCTAGGATTATATGTTCGTCTCCAATCCTTTCGACAATGAGATCTCGAAAACCACAAGTGGTAAAAACTTGCCGTTTTCACTGGTCGATCCAAATTTTGTGTAAATTGTCTAGTTCTAATTGAATATTTTAAAAACGTGGCTGTTATTTCTTTATTACATTTTAGAGGTACGTTGGAAGTGTAGGAATTTAAAAAAAAGCACCATATCCTGTGAGTTATACATTACAACACAACATAGTTGTATACAAGGGTCGTATATCTTTGTTTCATCGCCAAATGATGGAAAACGAGGATAACCATTTCTCTGGGCTAAGATGAATCTTTTTTCGTTCGGAGTGTTTTGTCCAAAGAACATTATATATCACTGACATTATAATTAATTGTGTATGTAATGTATTTGCTTGCTACATACTGCAAGCAAGAAGAAAGAAAACACTGATCATGCATATGAATTAGAAACTCCAACCTGAAATAGGCTCAATCTTGCAAACGGTGCGAGATATTGAAAAAATAATAAAAAAATCTCCCCCTTATGGTATCCCTTGCCGATTTTTATCAAGATGTCTTTAACTTGTATCTGTAAAGGGACATGCACAGATGTGAGGAATGACAAGGAGACTCATGCTCATATGTAAACGACGCGCTGTGTAGACAGCGCAGGTTCAGCCAGTATATCTTTATATTTAACTAAACTATGTAAGTATAATTTAATCTATACAAGGCTGTTTGGCTCTCCCCAGATACCTCTGTCCACAATCCTTGCCAGGTGTTTGGGTTTTTAGGACACAAAGTATCTATAGAAAAGTAAATGTAAAGTGAATATAAAATCACTTCAGCAATATTATCAAGAAAACTATACACAATTTGTTTACTTGCTGAAGTTACACTTCCAACACACAATTACGTTGATCCGTTGTGTTCGTTTGACTTATATTGAAGTTTAATCTCCCCTTATATAGCCCCAAGCTATCACAATCAGCCAATGAAAATAAATCACATTTGGCACGGCTGTGGGAGAGGATTGTTTACGCTGTAATGTCCGCCCCTCCGAGCAGGTGCGTGAGCTCGAACAAGTTATTTTATTTTGCAGGGCGCAAACTTCCCGGTGCAGGTACATCGCGGGCGCATTTTTCCCTCTTTTTGAAATAGGGCGTAAATTTTCCAGGCGCAAAATTCTGGACATCCAATTAACTACTGAGCCACCCCATCCATCAAATCATCACTGCAGAGGAAAACATGTTATCGCATCATCACACTAACGAATCTTGGATTGTCGTTATCTACATGATCTTCCGTCCTGCATATTGTGCTGTAGGAAAAGGAAATGGAAGTAGGCATGGCCGCCCAACAGGATGGAGCAAGAGGGGGGAGAAATTGCTCCATGTCTAGATTTCAGTAATTCGAAACACATATTAGGACATATTCGATATCCTTTCTAACAAAGTATTTAATACATTTATATCAAAACTATCGTACCGTATACTTCTTTTAGTTAGTAACGTTATACAAATGTGCGTAAATGATAGTTTTACATTAAGTATTACGTGTATGTATGAAGGAATGCGTGTGTTCGCGACCGCGTTTCTTGGTCTGAGTTTTTGCTCTCCCCTAGAAAGAAAATCTGTGTCCCTCTGTAAGTAATATAGTGAGGATTTACAAGTGTCCATATGGCTCTCTTGTCACGAGGTTGGTTATCAAATAAATATTGACTATACATACTAACGTTTCTGAGTGTCATTTATAAATGGCAAATGCACTATTTTCATTTCAAATTTTGCCAGGGGGCGGAGGATAAGATTGTCCATCGACATATGAGTTACGCGTTTTTTTTTTCTATCAGAGTATTAGTACACAGTTTATTAAAAAGCATAATGTTTTCAAAACTCAGGGAGCTATTGACTCCCTACCTTCCTTAAATGACGCCTCTAGGCAAATACTTTATTTCGGCATCTGAAAACCTTAGTTTTGAATTCCAAAGGCCTGTATCCTTAGAAGTGTTTTTTTTACATTTTTATCTCATTAGGCGAATACAAGTATGTTCTTTTAAATATTTCAATTTGATTAGGTTCTTTCCAAAACTTCATTACTACGTTCCATTGTTGTTTTTGTAGTGTAAAATTACCTCTGAACTTTGATAAATTATATAAAGATACTATTCCGAAAATTCTATTATTATACCTGTTTCTGTTATTCAGCTCTCGCCGGCAGAAGAACTATGCCGGGTCCAATTCGAAGCCCACTTTAATAGTATATCGCGAGTCCTTCGTAACCTTGTGTTGCAGAAGCACGCACCCCCCCCCCAAAAAAAAATCACACTCAAATATTCTATTTAAGTTCTTATATGAATGCCTTCATATATATAAAAAATCTCAAAATATCAGAATTAAGCTTTCTATACACTGCCGCTCAGAAGTTTTCGAACATCTGGATTCGAGTGATCATTGGGAAGCGTCTGGTGCGTAGGGTACGTGGTTCGATCCTCTTTCAAGTAAGTTTGTGGATGACAACAACGTGTCAGTGAATTTCCTCGGTATACTCCCGTTTCAGCCAACATTCCCATCCCACCAATTGTTCCATCATTTACTTGCCTTAATCATCCATCTCCCTTAGCTTAAAGGGCATAATCAAGGGATGTTAAACTAAAATACTTCCTAATAATCATTGCATCGACTTTTTCGGCAGCTTGAAAATAGTTTATACTTGCGTGGCTATCAAACTGTTTCTTCGTATCTTTCAATTTCATAAATTTCGGGGGCAAGGCGTTCAAGGATATGCATGTGCTTTCTTGTTTAATATCCAAGAAAGAATACCCAGATCCTGGGGAAACCAAGCAAACTTTGGTGGAAGGGAAGAGAATTGCCTCCTTGCGCCAACTCCCCTTCTAGGATTAGCGCCCATGGACAAGGGCGCCGATTTCTCTGTAACTTTGGAGGGGGGGCATTAATAAAAAATACATATAACAAGAAAAATTCATATAAAAATACAATTCATAAAAATACAAGGGGGTCCTACATGAACTTTGGAGAGCCCGGGACCCCGGGATCGGCGCCCTTGCCCATGGGTTCAAAGATAGGGTAAGATAAAAGTAGTTTCATTGATTGTAAGCAAACTACAAAAAGAAATTCAGACCTCTTGTATTAAAATGTGTTATGTATGTATTTAAACAGTTAATTGCAACGCTGGATCATGTTTATCTATCTCAACTATACGTAGTAGAAAGTGGAAATCATTTTCTGTACAATAGAAATCGTGTTTGTTTATGCCAACTATTGTTTATTCACCAACATAGTTTGCTCTATGTTGTTGATATTATCAATCTTTTATAATTTTTATTTACGTTATTTCAAATTTAACGTATTTGTTTCAGTATTTTGATAAGGCTTTTTTCCTAAATAATATTATTTTCTTTTCTATCATATAAATACTACAACTGTTACAGTAAAAACAATCCTTCTTTCATATTTATAATGCCAGATATGTTGAAAAATAAGAAAACAGTGTGTTTCCCTAACAGTGTTGCCCATGAGACGAGACGGAAAATAATATTTTTCGTTTCGTTTTGTAAATATATTTACAAAATTTACGACCTGATTATTTTTTATTTCGTCTACAAATTATCAGAATCCTTCCGTGTCACGAAAATTTACGAAGAGTGGATATATTTAAACCACATTTATTATTAGAGAGTAATTGTGTAATGGCTATCTTTAAACGTCGATAAATGTTTGTGCAATCACTTTATCAATTTATATTTTTTTATACCATGAATCCTGTAACACTAAAACGGTATTTGAAAAATGAAATGAAATCTTTAACTTTTACTTTCCATGATTATGTTAGCTACGCTAAAGAAGACGGTGATGGTGGAATGACGAAAGTGGAAGGAAACGAAAGAACCCTGAGAAAACCTACCTACACGATCTTTGTCCACCACAAAACTCACTGCACGAGCTGGGATCGAACCAAAGACCTCATGTATCAGAGGTGAGCACCATACGCCCATAAAACGGCTTGGGTCTCCAAATATGCCTAAGAACATTTAAGTTACCTTGTTAGCCACCGACTTCGATGTTTCGTTGTGCTAAATAACTGAAAGTACACCACTGGACGCTGATTCGATACCAGATATAGACTGGTAAAATAGCAAATGTTGCCGTATACGATCAAAACACTGCCTAGAACAATGAACTTTACCCGGAGATGATGTCACAATCGGCTCAAATTATTCTGTCAGATCTAAATCATTTCACACTTCATTAAACACATCACGATATTTGGTGAAATGTCGCAGCATAAAATCCTAAAAGAGATACACAAAATAATGTAAAATAAACGGATATAAGCAACAAGATGAAAACAGTTCAGACTTCTACACCAAACATACTGTAAAATACGAATCAAGGGTGGATGGGTGGGGGATAAATAAAATTTACAGATATGCAGTCAAATCCAAAATTTAGAACAAGGAAGAGGCAGTCAATCGTAACGCAACACATCTCCACCATAGCTAAAATTACGTATCTCAACTCCGGAATGTACCAAAATATAGAAGGCTCAGCCTTTGGTCTTGCTGTGACATGTCACGAATGTAAATGTCTTTTGCATTTACCATTATACAGTTCTTAATGATATGATAATTGAAAGCTTAGCGACGTGATAGCTTAACGACATGTAACTTTTAGGTTTAGCCGTTCTTGACAAATACCAATGCAGGTTTAAAGTTTCCTTTAGCTCCCACATAATGAACCTATCTATCTATCTATCTAAATATCTATATCTATATCTATATATATATATATATATATATATATATATATATATATATATATATATAATATTTTACAATAATTCTCAATAATCAAGATATAACATGTACTTTTGAACTATTGGACTTCTTTACTGAAATCAAGCAGTCTCTAAGCTATTTATTAGATTCCAAAGTGTTATAACTTGAATATGGCTAAACGTAGTTAAATGAAAAAATGAAATGAAATGAAATCTTTGAGTTTTACGTCCCACGGTTATGCCGGTTAGGCTAAAGGAGACGGTGATGATGAGTAATGAATGAAATGGTGGAATGAAGAAAGTGGGAGGAAACGGGAGAACCCCGAGAAAACCCACACATACGGTGTTTGTCCACCACAAAGTTCACTTGGCGGGGGCTGGGATCGAACCCGGGACCCCAAGCACCAGAGGTGAACGCTCTATCACTGAGCCACCGCGGCTCCCGTATCACTGAGATGCTTATAGGTCGATAGAAGCAGTATTTAAGTTTATCCACACATTACGTTCACATTCTGTATTTACGTACAGGTGTACTTATGTCATTTGATTATGAAGTTCCGCATTGGTTTCATAAAAATAGAATTTTGACATTACATTCAAATTAATCGTAGTTACATCAAGTGCTCATTTCACAAATGTTCAATATTGCTTTCTCCGACCGCGCATAACACACATCAAATCGATAGTCGAATTGTTCCTCTATCTTGACCAATGTTACCAACAATATTTTGTTTAAGTTCCTATGCTAAGTTAAAATATGTGTACTTTTCACTGGAAATTTCCAACTAGAAATTTTAACTTAAATATTAATACTGAATAAATGATCATGCACAGGGCCGGATCCAGGATGTTCTGAGGGAGGGTGCACCAATAATTACTACTACATTAGTTAGTCTAAGGGAGACTATGATTAAAGCAAGTGAATAATTACGGAAAAGTTGGTGGAATGAGAAAGTGGGCGGAAACGGGAGCACCCCGAGAAAACCCACAAGCACGATGTTGTCCACCACAAACTTACTTGGCCGGAGATTGAACCTGGGACCCCACGGACCTCAACTCATTTCGAAGCTATTGGTAGAACAAAATTATGAATATTAAACAGTTTTTGGCTCTTGTAGATAGGAAATATAAAAACAACCTATATAAATACTCAAACTTCCTCTAGCGTTTATGAGATATGTCTTTGGTTATGGTGTTTGATTCATGTTGCGCTAGAGTGTAGCATATATGACACATTACTTCCGTCAAATAAAATTTTATAAAAAAAAATTAGATAACACGTAGTAATACAGAAAATATTTTGTAGTATTCTAAAAATCCAGAGATATGATATATTCTACATATATTTCACCATAAATGGCTTGCAAGAGTTTGTTGCAATAAACATTTCACTTTACGTTTTACGATGCAACAACACTCATTGTTATGCAGACCTAGTTTGCTTTGGTAGTTATTGCAGCTTAATGCGAGGAAATTTGCATACAGTTTGAATTGTCGTTTTGTTCCTATTGAGCGAAACGGGACCATGTATACAGTATGTGGTTTCCTTTAGGCAAATAATCTAAAACATTCTCGTTAGTACATGTTTTGTTTGACTTTCAAATCGTATCCGTGTTCTCTGTATATACGGATCGGGAAGATGCTTTTAAATTGCTTCCAGTTCTGTTAGTTTACGTGTCCAATTTGTGTCTAGCCTGCTGTATTACAATGAACATGTTAAAGATGATGTGCTTGGTAAGTTTAGTAAAGCTCAGTCAACAAGAGACTGCTGCGATTGACGTCAACAAAATACAGGTACTTACCAATTTAATGGAAACATCTTAGAAAATTGCAACTTACCAGATTAATATCCATTGGACCACCTTTCGCTCTCAGAACAATCCTGATGCGACTTAGAACGGATCGAAAATCGTAGCAAGTAGAATATTGAACACTCAGCTTCGTGAGAGAACATGGAGGCGGACTTCTGCGTCGGATTTGGCTTTCCAAAACGGACCATGTATGTTCAGTTATGGTTTTGGGATTGGGCTGGCCAGGAGAGGTGGTCAATTTTATCCCGATATTCCTCGAAACATGCAGTAACAGCTCCAACCGTGAGAATGGGATCATTATTGTTTTGGGAAATGGCGTCATTGACCGTAAACAATATCTGGACAAGTTGTGTGCATGATCCTCTAAAATTCGCATGCTCCTCTGATCACGAGCAGTGACACAACTGCTAAGTTTTAGGACAAAAATCACTGGAAACCAGGACATTGCGCTCCACAGCGTTGCAGAGCCATCGCCATGTTTCATGGTTGGGCGAAGATACTGCGTATCATGTGCTACTTTGGGAGTTCGCCACAGTTAAGCATGATTCGTAATTTGAAATAAGGTGAACAATGACACACACACATGTTTCCAGTTCAGAAATTCTGCCGGTTCGCGGCACCATTTGCGTCGTAGCTAAATTATTACATTTTTCCTTATCAGCAGTTTGGTCTGTGCAACTCGATCCTTATATCAATATTATGTAATTGTCTACACAGGCTGTTAAGGGTGCTGCTTGAATTTCTCCGTCACTTGTTCAGCAGTCGCACAACGGTTCTGAGTAACAATCCGGTTTGATGTTCGGCGAGTCCTGTCAGTGAAATTTTCCTCCGATCACTATTTCTCCTCGCTCATATTGTATTTCTGTGAGTTTAGTAAGGTATCATTAGCAAAGATACTGTTCCTCGTAATACACCCAACATACTTGTCACTAGGGATGCACGCGAGACGCGAGAAGTCTCGTCTTGTCTCGCGTCTCGTCTCGCATTTGCGAGACGAGACACGAGACGAGACTCAAAATTTTATGCGAGACGCGAGACGAGACTAAACCATGCGAGACGAGACGCGAGACGAGACTCGGTTAAGTCTCGCACGAGAAGTCTCGCGAGACTTCTCGCAGTCTCGCAACATTTATGAATTGCATTTAATTGTATATTTAATGATTTTACATTTATTGAGTTTTCTAAGTTGAGCGTTAATGTTTCCAGTAACAAAAAAGTAATAGACATTTTATGAGATTTATTATTATTCGAGGTTGATTTTCAGAATTAAAGCCTTCTTTAGTTTCTAAACATCATTAAAAAAGAAAAGCTTTGTAAATTGGAAATTTATTACAGCATCGATTTAGGACTTTATTTTGCTACACAAACACATACATGTGGGCGCGCACGAATACATGAACTTCTGTTTTTGGTCTGAAAAGCGAATAAGACTCCCTATTGCTGCGAAATGTGATATTTCTGTTGTTTCTGTCTTTTTCACATTACTGCTAGCGATTAATGTTGGGGGCTGGCGGGGAAATCCCCTCTCGTTAAAGTTTATCCCCGGTCCGGCTCGCAGAAATAACATAATATTTTTACATGGAGTAAGTATTTTTTTTCTATATATTTATCAAAAACATCCCCCTCTAGTTCGGAAGTTTAATTCAAACACTGGTTTGGTAGGATGGCCCTATAGGTTTGGTGGGAGATGGTAGAAATGGCCGTATATCTGTCAGTAATTTTATTTTCTAGATATGGCAACACTATATAAGTTGAAAGCGAAAGTTGATAAAATGCGATAATGCAACATTGCTATAAGCGCGAACGAACCAAAAGAATTGGGTCGTATTGTGTTGTGAGGAGTTCTTTTGTTATCTACAAGCGCTTTTGGTGGTATAAAAACATGTTTATAATGGAAAATCACCCTTCAAGGAAACGACCAAAACGTGTAAATATTGATACTGGCGACGATATTTTAGAAGAGCCAAATGAGGACCCAGTTGAAAGTGAAACGGATTCAGGTACTGTTTCTGCAAGTTCGAGTCTTGATTGTGATCCATCCGAAACAGCAGGGCGTAAAAGTAAGTTCCAGGATTACTTTGAAACTGCGACGAATGCTGAGTTGATTATTTGTAAATTATGTAAGCCTAAGAAGATAGAATTGAAAATGCATTCTCGTAATATAACGCGGTGAAGAAACACTTGCAAAATATTCACAAGAAAGAGTACGCGATTCTCTACCCCAACAGCGACAAAGATCAGAAGAGTAGCTGCAGGAAGGAGGATATAACAATATATTTCCCTCAGAAGAAGGAAACTAAGGTAAGTGCATAGCATACTTGACAGTGTCTAAAGTATTGAAAATTAATTATCACTATTCCCCGCGGCGAGCCATTGATATAATTGTTATTAGTATATAACATAATTATGTTGTATATCAATTATTTAGGTTAGTATATTAGTATATGTTATCCACAAGTCCGTTCACATAAGTAATGTTATTCCTTGGTGGCTGGTGTAAAGGGAGATTGGCGACAATAGATGGCAGCACTGTTCTCCTACACAAGTAACGTATTTTTATATTTTCTCTGCTGCTTCCACAAATTTAATGCTAGAGAGTTTAAACGTTCTGAAAAGAAAGTTAAAACCTATTCTAAGGGAACAATCCGTGCCAATTTTGGATATTATGACGTTAGAGCATTCCTCGGACTAGAAGCAGGCAAAGACAAGGTTGAAATCCGGTTAAATAAAGACGAAGAAATTTACATATAGATTACCACATTGCGCTTCGACAAAGCCGACTGGCCAGGATATCGAAATTACCTTAGTAGCATTTTTGCAAACTCAACTCTATCAGAAACGGAGGAAGAATCTTCATAATTCTTTGGATAGAATAACTACAGCACTCCATGACGTTACCAGCCGTTTTATACCGACTAAAGCGTTTTTCACAGTCCTTTGCACCTTTTATAAACAAACCGCGTAACTTGATGTTGTATCACTGCGCGCACGACTATTTGCTGATTGGTGAAGAGGAAATTGTTTCGTCTGTTTTCCGGAATATTTCTGCTGCAGCACGTGCATGTATTTCTGCTACTGCTATGTGCATTACTCGTCTCACTCTCATACCATCAACGTGATATAGGGCAAACTACTCAATACTATCCTCCTTTAAGAGCAACTGAACATTGTTATTGTTCTCCAAATTGTAATTACAGATGAAACTGCAAAGAGTTATGTCAAATTATCAACTGAACGACAAACAGATGGCGGTGCTTTCTTACATTGTATAGCATGCGAATGTACAAATAGTAACTTCAGTACTACAAACTAAGTAAATAAATATTCTATGAGAACATGAAAATTAGCTATTATAGGTCTTAATTTTCTTCAAGTGAATTGAACAAGGTTGATATCGTTTGATGAAGTATTTGGTTTTCTTCTGCACTTACGGGTTTGCCTTGTTTATGTTTAATAGAATAACTGGGAACAGCTGGTAACCTGCTGGCTTCCTTAGGCGACATCTTTAAATTGTGGCGCGCACTTCGCGTGTTTTGTCATTTGTTGTAACAATTTTCTCTTACAAATTCGATTTTGGTTCAAGATTTGGATCCCATATAGATACATATTTTGCCCCGGATCCTCAATGTTCTTGCTGTGCCTCAACAATACATTAATTACCATAATACATTGCATTTGTTGTGTACTATTTGCTCATGGAAGAATAAACTGCTATTAGTCTCATTTTCAATGTTGCTAACTCAGAGTTATTTTTCAGTTTTTCTCAAAGAATAGTTGTCAAACAGTTGTCATTTCATGAAAATGGGCTAAGAATATGAAAAAGAGAAATCAAGTGTACCCGCTGTTCTTATTGAAGATAATAAGTTCCTTATAGTATTTCATATCATTGTTTGACCTTTCATTAGAGATGAGGAAATAGTCAATTAAAAAAGAAAGATAGAGTGAGGGGGATAGAGAGAAGTTAAAGAGGATAAAACCTGTTTTAGTGATTCATTACGAAGTAATATGAGGCTAATTTTTTTCAGTTATAATTTGTATATCGCCTTTTTAAAATGCGATCAGAATAAATGACCATTTAAAAGATGCAAAAACCGAATATTCGGTGCCAGAAATGAAATAATGTACAAAGGAATCTTCAACATTTAAGAATTTTATAATATAGGATAGGAATGTTCATAACTTTTGAGTCTTATTTTTTTCTGGCTGCAGTGAAATTAAAAGGGGGTACTATATTCATGTTAAATAATGTGTCTTTATTCCTATGTAGAATCTAAAAAGTTTCTTGGAATTTGTTGAATAAGATGTCGATAGAGTCTTCACACTCTCATGACTGATGTTAGTTTATGGCGTAACTTTTCTGTTAGCTATCAAATGAAAGGATAAGTCACGAAGATTCAAAACATATTTTATAGGTATTTTATTACATATAACAAAGAAAATAAAATAATAAATTCTCTATTCAATAAATAAGTAAACTCAGTAGTTTTCAAATTTTTGCAGAATTAACAATTGCTTGTTCCAAACTCTCGCTCGCCTATCAAATGAAATCTTTTGAGTTTTATGTCCCACGATTATGCAGGCTAGGCTAAAGGAGACGGTGATGATGTAAACATGAATGAAATGGTGGAATGAAGAAAGTGGGAGGAAACTGAAGAACCCCGAGGAAACCCATGCACACGGTGTTTGTTCACCACAAGGTTCACTTGGCGCGATCTGGGAACGAACCAGGAACCCCATGTGCCAGAGGTGAACGCTCTACCATTGAGCCACCGCGGCCACCCAAGAGCTCAATTTTGAATAGAAGTCGTGAGTACAACTGCACATGTTTCTAGATCTAATAATTAACTTCTTTGTGGCTATATGATCTATGTACTCGTCATCGGGCGGGAGACCCGCGTTCGATTTCCGGAGGAAATTTATGTAGTTCGGATCGCTCGTTCGGCTGTAGGTCCAAATCTCATAAAATCTTGTTGTTGAAGGAGACGATAAACTTTAATCCATCCATCCAACCATAGATCTGCTACTAGGGTCACTAAGTCATCATATAATAGTGGCTCTGAATCCTAACATTTTAGGTAGATTCTCAGCTAGAGGAAACGTTAGGAGTGGGGGTAGTAAGTTTTAGTTATAATTTACACTGGTAGAAGAAATTCAACGTTCTGCCCTTCTTCCTTCTGGTGCGTGCCTGCGTTTACACAGTAGTTCAAAGATTCAGGAAAGCAGTGCGTACGCCACCGCAAACGAGAGAAAATGGTTCCTGATTCTCCTATCACAAGCCCAGGCCATTTTATTTTTAATCTAATTGTTTTTTTTTCCTTCAGTTTGTTTATTAATTTCTTAGCACAAAATTACATATAACATTTTTTGTTTAATTAGTTGGCAACATTTCTGCACTGCAGTCTGCATTGTTTACAGGGAGTGCAAAGCTTCGTGAAAATCAGAATAGTACATCCCATAGTTGTCACCCAACGCTCCCACCCCATTATTTACCACTTGTCAGACGTTCACGAGCACTCTACAGAGATTACAAACGTACAGGAAATCTAGAGTCACTGCATTTACATCGTCAATTTCAACGCACAGTTCACAATTATGTTAAAGCATATAAACTCCGTCAATGGATAAAAGCTTGTAATAATTTGGGAGACGATGCACACCCATCCAGATACTGGAACCGTTTCAACATGCTTACTGGTCGCAAGACCCACACTACCTATCCTCTCCTAGAAAATGAAAATCCTCTTCAGACAGATAAAGAAAAAGCAGACGCCTTCGCAACCTATCTACAATCTATTTTCACGCCGTCTGAAGCAGCCATTCTTCGCAGGCATCCCACACATACCTTTAACATAAATTCACCAGAACTTCAACCCAGCACGTCTCATGTTTTACCCGACCATCCTCTTGCTACGCCTATCACTGTAACAGATATCAACTCCATCACGGCTCGCAAACGCAATACTGCCCCTGGTCTGGACTCAATCACTTACCGTCATGTCAAAGAAGCGCTTCTCGCCTTACTACACCTTTTAGCAACTATATTTACGTTTATTCTCCGCACAGGTTATCTTCCCTCTCAGTGGAAGACTTCCAAAACACTCATGTTTGCTAAGCCACACAAACCACTAAATTCCGTATCATCTTACAGGCCCACACAATTAACTCCGACTTTCAGCAAAATATTGGAACGCATCCTTGTCAAAAGACTTCACACTCACTTAACAGCGAAAGAATTGCTACCTATACATCAAGCTGGTTTCCGACCAGGATATAGTATTAACGCTCAGTTACTTCGCCTCACCAACATGATCACTAATCATTACAATTCTTCCAAGCCTGCCTGTTTAGTTTTATTCGATCTCGAAAAGGCATTTGATAAAGTATGGTACCTGGGAATTTTATTCAAGCTTTTGTCTTTCCGTCTTCCTATTACGTACATCCGCTTCATCTTTAATTTTCTTTCAAACCGCCTGGCTTACATCTACATCAATGACAGTGTCTCTTATCCTGTTTTTCTTCATAGCGGCGTTCCGCAAGGCTCTGCCTTGTCCCCACTGCTGTATCTGCTTTATGTCGCTGACATGCCGTCCTTACCGCAAAACATTCATACTTTTCAGTACGCCGATGACACGGCTTTCCTGGCGTTAACGAGAACTATCTCTCAAATAAACAATGCGATGAATGAAGCTATCCGTCGCTTTAGCGATTGGTGTCGGACGTGGCGCTTAACAATAAACGCTACCAAAACTCAGGCCATAGTCTTTATTCCACCAAAACGTCGATCACGAGTTCATCGAAACCCAGCTCGTCTTGCCCTTACCGTCAATGATACTGCCAAACAGCACTCAAAGACAGTGAAATACTTGGGTATAACATTTGATCATCATCTTACATGGCGTCCACACCTCGCTACCGTTGTAAGCAAAGCCAAAAATAGATTAAATTTACTTAAATGTCTCATAGGTACAACGTGGGGTCTCCATTCTTCTACGCTCATCAACACCTACAAGGTCTTCCTCCGTCCCGTTCTTACATATGGTTTTACCTCATGGGTATCAGCAAGCGCAAAATATTACGAAAAGCTGTTAATAATGGAACGACATGCTCTCCGCCTAGCCTACCGCATTAAATTACCAAGTCCAACCCGTGAATTGTACGACCGCATCACATTTCCTCACCTTCTTTATCATATTGAAGCTCTTCGTATTAAATATATAACTCAACGGTATGACAGCGAACACGCTTTATTTTTTGAAACCGTTTACAGCGACGCTCCCTATACTCACAGCCATCACCACACGTCTACACCTCTCTCACTGCTTTTCGCATTATATAAATATACCGTACCTCCAAATCATCCGGACTATAACATCATCAGTATCCTCAGCACATCACACGTACCGGCCCATATCTCACCTTCATATCATGCACAGTAAACCCGCTTGTTACTAACAGGACCTCCTCACGTACAACAAAAATAAATAAATAAATAAATAAATAAAACTTATGGATGTTTAATAAAGTTAATAAATGTCTCTTTGCCCAACAGAAATTCATTTTTTTCGCCATAATAATGTTAAATCTCTTTCCCATATAGAGGGTGTAGCCCTCGCAATGGGTGCTAGCTACACCATAGCTAGCTAACTTTAAAAAATACATATAGATATAGTAAAAGGATCCGGGTTTGGTTCAATGAGTTCAGAAAAACATATACGGAAACGTTATATTCTTTATATCCTAATTACATTGGCGACTTTTTTTTTGGGGGGGGGCAAAAATGTTCCCGCATGGCATACTGGAAAATATTGCTGGAGAACTCTAAGCTGGAAAACAATGTTGGATCCAGCAAACAACTTATGCTGGTTTTGCTGTAAATTATGCTATGCGAAAATTAATGGTCCAGCAATCAAATTCCAGCACAACTTTTCTTTTAATTTGGAGCGGAGTGGACACAAGTTCGGATACCATGTTGAACTCTAGGTTCCGTCTCCTTAGGATGTTATGAACATTCATCCCATGGAAAGCAATGGCAAACCACCATGGATTCACCTTGCCAAGGGACTTTTAGGTCAAATACCTGCCTTCGGACAGAATATCACATCATCATTCATTAACAGCCATAGAATAAAACTGCAAAATTTTAACCCAGAATATATGCAAGACTGCGAGACCATGCGAGAAAGTCTCGCGCGAGACGCGAGACGAGCCTAAAAATTTTATGCGAGACGCGAGACGAGACTTCACATTTGCGAGACGAGACGAGACGCGAGACGAGACCAACATTTGGGGCTGCGAGACGAGACGAGACTTTTCCATTTCACGTCTCGTCTCGTCTCGCGTGCATCCCTACTTGTCACTTTTGTTACGGTCACACAACGTACCCAAGCGACAACAATTTGCTGTCATTGAAAATCAGAGAAGTCGTCCATCTTGTACTATCACCATTTGCTCAGTTCACTGCTCACTGCCGTCTTACTGCTCTCACGGAATAAAAAGCTTGGCCTAACACACCACTACCGAAAACCCGACGCTGCAGTCAGCACCTGACCGTTGCCAACTCAGACGTCTAACGTGTTTGAAACTTCAGGTATTTGTATTATTTTGGTAACCACTGTACACTTGGATCTGTATAGAGTCAAGTCTGGAGAACAGAGGCATCGTGCTGTTCACACATTGTCCAACTGAAAGCTTTCCGGTCTGTCATGGTTCTTCGTTGGCTCTAATGAGAGCGACGCAGGTTTTCGATTAATAATTATAAAGGAAGAAACTGGTTAAGATATTGTTTAAGAAAAAAAAGAACTATATTTTGCACGATGTGATAGAGTTCAAGTTAAGCAATAAGAAAAAAGAAAAGAAATTGGATTGAATATCATTTAAGAGGAAATTGTATTATCAAAGATGTGATAAGGGTGTTAGTTTTCTAATTAGAAAGAAATAAAATAATGAGAAAAGTATTTTTAAAAGATATTGCTTTTGAAAGACGTAATACAGAGAATAAAGGAGAAGATTGTGATTTGTAGACTGCATGAAAATTACTTTTGATTGGGGAATATACGAGGCACGTTCATAAAATAAGTGCGCTAGATTCTTGTAGGTTTCAAAATAATTATTTAAAACAAAACTTTTACATGCTCACATCAGTACATGTGTGAATTATTTTTTCATGTAGTCGTCATCCTTCTTGATGCACTTAGTAAGACGAGGGATTAACTTTTTTATGCCTTAGTTAAAGAAGTCTTCCGCCACCTCTTTTGCCGAATTCTTTATCTCCACCTTCACCTCCCCGTCACTTGAATTTTTTCCCACCCATGTGCATCTTCATGGAGGTGAACAGATGATATTCTGAAGGCACCAGATCAGGATAATGAGCATATCAGTCAAAATCGACGGTCTTCCACTCCTTTGCTCATTGTGCACATCACTTCGACCGTTTTTAAATTCACGACATACCGTAAACAAACTTGTATGATTCATAATTCCTTTGTCATAAGCTGATTTGATCTCATTAAAAACTTCAGACGAAGATTTTCCCTTCATAACGAGATAACGGATAACGCTGCGAATCTCGCACTTGGCGGCTGATTTTATCGACATCTTTTATGGGGGACGTTAGTGTGGTCACAGTTGTGGTCGTACTGACGCGTGATTGGGCTCGCTGGAATGGATAGAAACTAATCTACACGACTGTGTAACCAACATAGCAATAACAAATTCCCTCTGCATTCGAGGGCTCTAGTACACTTTTGTTGACGTGCCTCGTACAGTCAGCGACAGTAGAAACTGGAGGTTGGATACATAAGAAATGATAGCTTTTTCCAGTAGCAGAATAGTTTCACTCGATGTCTGATAGTTGGACAACCAACATGACAGCAAATACGTGCCCGAAAACATAACATGCCAGGATATTCCTCCATTTGGAGGAAAAAGTATTACTATCTCAGAGCATCACTTAGAGAAACAACCACGAGATAAATCTGCAGAAAATCCATTCACTTTAAGATCAAAGAGATAGGAATTAATGCAAAGGAAACGAAAACAATAATACGCATCATGCAGAGAACGAAAAAGTATGGAAAGCTAAACAAAATGAGAAAAGAAGGAAAGAGGGAAACGAAAGAGCAAAAGACATGGGAATAAATTAAATTTTAACACTTAAGGATAAACAGTGTCCGTCTTTCCCCCTGACCCCATCGTGGGTTTTCTCCCTTCATAGGATAAATCTCTTTCAGTATCAAACGTGATCATCATTTATAGTGTTGAAAAAAAATTAACTCAGTCTAGGCCGAGACTCGAACCCCACACCCTTAGAATGACAGTCTCACGCGGTATCCACTTACCTACACAGGCTCTATCTATAAACGAGCTATTACCCGCGCTGTTATCAAACGTGTTAAATCAGCCATTGTCGGTGAGCCACCCCAGTTCCATTTGAAGTTTAAATTTTATTTACCTCACTTAGCCATCTATGGGTAGCAGTCCCCTTGCTTTCATAAAACACATTTGTTCTATAGATTAAAATCAAGAATGAATTAATCTGTACTCTTGAGAGCTTACTGGTGCACCAACATATCTATCTATCTATCTATCTATCTATCTATCTATCTATATATATATATATATATATATATATATATATATATATATATATATATATATATATATATATATATATATATATGTGTGTGTGTGTGTGTGTGTATGTGTGTGTGTGTCGAATTTATTTTGGATTAAAAGAGCGACTTCGTAAATTTACGGAACGCGTGTTAACACGACAGTAAGGACATCTCGTAACGTTGTTAGGTAACACACGCAGTGTAAATAAAGTTTCAAAACCAGAAGTGGGAAGATATGCCGTGGGTAAGTCGGTAAGACGTCTGCTTGCTGAGTGGAGAAATTCGGGTTCAAATCTGGGCTGTTACGTTTTTTTATTTTTTTTTTGTTCCGTTGAAAATACATTTCTATATTTTTGCGTTTGAAATTGCTTTCTTTCATTTTTTGTAGATTATCTTAAATTAGTGAAGGCCAAGTAAGGTCAGATTACATATATGTCTGCTTTATCTGTGTGTACAGTCCAGAGATGGAGTGAGTCAATTGGGTCAAGATTTGTGAGTAGGTCAGTGGATCGTGGGTCAACAGGACGTGACTAACTGTGACACACCACCCTCCGTGACCTCTCTGACTCACACTGACCCTACGTTTTAAATTTTAAGGTCTCCCTCTTTATTCGGCCTCCCTCCTTATTATTAAATTCAAAGTATAGATAATTATTGAGTTGAGTTGATTTTGAGTTTAGCGCCCTTTTCAGCAGCGAGGCTATATGAGACGGGACCTACTGATTAACATGTAATCCGAAACACATGAGCTCCCGTTGGAATCAAACCAGGGTCTCCCACGCCACAGGTATATAATTGTGTTTTATATAGCAGTTAATATTCTTGCTATAAAGTATAAAGTTAAAGAAAACTTGTAGCTTCACGAAAGGCATTTGTTGGTCCTTCAAGGTCAACACAAGAACAAAAATGAAAAACTAATACTAGGTGTGCCTTTACAAGTGACTACTATGATAACAACAGAATGCTGCCTACGTTTAACATATTATGCCTCCGGGGGTTAGTAAAACGCTTAACTGTGTGAAAATCGTTGCACTCAACAGGTCTTAGGAACACTCACAAATACGTAAAATTGAAAGAACAGAAAATAGTGCATTTTTGAAATGAGCATACAATTCACACTTCACGCAAAGTTCCAATATGCGAAATCAGTCAATATCTTCAGTTGGAATTACTGAAAAAGACAGAAACTGGCTATTTAAAATTCCAAGTGTAAACCTGCGCTTGGAGCGATTCTATTAGCTATATCACAACGCATTTTCGTGAGTTGCCTCTGTGGTCAAGCGTGCTTAATAGCGCTGTTAAAGTTCTAGAACCGGAGGGCGGCGGTTCGAGCCTGACTATAGTAATTTTTTTTTTTTCAAAATAGGGATGGCTTTTTAAAAGTATAAATAAAGTTGTATTTTGAAGTGATTGTAAAACAAATTCAGATGAAATTTCACATTTCCAAGCTCACTCGTGTTTATTCGCCATGTCCCAAATTTCACAGAAATAAATCCCTACGTTAAGCGGGTTTACATATCCAGACTCTTAGTATGAAAACATTTACGCTCACTCCAACCTCAATCATTTCATGAATTCAACCTGATTTACATATGTTATTAGGACGTAAAATTGAATGTGGTTTATTCTACAAACACTTTTATACATTGCAAGAGCTGTGACGTCTAAATATTCACTGAGAACTCATAGTCGTATCGCAATAAACAAAAGAGAGTATGCAACAGTAAACTGCTTTCACAAAGGTTAAAAGAAAGCCTGCAAAAGCATGCAAAATGGTCGAGTGGTTTAGGTCGATACTCTATTAATCATATGTTTGTGTGTTAAAACCCGATAATAAGTTTTTCTAAGTGTCTTCCTATTTTCATTTGGAGGCGGAAAACATTTCTTTGAATAACTCATTGAAAACTTCTTTTATTTCAAATTCAGCTAAGACGGAACAATATATCAATTGCAAATCTAAAATCCATAGCTGAAAACAAAATATAAAGTATGTTTTCCCATTATTATCCTCCGATTTCTAACGAGACCCGCGTTCGATTCCCGGAGGGAGTTCATGTGGTTCGCATTCCACCTTAATCAGTAGGTCCACGTCTCATATAGCCTCGCTGCTGAACGGGACGTAAAACTCAAAATCAATCAATCAATCTCCAAGAGAGAGAAATAAAAAAAGTTTTTTTTGGTAAATTCTAGTTCAAAGTTCGAAGCACTTGCTTTTGCACGTGATTTTTTCTTTCTTTTTTCAGGGAACAGAAAAGTTCTGGCGCCTAAGAAATTATACCATATAATATTGCAAATTTGCAAGTGGATGTATTTACATTGCAATTTGTGGTAATAAAGATATTATGATTAGAAAACAATATTGTAATAAGTAAGTTTAATTTCTTCATCCATCGCCAGTCTTAGGGGCCCCTTATACCTCGCCGCCCCCCGAATATCGATATCGAAAATTTCGAATGATATATTCATGTCCATATATTCGCGATATCGAATGTTGATATATGATAATATATATATATATATATATATATATATATATATATATATATATATATATATATATATATATATCGACGATAGCGATTTATCGACATATCACAGGCCCAGGTCCGAGAAGTGATGCTTGAAATATACTGGAATCAACAATCAAATTCTAAATAAGTTCTCCATTTCCGTATTCAATGTTGAGGGGGAAGAGTGTGAACCCGAATAGAAATTTTAAGAAAAACAAATGTTAAGATAAAAGTAGGTTTTCCGTCTCCCCTTGAATATAAAAATTAACAGAAAACTATTACTGCAATTTACCTTTTACTTCTGTTTCTGATTGTTATCACAAATCAGCGACAATACACATACTTTACATAGTATACCAATACCAATACACTCTATAACTTTTCACAACCAAGCAAGCCGGAAGATGAATTTCCTGTAATATTAAAGTGGAATATTCTACAAAATAGTCATAATTCATTGGCCATATTTCTATCAGTACTTTGGTACGGACTAAGAGCTACAAGACTAACAGAACTAGAAATTAAAGATTTCATTCCTTTTTTCTCTCAGACTAAAATACTTCTGCATTTTCCTAAGATTTTCATTTTCTTAATATAAGTCCCCTATCCTGGGCTAATTCTGGCTACCGCGGTTTCGAGGTAATCGGTAAACGAAAGAGCAAAGTTTGTCGACTCTCGATTCTCGACAGTTTGTAAGAAGATATTTCACAGTTCATGTTGTTATTTCTTCGTTACAAAAACACTTCTAGTTGACTCTATTCATGGTGAATTACTGAACTTATAAACATTGACAATTATTGAAAAATGAATAATTATTTTTAAACATAAAAGGCGTTACAGTTCAGTAGAATGCAGTAGTAGAATGCAGAAGTGAAAGAAAATATTGTTTATTTGTTCAGATGCGCAAACTGAATGTGAATAATAAGTGTTTCCCATTCCCTTGTCCAGAGGTGGATCTACGATGGACTTCTGGGGGCTCGGTGGTTGGTAATACTCCTATTTAGAGCTACTTTTAAGAGCTCCAAACTCTGGAATGGGTTTTATTTCTATATAAAAACACAAATATTCCCTTTCTGGGAGGCTATCGCTATGATCGCCCACTGGATCCGCCCCCGCTCTTGTGTAGCAGACTTTGAAGATATTTAGCTCCTGCGATGGTGATTAAGGATTGTAACATCTGGATAATTTTTATACTGATATCGGATAGAAACTTATCCGGATTTGCAATATCCGGTTGACGGACAACAAAACGGATGACGGATAACGGATAATATCAAGATAATGGATGACTGATAATATCCGGATAGCGAATGACGGATAATATAGAGGTAACGAATACTATCCGCATGATGGATAACGGATGACGGATAACATCCAGATAACGGATGTTATCCGGATGTCGGATAATATCCGGATAATGGATTTATCCGGATAATTTATAAAATTAAGATAACGGATAATATCTGGATAATAGAACATTCGGATAACTGATTACATCCGGATGACGAATAAAGGATAATATCCGGATAAAGTATGTGGTTTGAAAAAGACAATATAGGAGAGAGAGTTATCAATGCTTTCTTCTCATGGAGTTATTAAAAGGCGATCATCGGGCAGTGGTCTTTACCATTGAAAGATATTGCTTCTTAAAATGTTTCCTAGTAACTTCCAATTTTCTTGTTCTTGTTGGGCGCGGTGGCTAATGGTAGACCTCTTACTTTGGTGCGTGGGGTCCTTATTGTTTCGATCCCCGGCCAAATAAGTTTGCAGTGGATAAGATCGTATCCGTAGCTTCTGTCAGGGTACTCCCGCTTCTTGCCACTTTTCACTCCATCAATTCTACTATTATCATTGACTTGCTTTAATCATTCGGCACGGCAGCTCAGTGGTAGAGCGCTTCCTCTTTTGCGTGGGGTCCTTATTGTTACGATCACCACCCAAGGAAATTTGTAGTGGACAATATCATATCCGTGGTTTTTCTCAGGGTACTCCCGCTTCTTCACACTTTCCATTCCACCAACTTCTCTATTAGCATTGACGCTTTAATCGTTGGGCGCGATAGCGCAGTGGTAGAGCTCTATCTCTGGTGCATGGGGTCCTTATTGTTTCGATTCCCGGCCTAGTAAGTTTGTGGTGGACAAGGTCGTATTCGTGGGTCTTTCCAGGTACTCTCGCTTCCTCCCACATTTCATTCAACCAATTCTTCTATCATCATTGACTTGCTTTAATCATTGGAGATGCCTTGGTCCCTTGAGGATTGCGGTGATGTAAGAAATCAGATTCGATCCCAAGCATTTGGGTTGTGATGTAAACCTTTGCTGTGGTTCAGTCTCAGTATTTTATTACGCGAGATAAAACCATCCATACAGCTATAAATGTTGTTCTATCTTGCGCAAGCAGGTATTGATTTTGAGCCAATTCGGAACCACATTTTTGGCGCTTTGAGGCCAGAAACCGATTTCAAACATTACGCTGTCCTCAAACTACTAGGATCTTTTCAATGTTACCATCCGCGTCCAACAACCCCATGTTTAAAAGGGAAATAGAAAGGACTCGTGTCTAAAACTTCCGGACCCAGTTTCTTGAGGTTCAAGAGTAGGGATCGATTTCTGATATCACCATTGTGCTCAACGGATCAAAACCTTTGAAATGTCGCCAACGCCGTCCAATAACTTCATCTTTAACAGGTGAATAGAAGGGACCTGAGCCCATAACGTCAGGACCCCATTCCTTGAGCTTCGTGGTCTGAGCCTGATTTCTGACATTACTACTGCACTCAGGGGCAGTGGTTAGGGATGGGCACGAGCGAGTTCGAGTGTTTTTTTTTTAAACTTGATTCGACTCGAAACAGACATCTTTTAGCTCGAGTCGGGAACTCGACTCGAAAAATTTCTTCTGACTCGACTCGAAACTCGACTCGAATTTGGATCGAGTTTCGAGTCGAGTCGAGCCAAATCGAGCCAAATCTTGTGTGTAGTTTCAAGTTCCTTTTTCACTTATTCTGCATAAACAATATAATTATTATCAATGTTGCTACTTCCACTACAGATTATTATTATTATTATTATTATTATTATTATTATTATTATTAAATTCTGTAATTAAGCTTGAAAGATAGGCGGTTTCCATCTGAATACTAAAAACTAGTTAACTGCCGATTTCGGTAGTCGTGAAATCTAGGACACAAAGACATTTTTCACGAGGTTCTGGGTTTGAGTTCCGGAGGATCAAGTATTCGTGCTTGGGCCAAAATTTGTTAAAAGTTATAGCGTGCCAGGAAAACATGTTTAAAACTGTTCTGCCTGGGTCTACGGTTGTCAACGACTTGTGCGGCTTGGCTCACAGCTTATTCAATATCGAACCGAACCGAGAACCGAACCGGATGTGCACGAGTCGAGACACAATTTGTAAAATTCGAGTCGAATCGAGACTGCTCGTAAAAATCTTGATTCGACTCGAATGTCTCAAAACTCTTCACATATTTTTAAAAATAGTTTTGAAGAAACTAATCACTCAGAAACAGTTATATATATATATATATTATACAGGTGCGGATCCAAGGGAAGCTACAGCCCTCTTGACACTCAGGTATACACTGGATAAAATAGGCTTCAATCCTGCTTTACACTGGATAAAGCGGCAAACAGTGATTTAGTCGCTCCCTTGATCATATCCTGGATCCGGGGCTTTAAGGGTTCATAGCTGTAAAACTATGGGACCTATCGTTAGGGATGCGCACGAGACGAGTCGAGACAGAATTTTCCTGACAAATTTCGAGTCGAGACACAGCTCTTGCAATAAAAAAGAATACATTTTTCGAATCGAGACATCACTTTTACAGCACATTTTCGAGACGAGAAAGCCTCAAATCTTGTCTCGTGCGCATCCCTACCTATCGTAGTCGGGTTAAGACTTCACTTAGAAACTAATATGTGCGCTATCCAAAAATACAATGTTTCAGAATCTAGAGTACACATGCGACAATTTTTAGAGAGGAACTTTGGTTATGTGCATATAATTTGAACTACTCACCAAATACCTGTATAAAAATTGTTGCAGAAGTATGTTAGAATTCTGAAACATGGATATTTGGACAGCGCACGTACTAGTTCCTAAATAAGGACTTGACCGTACTACGGTAGGTCGCCTAGTTTTGGAGCTATGGACCTTTAAAGTTCATTTCTTCATATTTTTGGCAGCCTATAACTCCGAAATTAAGCATTTGTGCGCCCAGGTTTGTTATTACCTTTTGTCTTATCTTGGTGTCAGGAACAGTATTTCTTCCAGATATGTTTTTGGTGCACTGCCCCCCTCCCGGAGCTCTGAGAGTGCCCCCCGGAGGAGACCAAAATATTACGTCTATAATACAATAATAAATAGAATAGTACCAGCAGTGCTCCCCTCACCCCGAACATTTTTTCTGAAAGAACAACTGGTCAGGAATCTCCTTGCATTTTTTTAAATGGAGTATCGCATCGCAGTTTGCAGTGCAAATGGGAATGCAATGCAGCGCAAACATGGAAATGCAACATTGCATTTACATGTTTGCACTGCAAATTGAAAAATGTATTGCAAATTGCGATACATCTTTGTGTCTTAAATTACTACATAAGCTAAAATAAGGAGCAAGTTAAAAATATATTACTATTATTTCAAGAAACTTCCCCCGACTTGAAGGGTCGGTTATTGCAAGAAAAAATGCCTCGACTTTGGATTACAATAGTTTTCCACTTTTGTATTTCCTTCCCTTTGTCAGTTTATTGTTACTGGGTCATTCTCCAGATCTTCTCAGGTTTCGGGTGATTATCCTTGTTTCTGAGCGTGTAATAATAAAAAAAATGTTCCTTGAAGAAAAGGCGCATTGGCAGCAGATTGGACCTAGCCGATATCTATCTATATATATAAAAGAGAACGCACAAAATCCTTTGTCCGCTCATCACGCTAATACGGCTGAACCGATTTCTTTCATTTTTGGGGGGTTGTTAGGATTTGGACCCTAGATGGTTTTTATCATATCACTTTAATTTTCAATTACCAGTGTCTTGAGATAATTGACCAATCAGGTGTCAATACGTACAAAAAATCCTTTGTCCGCTCATCACGCTAATACGGCTGAACCGATTTCTTTCATTTTTGGGGGGTTGTTAGGATGTGGACCCTAGATGGTTTTTATCATATCACTTTAATTTTCAATTACCAGTGTCTTGAGATAATTGACCATTCAGGTGTCCATACGTACAAATCCTTTGTTATTAGTTCATCATAGGTATAAAAATAAACGTATTTATATGCAACCCGCATGACCCTGTGACTCGGCGGGTTAACATAACTGACAGGCGCTATAAATCACTTGAAAGCGAAAAAGTAAAAATTATCTAAGTAACAAAGTTTATTGCGTTCCGGGATGACCGCAGCGAAGCGGGGCGGGTTGGGGTGACCGCAGCGAAGCGGGGCGGGTTAACATAAATGACAGGCGATATAATGTTAACATTAGTGCAATCTTCTATGGTTTTTATCATATCACTTGAAAGCGAAAAAGTAAAAATTATCTAAGTAACAAAGTTTATTGCGTTCCGGGGTGACCGCAGCGAAGCGGGGTGAACGCTGCTAGTATGGTATATATAGCATGATTGTGGGTTGGTTAGTAAAACGTAGAAGTGCGTACAGTAGATCAATAAAACAGTAACGGTATTCTTCAATGCCAAAAATACAGTATAGGAAATTACTCATCTTTATCTCTCTTTTCTTTTTGCTTTCCATTTGAAGTACTGATATACCTGATACCCATTTACGTTCCTTGTTAAAAACAACATATGTTTTAGCAAGATTTCTTCTTGGGAGACGCCGCGAACCTCAAAAAACATCCCGAACAAATGGACTCTCTCTTTCTGTGTGTGTTTGAACCAATGAGTTGTTTTTCCTAAACCTAATTGTTGAATTTGCCGCTGTGGTAAAACTATTTCGCTCAATTTGACAAATAATATAATAAAATATAATACTTATCCAGCAATGAGCGTGGATTGCAAGGAAAAGCAGTGAACTCTAAAGTACCCCTGTAGCAGGGGCGGATCCAGAACGGACTTCTGGGGGGGGGCGTGGATTGTAATACTGCTACTTAGCTAGTTTTAAGAGCTCCAAATTTTGGGATGGGTTTTATTTATATATAAAATAAGAAAGCTCCCTCTTCCGTGGGAGGGGGGCGATTGCCCCGATCGCTCCCTGGATCCGTGTCTGCCCTATAGCCTCTCCTCGAAATTAAATGCATTGATCTATTATTTCCAATTCGAAGTCATTTTCGCTTCCATGTTAATGGTGACGGAGTTCTTGTTCTTTGTATCTCTGTACTCAAGAAAATAATAATAATAATAATAATAATAATAATAATAATAATAATAATAATAATAATAATAATAATAATAATAAAGCATCTGAATAATAACGATATTTTTAACCCCCCTTCTTTAAACTTTCTGTGTATTTCTCTGAATCTGGATATGTTGTTTTATAGTGTATAATACAAAAAGGCTTCAAACAGCAATCAGGCAAAAATTATTTGTGTAAAAGACACAAACGCCTTATCAGTGGCTCTGCAAAGAAGTACTAAACAACTGACGTTGTTTCTGCTTGCCTTTAAACATAATGTTATGATTTACAAGGCACAGACAAAAGTAGAGAGCAACGTGAAATTTCGCCTAAGGGCACCTTCGTTGCAAAACTGAAGACTAGCACTCTGTCAACATATTGCATAGCTATCAATAAGTCACACTCAAAGGTTCTTTCCAAACGTTTTGGTATAACAGGTTAAAAAAACTACGCTGTTGTAGGTAAGGGATGAGACTCTGAATGACCGATAAGTGTTGGAGTTCAGAGCCGTAGCTAGAAATTTCGTTGCCCGGGGCGAAGTAGAATTCGGCGTCCCCCGACACTCACCTTACCAAACTTTGACTTTTTCTTTCTGTGCTTTTATTTTTAACATATAAGAGAAACACCTTTTTGTTGTTATGCTACGCTGTTTTTTCTTTTTTATCAAGCCGCTTAGACAGACCATTGCAACAACAAAAGCGATCGTTATGTATTCTTTAACAAATAAGAGCCACTCTCAAGAGGCTTATTTTAGACCTGCTGCTAAACTTGCCAAACTACCTTGTATACAAATCCATTTGGAGAATAATTATGAAAAAAGCATGGAGTCGATTCTCCTACGTCAGGGCGACCATGTTAGACATGGAGTTGCTGGACGCGAGTGGTAGCGTTGGAAAGGTCCGGGTCCCCTGAGTGCAGTAGTAATGTCAGAAGTCTGGCCTAGGCCACGCAACTCAAGGAATGGGGTCCTGACGTTATGGATTCGGGTCCCTTCTATTCACCTATTAAAGATGAAGTTGTTGGACGGCGTTGGCGGCATTTGAAAGGTTTTGATCCGTTGAGCACAATTGTGATGTCAGAAGTCGATCCCTAAACTTGAACGTCAAGAAACTGGGTCCGGAAGTTTTAGACACGGGCTCTTTCTATTCCCCTTTTAAACATGGGGTTGTTGGACGCGGATGGTAACATTGGAAAGATCCTAGTCGTTTGAAAACAGCGTAATGTCGGAAGTCAGTTCCTGGCCTCAAAGCGCCAAAAATGAGGTTCCGCATTGGCTCAATATCAATACCTGGTTGCGTAAGATAGAACAACATTTATAGCTGTATGGATGGTTTTATCTCGCGTAATAAAATACTGAGACTGAACCACAGCAAAGGTTTACATCACAGCCCAAATGCTTGGGACCGAATCTGATTTCTTACATCACCGCAATGCTCAAGGGACCAAGACCTCTCCAATGTTTAAAGCAAGTCAATGATGATAGAAGAATTGGTTGAATGAAAAGTGGCAAAAAGCGGGAGTACCCTGAGAAAACCTACGGATACGATCTTGTCCAACGCAAACTTACTTGGCCAGGGATCGAAACAATAAAGACCACACGCACCAGAGTAAGCGGTTTACCATTGAAAAAAAAATGAAATGAAATCTTTGAGTTTTACGTCCCACGGTTATGCCGGTTAGGCTAAAGGAGACGGTGAAGATGAGTAATGAATGAAATGGTGGAATGAAGAAAGTGGGAGGAAACGGGAGAACCCCGAGAAAACCCACGCACACGGTGTTTGTCCACCACAAAGTTCACTTGGCGGGGGCTGGGATAGAACCCGGGACCCCTAGCACCAGAGGTGAACGCTCTACCACTGAGCCACCGCGGCCCCCGGTTTACCATTGAGCCCCACAACAAGAACAAGAAAATTGGAAGTTACTTGGAAATATTTTAGAAGCAATATCTTTCAATGGTAAAGACCACTGCCCGATGATCCTGTTTTAATAACTTCATGAGCAGAAAGGACTGATATGTCCCTCTCCTATATGGTATTTTTCAAACCATATACTTTATCGGGAATATTATCCTTTATTCTTCAATTCATGAATTGTTTGAGGTTGAAGTGAGCGTAAATGTTTTCATACTTAGGAGTCTGGATATGCAAACCTGCTTACCGTGGGGATTTACTTCTGTGAAATTTGGTCCATGAAGTTATACAAAAACCGGTAAAATAAGGAACGTTAAAATTCTTACAATGAGAACAGATTTCAATTCCCGGTGGGAGTTAGCGTACGCACGACTTTATCGTGGGAGACCCGGGTTCGATTCCCGGTGGGAGCTCATGTGTTTCGTATTCCATGTTAATCAGTAGGTCCACGTCTCCTATAGCCACGCTGCTGACCGGGCAGTTAAACTCAAAATCACAATCACCACCACACGGCGGGAGTTTACATGGTTCGGGTTTTACGTTAATCAATATGTCCACGTCATATATGGTCTTGCTGTTGAAAGAGACGTTAAACTCCAAATCAACTCAACTCATTAAGATCAGAGTTCTGAGTTTAATACCAACTTGAAACCATACGTTCAAAACAAAAATTGAAATAAAATGAAATCTTTATGTTTAACTTTCCATGGTTATGCCGGTTAGGCTAAAGGAGACGGTGATAATGAGAAAGGAGTGAAATAGTGGAATGAAGAAAGTGGGAGGAAACGGGAGAACCCCGAGAAAACCCACCAGCACGGCGTTTGTCCACCACAAAGTCCAAACGGCGCGAGCTGGGATCGAATTAGGGACCCGAAGCACCGGAGGTGAACCACTGAGCCACCGCACCCCCCAAAATGAAAATTATTCATGCTTCTGATACCTATATAAAAATGGAGAGAGAGAGAGAGAGAATAAATATGGTTGTATTTTTCATAGGGCCAAAGTGGCTTAGTAGTAGACCGTTCACCTCTGGTGCATGGGGTCCTTGGTTCGATCCCAGCTTGCACAAAGTCAGATTTGTGGTGAAGAAACACCGTGTGCGTTCGTTTCTTCAGGATTCTCCTGTTTCCTCCTACCTACATCGTTGCACAATTTTCGTTCACTTCTCATCATCACCGTCTCCTTTACCTAGCCGACATAAGCATGGGACGTCAAACTTAATTTACTTTCATTTCATTGAAAAAATTACTATAATTCATAATCTGCATCTTTATAAAGCAACTTTAACAATCATATGGATGTATAATGCTTAAAATTGAATTAAATCGCAATTGCAGTAATCTGCAATATTTTAGGTTTCTCATTTATTTACATCAAATGTTTAGTTATTTGATACTTTATAGCAAGAATATTAACTGCTATATAAGACACTATTATATACCTGTGGCGTGGAAGACCCTGGTTTGATTCCCAACGGGAGCTCACGTTTTTCGGTTTCTATGTTAATCAGTAGGTCCCGTCTCATATAGCCTCGCTGCTGAAAAGGGCGCTAAACTCAAAATCAACTCAACTCAATAATTATCTATACATTGAATTTAATAATAAGGAGGGAGGCCGAATAAAGAGGGAGACCTTAAAATTTAAAACGTAGGGTCAGTGTGAGTCAGAGAGGTCACGGGGGGTGGTGTGTCACAGTTAGTCACATCCTGTTGACCCACGATCCACTGACCTACTCACAAATCTTGACCCAATTGACTCACTCCATCTCTGGACTGTACACACAGATAAAGCAGACATATATGTAATCTGACCTTACTTGGCCTTCACTAATTTAAAATAATCTACAAAAAATGAAAGAAAGCAATTTCAAACGCAAAAATATAGAAATGTATTTTCAACGGAACAAAAAAAAAATAAATAAAAAAAACGTAACAGCCCAGATTTGAACCCGAATTTCTCCACTCAGCAAGCAGACGTCTTACCGACTTACCCACGGCATATCTTCCGACTTCTGGTTTTGAAACTTTATTTACACTGCGTGTGTTACCTAACAACGTTACGAGATGTCCTTACTGTCGTGTTAACACGCGTTCCGTAAATTTACGAAGTCGCTCTTTTAATCCAAAATAAATTCGACACACACACACATACATACACACACACACACACACATATATATATATATATATATATATATATATATATATATATATATATATAGATAGATAGATAGATAGATAGATATGTTGGTGCACCAGTAAGCTCCCAAGAGTACAGATTAATTCATTCTTGATTTTAATCTACAGAACAAATGTTTTTTATGAAAGCAAGGGGACTGCTACCCATAGATGGCTAAGTGAGGTAAATAAAATTTAAACTTCAAATGGAACTGGGGTGGCTCACCGACAATGGCTGATTTAACACGTTTGATAACAGCGCGGGTAATAGCTCGTTTATAGATAGAGCCTGTGTAGGTAAGTGGATACCGCGTGAGACTGTCATTCTAAGGGTGTGGGGTTCGAGTCTCGGCCTAGACTGAGTTAATTTTTTTTCAACACTATAAATGATGTTCGCGTTTGATACTGAAAGAGATTTATCCTATGAAGGGAGAAAACCCACGATGGGGTCAGGGGGAAAGACGGACACTGTTTATCCTTAAGTGTTAAAATTTAATTTATTCCCATGTCTTTTGCTCTTTCGTTTCCCTCTTTCCTTCTTTTCTCATTTTGTTTAGCTTTCCATACTTTTTCGTTCTCTGCATAATGCGTATTATTGTTTTCGTTTCCTTTGCATTAATTCCTATCTCTTTGATCTTAAAGTAAATGGAATTTCTGTAGATTTATCTCGTGGTTGTTTCTCTAAATGATGCTCTCAGACAGTAATACTTTTTCCTCCAAATGGAGGAATATCCTGGCATGTTATGTTTTCGGGCATGTATTTGCTGTCATGTTGGTTGTCCAACTATCAGACATACAGTGAAACTATTCTGCTACTGGAAAAAGCTATCATTTCTTATGTATCCAACCTCCAGTTTCTACTGTCGCTGACTGTACAAGAATAGTATCTCTAGTAGAATAATCTGCGAAGAAGAGCGTGGAGTATACTGAAAATTAATGAGAGGGTACTACGAAACACAATATTAATGACACGCAATAAGTATCATGCTTGAATTGGTTTGACATATTTATAGTATATGGTCTATTGGAAAACTTTTGTTCTTTTGGTGTTGTATCTTTCGGTTACTCAAGACATGAATCTTGTAAGGTAAATATATATATTCGTTGTATCACAGATAAAAAGTCAGCAGCCGTAATTTCTAGTGGGCAATTCGTATATATATCTAACATATAAAACTGATGATTAACACTACAATTCAAGTATTTCGTTACCGTAAATAGCAAACGATTGACATTTCAAAATGGAAACAATGTATGGAAATTTAATCTACTTTGAAATGCCAATTATGTACATTTCATCAACCAATCAACATAAACGTAGCTAATCCTACAGTTTTGTCATCAGCTTGGTACAAAACCGCTCGTGAAATCCACAAAATATCACCATTAATATTAATTACTTTTAGGGGTTCTTCAAATCCTCTTACTTCTGGTAGGTTTTTTTGTGTGTGTATTCGTTGATTAATTGGAATTTAATGTAGTCAACCCGCAATGATTGATTGCACTTCGTTGCTGGTTACTGAGTCGTAAAATTGCATCTGGATCCCAAACATGTTTTTGTGTAACAATTTCAAGCAGTGAACAGAAGATGATCTAAAACAAACCTTTATAGCGTATTTACGTTCAATATGTAAAGAACTTAAAAAATAAATTATTACATAGACTCCAAGACCTGTTGAATGCTTGCAGTCCAACTGAACATTAACGCTGATAATCATATTGGATTTCAGAACAAATTGCACTAAATTATGCTTTTTACATATTTCTTCTTCATTTACGAGATTATTGTTAAGAAGAAAATATATTTCAGTAATAACGTTTAACAGCAATGCTGCTACTAAAGTATGTATTCAGAGTAGGTGTACAACTATAAAATACGTAAAACTGCAAAATTTTAAATAATATTATGTCTTCAGAAAGGCATATTTGCACGAAAGATATAATGCAGAAACAAGTGAGTTTTGATTCACATTGTGAAATGTGTATATAGTTGGAATATCTGCACCAGTATATTGGAAGCATTGTTTATTTTCGCCTTTCATACTTTTTTTTTCTTAAAACTTAAACACAGTAATGTATACTCTAAGTCCAACTGAATTCCTCCTATTAAGATCTCATTTAGCATGTTGATAAAGTTTAACCTACTATAAAAACCTGTGAAATTTTATGATGTGTAGGCTTTTAGTTCCTGAGCTTTGTGTTATCAAATGTGAGGTGTAGACTGAGTGAAATTTTTGCAATGCAATTTTAATAAAGGTTCGCTTTATAAAAAATCAATCGACGACGTTTTCAAGCAATTGGAACACCTATTCATTCCGTATTCTTTGTTACACTGTTCTGTAATTTAACATCAATGTGATAGCAGCATTGTTTTTTTTTTTTTTGGTATAGTATGTATTCTTTGTGTTACACTAGCGTATAACTTAGCATTACTATAATAGCGCATTATTTATTTTTGTATAATCTGTATATTCTTTGTATTGCACTGGCATGTAGATTAGCATCAATATGACAGCAGCATTGTTTATTTTTATATAATATGTATATTCTTTGTATTGCACTGGTATGTAACTTAACAACAATATGATAGCAGCATTGTTTATTTTTGTATAATATGTATTCTTTGTGTTACACTAGTGCGTAATTTACCATCAATGAAATAGCACCATTGTTTATTTTATATAATATGTATTTGTAATACACGTGCATGTAAGTTAACAACGATGTAATATTCATTATAATTTGACTGAAACATCTTCTACTTATCAAGTGCAAAATTATTTCAACGTACTTTAGTAGAGATTAAACAGTTTCAGTACCAGCTTAATGATAAAGTAAACTGGCTCTGTTAATTCTATATAATGTCCTTTGTTGTGTTAAATTTTGACACATGCATGATGCTATTTCTACTCTGTCGGAATTTGGAGTAAGTTATTAAAATAGAAGCGGTTAGATCAGCAACATGACATCTGAATTATAGTATGGACTGATTTTAGTAACACACCATGGATCTTGTTTTGTGTACAATTGCCAAAACAACTACGTATATAAAAATGATTACTTTCTAATTAAACGAAAATGAGTATTATTAAGGACAATAAAGTCATTTATAAGTGGTTACGAAGAACAGTAAGGAAGAAAAACATCGTGTAATTTAATGTTGACATTTTGAGTAACCATGCTTTCTGAATGAAAGCTAAGCATCGGGAAATGACCAGCAAAGTGCTCAAACGAGAAGTCAAATGTCCTTGGTTTAGCGCCATTTTGAAGCGTTTTTATAGGTTGGAATACACCAAGAACGAGTGTAAAAGCTTTAATAATAGATGGCAGCAATCCTGGTAATATAAAGTTTGTCAGAAAATCCATACACTTACAAAACTGTTTTCTTGAAAGACTACGCAAAATAAGTACGTTGTTCGTTACTTGCTATAAATGCTTACTATACCGTATAAAGCATTGTTTCTAGCTCAAAATATAAACGAATACAAGTTTTCAATGTCAATCAGGTACTTTATATATTTATAGTATCCTTGTAAAGTAATTTGCATGATACACATAAATTACATAAATTACAGTGCAGACGTATGTGTCCGATGTTTGGTGCATTACACAGGATGTTTAATGCATCTGTCATGGCTATGGCAATTCATTGTTCTTAATGAATAAAAAGGTTTGGCGGATCATAGGGACCGGAAATTGAGGAAAAATCATCTTTTTTTACTAGTGCCCGAAGACGAGGCTTAGCATGATATATGTTCATTTTGGGCCATTGTAGGCTGTGGATTTTATTTGTCCTTTCTTGTTTTTTTTCTGCGTTCCTGTGTTTATTGGTATTCTTAAAGCTTTTTATAGAACTTAACCTTTTTTTTTTGCACTTCATCTTTCGACAATACATTTACTGGTCCTTAACTCATAAACATCTTTCCATTACATTTTCTTTGTAAAGAAAATTGAAATGATAAGATATTCTTCAACGAATGGACTGATAAGGCCAGGTCTGTAACAGTCACAAGTCAGATAAGGAGGGGGTAACAATGTCCTCCAGCAGAGGGAGGGGAAGTTTTCTTATTTTACTTTGAGTATTATAGTCATTAAATGGGTAATCCTAATTAAATTGGGTCTTATTTTTACGTCATTTTTCCACTTTTTAGACCCTTTTTTAAAAGATATTTTTAGGCCTTTTTACAGGTCCTTATTAGGCAATTTTTAGTTCTTCGATTTCCGAGCCCTACTGATAATGATGAATACAGTTTTCAGTATTAGTTTTCGATTAGTTGCAATTTGTCTGGTGTGTTACTAACAACATCAGGTGTACCATTTATCTTGATATAACTTTGTAACTTTTAAACTAATAGATAAAAAAACCGCTGAAATTTCGTACCATGCAAGTATCAAAAGGGGAACTTTGTTTGACATACTATTCGATGTCACTAGCTCAGTGTTAGAGCGTTTATTTCTAGTGCGTGAAGTCTTTAGTTCGATCCCCGACCAAGTAAATTTGTTTTGGACAACATCGTGTTCTTGAGATACTCCGTTTCCTTCCACGTGGACCAGCGTAGTATAGTCGCTAACGCTCTCGCCTTCGGTGCGAGCGGTCCCGGGTTCGATTCCCAGTGGGGGCACTCGGTCGAAAAAGTACAACGCTTTTTCAGGCCATCAATGAGGTTTTCCTGGGTTTTCCTCATTCACAACAGGCAAATGCCGGGATGGTACCTAACTTATATGCCCCAAGCCGCTTCCTTCCTTCCCCAATCCTTTCTTCTTTTTCTTTCCACAGATAGTGTGCTCGCCGAGGGACGTCATCTCTCAAAACGTGACGAGCTAAATGGCCTTAAATGCCGAAAGCCCAGAAATCTAAATCCTAAAATCCTAATCAGTTTTCTTCCACATTTTTATTCCAAAGATTATTCCCTCATCGTTCACTTGCCCTAATCATCCGTCTCCCTTAGTCTAAAGGTCATAATTGTGAAACGTTAAACTGAAGAACTTCATTTCATTTAATTTCTTCAATATTACAAGATTATCGGTGATGCCAACCGAACAGAAAGGTGTAGTTTCTTAAATGGCACTTCATATTTCAGATTATTACATATTTCTAATTTATATGTAAAACAAAAAAAAAAAATATAAGTTCACACTTACTCTGCAATGTGGCAAACTAAGAACGCTACAACATCGTAAACATCCAAATTTTAGACGGTTCTACAACGCTAAGTACGGAAGTGACGAGATAACCCATATCCCAAGTACCTTTAGTGTCGAATATAATGGTCACCATGTGACGTATTTCAAATTAATAGCAACAGTTACAAGGAATTGAAAATTTGACTTTTTCAAAGGACTTTTTTTTAAAAAAAAAAAGGATTGATATCAGTATCACATCCAATTACGTAGATCGTTTTCAATAAATATTCTTAAACCATTCGGGAGATACGAGAAAATGATTACGTCAGATGTATTGCTTAAAATTGGTATTTTCTACATTTCTGGATATTTTATAAAACACTTTTTGATTTACTTTTCTTCTATGACATTACGACAACACTTTTTGTAGGTTTAATTGTAATAAGTTCTTAAAATTAGGCATACATAATTGTAAGCAGTGTTACAAACTTTACGAATATTTACTATATCTTTTTTTAGAACTGTTTAAAATAGCAAATTGCTGTAAACGGCATTGTGATCTTCATATCTATTGAAAACCATCTATACAATTGAGTAGGTGTTTATCTAAGTAGATTTTCGAAATAGAGGTCTTCTTTTTTAAAAAGTCAAGTTTTCGATCCCTTATATTTTATTATTATTCATTTGAAATCCATTATGTTATGACCATAATATTAGACATCAAAGTACTTTGGATGTGTTTTCGCCCCCTTTCGTCTCACTTGCGTTGTTACTGCTATAGATGTTACCAAAATTTTGATATTTGTGATACTGTGGCGTCATTAGTTCGCAATACGGAATAACATTTTTGCAATACGGAATAAAGTTTTCGTTTAACATGTAAATGTGAATTATTACAATAACCTGTCGTAGTGCCACTTGAAAGAAATAGTTTTGTTGTGTTGGCAACAGTTTTAATTAACCTAATGGTATCACAGAATATGTCCAACAATGTTCCCTTGCCGACATTTGCATAGTACAAAATTTCAGCGTTTTCTGTTCCTTAGTTTAAAAAAAATGTAAGAGTTTCTATCCGTTAGCGTCAACATGAATGGTGCACGCTTTATATTAAAATACCAACGTGACACTGTATCTTTTCAATGTTCCTTTATCATCACGGTTTTATGTTTATACTATAGAAAAAACAATGTCCTCTTATTTGACATATCTTAATACCGACTCGTTGTCAAACCGGTAACACCGAAATTGTATTAACCGCAACATCGAAAATTACACGCTGAAGTGGTAATCATGTTTGGACCACTGGCCTATGTTAGAATTGGGTTCTATCAATACATTTTTCCTGTACAAGATTACAAACATTTTGTTCCTTTAACGTTTTGTAATTTCTCTTAAGAATGAAATTTGAACTTACTAATATCCAATTTGTCTCCTCTATTCGTTGGAAGTTGTATAATGTAAAACTAAACGACGCTGAAGATTCTGAATTATTAACACTGTAACATTTTCATGTCCAGTAATAAAATATACCGTGACATATAAACCATCACTTTGTGAGGGTCTACAATAATAAATTTCGTTTAAATGTAAATATAGCGGATCTTTACCACCAAAAATTTCGCGCTCCATTTCCCTCGTATACGTTCAATACGGTTTGAGAAACGGCTTCACATGATGAGTCCCTCTCAGCTCGTTGAAAGCAAATTCATATTAATGTATACATTTACACTTTCATGTTTCTTGAGCGGATTTCTAAGATCTTGCGAGGTCTTTTAATGTCAGTGTATATAATGTCTATGAATTAATATGGCTTACAATGTGTGTTCCATAAAATGTGAGTGGAAGTTTCAACTATGTGTTGGTTAAGCATGAGATAGAAAGTGAACGAATAAACTCCTTTTCAGTTGTGGATGTGCTGCTCGATAAACAGTGATGCTAACCGTGCTACAATTTCGCTAAAGGCGAACACAATTTAAGATTTTACCAAATGTATCATGAATGTACATAGAAGTTACTAGTGTTATGTAGTGTTAATATAGTGAACCGGAAATATATTTGTGATAATGTACTGTTAATATGCATAACTGTTAATGCGTATAGCTGTATTATATGTTATTAATGAATGAAGGCCTACTGCGTTGAAGTATCCGTGTTTCTAAGGCAACTACTGTGAATAATACTCACAATAACAGCAAACTCGTACGCACCAGAATTAAAACAGAATTAGAGCCATGAACTTATAATATTGACACCAGATAATGTATTTGTGTTTTTGTGTTTCGTTATAATACACAATCTTTGATTAAATGTGAAATACATAGCCAATACTTACAATCGTTAATGAAAATGGTAATATAAGTTTGTTAATGTAAACATGTCACATACAACTAATGCACAAAATCATTGTTCTCAATGTCAATATACAACCAGCTAGCACAAACAGTCGTTAATTTATATATGCATTCTACAGCTAATATACACAACCGTCAACATAAATATGTAACATACAGCTAATATACATAATTGTTAATGTGTAATATACCGCTAACCCACACAATCGTTAATGTCAGTGTGTAATGTACAGCTGATACAATCGTTATTTCATTCTATAATATACAACTAATAGTTAATATACATGTGTAATATGAGCTAATACAATCATTAATGTTAATGTAAATATGTGATCTACAGCTACACAATCGTTACTGTAAACAGCTAACATAACATCATTAATGCAAATGCATAATATACATTAATCTACACAATCGTTAATCTCAATGTATAATATACAGATTATACACACATTTTATTTTAGTGCATAATATACAGCTAATACATAATCCTAAATGTAAATATCAAATTTAAAGTTAACACAGGCAATCGTTAATATTAATGTGTAATTTATAGTTAAGAGATACAATCATTATTTCAAAGTATAATATACAGTTAACACACACAACCGTTAACATTAATGTGTAATATGAAACTAATACAAACTAACGTTGATGTAAATGTATAACTTACACTTGACGTACAATCGTTAGTGTAAGTGTATAATAAACGCAAGTACACAGAACCGTTAATATAAATTGTACTATGTAACGGTTAATATAAATGTCTAATCTACATCTAATGTACAGAATTATTAATACAAATATGTAACATAATAGATAATACACACAGTCGTTAATAAAGATGAAAAATAATACAAAATACATTGAGCCACACATAATCTGTTCACAATATGTTCCTTCGTAAAACAAAAATACAGACTATTTACAGTCTGACAACTAGGGTATATGTACACCTTGTAGTTAAACGTTTTCTCAGTTGCATATTTTCCTTATTACTTTACAATAGTATTTTTTTTTTCAATTTTCCGGTAAGATATCAGTTGCTACCAGTTATTTTCTTCCTTATAGAATGTTACAGAAGTAGTACGAGATATGTCTATTAGATTCTACAATATTTTAGCGTATAGTTAGAAAAAGCATCTGTAAAGATAAACCAATCGGGAAATCTCATTAAACTGACAAAATAAGGGCGAGTGAAAATCCTCATATGTAGTTTAAGAGAAATCGAAAAGAACGAATATGTTGGTAAATTAAAATTACTGATATACGGTAACTACGCCACCTGTTAAAATTAAACTATTACTGAAGTATGTACTCTTACAATATTCTTATTATGGAACTAGCAAGATGCCAGTGTATAATATAGTTAATGATACATAGATCAAAATTGAGATAAACTGTTACAAAATCTTGATTTTTGAGGGCACAGTGGCTCATTAATAGAGTGCTTACCTCTGGCATGTGGGGTTCCTGTTTCGATTCCCAGCCAAGTATATTTGTGAGGGACAACATCGTGCCCGTAATTTTTCTCAGAGTACTCCCGTTTTCTACGACAATCTCCTTCCACCAATTATTCCATCATCATTCAGTTGGCTTAATCATCTGTCTTCCTTTGCCTAAAAGGCATAACTGCGTGACGTTAAACTAAAAGATTTCATTTCATATCTTGCTTTTTATAACATACAGGGTGTCTCAAAAGTCCCCTGATATAGGGTAATTCTGTTCTTATCAGACTTACAACAAAATGTAAGAGAGAAAACCGTCTCCAAATATAAAATTTTCAATCTAAAATGAGGGATTTTTAAAATCGGACGAGCAGTTTAGGCTGTTCACGCCCAATGTTAAAAGAAAATGCAATGTTGCCATTTACCTAGGCCTATAACATAAGTGAATGAAGTTGCTGTTTGAAATGGAAACTGACCATCGATACGTTAACGTAAAAGACAGTAACTTCAGTCATTTATGTTGTGAGTCTAGGTAAATGGCATTTTCATTTAACATTGGGCGCATAAAAAGTGTACAGCACAAATGGATCGTTCGATTTAAAAGAATCCTTCACTTTAGATCGTTTTGGTTTTTCCTCTTACATTTTGTTGTAACTCCGATAATAAGAGTTAGCCCATGTCAGGGGATGTTTGAGACACCATGTATATTAAGACACCATGTAGAGATTACATTAAGCTGAACAAATGGATATTCTTGAGTAAATTTTGATGCGTAGTTTTCGAAAAGGTAAAGAGAAACTACTTTTTATGCCATTAAAAGGTCTGACGCTCATTGCCCCTAACAACTGATAGTTTGTATTGTGCTGAGATATAATTTTTATTTATTTGTATCCTGTATATGTTAAAAAAATCCCACTGTTAAGTAAGAGATTGTGTGTCAAGTTCACATTCTTCTGATATTGACACATGTACTCCTAAATGATATGTATTCTACACTGCAAAAAGATAAAAATGTTTGAACATCCCTTGGACACTTTTTTCAGTAATTAGTTTTGGCCATTGATTTACCTGTCCAAAGATGTATCACTTCTAACACTGGTTAATAGAAATTACTCTAAGAGTGTTTAAAATGAACCTTAACTTTGGATATGTCCAATGTGTACAGTATAAAGGCAGAAACGACTTGTACATGAAATGAAAATGAAATCTTCCACGGTTTAATGTCCCACGATTGTTCCCTTGGGTCTAATTCAGACGATGACTAAAGCAAATGAATGATGATGGAAGAATTGGTGGACTGAGAAAGTGGGAGGAAACGGTAGCACGCCGAGAAAACCCACGGACACGATGTTTTCACAACATGTAAATATAGTTAGCACACTTGACGCATTCCGATATTCTTTGAACAAATCCAAATAACACATATTCACTTTTTTTTAAAAGAAAAAGATAATTTAGCTAGCACTTGGCCAAGCATTCATACCAAAGTTTCTGTTTTTCGGAAGGGTTGTTCCTTAAAAAATGAATATTGAAGTTACTGAAGCAAGGGATGAGATCAAACCAAGGATCCCCGCCCAACAATTGCACACTCTACCGCTGAGCCACTGCGGTTGGTGAAAAAAATGAAATTGCAGGTAAATATATTATTCATTCGTTGCAGGACTTCAATTTTAATAATGTCCATAACAATGATGATATAGGTTAGTATTTTAATGTATGTTTTTAAATGTCTCTAGTATTTTAATATACATATATATGTATTTGTTTCGCGTATTTGACAATTTTCAATGAGAACGAACACGATGAAAATTGAACGGCATTGATTAAAGGGGAAGTACGAAAGCAAAGTAATTAATGTAATGTACTCTCAGGTTGTATTTAAATAAGCAAACTCACACATTCGATCAAAAACACTCGCGTATATTATAAGCACAGAGGAGTACATACAATCTCATACAACAAAAGTTAATCATTGTATGTTTCAACAATGTTCAGAGTATGTCCGTAAAAATGTAACTTAAGAGTATTTTCAAGTCTTTGAACAGTACTCAGTGTAAAACAGTGCTTTATGTTGTGACGACACATTTTCGAGATAATGCGGGACAGAGGCAATACACATAAGCAACAAAAGTTTTATCAATTTTCTCTAGAAAGAAACGTCTTAAGGATGTTCGAATTGTGTCTTATTTTTTTCCAGTAAATGATAAAAAATTCAAATTTATATAGTATCACGTATTACAATTCTAATACGTTTCTTCTCTTAAATATAATCTCCCTTTGTACTTATATACCGTGTGTCCTCTTTTCTTTTTTTAAAAAAAGGGAGATAATAAAAGGTACAAAAAAAGAAAAAAGGGAATTTTTGCTTAATTTAAGTCAATATATTAACACCGATTGTGTTTCGAGGACCCTAGAAATAAATAAAAAATTGAGCATCCTTTAAAAAGAAAACAAGTTTTACAAATTATTATTGTAAATTATATAAATTTACAATAATAATTTGTTATTTCGATTTAATTGAAGTAACACGAGCGTTTGGTTCATTGTATATTATAGATTACAATAGTTTAAAATTTTGATTAATTAAGAGCTCTTGTTCCTTAATTGTAACTTTAATGACGCAAAAATTTCTGCGTAATATGTGGTTACGAGCCATATATTATTTTGAAATAATTAAATTGCAACTAAATTTAGTTTTAAAGCTATAATGTAATCGTCAGAGTAGTTTTAAATCTGGAAATGGGCTACAAAATAGCGAAATCTATTGGCGTCAGTCAGGCAGGCACCGCAGCTAGTAACATCTATTATCATGGATTTTACTGTTAAGAATTAGTGTGATGGATTGGTATGTTTGTCTTTTATAAATAGAATACTGTACGTAACTTTTCTTCCAGCTCAATGTGAATTAACAGCTACAGGTACAGTTGTATAAATTCGGCTGTAGTGTACTGCCATTCCGTAGTGGATTGTGCTCAATTGCGGCACTTGAAAATTTCAAAAATATTATAATAATTAAATTGTTCCATATTATTTATTAAAAATTGTTTTCATATGAAGGAAGGAAGAAAGAAGATTTCATTTCCTTTCAAAACATTTTGGAAATGCCAAAATTTTTAAATCATGTCACTTAATATGTCTTAGTTGAAAAAAGAGAAAAAAACAAGGTGAAACAATTGCACTTGTAATCCTGGACATTTGTTAGTCACGCACCGTCACTACTGTGACAGAATGAAACACGGCGTGTAGATAGCAACCCTGTAACTCGGAAACCAAACACAAAGTAACAGAGAGTTAGCTTTATTCCTTCTCTCTCGCTTTCACCATTTTTTTGGCAACTTTCCAGCCCGGTTGCAGCTTCAGCGTTAACGACCGTGCTGTTGTGGTGTGCAGGGTCTCGGTGCACAATCCCGTGGCTCCGTTGCTCCTTCTCGCTAACCCCTATGAGATTTCTTTTTCGGAGTCTCTTTCTTTCAGTGTGTGCTGGCAAAAGCGTGATAAGACCCGATCTTCCCCTAACTAATAATGACATGTTCACCAGGTTTTTAAAATATCTCTTTATCCTCACGATCTTAAAAGAAAAATAATATCATGTTGACAACATCATTAAGTTACGTGTATCCCCGTGGCGAAACTAGCACAATCACAGGACTTTTGTGATTTCTCGCTTGTATATACATTTGAAAGATATCTACATTTTTGTAAAGTGCATGGACATTTTTTTTTATTTTCGTTTACGCACCGTAGGAAAAAAAATCGTAAAAGCTTTTTCTTTTAATAATGCTTTGTAAAAATGCACCAAGAAGGAACTTTGGGAGCTGAAGTTTATCTGAATATCAGGGGAGTGGTTCGTAAAATCCATTATAATTATTATCACACAATGCTTTTAATCATAGAACCATTTCCTCGTTTTACTCCACAAAAATATTATCTTTCTTTTAGTGTTTTTTATAAAAGCACTGCTTATATTTTTTAAATAATTATTACTTTCTAACGTTTTATTACAAAATACTTTCAACCAATTCTTGATTCGACCTTCGGATTGGAGTTTGTGTCCCTTTACAGGACTAAAGTTATATGAGAGACGCGGACCTCAGTTTAACATGATATTGGAACCACATGAACTCCGACCAGGAATCAAACCTGAGTCTCGCACAGGAGAAAGATCTTTGGAGGGATATGTTGTAGTAAATTGCGTACTATATAGTGAGATCAACGAATAAACCCACGTTATCTGTTTTTACGATTTTAATGATTAGACTAAATAACTTCTTCCAAATCACATTGTGAAAGGCAGTAGTTTCTTATTTTTCCGTTAGATGCGCCACATAAAAGTCTCGAATCCCCACTGAACCACTCTGCCACCTGTTGAAGTAATGCTTAACAAACTTATTTGATAAATCTGAGTGTGCTCAAACGTTAATATGAAGTTAACAAAATGCCTAGTTGTATGCAACCAACCAAACTTCTAAACTTGTTTGGTTGTCTAAGCAGTAGGTGCTTGATTAAATTCATTCTAATTAATTTCACCATAAAACGATCCCCTACATTGCATCGTCAAAATGAAATGATGGTAACCATCAGAGGCCCGAACCCCACTATGTTGAAAATTTGATAGAGATCGGTCGGGTAGTTCAAGGGATTAAGAGTCAGAAACATAGTGACTCCAATTATATAATGTAGATAGGATAGATAAAATTGTATTGAGAATTGTGAAAATCGTACCTGCACTGATTCTTTCTTTCTTTCTTTCTTTTTTTTTACGTTCTCTTCATATAATGTTTATTTGACCTACTACCGACCAACGTTTGCATTAAATGTTTTTCCATGTTGTGCTATTTCTCGCATTACATAATTAATTTTAAAAATAGTTTATTTTCCTTTGTATATATAAATAAGTAATGCATATCGCTTACCATTTTAACAAATAATTCACGGTGCTCGGATGAAGAAATTTGATATCTGACATAAAAAAGACGTGTAAGGATACATGGTAATTTTTTACTACCCACACTAGTATTAATTTTGTAGTTAGCGCAGTTAAAATGGCGTTTTTACGAGGTTTTTAAAGATTCATGAATTTTTTCTTCATATATAATGAATTGGACGATATATTAAATTTAACGTAACGCGATTGTAGGATTTAGTAAGCATGTACGAATGGTAAATGTAAGTATAAAATTCACAATTGGAAAATTACACGTTCGGAACACCTTGCCCACCCATTCTGAGGGGAGTTTTTCAAAAGGGTTCTCCCCAACTTTATCAGTCAAATGCTTTATATATATTGGCTATGTCCAATTTTTTTTCTCAAAGTAAGAGAATGGTTAAAATGTGAGCACTCTACCACTGACCTTCCGTGAGATTTTCATAAAGGAACGTTCAAGTAACTCTTCAATCACACACTCAGTATTAGATTCCAGCTAAGAGCTCGCAGCTTTGCATAGCAGAACTGATTAAAAAAAAAAAACAGACTAATTGTTCTCTGGGAAAGAGGGTTTCGTATTAATTTTAGTTCCGCAACAAAATGTATGAAACCTTTCTAGAGGTAGGCTACACAGAGAAAAATTCGTTCTCCGGACAACGGTATATTGTACAAATATACGGTATCCTCTTGCTTACTATAGAAATCAGTACGGAGCATACGTTATCCGTATGCTACATAAGCACTGCCCGTTGCAGGATGTCTGACATTTAACAGTTTTCCGTATATCACATGCATATACTTACGTTACCTTCGTCAGCTATATGTTATATACGTCCATTTGTATGTGAGATCCTGACCGCCTACATTGTTTCATACAGAATGTACGTATAGATGGAACACTTATGCAGAAAGTGTTACAAAACATGCGTTTTCAGTTGTTATACGTCTGCTGTACGTTAAGTCCAAAAACTACAGGAATTACGCATATAACCTATCTTTTTAAGTACGCCACCTACAATTTTTTTCTCAGTGTACACATACCTATCTATCATAGGTGTAGTGGTACAACGGTGATCAATATTTGTTGTGATAATAACTGATGTGCTCGCTTTTCGCACGGAATTAATAGGTTTATTGACAATAAAGAAAGTGTAATGAAAAACATCGGTAATGTTACCTCTTTACCACTCTTCTTTTACACCCCATATCTATGAGGGCTGACTTTGCACTTAAACGGAATTTGGAGAATCACTATTCATCTCAGTGACCTTGAAAACTATGGATTGAACACTAATATAGATTATTTTCAATTACTTGAAACTTGAGACACTTAATAGATTACACAGAGTCCCTTCTCCTTATCTATTACCCTTTCTACTCTATAGCGAACACTGTTGAAAGCGAAAGTGGTCAATTTCTACCACTTCCTATTTAAATAGAGGGTTGAAAAAGAAAGATCAACTATTCTTATCGTTTTTACTCTAAGTGAATCAGTATTGAAACCGAAAGTGTAGTTGATTTCTATAACTTCTAGCTTTAGTACAGAGTTAAGGATGGAAGTTAAATATCGTCGTCGGCAATTGAAAACCTGCTATGTGCATTTTTATAATTTTTTTCAGGAGAAACAAAAAACAGTATCCTGGTTAGATGTTTCGCTTTATAAAAGTGATGCTATAAGTAATATTTGATGCTGCACGTAACTTGATACCTTCTCAAATAATAATAAATTAGAGAGTCTAAAAGAGTCTAAAAGCTGCACCAAATAGTACTATTATCTCAAAATGGTCGAAAATGTCACATAGCAGGTTTTGAATTACCGACGAATATTCTTGGGATACCGAATCTATTGCAGAAAACCGCTTCTATATTTTTCTCTTTTTGTTCTATAGCGCTCAACGTTAAAACCGGAAACTATTTATTTGTACTACTTCTGGTTAGATTATCACCATCTAAACGGACTCTATTCCTCACTTTTGACCTTTTCACATCTGATCAAAGTTACTTGTGATCCATCAAGTAGTTAAGATTTTTATTGTCTTCCAAATGAACAGAGACACGAAAGTAAATATACAAATGGAATTTTGGTAAACCAAACTCCTTGGGAAACAGTCTACCTCCACGTTAAAAGTTGACTCTGTAATGTTCACAATTTTCCCCAACATTGCTCGTGACGCTTAAGAACCACTGCTTCGGAATTACGTCTAACTACAATTATCGTCACAATGGGGAGAAAGTTAAGATGTCGTAGGAAAATGAAACATTTCTCTGTTCAGAACAAAAATTGTTGTTTAACGGCTCTCATGAGAGTCATTTACACGAGATGTATATCTTCTAATACTGTATTGCTATATCCGTAAGGCAAGGAAGTTAGAAATGTTCTTATGGTATCATTTTCTGCACTGTCACAGACATTTGCCTCTTCTAAATTGTTACTATTAGCTACAGTTTATGTTCATATAAGAATCACCAGAGACTTTGTGTAACTTTTGAAAATTTTAAACTTGCATGTTGTATATTTTTTTAAAGAGGGACATATATTGACATTTGACTTTTATTATTAATCTCTCGAGGATGATAAATCCGATATAAAAATCTGAGCTTCAAGTGTTTCAAAGTAATTTCATTTGCTACGATTAAAAGTAAAATTGAAAGTTATCTCTATTATATTGTTATATCTCTACTTGTGTATATACGCAAGTAGCATTTGCGCATAGCTGTTAGCAGATAAATCAATAATAGATAGTTTGCTTCTTAACAAGGCATGCTTTTCATATATAATACATAAATAAATAATCTTTCAGCAAATATTTTTCATATATAGTACATAAATAAATATAAATAAATCTATTTGCAGTAGATATTTTCATATACAGTACATAAATAAATAAATAATCTATTCCAGCAGATAATTTTCATACACAGGACATAAATAAATAATCTATTCCAGTAGATATTTTCAATGTACAGTGCAAATCTAAATAATCTATTTCAGCGGTAAAGCGTTGGCTCTACATTCGGGTGGACGTGGATTCGATTCAAGCTGCCGACCATCCTGACTGGAGTTTTTCAGATTTTCATGTCCTAGCAGGCAAATGGCGAGATGGTACCTTCTAAACAGGCCCTGACCGATACCTTTTCATTGTTATTGTTATTATTAGGTATCCAGTATAAAATGGCCTCTGATCTGTATCTGGTGATTGTAAAATATTTTTCATATACAGTACAAAAGTAAAAAAGTAATACATTTCAGCAGATATTTTTCATATTCATTAAATTTATTTATTTATTCCAGCAGACATTTTTCATGTATAGTACATAAGTAAATAAATAAGTTATTCCAGCAAATATCTTTAACATACAACACATAAATAAGTAAATAAATAAGCTATTCTAGCAGATATTTTCATATGTAGTACATAAATAAATAAATAAATAAATAAATAAATAAATAAATAAATAATCCGGAATCAGGAGTCAGTCCAGCAGACATTTTTCATTCACAGTACATAAATAAATAATTTATTCCAGAAGATGTTCCAGAATCTATTCCAGAAGATACAGTACATAAATAAATAAGTAATTTATTCCCGCAGAATTAAGAACTATGAACTGGACCACATTGGCTACAAACGACATATTTTTTTTATCGCCATACAATTCATTGTTCTCGATTTCCTTGAAACTGTATAAGAGGGTTATCCTTAAGGATGAGAGTTTTTTCTTAAGCATGTGATTTTATTCAGATTGACATGATATATTAAATGATATATTGTATATCTAAACTTTGAATACTATTTTATTTCAACAGAACTTCAAGTTAAGAGTTAATGATAATTTTGGCGTTTATCTCATTAAAAATACTATGTATACTTCTCATCTTGTTAGTGCCATAATGAAGAGGTCAATGAACGTATACTTCAGCATCACTTTTAGTTAATACCTACATAGTGTGGTTCTTTGTAGAGCATCAATTTTCATGTTTCCAATAAAGACGGACAATTTCCTCGAAAACTACGCATGAGTTTTTAAATAATTTTCTTCATTATATCTACCAAATGGTATGTCTCGTGTTTGAACATTGTTTTTTGTATATCGCCGATAATATTGTTACTGTATATTTGCTGTTTCAAGCTCATTTTTAATCTACACCATATATATTGTGTTTCTCTTCACGCATAACTTCGACATTGAGTTGAGTTGATTTTGGGTTTAGCGTCCCGTTCAGGAGCGAGGCTATATGAGACGTGGACCTACTGATTAACGTGGAATCCGAACCACATGAGCTCCCACCGGGAATCGAACCCGGGCCTCCCACATAACTTCGACATAGGTGCATTGATTGTAATGATTATTATTTCGTTAAAAGAGCGTACTTTCCTGATGATCCGGTGTAAATTTCGTTAGGATGCAATGGTATTCTTTGGATTAGACCATGAAGCACCTCAATGGGTGTAGTACAAAACCGTAATCAAACTACTTTAATATGCTTGTTTCTGCATAACCTCGACATAGGTGCACCGATTTTAATGATTATTTTGCTATTAAAAGATCGTACTTTTGCGATGATTCCGTATCCATTTCGTTAGGATACAGTGATAGTCTTTGGAGCTAGACCATGAAACACCTTAATGTGCATAGTGTGAAAACCGTAATTAACCGACTTCAATATGCCTATATTTTCACGTAACGCGGACAAAGCAGCACCGATTTTGGTCATTGTTTTTCGTTTGAAAGAGATTTTTTCCTTGTAATAAAATACTTCAGTTTAACGTCCTACGTTTTTTATTTTTACGCTAAAGGAGATGATGATTTAGGCAAGTGAATAATTATGGAAGAATCAGTAGAGTGAGAAAGTGGGAGGAAACATGAGTACCCCGAGAAAAGCCACTGACACGATGTTGTCCACCACGAATTACATGGCCGGGATCGAACCAGGGTCCCCACGAGCCAGAGGTAAGCGCTCTACTACTGAGCCATCGTATCCCCAATTCTTTCCTTGTGGTCCTATGTAAACTCTCTTATTGCTCATCACTGTAATTTAGCATCAACAGCACCCTTGCCAGTAATTTCTTGTAAAATTACTAAGAAATTTTATAATAAAAAGTGTAAAAAATTACAATGATGGTAGGTATTGCTGATAGAGTAACATAGTGGTGATTGGGTTACATAATCTAAAGGACGTGGATAGTTTAAAATAAGAATAATGGTGATTTCCCAAGACAAACATCACCAAAAGGGTTTATTTATTAACAAGACTATATAATTATCTTGACCAGCACCATAAAAAGATTTGCAAAATGAATTCAATAGATACAATGCATTGCCTACCAAGGCTGAGAATCACTAACATGTCATCTCACTATGATAAACAGAGAATAAGTGCAAAAGGCGTGCTTATAATTTATTTAAGTTCATGGCTGCAGATTCAACACACTTACTCGTAGCACTAACTTGAGTAATTGCCTCGGTTTAGTAAAATTGTCCTAGGGTTTTATAGTCAATACGTGAAAACACATTCATTTTCTGTTTACAATTTTACATTCACGGAAGCTGAAGGCCTTCTAAATCTTTGTGGAAGGAATTGTTTATGAAAACAGTTTCTTTTCGCTAAAGCCTTCCGAATTTTCCAGGATGACGTATTATTTACAATTTTACTCTATTTTGTTGAGTGATTTTTTTTTTATTTTGAAGCAATCTAAAAATCTCTGTTTATCACGTGTGTGACGTATCAGATTCCACTTTTACTTTTTCTATTATTGGGCTCGTACTTGTCTCCAAAGGAGAAGGTAAGCACTTGACTTTTTTTCTGAACCACAACTGTGGAATGTCTTAATAGTTTAGAAGTGAAATTTTTTGTACATGCTTTTAAGTAATATATCTTAATAATTTATATTTCTTGTTGTATTTTCAGGTGAGTACAACTTTAAACTGCTGTAACGCCTCTGCGCAATTATAAGCAGATCAATCTAGGTCATGACATTATCTCCTTTTCCATCATACTGTAAGTACGTAACACTATCCATCTCATGTAGTAATGTGAATGAATGTATGTATGATAAGTGAGTGAACATAAAATGGATGATGGGTGGGATCATATAAATGTCCTGTCCACAAAATGTCATCCTACCATATTGTTAGATGTCCTGCTTGTATGAGATAAAACTAAAATACCACACTGACAATGGGGAAAATGGAGGATGGGTAACCGCGTATTTTTGTGGTGGTTTTACTCCGCGAAAAAAAAAACAATTTCAGATGGACAGATAATATGTCGAGATTATTCATACGATAAAAAATGAAAGTGGTTAATTTCTGTTTGATGGCTTATTACTGCATCGTAAATAGGATAACCATTAGTTTGGATTTAATATGTAGATGCAACATTTATATGGTACAATTATTGCTATAATTTCACTCTGAATTTATTGGTGTTCAGTAAGTACAGATAGCTATAGCTTTACTCTTCTTTGTTTTTCCTGATTCATGCAGTTTTCGATCTTTGTGAATATCTGAATATTAGAATTTTACTCCTCTCTCCAGCGTGGGTGCAATGGTTATAGGTAATATTGTTGAATTTAACACGATAGTGGTAGAGAATCGATATATGGCTATTAAGCATATATTTCTTGTTTCGCTATGGTGTGTATACAAGCTGGAGGCAATCTGTAGGGATTAATTATGTCTATTAATTATGGTGGCTACTTAATATCTCTTCTATTTTGGCACTCAAATCTCTACATGGACTTCATTTCAGGTACTATAAATCGAGAAACAACAAAATTTATAGAAAGAGACATTTGAAATTAAAGGAAGTTAATTTTTTAGGTATAAAGTGAAACAAAAGACACATTTTTATCAAAACAATATGAAATTTAGGAAAATGAAATATATTTAGAATTGTGTCAAAAATATTATGTTTCTTGAATCTCAAGTCTTATAGAACTTTTTCTTCTGTGCGTGACTGAGACCAGAGTATTGATTCTTTAAAAAATCAACGTTTGTACACACTTTGAGACAAGTAATAATTTCATAAGAGAATCTTCATATGTGTATATGCCAGATCCGATAAGTTTATGTCAAATCCTTTGAAAGATAAAACTTTAAAATGAAGTTACGCTATATCTTTATGTTGGGTAAGATTAATTCAAAACTTTTAGATAGGTTATGGTTTTCAAAAAATTGTATGGTAATAGCTTTTCATACACCATATCATTTAGCTCTGTAAGCTCTTGTTACAGTCTTTAGATAGACCAGGATTTGTAATAACGTCATATAGGAACCTTGATATAGACCATATAGTATGTTTAAATAAGTTTATATACAGTACCGTGCCGTGAAGGAGGGAAACAAGTGGTGAGACGGCCCTGGGCGCCAAAGTAAGGGGGCGAAGAATTCGAGAGGAAAAAGTGTATATATATATATATATATATATATATATATATATATATATACAGCGTGATTTAAAATGATGTGAACGATAAGGAAACGTTCTCAACAATGAAATATCTATGGAAATACTTTCAATATTATTCTCAAGTTTTTTTTTTTTGAACGAGCGTAGTAGTTTAAAATTTATCCGCTAGGTGGCAGAGTGATTTGTTCCAAGAGGGCTGCCTGTGGTGCAGAGAGAGCATATTGTGTTTTACAGTTTCACGTTTGTCGTTCTGTTGTTACTGTTCAACGCGAGTTCCGCACAAAAATTCATAAAGATCCATCATCAAAGAACTCCATACGTAAGTGGTATGACAAATTCAACAGAACGGGACGCACTTGTAAAGAAAAATCGCCCGGTAGTCCGTCCACTTCTGAGGCAGATGTCGAAAGGGTTCGAACCAGTTTTCAACGCAGCCCACAAAAGTCAACAAGGAGAGTTAGCAAAGAGCTTCAAATGCCTCAAACAACTGTTTGGCGTGTAGTGCATAAACATTTAAAGATGTATCCGTATCGAGTGCAGTTGTTACAACACTTAACACCTAATGATCACACGTGTCGCAAGACTTTTTGTGAGTCATTTCAAGAGTTGTGCAGTATTGATGATGATTTTTTGAGCAAACTTTGTTTCAGTGATGAGGCTACGTTCCATGTGACAGGAAGAGTGAATAAACAAAATGTTTCCATTTGAGGAACTGAGAAGCCTCACCAAATCTGTGAAATTATGCATGATTCACCGAAGACGAATGTATTGTGTGCAATTTCATCTTCAAAAGTTTATGGTCCGTACTTCTTTGACGAAACAACTGTGACTGGACAAACATTTCTATAAATGCTTACTAGGTGGCTTATGCCACAGCTCGAACATGACAGTGCAAACTTCATCTATCAATTGGATGGAGCTCCATGTCACTTTCATCACAATGTCACAAATTTCCTCAACAACAGACTGCCACACCGCTGGATTGGGCGGTCTGGTAAAAATGATCATCAGCTTCTATGTTGGCCAAGATCACCGGACTTAACCCACTGCGATTTTTTTTCTGTGGGGATATCTAAAAGATATTGTCTACAAACTCCCTCTATCCCAAGATGTGAATGAACTGAAAGAGCACATCATTGCTGCAGTGCAAACTGTTGATGTAAACATGTTGAAACGGGTCTGGGCGAAATCGGAATATCGAATAGATGTATACAGAGTAACAAACGGGGCCCACATAGAACATTTGTGATGTACTATTTTCATTTTTTTTATCACAAAAACTTGGAGAGGTTTAGCATTTAACTGTAAGATTTGAAGCTATTTGGATGATTAATAAAAAAGTTATAACGAGTTGTAATCGTTCACTTCATTTTGAATCACGCTGTATATATATGGAAGGAAACGTAATAAAAAGTGCTCAAAATCAAGGAAAAGCAGAATTTATTTTCGAAAATTTTCTTAGTCTTCGCTCCAACTATGGTGGCGCTTCGTGGCTGGTCTGTCGACCTCATTCGTATGTACGGGCTCTGTTTTTCCACTGCACGGCACTGCTTATGTATTAACCTTTAAATACGCAAAACTTTTAGATAAGCTCATATTTGAACCTTTAGATATGTCGAACCTCAGATAAGCTCATATTAAAACCTTCACTTTGGCTATACCTCTAAATAAACTCAGATTTGAACCTTACTTTTAAATAAGAACATTTTAGAATCTTCAGATAGACCAGATCCTTAAATAAGCTCGTGTTTGAATACTTTAGATATATCAAAGTCTCAGATAAATTCGTTAGAATTTTTAGACAGACTAGAAACTTACAGATAAGTTCAAGATACTTGGATTATAATGCTTTCTTTTGTTCTGAATATACATATACAATATGTAATAAAACCCAGACGATGATATTTTCTTCGTTTTATGTGCAGTATGAACTTTTTTCTCTCCCTCTTTGTATATGTGTGTACTTTCTTTACAAGATCTTAAACAACCTGCTATATTAAAGAAAGTGACCGCACCGTATACGCTTTTATTTTCTTGTTCCAGAAAATGGACCTGTCTTCCGGTCAATTTCTTTTTTTCTTAATATTGTATCATCCATACACAGTCGTGCGCCCTACAAAAGTAGGTGTTCTATTTTTATAGCCGAATACTTAAACAAAGAAACCACATCTCGGAGAGAGAAATTTGATCATAAAATTTCGTTTTTGGAAGGCGAAAGAAGGGGAAAACGGCGGTTAAGAGGAAGAAAAGGTGATGTATAAAAAAAATAATAAATTTAGCAATACCATGCACTATCAGGAAGATGGGGAACCGTCGGTTGAACGTGCTCACATATGCAATATATATATATATATATATATATATATATATATATATATATATATATATATATATATATATATAAATGTGTATGTGTGCTTATAATCCTCATATTTTATGCTCAACCTTTGACATTCTGGTTTATCGATGTGGATGGTAGCTTATTCATCTCCCATATATGTAAGTTTTACGATGGTCAAACTTCGCGTCATTTTACTTTGATGTTCAGTTACACACACACACACACACACACACACACACATATATATATATATATATATATATATATATATATATATATATATATATATATATATATATATATATATATATACAGGGTGGGCCATTTTAATTAATCCACGGAAATATCTGAAAAATGATAAAACATAGAAGAAATGTTTCAAGTACACGTTATATATTGCTAAGGGGAAACCCAATTCCGCCAAAAGTACCCCCTCTCCGTCCCCCTAAATGGGGGTAACGGGGGGTAACTTTGAAATGTCAAATGGGAACATGGGTCGAGTAATACCTCGTTCGAAAGGTCTTGGAAAACTAAGTAACGCTGTACCAAAAGATGTTTCATATTGTGCACCAGTTTCAAAATGGCCGCCATGATATGGTTCGAAAACTCCAGTACCCGTATGAAAACCATGGAAGATAAATGAATGGAACAAAATTGAAATACGTAAATATCATAGGGCATATCGAATGATGTGGTCCCTGTGATCCCAGCGGTTTCCGTGAAGGGGTTTTGTGGGCTAACTTCAAATTTTCAATGTCTGACCGGACAACGGTTCGGGCGTACGCTTGACCTACCCAATGCTGTTTGGAAGGCAGACTTCATGCATAGAGAATTGGTGCACTAAGTTAACGCGGATGGCCACAGTTACATTTTGATTATCTATTAGCATTCATGTCATATTGTGAGCTTGAAGGACGAAACGGTGTGTACGTATATCCACGAAATGCTTTCTGAATAACCAGCACGCATTGCATAAAAGAATCTCTTTTTTTTAGTCACTACAGCGTCATCCTCACAAACAAATGTTTCAACCACACCATACCTATTTGTAAGGTTAGCCTTAATTTACGAATTAAAGTAGAGCTCTCGTTTGAACTTTCACTTTACTTTCCACCCCACTCACATACAGAGCGCAGGGAGAGATTATTTTGCAGGACTTGGATTTATCTCTATACATTATGGCAATTTTACTCTAATATTTTTATCTCTGTTGTATTATTCTCGAGCCTTGGAACGCCTCCGTGGTTTTCCTATTTAATTTTCGTTATTTTCATTTATGTCTAACCGTATTCATACTATGGGCACTAGACGTTTTCTTAGACACAGTCACCATGTCTTTGCGATCATTTTGAAAACGGTGTCTCATGTCGAAAATTTTCTTACAGAAGCTGTTTGATATTAATTTGTCTATGTAACGTGATGTTACTCGCTTCAAGCTGCTATTTGAAATTTTCAAGTTGGCCCCGGATACCTTTCAGTTGGCCCTTGGAGTCACCCCGACAACACCTCTCGATGTGCCTTACGTCAGTTAGCTACTCCAGTTTTTCTTTTGTTGATTTATCTCCAATCGCTTTCATACTACGGGTACTAAACCTTTTCTCTGACACGGATACTATGTTTCGGTGGCCTTTTGAGAACACTGCCATTTCACATCAATCGTTTTCTCCTGCAATATGTTAGATTTTGCAAGATTTATCGAACGAGGTACCACTCGACTCATGTTACTATTTGAAATTTTGAAATTAGCCCCCAAGATCCCTTTAGGGAGGCCACTGGGATCACAGGGACCACACCGTTCGATATGCCCTATGATATTTACGTATTTCAATTTTGTTCCATTCATTTACCTTCCATGGTTTTCACACTACGGGTACTGGAGTTTCCGAACCATATTATGGCGGCCATTTTGAAACCGGTGCACAATATGGAACATCTTTTGGTACAGCGTTACTTAGTTTTCCAAGACCTTTCAAACGAGGTATTACTCGACCCATGTTCCCATTTGACATTTCAAAGTTACCCCCCGTTACCCCCATTTAGGGGGGACGGGGAGGGGTACTTTTGGCGGAATTGGGTTTCCCCCTTAGCAATATATAACGTGTACTTGAAACATTTCTTCTATGTTTTATCATTTTTCAGATATTTCCGTGGATTAATTAAAATGGCCCACCCTGTATATATATATATATATATATATATATATATATATATATATATATATATATATAAAGGATAGGGAAGAGAAAGGTTCGACTGTTCTTGTCCAGACGGAAATTTCAAAATTTCCGGTCTCTCTATATTATTATTATTATTATTATTATTATTATTATTATTATTATTATTATTATTATTAATAATAATAATAATAATAATAATAATAATATAATAATATAGAGGACCAAACAGTAACTACAAGAATGTCCTCCCTCAGAAAAAGTTTTTTTATCTTACGCAATGATGTCAGAGTTTCTATGTTTGATGTTTGCTTGTTTCAGTAATTAGTTTTTCCTATCCTCAAAATTATACTTTGTAGGCAAGTAGAGTCTGGACTACAAGCGGAAATCTAATTAGAGACTACAGGCACCAAAAGGCGAGACTACTAACCTTTTAGAAATAAGAGAGTTTCCCTCCAAATTATTTGCCAGAAATAAATCCACAGAATAAATAATTTTAAGTATTAGTTTTCCTTATTAGATGTTTAGTTACCGAGTCGTTTAACGATTCTTTTCATGGTTAAGTTTTGTTAAATGTTCCTACGTTTCCAAATGTTGCAAAAGTTTTGAGTGTTTAAAACATTCAAGCTATGAACGTTTAATTTTTAAAACATTGTTGAACAAAATTATTATTTATTTTTATTAAACTAATGTGTAATCAAGGAAATATTTTATTGTTTGTTTTTAGGAAAATGTATTGTGAAACATTGTAGATTTGGAAGGAACTTTTACCAAAAAAAAGTTTTAGTTTATTAAACTTTTATAATTGAGCATTAGAAATGTTACATATCTAATCTGGAAATATTTCTTTTATCCCTATCAGACGTTTAATCGTCGAAGTGTTGAATCTTTGTTACGAAAACTTTTTTGCATAACGTCATTTATCTTAATAAAACTTTAACTAACCGCTATAAATTGTATTGAAACTTTTATGCTTGAACGTTTGTAGCTAAGAGTACAACACTTAAAGTCAAAAAACGTAATTAAACATAATAATTAGTGCTCTTTGTTAAATGTTTAATCAAAGACACGTTTTGCAAATCGTTTTATTTGTGTAAAACTTTTAACTAAAAAATTTTAAACTTGAACTAAAAATTTTAAAATATTTTTTGCAAATGGGAGTTTCAAATTTTTTAAACGTTAAACTTAAGCCAAAAAATAAATTGATTAGTAGCATCTATTAAACATTTAATCGTCAACGTATTGTAAGTGTTACTTTTATATATACATTTGCAAAACTTGGTTTAGTTGCGTGAAACTTTTACAAGAACTAGCTAATCTTATAACGGAACGTTTAATTTATTGTGCTTCTATAAGTAACCATTTGTAACGTTTAATGTGAGAACTATTTTCTGATCCCAACTACAAATATTCATATATTTAAGCTTGTTCCAGTTTACGGTACATGGTCTTTTTCCACTTCAAACGTTAAATATTGAGAAAAAATAAAGGGACTTCGGACAGAAGTGTAACAATTTCTATATTTACATTTATTATTCCATACTTCACTTATGTTAGTGAGCTGAGAAAAACCTTAAAAACAATTCAGCAAGATCTTTTGTGTAATTCAAACTCAGGAAATTAAATGACTAACACAAATAAGTATGTACAGGTACGCATATGCATAGAATGATCACAAAGTACAAGCTTGCACCATTAATGAGTCTTAGAATGTTATTGATTTAATGAAAAAATATCTTCTTTCAAAATACTTTAAAATTATACTAATAAATATGGATTGATCATACGATCCTTAAGAAACGTACAAATTGTAAATTATCCGTTTATCCTAAAAGCAACTTAGCTTAAGAAGTATACATCCTACTTAAAGAGATTTAAGCACTTACAAATAAACATAACATCGGTTTCATAGCCTACTAGGTATCCTTCCAGTACTATCAATCCAGGTTTTCCTGGCGACGTTGTTGGGACTCTGCATCGACATAAGTAGTTTCACATCTTTAATTAGTGTATTATCATTCAATTGACTAAAATGCATATATATACATATCAGACTCAGGAGGCGGGATGTTTGTTCCTTGATCTCCTAAATGACAAGTCTCAGCCACCCTAAAGAACTTCATGTAGAGTATTAGATTTTTTATATCAGGATATACCAGAGAGAAATAAGCTTCAGATCTTACTTGCGCATGACCAAGAAAGCTCTCTTAACAAGGAATTGTTTTTTCATCATTATTATACATACCTCAAGATACGTTATCGATCTATTCAATCCATGCTCACCACAATCTTGTTTCATATTCTTTTTAGGTTCTGATTGATTAATGGTCAAATTATACCATTGTAACTGAAAGAAGAAAACATACATTGTTTTACAATTGCGAAATACGAAGATATAATAACTTACAAAGAACCACAAGAAGGAAGAGTTAAACATTTGGAAATTTCACATAAAAAATATGAAAATAAAACAATTGTAATATCCTGACCTATCTCCTCGCCTGATAAGGAGAGTTGAATATGTATGAGTAATCAGTCATTTGTACTCTTTGTAAAATTAAATATGTATATACGCGCGTTGAATATAAAGAACAAAAGTAACAAATAAAATGAAAAATGATTATAGGGTAACTGCATGACGTGTACATTTGTTATATATTATTTCCTGTTAACTATCTCTTGATTCGAAAGGTAAAGTTATATATTATTATATATCATGGATTTATGTCTAAAAACAATATGTAACAGTGCAGAATTTCTAACGTTGTTTGGTACTGTTTCGAGGTCAAATGATACCATGTTGATTTCTTCGTGTGGTTCATGGTTCAACTCTATATAGGGATGTTTTCCTTAGGTAAACATCCAAATAGTCCTTCGGATGCCACTTCAAGCAATAGCTTTTGATTCATGTAGAGTCGATGGTGAAATGTAATGGTCAAATTAATCAGTCACTGGAATGAATTCGAATTAATATTAACATATATTCTGTAATCCATAAATACCCAGATATAATATAAATATATTATCATCATTAAGAGAAACTATAAATATAAAATGTATTATCAATTAGATTAATCGTCTTAATAAGAGTTTAGATTCCAAGTGGTGTGGACAGCAGAATTTTCACATAACCTACTGATCTTGGCCCTAAAGGAGTTACAAAGGAACTGAATAGTATGTCTCCCTACTATTGAAACAATTCCAGAAATAAACAAACTGAGTAGTAGTACCATAACAAATACCTGAAATTTGATCTTTATCTTTCCAGACTTAAAGAACGATAAATTGTGTTTGCAAACAGAAGCAAAATATGCAAGCAGTTTTCGGTTAAAGAATACAATGAATAAAATTTAACAAAATGACTCTCCTTATGGCCACTTTATGACGTCATCGCGAATATTGTTAAGTCGACTGTATCTTTATTTGTTCTTATTTTTCACTTCGATACTTCTGTGGAGGACCTATTTATTGATGTTCCATTACGTAAATTCAAGTGTAAGTTTTATAGTGTCGTAGTAATTTCAAGTGTTTCGTACTGTAGTTCGTGTATTAAAAGGTTGGCGTTTACGTCATTGGAAATGTGATGACATCATGAGAATATTTGCATGTGAATATACAGGAGTTAATATTCCTTATAAAATCATATTATTTGTATGTTAGTTTCATTGTTGAAGTTTTATCTTAACTATATATAAAATTACATGAGCTGATATAAATTATTGAGCACTTTCTGTAGGGCTACAATGATTAAATTTGGCATGGTTGTAGCTTCCCGGAACTAACCCACAGGAAAATTGCCAAAAGTGAATATTTTTAATTTTTAGGGGGTCTAAAGAGGGGATGAAAAAATTCCCCATGTTATTTAAATGGGTCTTTTTTTGGACATATAATCTCATGTTTTAGGTACTTAGAATTTGAATAAAAACTTGAAATTCGGTATGCTTGTATGTTTTTGTTAGCATTACCTAAGTAAATCAGTAAAAATAAAAAATTCCAACTTTAGAGTGTTTTTATGGAGAACTGAAAAATCTTTCCCATGTTATTTATATAGAATACCTTTTACACCCCCGAATTATTGAGCGCTTCCTGTAGGGCTACAATGATTAAATTGGCATGATTGTAGCTTTTCGGGAGAAACCCACAGGAAAATTGCCAAAACTGAATATTTTAAACTTCTATGGGGTCTAAAAACAGGATGAAGAATTTCCCCATGTTATTTAAATTTGCCTTTTTTTGGACTTATAATCTCATGGTTTAGATACTTAGAATTGGATTAAAAACTTGAAATTCGGTATCCTTGTACGTTTTTGTTAATGCTACCTAAGTGAATCATCAGAAATGAAAATTTCCAACCGTAAAGTGGTTTTATGGGGAACTGAAAAATCTTTCCCATGTTATTTATATGGGACGTCTTCTATACCCCAAAATGTTTAGGCACTTCCGGCAGGATTAGAACGATGAAATTTGGCATGATTGTAGCCTTCCAGGACTAACCAACAGGAACATTGCCAAAAGTGAATATTTTTAATTTTTAAGGGGTCTAAAAGGGGATGAAGAAATTCCCATGCTATTTAAATGAGCTTTTTCTTGGGATACAAAATCTGATCTTTTAGATAGTTGAAAAAGGAAAAGAAACGATAGAATTGTGGGTTAAAGGGGTGTGAGGCCGTTGGCGAGCAAAGACAGTGGTGGAGGCGAAGTCCCCGGATGGACAGATTCAGGAAATATGAAGAGCAAGTTCACGAAATTCACTGTTGATGCAATGGCCGATAGATAAGAAATGCAAGGCGGTAGGCCGAATAGACTCGGGGATCTGGGGGCAGAGCCTCCAGGTAGTCAAAGGCTAGTTTTCTTTATAAAACTTTAGGTCTAGATAATCGCCTTTATTATTTACAAATACGTATTTTCCATAAAGGTAGATTTTAGGAACCGATGATTAATTAAAAAGGTAGAATTACTTTCATAACTCGTCTATTATTACAAATTATATTGTTTAGATTATGCTTTGCCATGACGACAGACTTGAGAAACCTCCAAATATTTAATTCTACGGTAAAATGTTTCTTTGATCAAGATTAAATATACTGAACGGAGATTTCAAACTGGAAGTACGTAAAATTTTGTTGTGGAAATTAAAATATTGAAATTTCCTGATTTGATTAATATAAATTAATTGAAATACGAGTCATTTACTGGAATTACCTCACAAAAGAAATTTCAACTAGAATACTGTATAGATAAGTTTTGGGAAGTTCAGATAACATTTAAAATAAAAATAGGTGGATGTATATTGATTATTCTTTAGATGTTGTTGGAAAGAGGGTTGCATTTTAATCAAATTTGCAAATGTATACCTGTTCAAAAGTATTGAGAATCAAAATTTAAAAGAAAAGAGTAATTGTTTATTGGAGCTGAATTTATTTTCAATACACAAGACAAAAGTAAAAACTATATAGTTAAATTTTAATACTGACACTTATATTTTCACGAAAAAAAATGATAAAATTAGATTGTTTTTATCCTAGATGGTACTGATGAGTAAAGTCGAATCCTTAGTCTATAGCAAATTTTTCTCTGCTAAACAAATACAGTTTCATTTTTTAAAAAGTGTATAAATCAATTTCGAGTTATGAATTTTTTTTGAAGGGAAGATCCGGACGTTATAGACACCAAGTAGACCTCTGTTTCTCTAGTAAATCTATGATATAGCATGAATGATGTTTCATGAAAAGTAGTTGACTCTTGGAGGTCAATTTAGTTTAATACAAAATTTACCTATAACGCCTACTATAATTTTTATATTTCGTAAGAAAGAATAAAGTAAGAAAGAGATAATGCCTCTGTAATAACTGTAGCATGATATAATTAAATTTAAAAAGTGACAATAAGAGAACTTAGTGCGGTGGTTCGTACCTTTTCTTCTTTTAAAACAAAATCATGTATCTTTAAAAATATTGAACGAAGAAATGTTGTGTTGCATGACTCAACTAATCATTTTACCTTGTGTTGTGCATGCAACTCTTTTATAATGTTGCTCATCACATGTTGCCATTACGTGACTTTAATTTATATAAACTGTCTCTTCTGACTCGATCTGTATCTCGGCTTTGATTTAAGAAGAGAAAGACGAAGTTCATTATAATTAAATTAAGTACATTCTTAAAGGTTTGATTTTATATAACGAAAAATTCCTTCGAAACTGTTAGGATTCTTTTTATTAATATAATAATAATCTAAGGTTATAGTTAATAACAAACACAAAGCTAATTCTAGATTTTGTCCTGATTTGGGCCAATTTTTTCCTCCACAGGGTAAGTAAAATGTTCACTACAAATAGGTTTTGTGTGTGTCATTGATCCCACTGTGTATATATATATATATATATATATATATATATATATATATATATATATATATATATATATATATATATATATATATATATATATATATATATATAAATGATTGTGTGTGTGTGTATCTGTCAACTTTTAAAACTTAACAATACATCCAATATACTACTTAACATTGTAACTTGTAACTTGCTTACACATACAGTAGACTACATGAATATATAAAGTGTGTGCTCCAGCTTAATAAATAAAAACTATCAATTATTAGGAAGGGGGCACGGTGGCTCAGTGGTAGAGCGCTTACCTCTGGTGTGTGGGGTTCCTGATTCGATCCCCAGTCAAGTAAGTTTGTGATGCACAACATCCCTCACATATTCTCATTCCACCAATTCTTCCATTATCATTCACTTGCCTTAATCATCGTCTCCCTTATTCTAACGGACATAATCGTGGGAAATTAAATTGAAAGACTTCGTTTTTTATTATTATTAGCAACAAACACACACTTTTTAAAGACATAAATTATTTTTTCTGAAGTTTGTCGAAAACTACTCATCATAATTTACCCCAAAGCATGACATTTTATTCTTCTCGATGCTATTTATTGATTCGTATATTTCTCATTCTTAAAAACTTAATCATAAATTATGGCTATATTTCATTAACCATACTGCGTACTGTCGTCTTGCAACTGTCACAATGAAAGGCCTAATTAGGATATGCTTCAGTACAAATTACATCTAACAGTTGCCCACAGGCTAGTAATAAAGCGCAGGTTACGCGCTTACCGTTATGTGGGATTTTTTTAAATCGTAAAATCATTGGTAGATTTGGGGAAAAGAATGGTCAATTTGGGGGGCAGAATGCTGAATTTTAGGGGGAAGAAAAATTCAGTTGGAGGAAAAATAATAAGTTAGGGGGAAAATGGTAAATTTGATAGGGGAAGAAAAGTATATTTGAAGGAAGAATGGTACATTAGGGGAAGAATGTTAAATTTAAGTAAGGAAAGAAAAGTACATTTGGAAGAAGAATGGTAAATTAGGGGGAGAATGGTAAATTTAAGTAAGGAAAGAAAAGTACATTTGGAAGAAGAATGGTAAATTAGGGGGAGAATGGTAAATTTAAGTAAGGAAAGAAAAGTACATTTGGAAGAAGAATGGTAAATTATGGGGAGAATGGTAAATTTAAGTAAGGAAAGAAAAGTACATTTGGAAGAAGAATGGTAAATTATGGGGAGAATGTTAAATTTAAGTAAGGAAAGAAAAGTACATTTGGAAGAAGAATGGTAAATTAGGGGGAGAATGATAAATTTAAGTAAGGGAAGAAAAGTACATTTGGAAGAAGAATGGTAAATTAGGGGGAGAATGGTAAATTTAAGTAAGGAAAGAAAAGTACATTTGGAAGAAGAATGGTAAATTATGGGGAGAATGGTAAATTTAAGTAAGGAAAGAAAAGTACATTTGGAAGAAGAATGGTAAATTAGGGGGAGAATGATAAATTTAAGTAAGGAAAGAAAAGTACATTTGGAAGAAGAATGGTAAATTATGGGGAGAATGGTAAATTTAAGTAAGGAAAGAAAAGTACATTTGGAAGAAGAATGGTAAATTAGGGGGAGAATGGTAAATTTAAGTAAGGAAAGAAAAGTACATTTGGAAGAAGAATGGTAAATTAGGGGGAGAATGGTAAATTTAAGTAAGGAAAGAAAAGTACATTTGGAAGAAGAATGGTAAATTATGGGGAGAATGGTAAATTTAAGTAAGGAAAGAAAAGTACATTTGGAAGAAGAATGGTAAATTAGGGGGAGAATGGTAAATTTAAGTAAGGAAAGAAAAGTACATTTGGAAGAAGAATGGTAAATTATGGGGAGAATGTTAAATTTAAGTAAGGAAAGAAAAGTACATTTGGAAGAAGAATGGTAAATTAGGGGGAGAATGATAAATTTAAGTAAGGGAAGAAAAGTACATTTGGAAGAAGAATGGTAAATTAGGGGGAGAATGGTAAATTTAAGTAAGGAAAGAAAAGTACATTTGGAAGAAGAATGGTAAATTATGGGGAGAATGGTAAATTTAAGTAAGGAAAGAAAAGTACATTTGGAAGAAGAATGGTAAATTAGGGGGAGAATGATAAATTTAAGTAAGGAAAGAAAAGTACATTTCGAAGAAGAATGGTAAATTATGGGGAGAATGGTAAATTTAAGTAAGGAAAGAAAAGTACATTTGGAAGAAGAATGGTAAATTATGGGGAGAATGGTAAATTTAAGTAAGGAAAGAAAAGTACATTTGGAAGAAGAATGGTAAATTAGGGGGAGAATGGTAAATTTAAGTAAGGAAAGAAAAGTACATTTGGAAGAAGAATGGTAAATTAGGGGGAGAATGGTAAATTTAAGTAAGGAAAGAAAAGTACATTTGGAAGAAGAATGGTAAATTAGGGGGAGAATGGTAAATTTAAGTAAGGAAAGAAAAGTACATTTGGAAGAAGAATGGTAAATTAGGGGGAGAATGGTAAATTTAAGTAAGGAAAGAAAAGTACATTTGGAAGAAGAATGGTAAATTATGGGGAGAATGGTAAATTTAAGTAAGGAAAGAAAAGTACATTTGGAAGAAGAATGGTAAATTATGGGGAGAATGGTAAATTTAAGTAAGGAAAGAAAAGTACATTTGGAAGAAGAATGGTAAATTAGGGGGAGAATGATAAATTTAAGTAAGGAAAGAAAAGTACATTTGGAAGAAGAATGGTAAATTAGGGGGAGAATGGTAAATTTAAGTAAGGGAAGAAAAGTACATTTGGAAGAAGAATGGTAAATTAGGGGGAGAATGGTAAATTTAAGTAAGGAAAGAAAAGTACATTTGGAAGAAGAATGGTAAATTATGGGGAGAATGGTAAATTTAAGTAAGGAAAGAAAAGTACATTTGGAAGAAGAATGGTAAATTATGGGGAGAATGGTAAATTTAAGTAAGGGAAGAAAAGTACATTTGGAAGAAGAATGGTAAATTAGGGGGAGAATGGTAAATTTAAGTAAGGAAAGAAAAGTACATTTGGAAGAAGAATGGTAAATTATGGGGAGAATGTTAAATTTAAGTAAGGAAAGAAAAGTACATTTGGAAGAAGAATGGTAAATTAGGGGGAGAATGGTAAATTTAAGTAAGGAAAGAAAAGTACATTTGGAAGAAGAATGGTAAATTAGGGGGAGAATGGTAAATTTAAGTAAGGAAAGAAAAGTACATTTGGAAGAAGAATGGTAAATTAGGGGGAGAATGATAAATTTAAGTAAGGAAAGAAAAGTACATTTGGAAGAAGAATGGTAAATTAGGGGAAGAATGTTAAATTTAAGTAAGGAAAGAAAAGTACATTTGGAAGAAGAATGGTAAATTATGGGGAGAATGTTAAATTTAAGTAAGGAAAGAAAAGTACATTTGGAAGAAGAATGGTAAATTATGGGGAGAATGGTAAATTTAAGTAAGGAAAGAAAAGTACATTTGGAAGAAGAATGGTAAATTATGGGGAGAATGTTAAATTTAAGTAAGGAAAGAAAAGTACATTTGGAAGAAGAATGGTAAATTAGGGGGAGAATGGTAAATTTAAGTAAGGAAAGAAAAGTACATTTGGAAGAAGAATGGTAAATTAGGGGGAGAATGGTAAATTTAAGTAAGGAAAGAAAAGTACATTTGGAAGAAGAATGGTAAATTATGGGGAGAATGGTAAATTTAAGTAAGGAAAGAAAAGTACATTTGGAAGAAGAATGGTAAATTATGGGGAGAATGGTAAATTTAAGTAAGGAAAGAAAAGTACATTTGGAAGAAGAATGGTAAATTATGGGGAGAATGTTAAATTTAAGTAAGGAAAGAAAAGTACATTTGGAAGAAGAATGGTAAATTAGGGGGAGAATGATAAATTTAAGTAAGGAAAGAAAAGTACATTTGGAAGAAGAATGGTAAATTATGGGGAGAATGGTAAATTTAAGTAAGGAAAGAAAAGTACATTTGGAAGAAGAATGGTAAATTATGGGGAGAATGTTAAATTTAAGTAAGGAAAGAAAAGTACATTTGGAAGAAGAATGGTAAATTAGGGGGAGAATGATAAATTTAAGTAAGGGAAGAAAAGTACATTTGGAAGAAGAATGGTAAATTAGGGGGAGAATGATAAATTTAAGTAAGGGAAGAAAAGTACATTTGGAAGAAGAATGGTAAATTAGGGGGAGAATGGTAAATTTAAGTAAGGAAAGAAAAGTACATTTGGAAGAAGAATGGTAAATTAGGGGGAGAATGATAAATTTAAGTAAGGGAAGAAAAGTACATTTGGAAGAAGAATGGTAAATTAGGGGGAGAATGATAAATTTAAGTAAGGGAAGAAAAGTACATTTGGAGGAAGAATGGTAATTTAGGCAATGAATGGTGAATTTGAGGGGTTTACACCCAAGCCCTTGCGGAGGGGGATAAGTATCTTTGATTTTATCTTAACAAATGATGTGGTAAACATACAACATAAATTTATTTTTGTTTTTTTATAAAAAAACAATTCGTTTTTGGTCGATTTTCTGGAAACTTACGCATGAATATAAAGATTTACACCTACCTATATCACTTTGTTAATCTCAGTAAGATCTGTTCATTGGTATATTATAATTCCATCTTTGATGATTTGGTAACTATGCAGTAGTGATGTTTTAGAATATACAGAATATTATATATGAATAATTTAATACTCGCAATTCAGTGGTTTCGTTAGTTTGTTGAAAATGAAAGGAATTTTTTCAGTTTAAAGTCCCACGATTCTGCTCTTCAGGCTAAGGGAGACGTATGATAAAGGAAAGTGAATGATGATGGAAGAATCGGTGAAATGAATATGTGGAAGGAAACGAGAATGTTCTAAAAAAAGACCAGATGCGATGTTGTCCACCACAAACTTACTTGGCTCGAGCTTCCAATCAAGGACCTCCACGCTCTAGATATAAGCTCTCCACCACTGAGCCAACCTGCCGCCCCCCCCCCAATTAGTTAGTCAAGAATGTACCGTTACACCCGTGTTCAATTATTTTTTTCGTGTGTTATAAATGACCAGTTCCTTTATTAATGACTTTGTTACATATTTTATTTGATTTTAGAACTATAATATAAACACTCGATTAAGTTTTCTACGATATGTATAAGTGAGTTTATATTTTACAAGATTATTAGGGTTTAACGAGCAAAAGAAAGTCCTAAGATGAGGCCTAGTGTCGAACGACAAATCTCATTAAGTAATGTAGGTGAATATAAGTTGTAATGCATAGTTTTCAAAAAAAAATCGACAAAAAAGAATTGTTTGAAAAATTGAAAAAAAATGAGTTATGCAATAACAAGGCTACCTGTGAAAACGAGATTGGTATATCTTTATCAGGCTTTTTATTACTGTGCTAATAGCTATACCCTACCCTTTTCAGGTTAGTTACCTTTCTCTAATTCTACACTTCTACATTGTATTTTTTTATTTTTCTCGTAATTTTCTGAATTTTGTGGCTTCCTTTAAATTTTATTTAGCATATATTTAGCTATTTTTGCACAAAATTTTCTCATTCTTTTGTCCATAACGGGTCGTCCATATATTACCTAACGCGGCAAAGGGGGGGGGGAAGGTTCGGCCTTGCGTTACGAAGCGAGACAAGGGGGAGGAAGGGTTTAGGTCTTCGTTTCGTAACGCATGTTTTTTTTTCTGTAATGTTTATTTGTATCCTCAGATTTATATGCAATCTTTTAAACAAATAATTTTATTCATTTCTTTACTTTTTTATAAATAAATTATCATAATACCCGTTCTTCGCACGGGAAGCATAAGTTTCATTTTCGACATAAAAGCCACCAAAATTGTCCAAAAGAACCAAAATCAATCAACTTAGGGGCCTCAAAAACTATTAATTTAATACTAATATCGGTTATTTTCAATTATTTTTACATGTCACCATGCCTCCTTAGGAAAACAGCATCGGAAGTGTCACTATTTACCTCAGCGATCTCGAAAACTATGGATTTGACACTAACATCGGTCATTTTCGATCATTTTTATATATCTCCTCTTCCCCCAAGTTTCACCTCCAAAATGAAATGCTTAAAAAAAAAAAAAAAAAAAACCGAAAACAGGCCAGAACTTGCTCTATGTTGAAAAGTTGATCGAGATCGGTCGGGTGGTTAAGAGTTAATATATTACAAATCTAATCACTTTCATTTTTATGTATATAGATAAATATTTATATTGTTTTGGAAAATTGCGAACCATAGCCTATATAAATTGAATCATACAGAAGGGATTTGAAATCGCATTAGACACCAGCATGACTGCTGACGAACCCTAAGTGTATTCAGGGCCGGCGCTAGCAGTTTTGCCGCCCTGGGCGGTACTTTCACATGCCGCCCCTTTAATCAGCAAACTTTATTTGGACAGAAGACGTCCAAGTGTCACGAAAAAGTAATATGCCTCATTTAAAAACACGTTCGAAATGGAAAAGTAAAAAAAAAAAAAAAAACATTTCTCTCGAATGTTTACATAATATTTAAACGACTCCATACATGACACGATGACACAATATTCAGTATGCTCGATTTCGCTGTATATTTGTCATGTACAGCAGCGCATACAGAAAATAAAATAAAAGAAGTATGCTTTAGTCACGACTAAGAATTTAAATTTTTAAGTCTATTTTATACCAAAAGGTGTTTCCAATAGAGTATGCTGCATGAAGATAATATAGTAAATCAGATATTAAGCAAAACTAAGTGATTAGCCTAAACATTATAATGTACTAGAACACAATCGACAGACATAAATTTAACACACCTTAATTGAAAGAAACTTTTCTTGTTTGTTATGAGCAAATTCCTTTATCACATTCGCGTAGTCCAATGTTGCAGCCAATTCGTGTACTGTTGATATCATCTCTAGACTACTCAAGCGTGTTTCAGACATGAAAGAATGTATAGTTTTTAATAAGCTTAAGTTTCGAAAAACTTCTTTCTCCACTTGCCACTGTTATCGGTAAGGTTAACAAAATCCTAAGTGCAACACTGGCATTGGGAGCAAAGTAATGTTCCTTAGTTAATTTTAAAGTCTCTTTTGGTGGACATTTAGGCTTAATTATAGCGGATAAGTCTTCTTTCAGTTCATCTTTCAAATCACTGGGGTTAATGTCTTTAGATTATTCGTGTGTTAAAATGCTGGCAAGTTTAGTACACTTTTCAGACAAAAGTTCAGGTGCCATATCTTTATGATTATTTATATCGTAAAGAAAATCGAAATACTTTCTGTGATGTTTAAGTCGCTCAAACCTTTCTCTTAAAGCTAACAAAATCACGTCTAGAACTTTGTAATAAAAATTGATCTTATATCTTGTTCGTGGATCTTCAATAGCTTCATCCTCTGCCTCGTACTGAAACTCTCTTCTTTCGACTTCGAGCTTGCACTGTATTACCTATCCGTGGATCATCCATATCTAATGCTGATGTCAACTCCATCGCATCAACTAAGTAAGATTGAAACTTTGCATAATTTCTTCTTCTCTCAAAGTACTCAAATACTTTTTCAAGAAACCCGACTACATCCAACACATGAAAATCAATGCTTTGGAAACTTTTGCTTATTATGTTTATGTGGAGTAAAAAGACATACCAGATAACAAGTGAGCAAAGGAAAGTAGCCACGCAACTGGTTTACTATACACAGCATTGTGGGTGACCATTCTATTTGTTCTGTTGTCGTTACTTATTTGAAGTAAGGCATCAGAAATCTCCCATATTTGATATCTGAGTGGAGTCAGAGCATCAATTCGGCTCTCCCACCTTATGGTGCTTAATGGTTTTAAAGTGAGACTGCTAATATGTTCCTAATAAGTCATAAACTTTTTTTAACTTTACAAGAAATGAAACGGTGCACTGAGATGCTCTGGCTGCATCGTTGAGACAAGATTTAGTGAACGACTGCCGCAACGAGCATAGAAGGCTCGGGAATTTATTTCTTAAATTCTCTTCTGAATACCTGAATGTTTGCCTTTCATATTAGAACCATTGTCATATCCTTGGCCCCTCATGTCTTCGATAGGAATGTTCATTTCCTTTAGCTGTTTAATTATTACTTTTGTGAGTCCTAGACTAGTGATGTCTGTTACCGGTACGAAACCAAAAAAGTGTTCACAATTTTTTTTACAAGGCATTCTCCATTACTGTATTAATTTGTTCAAAATGAACTATTATTGTCATTTGCTCAGTAAATTGGTTTACAACTTGCTGCTAGAACATAAATATCTCTAGAAGCTGTAGTCCAGAACGGCCTGCCTCAAGTGGGAGTGTACCTTTTGAATACAGTGGAGCCTTAGAACATTGCTTAATAGAAAAAATATAAAAGAAACTTTGATAGTCTTATCCACCCTAGCTGAAAATCTTATCTACACCACTGCAAGGGAAATATTGAACCAGATACCCGTGGCTAGTAGTTTGATAATTGAAAATGAAGGAGAATGTTTCGAATTTCCTAAGTGAATACTATCTCGAATGTGAGTGAAGTAAGTTCAATTACATTGTCAGGTGAATTTTATTTCTCCATGTGGGCGTATTACGAAGTATTATATTTTGATAGTATAGTTTCCTTTTCAAATTTTGCCGTCCATTAGACTTGCCGCCCTGGGCGATGACACGGCTCAACCCCTCTCGCGCCGGCCCTGAGTGTATTACAGTACAATAAAACTCCGTTTTGTGGCTATCGCAGCATTGGGTTTACGGAACACGCGTTTCTAGCGTTAGTTATTAGTGATCGTAACCACCGGGTGAAAATGCCCTCGTGTTTCCACTCGTATCGCTATTTCTGAGAATATTATCTACAACCTTTGATATGAATCATTATCGCTCCTTTCTTCTAAGGGGTTTCGCACATGAAACAGAAATTTTTTTTTTCGTGAAATATTTTCCGCGACGAAATGATCCACCGGAATTTGCATTGTCGACATTGGCGAACTTCAAATTCTCAAAGCATCCTGAATCCTTGAGAAAGAGGTTCGATGTCAGTTCTCTAGATCCTGTTTCACCTGCATCTTCCGGTAGTATTTCCGTCTCATCATCGGTGACCTAAAAGGATGGGTGCGATCTCCTTGGGAAGACAACAGTATTCGGTTTTGAAGAATTAGGACTGTTAATTAGGCAACCTTTATGGCGTTAAAATATTATTACGGTTCTACCATTTTCTAATACGTACTTTGATTCATTGGCGAAAAACACTACAAATATAGTCAGAATACAAGCATTTTGTAATAAAAGTTCTGCCATTAAGAATAGTTTTTTATTGTAATAACCCCGAAAATAAGCAAAATTTGTGAAAAATCAAAAATGTGTTACCTAACGAAGGGGAGAGGGGTTCGACCTTGCGTTACGAAGCATGACAAGTTGGAGGGAGGAGGGAAATTGGTATAACGTTACGCAATATGTGGACGACTCGTAAGTCTCATATTTCATAAACTTCTAAGATATTTTCGCCCTTACTCGGTTCTTTCGAATAAAGAAAAATATATATATTTATAATAATTTTCCTGCCTAACTCTTCAAACCCTTGTAAGAGGCGTTTCAGTAGTTTTACCCTTGCAATTCACAGAACTACCTGCCAAATGTGCAGTCAGTGTTCGTAGTTATCGAAATTTCCCTAATCCGTAAAATTTAGAAAAAAGGGAAATGGTATTTTTTCGATAAAACGTGAAGATTCAGGGAAATTCTCATGCGAATTGGTTGACCGCTATAAATGTTCTTCAGAAATTTCTTGCTCTTCAGAAACAAATAAATACAATAGTAACAATGTGTGTTTGTGGGTGGGTGGGTGTCTGTTCAAAATATCATAAATTTGTATCTATTGTTGGTTGGGTGTAATTGAGTGCATATTTTTATTTAAAAAAAATAAATAAGCGACGGAACAAGTAAAAGAAATAGAAGCAAAAAGCAAATAAACAAAACATATCAGGCTGATGCTTCCTTTATTAATATAGTTAAAGTATTAATATTATCGCAACTTCTGTCATTTGAATTGGACACTCAACAAACTAGGGAAAATTTGAGAAGTAAAGGGAAAACTTTGCATCAGTCGAGGGAAGTTTTCTTAAAGAAAACTACGAACACTATGTGCAGCTCATATTTAAAAGATTCATTAGCTATCTAAATTCTATAATGTCATTGGGTTTCGCGTGAAATTCTAAATTGTTCTTGGCAACTTATGTATGTATAGTACTTTTTTTTTGAACGCAAAATTTGAACCTTATTCCTCGGTAAAGTTATCTGGGTTCGAGAATTCACATAAGAACTTTTGTTAGAATAGTAACCTATATTCTAGACGTTCAGCATACTTCAAACAATACAAAATTGTGATTTTTGGATATGTCTTCAATGAAAACAGTTGGATTAAGACTGTAAATATGTCAACAGCGACATATACTAGAATGTTATTATACTAGTGCATCGGTACATAGCTTAAAGATATCATTAATTCTTTAAATTTTTAATCTCTGTTTAAACATAATCTTGTGCAAAGATAAGACATATATTTCAAACGATATATCACTTTGAGCAGAACAAAATAAGTTGCTTTTAAGGGTTAATTATTGTGCGTAATTTTCGAGGAAATTTTAGAAGAAAACTTGTATGCCGTCTAAAAACTGTGTTCGTTGCTAGATAGTTTTAATTCTGCTTGAGCAATTTACAAGGGGTGATCATAATGTAAAGTTACAAAGCCTACAGTGAAACGTGTATAATTATATTATTTCATACAACTAATACAGGCAACAGATAGTACATACATTAGGTTATTTTTCGACATAGTTTCCATATTGGTTGAGGCACTTATCACATCGTGGGATGAGTTTGAAAATTCTCTCCTGGGTAAAAATTCTGTCTTTATGTTGAGTCACGTTGTTACGAAGTGCTTCACCTCCTCGTCTGAAGTGAAGCAACGGCTTCACATTCCGAACGACATTCCCAATTGTCCCATCAGATGCCGTAACGTCTCCTCCTATTGTCATGAATCAGCTCCTCCATGGGAGCTGTGTTCAAATATTTTGATGCTGTGCTGGGTCGGCGATTGCGCTCCTCGTCGGTGACACGTTTTCCCCTACTAGTTGCAACAACCGACATCATTCTGCGACATGCTGACGATAAATTACGTCTCTCCGTAACGTGTACCAGCTACTGGTGAATTTCAACCGTGGTTACCTGTTTTCATCACAGAAATCGTATAACTGAGCAGACTTCTTCGCGAGAACAGTTTCTCAAACGAGTCGCCATTTGTGTTTACCTGCAACTAGCGCCATAGGTGGCGAGTGGCTGGAACTCTGCATAGTTGCCAACTTCATATATTCAAATTACCACACACTCCTCGTTCCTCTATAACAGACGAAACTCCAGAAATACCGGCCTTGTAACCTTAATTTATGATCCTTCCTCGTATTTATTCACTTAAATTACTACACTGTTAATTATCAGATTGTATTCTATCTATCGTTGTTTGTATTCTAACGGTAACACACACACACACACACACACACACACACACACTCAGAGAGAGAGAGAGAGAGAGAGAGAGAGTCCTAACAGTGACACAATATACTATTTGTAAAGAAACTTTAAGCTTGCTTGAAGTATTTACAAGTAGAAAATTAAATTCTACATTTATCCAATCTAATTGAAGGTAGATGATAATTCAACGGAAATGAAACGAAATCTTTAACGTACCATTGTAACTGACTTCTACTCGAAAAGTAATTAGAAATAATTCCAATTGCAGGTGTTTTTTCTTTTATAGGGTAAACATAGAAAAGATAAAATTTAATGAATTCTAGTTTGGAAAACAGTCAATAGTAATAATAAATATAGAGTTATCAAGGTGTCATTTCAGTTTTCTATGTGAGGGTTTAATTGACTTGATTCGATTTCAACAGTACTGCAAAAATGAAATAAAAATGTAATTTTTCAGTGTAATGTCCCACGTGACGGTGATTAAAGTAAATGAATGATGGAAGAATTACTGAAATGAGAATGCGGGAAGAAACGGAGTACCCCAAGGAAACCCACGGACACGATGTTGTTCACCACAAAATTACTTGGCTGGAATCGAAGCAGGGACCCCATGCACTCTACCACTAAGCCACCGTGCTCCCCAACAATGTTGTGTGTTTAGTATGAAATTTGTAATATTTAATTCCGAATTCTTGTGCTTAATAGAACTACAAATACCCTAGATGTTATCACATTTGTTGTACTGTAACAGAAACAATCGAAATGTTAAATACTAAAAGTATTCTTGAAACTACAATGGCAACTTTGTAAAAACTTTTTCAAACTTTCACATTGAAAAACAAATCATATGAATTAAGTCTAAGAAACTCACCGAAAGCTTTCGAGAGTTTTTTTGGTCTATATACCAACAGGTTCTGGAAGTGCTTATTGTCACAATGTAGCTGAACAAGTCTCTCTTAAAATGATGCCCTCTAGTAACATTTGAAAACAACATATACGTAATATCATCCCTTCGAGAAACACTTCACCAACAACCACACTTATAAAACTTCATGCATTCAAAATGTCATATTCTCTTGTTTTTAAAAGTCTAATTGTTTTTATTCACATTCCTACTTTAGTTAAATTCACGTTTTTACGTTCTTAAGATACATTTTAAAAAATTATTGCTCGATTGTTCCAAATTATAATAATTGTTGTGCTTTTTTTAACGGTTGTTTAGGCTACGTGAAATAATTTTGCCGATTGATTGGTGTCCTTATTTTAGTAGTATTAAATCAAATGCCACGAACGAAATCCGATGGCTAAAAAAACTACAGTTTGACATTGAAAACTCTGGCACTCTCCAGACCTGAGGAGGCCTCAAACTTTCTAAATTCCAGATTTTGGATGTTTATATAAGGTTACTATCCGTCATGATTTCGGAGAAAATGTTCCGTGTCCCAACGTGGCTATGTCAGGACTTCAAGGTATCCCGACTTAAATTTATTGATGAATTTGATAATAATAATAATAATAATAATAATAATAATAATAATAATAATAATAATAATAATAATAATAATAAAGGGATTTATTTTCTACATTATGTAACAAACAGAGCATTACGTAGCATATACTCTTATACATGGGTATTTAAACTGGTCATAATGTTTAAGGGGTTTGGTGTACAAAAACTCCTTTATATACTGTAAAGGGTGTCCGGAAAAGAATTCACCCTTTTCAAGAAAATATTGTTGGGTCCCCTAATGTGATATTAGAATATTGTATACAGCAAAATCAAGGTAATATATTAACACTTTGAGTGCTGGGCTCTGCAATACAAGCTATCCCAACCATGCTGGGCTTTTTTGCAATCTTTTAAAAAATTCTGTATATTTCAAAAACTAGAAAAGCTAAAATAATAGAACATGCACCGTTTGAAATTTAGGGCTTGCTCTTTATTCTTATATGTAATATTCTGTATTCCAATAATATGAATATGTTGGAAAGTTCAAAATTTACATGACATTCACAAACAATAAAAACTTGAAGAAATATTAACATACATAAGATAAGCACATATCTGATACCTACCTGACATATCTAATATTTCTGTTTCGACATAGTCCCACAATCGTCCAAGAACGCTTCTTCAAACAAATCACCATCACTGTCGCTCAATTCCGCTTCTAAGCTGAAGTGTATTGAATCGTCCGACAGGCTTTTTCTCGCCATTTCGACGGTCAAACAATAAACACGTGGTTTTTTAACCCTGGCGGAAACAAGATATTAATTAGGATCTTCACGCGATCTATTGACGAAATTCCGAACTACGAAGTCCAAGGGATATTTCAAAACTGATAACTCCGTATAATAAAGAAGCAGAACCATTGAAATACATGTTGAATTAAACCACGTATAAATACGGAATCCGCAATCTACAAAAGATCAGCTACTCCGTAAAAATACGCAATTAGCACTCAATTTTTTTTTATTTTTTTTATATACCTTCCGTACGAAAATTTATTATTGGAGCGCCTCGTGACACGGCATATATCTAGTGGGTAGTTCACTTCCTCCCATTCTCTAATCAACGTGTCTCTTGTAACGGTTGCAAAAGCTTCTGTGATCTTTCGCAGCTCTGTCAGATCTCGAGGCAATGTTGGGACAAAGACACGACCTTTACAAAGACACATAAAAAGAAGTCTGACATGTCTGGAGACTTTGGTGGCCATTTGACCAACGCTTCATCAGGACCAGTGCGACCTATCCAACGCTGGGAGATATGTTCATTCAGATATCCTTTCACGCAGGAGTAAAAGTGGATCTGAAAAGGTAGGAGACGCATGACGACACGTCGTCCCCCTTGCATATCTTTGCCCATTGTATTTTTTTAGGAAGGGGAGAGACGCCTTAGATATTTTATGGAAGTGAGGGGATGACCTCCCCCCGCGTTCCCCTCACTTTTACCCCTGCTCTCACGTCATTATGAAAGTGGGAGGAGCTCCTTCCTTTTGGAAAATGAAGGAAATATTGGGTGTTCCTTTCAAGTTGTGGTATTAACCACATTTAAGTTACGAGTGTACCGTTACTCTTTCTGCAAACAAAAAATGGTTCGTAAAGCTTCGTTCTGGACATGGCAGCAAAGACGTTGAACTATGGAGAATCTCTGACATGCTCAATGATTCGAACATTATGCCTGTTGACTTGGCGGCTGATATGGAAGGTCGCCTCATGAATACAGACTACCCTGTCCCTAAAATCATAATTTTCCAATAATTCCAACATGTCAGCACTGAAGACAGTGCGAAGTTTTCTGTCATCTTCGTTGAGTACCTGCACAAGTTGCAGCTTGTAAGCCTTGAATTTCAAACGCTTACGAAGAGCACCCCAGATTGTTGAGCGTAGCAATACTAACTCACTCTCTTAGAAACGGGGGTATTTCAATCAAAACTTTGACTATCTAATAGCAATTCGTGTCACCGACACTTCTCCACATACTCTGGCCACCGAGAAAATGAAAATAAAAGGGTACAATCTGTTTTGGATACTCTGTCCGTCCGTCCGTCTGTCCGAGAGACAAAAAATCTCCAGAACTAGTTGATAAATTACCATCAAAATTGGTCAGAATGTAAAGATTCAAAAAGTTTGGAACCGAGTTTGTTCGAGACGATATCGAAACCATAAGGGTTTAGGTAAATAAAGCATTTCCGGTTTTATGTTTGATTACTATCGAATAAAAATGGTAAAACATAGCGAAAATCAGTACTCTGCAATCGATTAAGCGTCTAAAGAATACTTTTCGTTTCCATCCTGAGCTCTCTACTAAAATCAGAAGTGGCAGAAGTAAATTACTTCCGATTTTAACGTTGATCGTTAAAGAAGAGAAGCGGTAATAGATAGAGAGAAGCGGTTTTCTGCAATCAGTTGAGCGCCTCAAGGACATATTCCACTCTAATCTCTCTATCCAAATTGAATGTAGTAGAAAATTAACCACTTCTAGTTTTAACGATGATCTTCATAGAATAAAAATGGTGATAGATAGTGAGATGAATTTTCCATTAAGCATCTCAGGAATATATTTTATCTCCAATAAAAAAAAAAATCAATCGCTTTCTGGTTTCAAAGTTGATAATTTTCGAGTAAAAACGTTAACATATAGGTTGAAGTTGCATGGTAAAAAAAAAATTTCAAAAATAAACCCTGCTTTTCCTTGATTTTGATAACTTTTTATTACTTTTTCCCTCCATTTTAAGTATGTACACATGTCTTCCCTTCCTTTATTTTCTTTTTTCCTCCCTAATTTTGCGTCCCCTTACTTCGGCACCATGGGTAGTCGCCCCGCTCCTCTCAAACCCCCACGGTACGGAAATGATATTGATTTTTACCAATTAAATAAACCAGTTTTACAGTTTTACAGAACTTACGTTCAACTAATATTGTTGTACAGCAGCAAATAAATGATAAAAAAGAAAAAACAGGGATACGTCTTAGCTTGTGCAAGAGCCAACAACTGAGTATCAACCACAACGCTATCAAAATATAAACTACGCTTTCAGGAAACTTGGCGCGTCAACGCGGTAAAATTTGAAAATTCGCTTTGAAATCCATGCCGGAAATCTAAAGTAACAGGAATACTGATGGCCGGATTTTTAAATCTCAATCTGTATCTGTTCCGGATTTTACGAAATATTATTAATGAAACTATACCTATAAACTGTAAGAAGTGACGACTCATAATAAAATAAACAAGTCCATGTAGAGATGTGAGGAAAAGTGCATACTTTCGAAGCTAGGAATGTCCAAAGATTAAAAACATACATCTCAGCACACGTTACATCGAACACGACGCACCATAGAGTTGGCCGTCAATAACATTTCCAACTCCTAGGCAACATATTGCGTGTTCACAGCCACCGAGGCTTAATTTTTGCCCATTTTGAAACTATTTTGAAGAACGAATATGTCTGGAATATCTTTTGTTCTCTGAAGAATCCTTTTCGCACTGACTGCAAATAGCTTAAATTTAGGGGGAAGTTCAGGTAATGTGGATCCCTATCTTTTATTTTTCAATACAAATAGAGTAGAATCTCGCTAAACCGAACTAATTGGGACCGAACCCTGTTCGGATTACGTGATTATTCGGACTGGCCGGAATAACAGTAAAATCGTGGTTTAAAGCGGATGAATGGGTCTATTGTTTTATAATACATAGCGTATAGCATTTCAAAACAGATTTTCTGACAGCATATGTACTGTACTGGAAAAATGTTTAAAATGTTGGAAAAACTTGATGCCTTCATTCTATTTCAAACTTCGAGTAATTATCGCAATGTGGTTTAAGGCCTAAATAGAGGTATTAGATAAAAAAAAACTGTATTTAACGAAAGTTCACTTTGTTTTCTACGAAAACATGCACCCATTTTCATTCTTTTAGTTATTAATTTCCTAAAACTCCATATTTTCGCCAAAAATTCCTCCCAGACTGTTCGGATTAACCGGATGTTCGGATTAAACATGTTCGAATTACCGGGACTCCACTGTAACTACCTATCTCTAAATATTTCTTTAATAGATTAATTCTCCCGTGTAACGTGGGTTCCTGTCACCACGGCATGGCGCGTCCTCAGGTTGCGGATCGAGGAGAAGGCCTCTAGATATAGAGGTTAGCTGCGAATATACTGAATAAGCAGTCGCGGACAGCCGACTAGGAGTGGTCCTCCAGCTTGGGGGTTTGGGTAGGGCTAACAACCTCATTCTGTAAAAAAAAAAAAAAAAAAAAAAAAAGCACTTGTTCAGAAATATTCACAAAAGCCTCGGACAAGGACTGATAATTTGGCACGACCTCAGCAAAAGAAAATGGACATGAGATTTGGAACATGGAATATTAGGAGTCTTTATAGGGCAGGCGCGTTAAAATCCGTAACGAGGGAGTTAGAGAAATAAAGGATGGACGTAGTAGGAGTTCAGGAAGTTAGGAGGGAAGGAAATGAATCTGAGAATTCCGGAAATTTTACGTTCTTTTACGGGAAAGGAAATAAAAATCACCAGTTAGGAACAGGGTTTTTCATTCATAAACGTATATTACCAGCAATTAAACGGGTTGAATTTGTTACTGACAGACTTTCTTTTATTACTCTTAAGGGACGGTGGTGTGATATTATTGTTTTAAATGTACATGCCCCAACGGAAGGTAAGGATGACGATATAAAATACAGTTTTTACGAAGAAGTGGAACGGATATTTGACCAACTCCCGCGATACCATATGAAAATTCTATTAGGGGATTTCAATGCGAAAGTAGGACGAGAGGATATTTTCAAACCGATTATAGGGAACGAAAGTCTGCATAAGGAAAGTAATGGCAACGTTGTTAGACTCGTGAACTTTGCAACATCCAAAAACCTAATCGTGAAGAGTACAAAATTCCCACATCGCGACGTTCATAAATACACTTGGACATCACCAGACGGGAAAACACATAATCAAATTGATCACGTAGAAGATAGAAGAAAGCAATCTAGCATAATTGATGTCCGGTTGTTTAGAGGGGCTGATTGTGACACTGACCACTACCTGGTAGCAGCGATAATACGAGAGAGGTTATCGTTGAATAAAGGTAATATTCGTTGTCCGAAAACGGAGAGATTCAATTTAAAGAAATTAGAAGAGAGCCAGGTAAGAGAAGAATACCAGATTGAAGTTTCGAATAGATTTTCGGCTTTAGAAGATTCGGAGTGCACTAGTGTTGAGGATACCTGGATTGAAATTAGAGATAGCATTAAAATTTCAGCAAAAGAAAAATTGGGACACGCGGAAATACGTAGGTACAAACCATGGTTCGACCAGGAATGCATAAAACTAGCACAGAATAGAAAACAGGCAAAATTACGCTGGCTACAAAATCCGAATGAAATGACTACACAAAATTTCGCAGATATCAGGCGGGAAACTTCCAAAACTTTTAGAACAAAGAAACGCGATTTTCTGAAAGCTAAAATTAAGGAACTTGAAGATAATAGTAAAAATAAAAACATCCGGGACATATATAAGGGAATCAACGAATTTAAGAAAGGCTATCAACCTCGTGCTTATGTATTAAAGAAATCTGACGGTACAGTTCTCACTGACATGGATAGCATCTTAAATAAATGGAAAGAAATCTTTGACGATTTGCTTAACACGCAACCAAAAACTAGTGTTCGTGGAGAAAAGGAGATACACACCGCAGAACCGTATATTCCAGAACCCAACCGAATAGAAGTAGAAACCGCTATAAAGAAATTAAAGAAACACAAATCTCCGGGTGTAGATGAAATTCCGGCTGAGTTAATTTTAGCTGGAGGCGAGAAATTGTGGAACAAGATACACAAACTCATTCTCCTTATCTGGAACAAGGAAGAATTGCCACAAGAGTGGAAAGAATCAATCATTGTTCCAATCCACAAGAAAGGCGACAAAACTGACTGTAATAATTATCGAGGCATTTCTCTTCTGTCAACATCCTATAAAATCCTTTCAAATATTCTGTTAGCAAGACTGACCCCATACGCAGATGAAATTATTGGAGATTATCAGTGCGGATTTAGACGAAATCGATCAACTATCGACCAAATATTTACCATTCGCCAAATACTCGAAAAAAAGTTGGAATACAATACCCCAGTACATCAACTATTTATTGATTTTAGAAAGGCGTACGATTCGGTTAGGAGAGGAACATTATACAACGTTCTTGCAGAACTTGGAATACCGAGAAAGCTAATTAGATTAATTAAGATATGTTTAAATGAATCCCAGAGTAAAGTTCGGGTAGGAAAATTTTTGTCCACGAGCTTTCACGTCGAAAATGGCCTGAAACAAGGAGATGCGTTGTCGCCATTATTATTTAGCTTCGTTTTAGAGTACGCTATAAGGAAAATCAAAGATAGCAACCAGGGCTTACAGTTGAACGGTATTCACCAGGTTATGGTATATGCTGATGATGTAAATTTAATAGGAGATGATAGGAGAACAATAGAAAGAAATGCAGAGATCTTATTAAACGCTTGCAGGGACATGGGTTTAGAAGTAAATGCAGAGAAAACTAAATACATGGAAGTGCGTCGGGATCGGAATACAGCAAATTATGGATGCGTTAAAATACTAAATAATACTTTTGATAAAGTGGATACTTTCAAATATCTAGGATCAATATTAACAGAGGAAAATCATATTCACGTAGAAATTAAATGTCGACTAAAAGCAGGGAATTCGTGTTACTATTCGGTTCAAAATCTCTTGTCGTCGCAAATTCTGTCGAGGAATTTGAAACTTAAAATATACAAAACGATAATCATGCCTGTAGTTCTGTATGGCTGCGAAACATGGTCACTTACTCTGAGGGAAGAACACAGACTGAAAGTATTTGAGAACAAGATCCTGAGACGAATATTCGGACCCAAGAGGAATGGGAATGGGGAATGGCGGAAACTTCATAACGAGAAACTACATAATTTATATGGTTTACCCAACATTGTTAGGGTCGTCAAGTCTAGGACGCTTAGATGGGCGGGTCATGTAGCTAGAATGGAAGAAAGTAGAGACGCTTTCAAAGTCTTGACTGGAAGACCAATCGGAAAACGACCATTAGGAAGACCTAGGCGCAGATGGGAGGACAATATTAAGATGGATCTCGCAGAGATTGGAATACAGAGTAGAAACTGCATGCAGTTAGCTAAGGATAGAAGTCAGTGGAGAGCTTTTGTGAACGCGGCATTGAACCTCCGGGTTCCATAGGCCATATTGTTAGTTAGTTAGTTAAATTAATTCTCTATTAATTTGTACCATGTTTCAAAATATTAATTTCGCTTACATTGGGCCCACACTGAGAAAAATAAGTGGTAACCTAGTGGGGGTTAATGGACAATTTAGCTGCTAGAACCAGTTAATAATTTGTAACAACTCTTCTGAGACAAAAAAGGTTAATTTTACGAGGTCGCCGGTAATCGATCAAGAAAGGTTACTAGAAAATGTGTAGAAACAATCCAGTGTTTGGTTGCTATTAACCTATAAAATAGGTTAGAAGAAGGTAACCAATTCAAGAAGGTTAATTTAATTTAAAACACTGTGTTGTTATCAACCGATTTTCACACAAGGCAAATTTAACCCTCCGAAACTTGTTTACTGGTAACACTTCATTACTAGAAGTACAAACAGCAAGGTCGCCATTTGCAATTTTAAGAACGAAAAGTTTTAAGAATTATGAATACATCCGAAGGAATAGGAAAACAGTTATTAAAATATGGATTCTACATAAATTAATAGAGAAATGTGAAGGAAAGTTTATTTACGGAGGTTTATGCATATTCTGAGATTTAAATGAATAAAATGTTATGTGACATGTTTCTAGTACAAATATCCACACTAGATGGTAGCACTACTAGTTATGTAATTGTCGTCAAATAATTCACACACTCCTAACAATAATTTTGTAATGTGTTCAGGAAACATAATGCGTTTTACGTTGCTTTACGGTACAAATATCAAAATCCTTTTACGTCTTTGCTTATAGGGAAGAGTATCACCCAAACAAATTCTCACTGTTAGTTGTTAAATACTTGTGATATTGGTGGCTTATAAGGGTAGGGCGTTACCCTGTAAGTGGGATGACGACAAATAAGTACATACTAGAATTGAAAATAAATTTAGGTAGTTATTATCTATTTTAGTATTGTATTTTTTGATGTGCTCGTGGCTGAGTGAATGTCTGTTACTGTTATTTATTAAATAAGTTATACTAATCAAAATACACGGTTAGAAAGTTGTCGCACCCTGGTTATTCCAACATACTAACAAGGTTACCGGTTACAGGCTATGATTGATAGTGGTAACTACGTGATCGGTTAGCGTACCCCTGTGAGTTATTACACTGTAACCTAGCAATGTTAACCTGTAACGCAAGGTTACGATCACCTTCTCTCGTTAACCTTTTTCGCTTGGCTGCTGAGACACACGACTCTGTTGTCTATATATTGACAAACTAACTTGGTTACTGTCCACCTTTTTCTTGTTCACTAGTAACCTTTCTTTCTTTCTTTCTTTCTTTTTTTTTTTTTTTTTTTTTGCGTGCAGTTGTGTATTCCTTATTATACATTGAAAGTGTAAACGTTTGTTGATTTTCAAAGTGGTAGGGTAAAGTGGACCTCCTACTACTTTCAAAATGAGCATTTGTTTTATTCCCTCTCTCTCTGCCTTGTTACAGAGTTCATCCAAATTGTAGTGAGTGATAGGATGATCTGTATAGCTAGCTCTGAAGTATGTCCAAACTTTAAGATAATAATGTTTCATAACTCTAATGAACATTTTGTTCAATAGCCGCAGTTTGTAAAATGGAAAATGTAGCTAAAATGAGGTGGCAAACACAATCACCACTATATGTCTGTGTAAATGTTCTCTACTGCCAATTAATGTCTAAAGTTGTGATAGTCATAACTGCACTCAAAGAGTTAGTAAAAAATCAATGCTGAAAGTTTGGGCAAAGCACTTCTTGATTCAAATCTATTCTGACTCTGTGAGAATTGTAACGAAGTAAGGATTTTGCTATTGAAATGTCTTATCGGGAATGTCATTAACTAGGTCCTAGGAAATGAATAAATTTGTTTCTTTATGATGTGTATTTATTGTATGATAATGTGTATTCATTGCATACCCATTATATATGTATATTCTTATGATAGCGTACAGGGATCGTTATAATCTTCCATGGTTCCTTATCACTGCTCGAAAGCTTGTGGATAATGAATTTTCACAATTGCTACATATCATTTCTGACGAAACTCTTACATGACGTTGCAGTTTCGTAATGTATAATCTGGATTTGCTTAGATTTTATGTTTGTTTAAGTTATACATAACTAAAAATATATAAAGAGCTGCATTCGATCTTATCTTATGAAGGCACCTTTGCTGATACCAAATTATAAGGATTCGAAAAAGTTAATATGCTTACGTATAGTACATGGTGTTAGACAGTATGTAAGAGAATCAAATTCTCTTGGATTTCTGAGAGAATATGCATGGATTTAACGTTACATATAGGGTGGAGAATGATTATTATGAGGATATTGTGTAGATACACAATTACCCTTTCATTATAAACAGCATACACCAATATGGTTTTTCAGTACGATTCTACAATTAATAATTGCATCGAATTGATAGTATATCCGGTACCGATTAGCCGTCGGAACATACAATTCTTTTTATTGTTATCATTCGTAATGGAATTAGGAAGCTAACTGAATTTTTCCAGTATTGGAGAGAGAGTGAGGGGGAGAGAATGAAATGGAAACATTAAAAGTGCGCTAGATATGTAGAAACAGCGCTGGATTATCCCGAAACAATTATAAAAATTGAATAAAAGAAGAATGGACGTCTGAAAGCAACAATTTGAAATGCTACATTTAGGACGTGGTATTGGAACCAATTGTAATACTATAATATCCCTAAAAAGAAACAACTTTCTGGTAAAACGTTATTCTTTAATACGAAGAGATCAAATCTATCGAAATTCATAAGCGAATAAAAATTCTAGTTTGGTGATGCATTCCTACCAAAGTAATCAATGTACAAATGGACTATATTTTTTTCTTTTTAGGTTACATCATACCTGTGATAGATTTGTTCCTCTTTAGAGCATGTTGCGCCATTTTCACAGTATTGTTTTCCTCTCACATATCTTTCCAGTTTGGTCCTTTAAAACCTCATACCATTTTTAATCCCACATTTAATTCCATCCATCTCGACTTTGGAACTACTACATAAATAATTGATATCTTTCTGATCAGTGTATACTAGTCAGAAAGGTATTAGCTGGAAACTTCCAAGACCATCATGCGCTGTTTTGAGTTACAGCGGTCCTTTTTAATTACAAATTTGATTCTTCCTCGTACAAAGCCTGAAATATTGGAAGTGTTCATCATGCACCATTTTTAACTAGTTACCATCTGCTTTATACTGTAGCGTGTTCCTGAACTGTAAAGCCAGGAAACTCAGTCACTGTTAACAATGTTTGCTTAATCAAATTCTTTTATTTATTTGTTCTGTCCAGCCGCCCAGGAGATAAAAATGGCTACTTCACCACCATTAATTTTGCCCAAAATCTAGAGCGTCAACGGTTAGGAATCGACTTCCTTGACTCACATACCGTTTAGGTTTATATAGGTGATATAAATCAACTATTTCAGGTTTCAACAATGATTAATATAAAGCAAAAACAGTATTACATAGCTAGAAGTAGTTTCTTGTAATTGATTTAAGCATCTCAAGAGTACAGTTCATCTTCATCTTTTAACTCTTTACTAAAACCGGAAGGCATAGAAATTCGCTATAACTTCCGGTTCCAGTGTTGAGCTAAACAGATCAAGAACGAAAATAGATAATGTGAATTGGTATTTTTTCTTGGAATTGATTTAAAGTTCTAAGAAAATTTACTATTCCCCTCCCCCCTTTAAATCTCGATTCAAATCAGAAGTGGCAGAAATCAGCCACTTCCGGTTTTAAGGTTGATCCGGTTTTAAGGTTGATCGCTGTAAAGTAGAAACGGTACTAAAAAAGCGAGAAACGGTTTTCTGTAATCAGTTAATTCCATCTCCACTCTAATCTCTCTACTAAAACCGGGAGTGTGACCCTACCTACATAATAGCAAAACCTCTCATCTTTGATGCGAGCCGTCCCGGTTTTATTCCCAGTCGTAACACTCGGTCTAACAATTGTAATTTTTTTCAGGCTAGCCATATTAAGTGAGGTTTTCCTGGGTTTCTCTCTTTCACACCAGACAAATAACGAGGTACACGTGAGACTGCTACTTGCTATTTGGAGTATCCTAGTATTTGGGTATAGTGTTTGTATACTATGTGATTCATTTAACAATTATATCTAAGTATTCTTTCAAACTGTGTTTTCTTCTTCCTGAATGCCTCTTTTGCCACTAACACCCTTGTGTTCAGGCTGAATGGTACTGAAACTCACGTCTAGTACGAATAGCTACTGGTCCGATTCCAAGCCACGTTGTTGATAACATTACATCCGTTAATTTCCTGAGATTTCTTCCGCTTCTATATATATAGGGTAAACACAGAAACAGTCCCAGGTTTCAAATTAGTGTAAATTTAATATGCGAAGGAATATTTTGCTGAAATTTTGAACAGTGATACATAAACTCAAAAAGTTTTTGTAGCAATAATTGAAATTACAAACACTCGATGTGCGCGCCACCTGTAACGCGGGAAATATCGAGGCGGTAATCTAGCTCCAACCACACGTTGTGAAGCATATCCGGTGTGATGGAGTTGACAGCATCACTGATGCGTTCTTGGAGATCGTTCAGAGTTACGGGTAGTGGAGGTGCATACACATTGTCCTTCACAAATCCCCACAGAAAGAAGTCACAAACAGTGAGGTCAGGTGATCTTGGAGGCCACTTGCAAAGAACTTGATCATTGACTCCAGAGCGCCCTATCCATCGGTTTGGGAGGTTCTGGTTTAGAAACCTGCGTACAGCACCATGCCAGTGTGGCGGCGCTCCATCTTGTTGTAGAACGAAGTCGTCTATCTCTGCATTACTAAGTTGCGAAATCAACCAGTTACGTATAAACGCTAAGTAACTTTCACCTGTAATTGTTTGTTCCTGAAAGAAGAACGGACCGTGCACCCGACGCTCTGATAATGCACAAAAAACATTGATTTTCGGTGAGTCACGTTCCACATTTACAGTTGCATGAGGATTCTGAGTTCCCCATATCCTTACATTGTGTCTATTCACCTTTCCACTTAAGTGAAATGTCGCCTCATCGCTGAAAATGATCTTCGTCAGAAAGTTTTCGTCGTCCTCCATGAAATTTTGCATAGTCTCACAGAACTCACGGCGCTTTACCTTGTCTTGTAGGTATAACTTCTGAACCAACTGCAGTCAGTACGGGTAACACCGCAAACCCTTGCGTAAGATCTTGCTTACTGTTGTTTGTGGCATCTACAACTCTCTGCTAGCTTTACGTGTAGAGTTCTGCGGGCTGTGTACGAGGGCTGCTCTTACGCGCTCCACAGTTTCCTCGGAGACTGGACGTCGCCCTGAATGTCCTTTTCTTTGATCACAAATACACCCCGTCTCAATAAACGTTCTATGCCACTTCACAATGGATTTGTGTGTGGGTGGATCAGCATTAAATTGTCGTTTGAAATCACGCTGCACTCTCACAAAACTGCTTGTTTTTGCAAATTGTAAAACGCACCAGCTTCGTTGCTGTGGAGTGAACGCCATTTTCGATGTTACTGCCCTGGTCAGAACTAGGATTCTGAAAAGATAGATGGGAAAATACTTTGAGTTTACTGAGCTCTGTACAAAATTTCATGTAAATATTCAATTAAAAGTTAATTATATGGCACTTTAAAATCAGGTACTGTTTCTGTGCTCAAGCTGTGTATGTATATATATATATATATATATATATATATATATATATATATATATATATATATATATATATCATTCTAACAATTCTTCGGTAACACAAGGTAATTCATTAATCATCTGCCTCCTTGCACCTAAAAGTATAATCGTGGTAAGTTAAATTGAAAATTTAATCTAATTTTCAAAGAGAATTAATTTTCCTCTTGAAAGATTTTTTTGTATAGACTATATTTCTCCAAGTTATGTTGGGGTTTCTAGTTCTCGTTCACAGAACTTTTCGTGGATTAGAAGTTCTCAAGTTGCCTAATGTATTTTTAAAGTTGGATTTTCTGTCATGGTATTTTCTCTTTACTTTTTGCTTGGACAGTGACAAGTAACTAAGTATTCTTTTTGTTGTTGTTATGGTAAAGAAAAGAGAAAAAGAGGAAAGAAGATGTAATGCATCTCGTTGTGAAAAATCTTCCCTGAATGTGCTTCTGACGTGAAACGAATGTTACCTCGAAAAATAGCAACCTTTACATGAATATTATATGGAACATTTAGAAAAGCAAAACTTGATATGATACCCTACGCAATTTCATCTAAAGAATGGAAAAGATGAACTTTTTTTTTACTCCTTCAGCGTTTTTATTCAACTTGCTTTCTCAGTTGGTTAAAAGGACGTTATCGTGGGCCCGTATTGTTCAACTTTTTTTGGGTTTAAAATGTAGATTTCGGTTAGCTGTGTCTGATGACACCACTTTTGATTTCTGGATTTAACGCTTCATGGCTAAATTTAGGGTCAAAAATAAAAAGTAGAACCATTTGGGCAATGCGGACCAGTGACCGACTGGAACAAAATGGGTGGCATTCTATTCGTATTCGCACGTACATAATTGATATGCCATTTTCCCGAAAGTTATATTTTGATCCGAAAATGTAACGAAAATTCAAGATCTAAAATTGCAGAGTCGGAGTCAAAATAGAACGTTCGGTTATGTACGTGTCAATACACAGCTAATTCTTAACTCCAGCACAATATATCAGTAAAAGATGTCAATTTTACGCAAATAGACCCTTAATCCTTATCTCCAACACAAGATGCCAGAGATAATGCAAGTCAATTTTATTCGCAGCACAACATGCTACAACTACGAAAGTGATCCTTATCTCCAACACGGCATGTAACATTGCTAATTCCAACGGAAGATGTCAATGCTACTAATGCAAACAGGCTTTTCGATCACTACTGGTTTAGGTTCAATGTTATTCCATATAACTGATAAATAAAACTCTGTTTTTTATTTCTGGGTACTGGCTTTTCGCTTAATTAAGAAGCAGCAAGTAAAATAAGATTTTTAAGACATATAAATTCAACCTTACATTAGAAATTATGTAAGAGAAAGTGACAAGAAAAAGTACGAAAATTACGATAGTCACTGCTGTGAGTAATAGGTGTCTACTGTTTAATATTCCAAGAACATTGTCACCCCAAAATCTGATGCAATCAGTCAAAAGTGAGCGGTGGGAACGAATCGTGATAGAATATTTGACGCTCTTACCAGGAGCGTAATTAGAAAATTTGGTTGTATTGAGTCCAAAGTTTGGGGGTCCAATACTATAAGACATTACATCTATGTGCGATTGATCCGATGTTATTCTTCAGCCGAGAAATGGTATGTAATTCTTAAGTTCCGTCATCTATATTCTAAGAAAAAAATATAGAAGTAGATTTTTTTTTTAAATAAAAGGAAGAGTACAGATGAAGTGTAACATCAAATTTTTAGGCTTCATTTCTCTACTAAACAATTATAGTTTTATTACGAAAGTGTACAAGTGAATGTCGAATTAAGAAGTTTTGAGGGAGAGGGTCCGAACCCGGTAGATTCTTCGTGTGTGGTGCGCCCCTGGTGGTCACTCCAGTTCCATTCAGCATAATTTTAATGTGTTTATTACAGTTTTCATACTTCTTTACTTTTTCAATCAGATATCAAAAATATATTACACAATTCAGGACCACAGCTAATTTCCTTCATTAAGATGCAAGAAAAGCAAAACAATCATATTTTCATTTCATAATTTATCAGCCATTTCTTGTTTTAAATTTACTTCGAAATTTCGAAAAAATGAAATGAAATCTTTGAGTTTTACGTCCCACTGTTATGCCGGTTAGGCTAAAGGAGACGGTGATTATGAGAAATGAATGAAATGGTGGAATGAAGAAAGTGGGAGAAAACGGGAGAACCCCGACAAAACTCACAATCACGGTGTTTGTCCACCATAAAGTCCACACGGCGCGAGCAGGCATCGAACCAGGGACCCCAAGAACCGGAGGTGAACGCTCTACCACTGAGCCACCGCGCCCCCAAAGAATGCGTACGGTAAAACTCTTGACTTGGTTCTCTCTAGTGTTGACTTGGAAGTTAACGTATCTAGAAATATGTATCCCTTATTAGAAGAAGATAAACATCATCTCTCATTACATTGTCAGCTGTACCTTAATAACACTATTTCGCGTATCAAGCATACTACTACTATTGTATATAATTTTAGTAAAGCTAATTTCCCTAATTTATATAGTTCTTTAAGGCAACAAAACTGGCCAGAGTTACTTGCTATAAAACATGTTAATTTAGCAGTGAATTACTTTTATAATATTTTAAATGTTATTATCGATAGTAATGTGCCCAAGAAGAAAATATTCAAAAAGCATCGTCACCCCTGCTGGTTTACGCAGGAAATTGTTAGTATACTTAAAGAAAAAAGTACTATAAAAAAACACATGCATGTTTCAGTTTATAATTTGAATAAATTTAAGGAGCTACGAAAACGAGCTAAAACTCTTATTAATAGGAATTACGAACTTTATATAAGGAAATCAGAAAACGACTTAAGGAGAAACCCTAAATGCTTTTGGAATTACCTTAAGAGCAAAAAAGTAATAATTTAGAAGTCAGTTATATGGTATATAACAATCAAATACTTACTTCTGAAACAGCCATTGCCAATAATTTTGCTCAATATTTCAAAAGCGTTTACTCTTCATGTCGTCCAAATTATAATGGGTATTATTCTCCCATCTCCCCCATGTTCCTAACTGTCTAGTGATTAATTCCATTACTGAACAAGATTATGTGAATGCCATTTAAAATTTAAAATCGTCTAAATCCTCTGGTCCTATCTAAATTCCTTCGTACATTGTTAAGTGATGTGGGGAGGTTTTGAAGATACATCTATGTCACATCTATAATCTCAAATTAAAAACTTCTTTCTATCCTGATGTTTGGAAAATTAGCAAAGTCCGTCTTATATTAAAGAAGGGAAATCCTACAGCAATAGAAAATTATAGACCAATCTCATTAATTTCTAAATAGCTAAAGTTTCTGAACGCATCCTTTATAATAAAATTTTTAATCATGATAAATTGATATATATGGTTTAACAACATGGTTTTTATCCCTAGTGATCAATAGTTACAAATCTTGTTACTTTCGTTCAGTATATATCAGATTCGTTGAATAATAATCATTCAGTTGATACAATCTATACAGATTTTTCAAAAGCTTTCGACAAATTGGATCACGATATATTAATTATGAAGTTGTCTAGTTTTGGATTTTCAAACAATTACTTCTATTGATTTCATCTTACCTAAAATACAGAAAACAATATGTGGTGTTCAATAATCAGAGATCTACTTTATTTGATGTTTACTCAGGTGTGTTACAAGACTCTAACTTAGGACCTTTATTTTTTGTATTATTTATCAATGATTTGCCGTCTGTTCTCAAAAATTCAAATTGCTTATTGTACGCCGATGATATAAAACTGTATAGACAAATAAGAGAACCTAATGGTGTTTTGGAAGCTTCAAGATGATTTAAATAGATGTTATAACTGGAATCTTAAAAATAAATTGCATTTCAATATCAATAAATGCAAGAAAGCTTTGCAAGAAAAAATAATTCCACTTATTTTGATTATAAGATTAATAACTTAAATATCAAAAGATGCCAAGAGATAAATGATTTGGGAATTATCCTCAATAATAGGATGTCTTTTAATGTACATATTGAGAAAGTATGTAATGAGGCTTTTAAGCTTTTAGGATTTGTAACGAGAAACACAAGAGACTTCCACAATGTTCATGCTTCAATAACTGTATTTAATATCCTTGTTAGAAGTAGACTTGATTATTTTTCTATAGTCTGGGCTTCTTATTACAAAAACTATATTAACAAGGTTGAACGTGTCCAAATGAGATATTTGTATTATAAGGTTTTTAATATAAATTCTTATGAAGCAAAGGTATCGTACAAAACTCTTCTGAGTATTTTTGGTTGTAGTTCATTGGCAACTAGGCACGAGCACTCTCAGCTAATTTTCCTCTACAAATTAGTGAACGGAATTGTCGACAGTTCAGAGTGTCTACATTAAAAGTTATTGAATTTTAATATAAAATTAAAAAAAATTAAGAAATCGATTACCTTTTATCTGCAACAGGTCTCAAACTATGACACATTTAAACTCACCAATTACGACAGTTTGTCGATTATACAACAAGCTGATACAGGAGAATATCGACTTAGATTTTGCTATGCCTTATTCAGTCTATGTAAAAACTCTTAAATATAATTTTTGATTATAAGATACTTTTAATTCGAACCTGACATTGATTATGGTGTTTTGAAATTAAAAGAGTATTTCTATGAAGTGAAAACATTTCTACTTTTTGATAGAAATCTTATTTCAACATTTATATTTTGGATATTTATATTCTTGTTATGTTCTATTTGTTTTTCTTTCATTTTTGTCATGAAGGGCTTGATTTATAGTCTTTACTAGGTTCTATTTGTATATTCGCATTTCTTATTGGAGGAATTAATACAAATATATCTCTTACTTGTGTTTTCTCATGTTCATGATGTTAATTGCATGTTTATTTTATTTTTTCTTTGTGTTGTGTGTTTCAATATTTATAAACCTTGTAATTATGTAAGCCTATTGTAAATGGGAATATTCTTTTCCTGTAACAGGTGTCAAATAAATATATAAATAAATGATAGTTAACTTTGGTCTATTGTCTTCTAACTTCTTTCTAAACTTTTACGATTCGTCAGTGCACTAAAAGATATACAGTAGGTGGCAATCACTCAACAGAATCCTCTACAAAATAGGGTACTGCTAAGATTTTTCTTACAAGAAATCTTCCGAAAAGTGCTTCTGTATCGAACAGACCTTAGATTCACTAATATTGAAAAGGTATTTTAGAAAACTAACACTACAAACCGATCGAGGAAGGAATACGAGAGTATACAGAATATATCTACCTAATTTCTTTATAGTTCAGCATATATTTACTTTAATTGAGAGATGTAATTGAGGTATAAGGATGGATGTAAGCTATAGTTTGGAAAATGGTCGAGAGTATATGCACCAAAAATTCTAGCAGTACATGGCTGATGGAAATTATGGACAAGAAATAATAAATACTAGCGAATACATTTATAAATCGATCAGAATAATACCACACAATACGTTTTCAGTTTTGTCACTTTGAAATACACTGAGAGAACAATGTTTCTGCGCATAAGGTACGATCTCCGAAGTATGTTCCGCCCCCCTCCAAAGAAAAACCTTTCCGCATTTTTTTAGAAGAGATACAGCTCAAAGTACGTTACTGCAAATACCAATACTTGTATTTTTCTATTTTGCATGTCTTAAAGATGAATGTTTGAAAAAATCAGTTCCAAAATTTCCTCAGGTTTCCACAATAGAGAAGGTGTTTTTTCTTTTTCTTTTTTTTTAAACCATTGTATCAATGTTACCAACTACAGTATATTTTGATAAGCTACTGGCTTTTCTTACAAACATTTAGTTTATTTAGGCAGGAAAACCGTAACCTAAAGAAAAATCAGACCTTTCGTTCCCCTCGGTATGACCTCAGAAAGACGTAATGTTGTTTGTTACATTAGTATATTTTTATTACATGAAATTGAGATAATAAGTAATGTAGATAACTGATCGAAAGAATGAGTTATATACTACTACTATATTCTCCTGTTTTAAATTACAGTTCATTCTTTGATTCTGTTTAAAGTGCCACATTACGGGAAATAAGTAAACAACAACTGTCAACGCTGCACGTTCAAATTTTGATTTGAACGTCAGAAGACCGCAGTTCCTCCCCTTAGCTGCCCGCGTTTCCCTACTGTACTACACACAGAGCAATCAATCACTCTATCGGCTTGGTTGTGAACGTGGTGTTATGATGGAATGCATATACGCAAGGGGTAAAACAAGCTAACTTGTAAGAGTAGAAACGAAACGAGAGTGTAATAATATTCTAAATATTATTAAATATCTTAAGGAGCAACAAACAGCGCACGATATTTGGTGGTTCACGTGATCTTGCGAACTGCACAAGGCGACACCATTGAGAAGAACATCAAATATAGTGACAAATAGACATTAAAACCTTTGGGCATGCTATTGTTGTGTTTCTGTGAGCCGACTTTTATATATATAAATATTAGGTGATGTTACTATGCAGAAGAATAGCATGTGACAAGTTGTTCGAAATAAATATGTGAATTCATGTTTAATATTGATATACAAGTATTATGAACCTTTTCTGGAAAGAAGTCTTCTTTGGGCAATAAGTATGCATAGTTTAAAAAATAATCCAATATTGGCAGTCAGAAGGACAAAGTACAATATATATATATATATATATATATATATATATATATATATATATATATATATATATATATATATATATATATATATATATATATATATATATATTTTCACCGTCGTGTAAATTTCACGAAGAGAAAGTAATGATGATATTCTATCATGGACTCCTTGTAAAATACTGGATATGAGGCAAATGACATATAATTGATGGCATTGAATGTGAGTATGCGAGTAGTATTTGTAATTGGAAATTTAGATAAGCTTACGAATAAAAGCGTGATTCCATACTTATCAAATGCCTTCCCTAAATCGAATAAAATGGACAAAAATGGTAATTAGAATTAGATGCGTTAATATTAAAAGTCGAGATAGACATAATTCCATCCCTAACGATGTGATTAGAGTGGAACAATGTTTTTCGTTTTTTTAGCGCACTAATTGGATAATTAAAAATGCCACGGCATACCTACAAAAATTAAATTATCCCTCCCAAAAAAAAAACAACCAGTGTCAAGTTATTTTGTTATATTTTAAAATATTACCTACGAAGCTGCAACTAATTAACTATCAAATGGCGAAACATGACTATTGTTACCGTTATGAAAGACAGAAATAATAATTTATATTCTTGTGCTATATAAATCATGCATTATATTTCGTAATGGATATTTGGATCAATTAATTTCGATGTTTCAAATCTTTCCCCGTACAACAGTGAAACATCATTTGAAAATAGTTTCAGTAAAGGATGGACATTCAAGCAAAACACTTTGAAAACGTAGGTCTACAAAACTGCTAAGTTTAGATTTATTATTATTATTATTATTATTATTATTATTATTATTATTATTATTATTATTATTATTATTATTATTATTTTACAGCTTTTGTGTAGGGAAAGGATCTTTATCTACTCTGAACATCTATTAAATTTCATTTCAATTTCCATAGTTTACAATCTTCTGGTAATTAGTACATTTTCGTCTCATACAGACTATCGATATTTCTAATCTTTGTTAACATTTTTAAAGAGATATTATAAGATAATTTTTAATTTACGTTGTTATGCAACAGCAAGATTTAAAAAAAAATAGGGGCACGGTGGTTCAGCGGTAGAGCGCTTACCTCTGGTGCGTTTGATCCCTGGTTCGATCCCGGCCAAATAAGTTTGTGGTCGACAACATCGTGTTCTTGAATGTTGTCGAGATACTCCCGTTTCCTCCCACATTGCCGTTTCACCAATTCTTCCATCATCATTTGCTTGTCTTAATTATGTGTCTCTCTCAACCTAACGAGTCATAACGTGGGACGTTAAACTGAAAGATTTTTTTACGAACGAAACCTATTATGAAAATATAAACTGACTCACTATTTAAAGTTTTTTTTCCGAAGTGTTGTATTCCTAACAGGATTTGAACCCTTGGCCTGAAAGCAAGCACACTATCCTTAAAAATAATAAAACTCTTTCATAACACTTCGTTTGATTTATTTTGCGCATTTCCTCTGTATCCTTCTTTTATGTTAGTTCTGTGGTACGTACGTTTTTTTTTCATCTCCACGGTTTCTCCCAAATTGCTTCACTTTCTGCTGCGTTTGGTAGTGGTAAACTTGAAGGACGTCGACAGATACGGACGTGCAAGAAGTTCAAATGACTCACTTTCTTTGGTTTCGGGTTTCTCCAGTAGCAGCCATGATAACTGTGTTTGCACAGAGGGGGGAAAAACTTGTTGATGAAGCTTTTGCTACGACAGAATCCTCCTTGTTGTACAGCGGAGTGATATTGATCAGATTTGCTCATCCCGTAGCTCTATCTTCATTTCTCGCCTCTCCGTTCCTTATCTTGGGTGGCGAGAAAAGAGAAAGACAAATATTGTTTTCTGCATATCTAGATTAGACTATAAAATATGCTATGGTAGTAATCAACACATCTCGTCTTCGTCTTCTGGAAACCAAGTAAAACAAGCACAACAACAGCCTCATTAAGATTCAAACCTCTTGGACGAGGAACGAGTAAAAAGTAAGAAGCTGGGAACTGGCAAGTGTCTCCAAACTGATTTAAGGTTTACCTTTGCCCTTATACTCTGATCAATGCAGCCGCACATTAATGAATACTAATTTCCTTACTTGTTCCTGATAGGGGGAAAGAAACTACAAAAATTAGATATATGTATATATAGGGTATATAGTGTTATGAACTTCGTAAATTTCTAAAGGGACATCAAAGCGAAATTACATTTGAGTGTCTTTCTTATCAAGGATATTCTCTGAATTAATTAATTATTTATTATTGGTAAATTTAAATTGATTCGTGGACTATATGGATGCAAAAGTTTGCTGCTATTTTGTTAGTTTAAACAAAAGCTGATGGGTTTCAGAAATACAGTTTTAAGTCAAACATATGGTTTAAAACAGGAGTGTGCAACTTGGAACAGTCGGCGGGCCAATCACAAAGCACTAAATGGCGTCGCGTGCCCCACTGTAGGTATATCATTTTTACGACAATTGAATAGTATAGTACTAAATGATGGAACATGTTCATCGTAATTTACATCACAATAACACAAAACAACTGTTATACTGGTAACCAAAATATTTACTCACTAAAGAGGAGCAGAATAATGTATTTAGAACTTTGTCGGTACATATAGCAATTCTTATACCGAGGGGAATTTCCCCCCAAGTACCTGCGCTTGCCAAGTGCTTGTCTTCAGGGTGTTACCACGTTTCGCACTGTGTGATCGATGGAAAATGTCCAGTTCACTCTTAACAGGTTTTGTAAAAAAAATAATAATAATAATTATTATTATTATTGTTGTCAATAACTGACCAGCGGGCAAGAAGACAGGCGGTTGCACACGGCTGGCAACTTTAAATAAGATGTACAATACCTGTTCGTCACCTACTTTAATATGAATATACAAATATGTTGCATAATGAGGATTTGAAAAACACGTATTTTGCTCTAACACGGTTTTCTCTTACAGTATTAAACATATCTAAATTTGGCAAGAGATTTGTCAGATTAAAAATTTTGAAAATAACCAAATAAAAGTAGCAAATAGCACTTATGCATCTATTGATGGAAGTAGCAAATAGCACTTACGCATGTATTGATGGAAATAGCAACTACACTGAGAAAAGCCAAGTCCAGATTTAAGGAGAAAACGAGGATAATATGTTGTGAACACCATGACAAGACGGTGGTTTCAATCGTAATACTGGGAGAAACGCCCTTATTTCGTGTGGCGACGTACGTCAGTAAGTGAGAGTCAGTTATTCCTGTGAAAACAGTAAGCACTGCTGTCACTTACGTCGGCACAGGAAATAAGGGTGTTTCTCCCAGTATTACGATTGAAACCACCGTCTTGTCATGGTGTTCACAACATATTATCCTCGTTTTCTCCTTAAATCTGGACTTGGCTTTTCTCAGTGTAGCACTTAGGCATATATTGATGGAAGTAGCAAATAGGACTTAGGCATGTATTGATGGAAGTAGCAAATAGGACTTAGGCATGTATTGATGGAAGTAGCAAATAGCACTTACGCCTGCATTGATGGAAGTAGCAAATAGGACTTAGGCATGTATTGATGGAAGTAGCAAATAGAACTTAGGCATTTATTGATGGAAGTAGCAAATAGCACTTACGCCTGCATTGATGGAAATACTATACAGTATAATACGGTAAACCTCCCATCAGTTCGAATATTTTTTACTTACTTTCAAAAGATTTATCGTAGTATATACTTATTAGACCTTGTTACTATTTACTTCGATAATTAAAATGATTAAACGCTATTTGAATCACTATATTGCCAAATAACTAATAATTGCTTCTCAGCAATTCCATACACTTCTAGCTAACTTATATGGCGTCTTTCTGAATTATATATAAACTTATTTATAAACAAAAGCTTGGTACCGAGAATATTTACCATAACAACTGAATTACGAAGTATAAACAAACATTTTTTTCTCTAGCGGCAGCAAAATAAAAGAAAAAAATACAAATCAAAATTATTCATGACATTTTAAAAATATTTCTTCTTCTTCTTCTAATTGCAGCTATTGTCAGATAAAATAGTGCTTTTGCCCAACATAATAAATAAAATAAAAGTTGTAATTTTTTTAAGAAATCTTTATATAATTTATTAACATTTAAAGCTGCGAAAATATAATCTATTACTGAAAAAATCATAACATAATGATATGATTATTTCTTGCAACTACTGGTCAAACAAGTGATAAAAATTAAATTTTTACTATTACAAGAATAAATAACATGTACATAAACAGAAAAATCCTAAAGCAAATCACATAGTAGAGATAACTTTATATACAAATCAATTTCTTCTTCTTCAAGCATAAGAAAATCAGATAACATAAAGAAAGGTGTTTTAAAGAAGAAAAATCTCCTCTAGCTCTTTACCTGGTGGTATGGTTCCTAATATAGAGGTTGTAAATTCATATTATTGTTGTAATATTATTATCGTTATTCATATTATTATCGTTGTAATAAGCCGAGTATTGGCTTATGATATTACGATATAAACTACACTTGACGAATGAGGTCAGGGTGGCTCAGTGATGGTGCTTACCTCTGGTGTAAGGGATGCCTGCTTTGATCCAAAGTCATGTGAGTTTGTGGTGAAAAACATCGTGACAGTGATTTTTTCTAGGTTCTTTCGTTTCCTACCATATTTTTGTTCCATTAATTTCTTTCATAATTATTTATTTTCATTAATTATATGTCTCCTCTAGCCTATAGGCATAATTATGGAATGTAAAAATGAAATATTTAATTTTAAATAACTTTTATATGTTTAAAAGGAGTTTCTGTATTATTTATTTTTTAAAAATAAATTATATTCCATTTTTACTTTCTAGCTACGCTAGAGAATATGGTGATCATGAAAAAATGGAATTCGAGATTTAAACGTTTCATAACCCTAGATGCCAAAAAGGGGAATTTTGAATATCCAAATTATTCGTTCGGATGTTGTAGACTCGCCTACGCCTAGACCATAACGTTCAACGTATCCGCATCAAATTTTAAATGTTATTGTTTTTTAAACCCTGGATTCGTAAATTTTACGACGTGCTATTTGCAAAAACGCTAGAACTTAAAAACCACGTTTCCAAGCGCTGCCATTTCCCCAGTACCTTTCTATCATAGGCAATAGATGTCAATCACAGCCGCGTAGGACGGGTGTATGTGTCTCATTTGAGCAGTGCGTCGTAAAATTTACAAAGGCTTTGTGATTACGTTATATCTATGTTTTACGTTAGCATTTTACTCTACAAGTTGTTGTTCTAATTTTAGTGAATTTTGAGTGTGTGTGTATATCAAGGATCTTATAAAATAGAGGATCTGCCCTTACAACAAAATCTTGAAGCCATACGTCACAGTTTCACCACCCCTACTCTGCCCACTCCGCCAAATAGGATCGCAATGTTTTGAGCCAACAATCATGGCGGAACGAAAGTAGCCAATCAGACGATGGCGGAAACGAGAATAACCAATCAAACGTGCCGCTCGGTTGTTTTTTGGCTTCATCGATTTAATAGGATGACGATACATAAGGGCAGATCCTCTATTTATAACATCCTTGGTGTGTATAGCGGTGGCTGTTTATAGATTGTCAGTGTAATTGCTGATACAGAAGAAGAGTGGGAAATCGAGTGCATAAGATAGTTGTTGAATGAGAAATTTTCAGATTATGACGACAACGAACATGAAGAGCGACATCGTGCATTATTTGATGGAAGTAATGAAGGGGAGGAAGATGAAGTAGAGCAAGATGAAGTAGATGATGATGAACTTCATGGAACTGACAACTCTACACATGCAAACTTGCTTGCAAACACCCTCACTGCAGAGAAACTTACGTACGATGATCTCCGAGAATCTGGGAATATCTGTAAATTCCAATGGTCGCTGCCCCGTAGGTGCAAGGAAAATCTGTTCTTTTTGTCCCCCAAAAGAAGAATGGCCATCAATTACTGCAACCACTATCACAATACAATATGTGGGGAACATAGAGCAATATGCTATCTAAACTGCGATGCAAACTGGAGATATGTAAATAGGGCCTACCAATGGTCGCTGCCCCGTAGGTTCAAGTAGAATTTGTTCTTTTGTCCTTCTGGTAAAAGAATGACCACCGATTACTTCAACCACTGTCACAGTGCGATATGTAAAGAATATAGAACAGTGTGGTGTGAACAGTATCATCCGCAATGTAAACTGAACAAAAATAACTTTCTTAACTTTTACAGTCAAATATTTACAATTTTCTGTTTCTCAATATTACAATTTTACAATATTTACGGTTCCACCTAAACATGTTTCCTAGCTGCGTACTAAAGTGTAACAATCTTTTATTTTACCTTATATATTCTAGTTTACAAAATATAGTTATAAAGTAAAAACAAGTTCATATTTAATTTTTTCTTTCACCCCTCCCCAGGCTGATATATTTTATTTTCCAAATACACATGACGTGAAGGTATTTTTTTTAATTTCCCCCGCACTGGACGTAAATAAACAAATTATAAAAGTTTGTAATATAGACATATAACTGAATTTTACGTAAGTTTTAATATATATATATATATATATATATATATATATATATATATATATATATATATATAATATGTATGTATGTATTTCATTTTTGTATAAAACAATCGCTTCGTAAAAATTACGAAGGCTTTCTAACGACGTAACGATTCAAGAGGTTTTGAAATCTAGGGTTTATATATATATGAAATTCTCTCTATATATAAAGAAATTTTTAAAATTTCTTTACTACCCCTAAAAGTAATAGTAGTTTAATGAAGGATGAAGATGAAAATTTACAATTTTCTCGAAAACTGTTGTAACAAGTTTTAGATTTCATACATCAGTATTTCATTAGCAAACTTATGCTGAAGTATGTCATTTCTCTGAGAAAAACCCAAAATGGGTAGTATACGCTTGAGTTGCTTCAGACGACTTTCCCTAAAACTAAGGCGATTTTGTTCATCTTTCCTAAACAAATATTTAATTTATAACCTAATAATATGGCTTAAGTCATTTGTCCTAAGCTTCGGGGTGAGTTTTGCTCTACTAGAATTTCCAAAACTGCTCAGGCGACTTTCTTATTTTTTTCGTAAATAAATATTTTACTAATAATCCTACAATGATGTGTACATCACTTCTTATAAAAATATCTCGAGGGTAATTTACTTTCAGGGACGATTCTTTTTACAATTTCCTTGAATATGACCCGTGCGAGTTTGTTAAGAATGAATTTATGAAGGGAAAGAAAACAACAAACTTTCAAGGTCAATTGGCTATACAGTTTCAGCGCGAATGAAAATCCTGGAAATAATTTAAACTCCTGTCCTTAGATGGCTTGCAAAGTTTATACTAAAAGATGGTTTCATTCTAAATCCACTAGGCTGCACGGAGAAAAGAGTTAAAACTGTGGTTTCACACTGAAACCACTGGGCCGGAAAGGGTTAATACTTACAGGCAATTATTTCATTAATAACTGTATAAAAAGAATCCAGAAAGTGTAGTTTACTTTTGTGGTTAAGTTTCTTTCGGACAATTTTTCCCGAAAACGCCTTATAATTTTGATAATATTTCATAAATAACTCTTTCAGTAATAACTACATTATAACATTATTTAGCTTTAAGAAATTGAGCTCCTTCGTGACTAAGAGTTCGTTTCTTTGTCGTGGGAGACTCTGGTTTGATTCCCGGCGGGAGTTCATGTGGTTCGGATCCCACGTTAAGCTGTAGGTCCACGTTTCATATAGTCTCGCTGCTGAACGGGACGAAAAATTCAAACCAAGGTGTTTTTTTTTTTTTTAATGAAAGCTTGAGAAATTGAAGCGAGAAAGTTTAGTGCAGTAGGCCGTACCTTTTTATAATTTTATTCTTCCTAATTATTGTAATGAACATATTAAATTTAAAACTCATTGTAAATAAACTGTGGACAACGCTCTCTCTTGGACATTTCTTGCAACTAATGAACCACACTACCAAAGTTTTTGTAATTATTTGTCGCGAGACGTCTAAGGCACGAGGATACATTACTACAATTTAAAATAGGCGGATGGTGCAGTGTTCCATGGAAATTCTGTAGGAAATGATCTTTGGGTAAGGGGAAAAAAACATTTGGATAAACTCTAGTAAAGGCAGTGAAGACGATCACGTGGAAAAATGAAACGAAATCTTTGAGTTTAACGTCCCACGATTATGCCTGTTAGACTAATGGAGACGATGATTGAAGCAAACGAATGATGATGGAAGAATTGGTGGAATGAGAAGGTCTTAGGAAGCGGGAGTACCCTGAGAAAACCCACGAGAAAACCACAAACTTCCTTGGCCGGGATCGAACCAGGGACCCCACACACCCTGCGCTCTACTACTGAACCACCAGGGCCCCCAATTTGTTCTTCAAAATCTTGCTGTTGCATAAGGACGTAAATTAAAAATTAGCTTATAATGTGTCTTTAAAAAATGTTAACAAAGATAAGAAATACCAGTGGCTCTAACACTGAGCCACCGTGCTCCCACACGTAAAACTATACGTTGTTCGTTACTTGTAGTGTAAAAAGCCCCCGCCAAGTGAACTTTGTGGTGGACAAACACCGTGTGCGTGGGTTTTCTCGGGGTTCTCCCGTTTCCTCCCACTTTCTTCATTCCACCATTTCATTCTTTACTCATCATCACCGTCTCCTTTAGCCTAACCGGCATAACCGCGGGACGTAAAACTCAAAGGTTTTTTTTTTGTGACGAACAACGTATTATTGCACTAAATCCCTAGTTCATAAGAACAACAGATGGCAGGACTTCTATTCATGTAAATGTCAGACAACTCATAGGCTTGCAAAACTATTTCAGTGACCGAATATAGTAAACAGAACGTTATTCGTTACTTGATATAAATATCAAACATACTGCGTAAGGCTTTGCATGGAAAGTCTCACTGCCATTCCGAAGGCAATGTAACACGCTATGTCTCTATACAAAACTTCTACTGGTCACATATAGCCTTTGTACGCCCAGGAATCAAGTACAATCATCTCGCCTGATTATCAGCAGGTCAGACGTTCTATGAGCACCTTAAAGTTCTTGAAAGACACGCCTTACGTCTGGTCCACTTCCTTGTTTTCGATACTTCCACTGCTGAAATATATTGTCATGCGCAATTTCCAACACTTTTGCCACACCTTTACAATCTATGCAAACACTATATCCAAACACGCAACTATCTGGCATATCCAATTATCCATTAGTTGCTAGAGCAAGTTCCAGCTTTACCAAGCTATGCCTACCCCCCGCTGGATCATCATCTCGCTATATACGAATGCACTGATACAAATAGACCGATATAATCCCGATCGCCTTATCTACCACCGTAATCCATATATACAATATATTGCACATAACCTCCGTGCACCACTGTAGACATCATGTATTAAGCACTTTATCCCCGTATTAATCTCTAATCATCATGTTGTTCTCCAGTACTTCCTCCCTTACGCCCCTATACGTTCTCCTACTTCAGCTCATAGTATCATACAGTCTGTAACCATTCTACACATTTAACGCTCCATAAACTTGAAAATATCTCTGGCCACAGAGAAGGTGTTGCTTTCTACGGCCCGCCCATCCTCAGATGGGAATGAAACTCATTTTACTTAAAAAGAAAGAAAAAAAAGAACGCTACAGTGGTAGTCATTTTCTGTTGTTTTAACACTTTTTTTTTCTTTTGCTATGTAGACACGTTATCAATCAATAGACCACATAGAGCTAAACAAAATCGAAAGAACCTAATTTTATGGAGCTAAAATAGGATATAGTTTGTAGCCATGGGTGCCCGAAGAAGGGCGCAGGGGTCTTGGCCCCCTGGCTCACGAAAATGTATACGTAATGTAGCAAAAAAAAAAAATCATGTATATTAAATACCAGACGTAATATACCAACCACGGAGATGGACCCCCTCTAGAAAATTTTCTTCGGACGCCCATATTCGTAGCCAATAATCGATAATTTTATTTTGCTTATAACCAATTGTGTATTTACAATATTTGATTATTGTAAAAAGAAATACACGATAAGTAGAATAATTTTATCTATTTTTCGTTGCTCGTCTTCTAATGGCTCTTATACGCTCATAACAGTGGCAACAGTAACTTACAAACCGCTGGTAAATTTAGGAAATAATTAAATCAAGGAGAAATTTGCTTACTTAAAATAAATAACTCACCAGATTCATTTAAATAAATACTTTATAGATTACTGGTTTAGCTGTAAGAAACTATAAAATAGGCCTGAATTATAAATTACTGGTTCAAAGCACAGGTAGAGCGCTAACCTCTGGTGCGTAGAGTCCTTTGTTCGATTTCCGGACAAGGAAGTTTGTAGTGGACAACATTGTGTCAGTGGGTTTTCTTGGGGTACTCCCGTTTCCTCGCACATTCTAATTCCACTATTTTTTCCATTATTATTATTATTATTATTATTATTATTATTATTATTATTATTATTATTAACTTGCTTTAATCACCGTCTCCCTTTGCATACATGACATAATCGCGGGACGTTAAACTGAAGAATATCAGGGGATAAATTACTGCTTGAACATCTTGCAATATTTTCTTGAAGACACTATACAACTTTTCTCCCAGATCGAATTCATTTTTAAAATTTTTTATATCAATCAACTTAATCTTACTTCAAATACATTAAACCATTACTAAAATTAAAAGAAACTGTCTTAGCATGCCAAAATATTCTATTCCGCGATAGAAAGCCTTGGTAACACTTCTTTCACAAGACTAAAACTTCTAAGAGTTTGTTTCCTGATTATTATCTTGAGACAGGAACTAGTCTGTTGCTGAGAGGTTGGGAAGTTAATCTCCAATGTCTTGTATTTCATCGCTTACTGCTAATCTTGTCACAATTAAGTTCATTTCGGGGGAACAGCCCTAATTATCTTGAGAGATGTCTTGGATTAACACAGGCTCTAACTAGATCAACTTTCTAATAAGGTAGTTGTACCTTCTTACCCTTAACCATCGCTAAAAAGAGAAGAAATTTATTGCTAGACTTTGAAATAAAACCTTTTCATGGTAATAGATTAAAATACTACTTGAATTCAAGCCAACATTACCTAACGAAAACGACTCCCTTTACCACAAGCAGTAGATAGTGAGGTTTGCAGAACGTAACAAATAAATCGTCTGTCACGTGATGATGAATAAGAACTCATGAAGTTAACGGAAATTGTATACGCTGTATCAACTAAAAGTCTTTAGCTCTATGGTTTAAGAAAAATAGCACTTCATTACTGCAAGATTAAAATTGTGCCGATGGATATTGTATCAATCTGATCTGATGAAAACGGTAACTACCTTTCTTATTCTGTTCTTCACGTTTTTAATATCTAAACGATGTCCCTAATGAGAAAAACGAAAAAAAAAAGCGAAGCACTATACTTAAGCAGAGAACATAGTTTCTGGCTTTAGAAACCATATATTTGTTGTACCAGCGTCATTTCAGATTTTGCTTAGGGGGGGGGAGAAAGGTTATCCGTTTCTATAAGAGGCTTAGCCGGAATTGTGTCCGCGGGGTTAATTGCCATAGGAAGACTTAACTTAGCAATATTAGATGTCTTGCTAGGAACGGTGTTCAAACAGTATCACCAGTTTCTGTATAACTTGGGGCAGGAGGAGCACCAAGTTCCTCAGATGTCATCCACCAGTATTACCCACGATACTAGACTTGATAATACAGTCCCTGTCCATAAGACCCGTAGGAAAGTCATGTCTGACGGCTGTTCTCTTCAAATCCTGTTAGTACATGTCTAAACAAGTGTAAATCACGAGGGTAGACTTTTTGACTTATGGGCAGTTTTTTTCTACAGGGGCGTAATCCTATGGGGGCGACGCCCCTTTTGAGTTGTTGCTGACTTTTCTTAAAATGATTGTAGCTGTCATTGTGATTATAGCAGAACAATGAATGAAGATTGTTTTCTTTCTAAATGGTCCGCGAATAAACCTAGATATAGATTTTTGGCGTAGCCGTACAAATAGAGGGGGAAAAGGGGGGAAAAGTCCAATTTTGGCTAATTTTTTAAAAGTTGTTTTTATTTTCTTTCCATAATGTCCAAACGGTGATAACTTGTGTGACAACGATTTCTTGGCCAAGACTTACAACAATCCTCTATACAATTTTTGACAAAAATCTTCCAAAAGATATCTAAAAAAAAAAAAAAGTAATATAGTCAGATGCGCGAATTTTTTAAGAATGTAAATTTCCGTGGTTTCGTGTTTGCTTCACTACACACGTTTCAATTGTAATAGAAGTAGAAAATTATTAACACATCTTTGTATTATTATTCACGATTCTTAGAATAAACAGCACCGTATTCTGTGTGATATTCCTACTCAAAAAAGTACATGATGTACAAGAATATTTCTTGGTATTAAGTGGCTTTATTTGTGAACCTTTTGCTAACTGTGGATAACTTTGTTTTCATTTTCTGAATTAATAATGAATTTCAATGTAAAATATCTCGAATTTTACCTCTAAAATAGAAATATTGTCGTATGTGAATTTTTCCAGGTTTTCTCTACAGTAGCTGCTAGAAAGGGTGAAGACAAACGTACTGATTTAGTGTGCCTTACTGCCTGCTATCTCCACTTAAAAAATGTTTATGCTTTTCAGGTGGTGATGTTATCTTCGCTGCAGGAATAATTATGAATGTATTCATGTCTAGTCTAGTAACAATGGACTATCTTTTTTCTTGCAGATCACTGATGTAATAATTTTCTGAAAGGATTTGAAGTTATTCTGGTGAAGTAGTTATGGCATCAAGTGTGGAAAGTTCTTTACGTGGAGTGAAATTAACACAAGGAACTAGTAGTGATTTTGACCTTACAAAATGTGTGATTTGCCAAAAGATAGACAAAAGTCACAAGACTACAACTTCAGCAATTGGTAGAAATAATATAAAAAATGCTGCTGAAATCAGGCAAGATGAAGTGTTCCAGAGACTTCGTTCAATAGATTCTGAAGTGGAATTTGTGTACCATTGCAATAATACCTGCTACAAGTCTTACACACTGAAAAAATCGTTACTTAAATTACAAAGAGATAGTGACGCTACGATTCAAGACTGTGAGGATGAAGAATCTCCAATTAAACAATCTACAAAAAAGCTACGTTCAGACACACTATCCCGTACAGAACCGTCGTGTCAAAAAAATCCAATATACGAAGTAACATGCGTAGTGTGTGGTCTAAATAAACACGCTGGTGTCAGGGAGAAGCACAGAATTTGTGAAAGTAACAGAGCTCTTGTCTTCCTCGAGGCAGCAATGTTTTTTAAAGACGATGTGTATACGAGAACTTGTGATCTAGAAGATGAGTCATCAGTTTTTGGAGCAGACTTATACTATCATAAAATATGTCTAGAAACTTACCTTACTAAATTCAGAAGAAGTTCACAGGAAAACAAAAGCACTGAAAGAAAGTCGCCTAAAGAAGAAATGATGAAAGAACTTTCACCTGTAATCAAACAGCTTCTGGAAGATGGCTGTGGTGTGACTTTGTCAGAAATACGAGATTATTTAAACGGTAAAGGGACAGGAATCGTGATAAGCAACAAAGAGGTCAAGCATTTTTTACTGAAGATTTTTGGAACTACGATTAAATTTTCTAAGCCTACTAAAACCAATGAGTCTCTTATTGCCTATTCATCAAATTTGACTACTGAGAAACTAACACAGACCGTCCGGAACCACAATGCTATAAGAGATGCCGGAAGATTAATAAGAAACTCCCTTAAAAGCTGCAACTTTGACCTTGACAAAACAATTGGTGATGCTCAGGATCTGAAGAAGTCATGGATCAATACCCCTGTTCCACAAACACTGCTTGATTTTTTATCAGAACTTTTCCAAGTAGGACGATTGTCTCTTATGTCAAGCTCCACGGAAGACGTGGATTTACTTGAAGACGATGGAGTCATTGATAGTGAGACCACTGATAAAGCTGAAGATGACGTACTGACAAAAAGTTCTCTTTCTTGTAGAATTAAGTCAATTTTTCAGATTCTCTTCTATAACGTACATAGAGGCAAGAAAAAACACCTTTACATCTTATGACAGCCCATGTTATACATGAAAAATGTAAAAGTAAAAGTTTGATAACATCTTTCAATAAACTTGGTGTATCTGCAAGCTACAACCAAGTTATGCATGCACGTGCTAAATTAGCCCAATACACTGTCAAGTCTTGTTCTGACGGTATTTCACTTCCAAGTCACTTTGTTAGTAATGAATTTACAGTGGGTGCGATGGATAACTTCGACCACGAAGAAGCTACACTTTCAGGTTTGCAAGGAAGTCATGACACTGTTCTGGTAGTATTTCAAGAGAAACCTAAAGAGGCAACAAAAAAGTCCTATTCGCTGGATTTTGTTGAGAAAAATTTCTCCAAACGTGTGACGTCTCAACTCCCATGTCAAAGCCTAAAGCATTATCGCAAGCAATCGCTGCCTTTGATGGTACCTCAGAATTTAAAAACGTTTGAAGATTTATTTGATGCGGATGTAAGTGAAGTGACATTAAGGGAATCTGTGATCAGCATGATGAAAGCTTTGCATTCACTCAGTGATAGGGACGTTAATGTAACCTGGGGAGCTGTCAACGCAGTGATATCGAAATCTGAAGTTCCTCTTCAGCAAGTTGGGTTCTTACCTATATTGCCATACCCTATTACAGCATACGACAGTGTCTATTCTGCAATGAAAAATTTCCAGTACCTTCTCAATCATCTTCATCAATCCACTTTACCTATAGCTTGCGACGAGGGAGTTTACCACATCGCTGCAGAAATCCAAATTACTTCAAACGAGTTCCCGGACATCGTCCTGATGATGGGATCTTTCCATATGACCAAAGCACTATTGGCGTGCATAGGTAAATATATATCAGGAAGTGGATTAGAAAACATCCTTATTGAAAACTCAGTATTTGGACCAAGAGTAGTCGAAAGTGTACTGAAAGGGAGTAACTACATTCGTTCTACAAAAACAATGTTCATGCTTGCTGAAGTAATTGAAAGGCTGAAATGGAAAACATTTTTGAAAGGTAATGTCAGTGCACCTAGTAAAATAGCCACCGACACATTGGAAGCAATTAAAGATAAAGATATTGAAAAAGCACAACTCCTGTTTCAAGATCTTACTAACAACTCTATAAGCTTAATGCAAGGGATGAAAGACTTCTCTCAGATGAATGCGGAGCGATCAGAAACGTGTCAGTACTTGGAAGGTTTTTTGTTTCTTGTGTCTCTTCTGAAGAATCTTATTCGAGCAGACAGAGAAGGTAATTGGCTTCTTCATTTGAATACCGTTCAACAACTCCTTCCAGTGTTTCACGTTTTTGATAGAATCAATTACTTGAGGTGGGCATCCCTGTATTTAGAGCAGATGCGAAACTTGGAATTTCAACATCCACAAGTTTTTGAAAAATTCATGAAAGGATTCTTTGTAGTCCGAAGAACCACAGGAAAATTCAATGCGGTTGGTTTGGACATGGCATTGGAGCAGACGATAAATAGATCCCAAAAATCACAAGGAGGAATAATTGGCCAAACAAAAAGAAAAGAGTACGTTGTGGAATGGCAGTTAATCTACCACGAGATTCTTGAAATAAGAAATGCTTTTCGGTCATTAATAGGCGTTGCAGTGGTTGACTACGATCTTCAGATACATCACGAATTAATAGGGAAACAGAGTGATGAGCTTGAAGCAAGCATCCAGATGATGTGCTCTTATATTGAGGATAGACAAAATCCTTATGATACCACTGGAACGATGAAACTCCAAAATCTATCGACAAATGAACTTGTACCGCCGCATAATGCAAAATCAATACTTTCCTTTGCTGCAAATGGGAATGCACTTTATCTTGAATTTAGGAATGAGAGGTTTGTTTCCAAATCAAAAGCACTATCTGCACCCATACACAAAGTGAAGTTGCCATCTTTCAATTCTGTTGGTTCACAGGATGCAAAAAATGACAGGTCTAATTCAGTTACATATATCATCTATGCGCAAAGACTTGTTAATATTTGTAAGGAGAGAGGCATGTTATTGAGCGAGATTCTAAGTTATGACATTTTACCAGTTACAACATTGATGGATAAAAACAGTGCAACCATTAAACCGCATAAATCGGATTTGATGACTGCTTTGATAAGGAAATTAGACGATTCCGAGTGCAGTTCTACTTTTGAAAAAAATCTACCGACGTGTTTGATAGTGGATGTTATGAACCAAATCCGCAGGATGCCTCTAAAGGAATTTAACACTTTCGGTGACCTTTTTGCTGCCCTCGTTGAAAGAATGAGTTCCATTTACCAAGAAAAGTCACGAACGGATTTTGTCTTTGATAGTTACGTAACAAACTCGATTAAGAGCGGAGAAAGGGAACGAAGAGCTAAGGTTCAACCAATAACTGTATCTAACATTTCAGCTTCTACTCGATTACCGGTTCAAATGAACAAATTTTGGGCGTCCATTGAAAACAAAAGTATGCTTCAGAGCGCTTTGCGATATTATCTACAAGAACATTCACTTTCTTTGCAAGGAACTACTGTTCTAAGTAGTGAAGTACGTGATAGAGGACCAATTCCGACTGTAACAATCAAATCTGGCAAGTGCAATGAAGTTTCGGATGAAGACTTAATGAAGCCTATTGAAGAAGCAGATTTGAGAATAATTCCACATATATATCACGCACTTAAAGAAGGCTACCAGCAAGTAATCGTAGCATCAAATGACACAGATGTACTTGTCATTCTTCTTCACTTCTTGAAGTTCTTTCAAACGAAAGGTCTTCAGGCTCTTTGGCTGTGAAAATCTTCAAAAGAGTGCATACCAATTCACACGTTAGCACGAAAAATTGGCACATTGTGTGACGTTATTCTATCAGTGCATTTTCTCACAGGTTCGGACGTCACTAGTAAAGTGGGGACCAAGTTTTCGGCCTTGAAAGCAAATCCTGAAAAGTACCTTCTATACTTTGGCCAGCAATTACCTGCAAATCCGGATACATTTCGATTAGCAGAAAACTATCTTGTACAGGTGTTAAAGCCTGGGAGTCCGTCTGCAACGTTTGATCAGCTACGGCTCGAACTATTTTCACATTCAAAGACTCCAAATCTGCTATCACTACCACCTACAAGCTTTTCATTAAGTGCACATCTTCAGCGTAGCTTTTTCATGGTTTACACTTGCTCTTCCGTATTGAGTTCAAACGCGTCACTGTTACCAGAAGATTATGGTTGGTCAGTGGATGATGACGGTACAATAATTCCAGACTCTCATTTAAACTTCCTCCCAGAAGATCTCTTGATTACTTGTGGCTGCAAAATGAAATGTACAAAACGTTGTCGCTGTATCTCCAACTTTGTGTGTTGCATAGACTTCTGCAAGTGCTGTGAATTATGTGAAAATCGATAGAAAAATGTCTTCTAGCTACTTTAACACATTTAACAGAGTTGGGTGATTACGTTAACAAAAATATAAAATTTTAAATACTGTATTCATATATTTATAAGGAGGTAATTCTTCACCTGATCTATTTACGTAATTATTCTCCAATAATATAACAACATACTGTATCATTCAAAAAGGAAAACATCCCTCTCGAATAATGTCTCCTTGATCCCAAGAACATTATCAGTGCTGTTTATTCTAAGAATCGTGAATAATAATACAAAGATGTGTTAATAATTTTCTACTTCTATTACAATTGAAACGTGTGTAGTGAAGCAAACACGAAACCACGGAAATTTACATTCTTAAAAAATTCGCGCATCTGACTATATTACTTTTTTTTTTTTTTTTTGGAGATAACTTTTGGAAGATTTTTGTCAAAAATTGTATAGAGGATTGTTGTAAGTCTTGGCCAAGAAATCGTTGTCACACAAGTTATCACCGTTTGGACATTATGGAAAGAAAATAAAAACAACTTTTAAAAAATTAGCCAAAATTGGACTTTGGCCCCCCTTTTCCCCCTCTATTTGTAAGGCTACGCCAAAAATCTATATCTAGGTTTATTCGCGGACCATTTAGAAAGAAAACAATCTTCATTCATTGTTCTGCTACAATCACAATGACAGCTACAATCATTTTAAGAAAAGTCAGCAACAACTCAAAAGGGGCGTCGCCCCCATAGGATTACGCCCCTGTAGAAAAAAACTGCCCATAAGTCAAAAAGTCTACCCTCGTGATTTACACTTGTTTAGACATGTACTAACAGGATTTGAAGAGAACAGCCGTCAGACATGACTTTCCTACGGGTCTTATGGACAGGGACTAGACTATGAGGTTGTCTCGTCTCGAGTGCTCTATCTAGTCACAAAAATTCTTCATCGTCTCGTCTCATGGGCTACATTATTATCTAACAAGATTATTTGAGGATTTTAATAAAAGTGTGTCGACCCAAGGAAATTCAGAAGGGCCGGTCCCCTCTGGTTCCTCAGTATCGGTGCCCGGACGCTCAAATGACGCACTTTTTCCAATTGCCCCATGATAATATAGATGGATATTTTACATGATCATGTGTACTGTTTGTTTGCTTCTTTGATCTAATGCGAAATTTGGCAAGAGAACAAAGAGATAATTCACACTGTTAGGGCGAAGCATCATGAACAAAGGAATGAACTAAAATACCTCTCTTGGTCTTTTCAATACTCAGATCTTAACATTATTGAACGCCTGTGGTCAATTCTGGAGCTCAGACTCTGGAGCAGTAATCCTTCTCCATCGTCACTGATGAACTGAATGCTGCACTGCATGAGAAATGATATAATATTCGATTGAAATAATTGATGACTTACATACCTCCATTGAACGACGATTCAAAGGTATTCTGAAAATTAATGGTAGTCCCATGCAATTAATTGACTCAGTAGCATTTTCTTCATCAATATAAAATATTCGTTTTCTTCTCTGTATGGTGTTTCATGATTTTTGTGTGTGAAAAACTTCCCTTTTCATATTCCCAAATACAGAATCTATATTTGAGGACTTATTTGTAACTAAAAGACTCCCAATAAATCTATATTTACAGCTAAGAAGAGAAAATATGTATATAAAACGTTTATTATCTATCCGATTACGAGGTTATACAGTCATCATTCTGGATATAAAAGTTCTGGAAATCTCGTCAAAATAGTCGTTTGCAACTCCTACTGATTGCAGCCTTCACTTTCCAAGTGAACGTGTCTTTTAGAGGAACCAACGAGTGAAGAATGCTTTTGATTTTACGATCTCAAAGCAGCCTTCAAAAAAAAAAAAAATCATTTTGCGTTATCTCACAATGCTGGTGTTCATTACATCGCCAGAAGTGTTCATTTTGAAGTTTCGGCAGCAAAAATGTAGTAAACGGAAAGAAAATAAAGTGTATATGGAGAGTTAAAGAATTTTGATGTTAGGTAATTCATATAGTTCAATTCTTTCATTTCATATTTTCTTGGCTATCATCTCCACAGTAAGCGACAATATTATTCTGTATGTTAAATTTTAGAAGTACTACGCGTGGCACTGGTAAGAGAATGTGTTTCACCGTTGAGAGAAAACAAAGAAATTATATATATATATATATATATATTAATGAAAGTGATATGTTTGTGACTTCATTCCTCTTAAACCAGCCGACCGATCTCAATCAAATTTTTAACATAGATTGGGTTCGAGCCTGGAATGGTTTTTATCATTTAACTTAGGGGAGGAGGAGGGGGATATATGATTGAATATGATCGATATTAGCGCCGAATCCATAGTTTTCGGTATCGCTGAGATGAACAGTGACATCTCCAATGCAGTTTAAATCCAAATTCCAAATTCAGCCCCGGAAATCGGGGATATATATATATAATATGATCGGAAATAACCGATATCAGGAAGCACTTCAGTAATAGTAAAAAGTGACTGACTAACTTAACATATTACTAATGTTTCTTATTTTAATCCAGCAAAGCATGTAATTGACGGTAGTATATATATATATATATATATATATATATATATACTAGCTTCAGTTACATAATATAAAGTAACACAGCTCATTAATAAATAGTCTATTCCAGCAGAATATAAACCGTCACTTATTGTTACCAACAAATGACATATTTTTAGCGCCAAAGAAGTTAGTTTTTCTCAATTTGCTCAGAAACGACACATGAAAATTTACACTCAAACATGCAATTTTGTTCTGGCCTAAGCAAATGAGGAGCATATTTTACTTTTTAACTTTACCTTTTCGTGGTGTAAGACCAAGATCAAGAAATAACAAATTCAAGGAAAAGGAAGGCCAAATTTCTCTGTGCCTCCAGGAGATCACACCAAACGACTAACTTTTTGTAACGGTACCATTGTTCATTTGAATGATTGGTCTCTGACAGTTTTACTGGTGATAAGAAAAGTCGGTTTAATTTGCGATTCAACTATAATTTAGTTACGTTCAATAACGTAGAGTACTAAACTGAAAAACGTCTCCAAGTGCCGATGTTCACCGTTATATTTTCATTTTCGTGAACCTCAAATTAAAATACAAGCCACAAAGGAAACGTTAAAAAAAAAGTGTGATGCTTTTATTTTTGATAGTATTGCTATTAAATTTGTGTAGTCCTTGACCTTTTCACTAACACTTTCCGTGTAGTAGTAAGCTACTAACTTTCCTGTGAAATTGTTAGCGCTTTGGATCCACCTGGCTCCCTTTTCTCCCCTCTTCGCCCGTTAACTCCATTTAATCGATTCAATGCGGATGAAGCAGAAGATAGGGGAAGGAATACACAGCACTGGATAAATGAGTGGTATCCACACTATTTCAAAAAATCTTCAGCATATTTTTTTCTTAAAAATAGATTTTTGGTGTTGCTTTCATTATTATTATTATTATTATTATTATTATTATTATTATTATTATTATTATTATTATAGTCTCCCTGAAGATCACTGCGGAACTAGAATAATGGAGTAGTTATTGTGTGCTGAAATAATACGAAAATGATGTTGAAATAACACAGGAACTGTGTTATATTGATACTTGACATGGTGTAATATTAACACAAAATAATTAACACACTATACGTTATGTTACTTTGTTCCTGTTATTTGCAACACTGTCACAAGTAACACTCAACACTTTTCCCCACACTACCGACCCTGCCATAGTGTCGAACCAACACCGAAAATACTAACATAGATCCAAATTTAACACCGCTCAGCATCGGTTGTGTGTTAAAAATGTAACACACCCCCTGTGTTAATTGCCAACACTGCGGGGTCTTTGTTGAATTAACACCACATAGTGGTAGTCACGCTGGAACCACTGCCCTGTGTTAAATTTGAGTTGAATTAACACAACCATTTTTTACTATGTAATGACATATGATATAGTGAAGAAATCTTGTTTCCTAAGTTACAATGAAGCAAGGACATACACAGGAAGAATCCTTGCGGTCTATATTTTCCTAAATTCCGATTTTTCTGCAAATTTAGTCCAATTTTAGGGATACTTTTACAAATTTTAATATAATTTAGCCCCATATTGATTTGTACCCGCAAAAATACATTTCTTCAAACGCAGTGAAGTCACACCTTATGCTTTATCAGCTACCTATACGGATAAATTTGAGTCTACGCAAATATATACTCAAGTTCATTTACTTATGAAATAACATTCAGCGCTCTCTGCACATGACTAGGTCCACAAAGTGTAAAACTCTACTAACAATGTAATACTTCAAACTCACAAACAGCCAGTACTTATTGGATGTTCTATAAAAAATGACTCTCACGGACAGTGTTGCCACAGTCCTAGCTCTGAATTGGGCTGAAAAATAGTACCAAATCAAAACAAAAAGGGCTGAATTCATTATTTTATACCAGTAATACATGGATCTATAACACGAAACTAAAAGAGGTAAAGTTCTAGAACACTCCCCCGCTCTTCTAAGATTCCAAATCAATCAAGTACTCTTTTTAAAAAATTACTTTTTTAAAAAATTACTTTTTAAAATATCCAAATAGACGGACCCCGAACAACCGTGGAAATAGATGAAACTTTTCTCGCGCGTAGGAAGTATAACAGAGGACGCAGATTGAAAGGGAAAATAGTTATCATCTTTGGTATGTATTGTATGGAAACCAAACCTTGTATGTATTGTAAGGAAACTTGTCACCAAATGTGACAAGTATTTGTTAAATGGTGTTGAATTGGGTAGAATTGTACCAACTTTTTCACAAAAGGGCCTGAAAATGCCTGTGTGGTACCAACGGGCCGATGAATGACAAAAAGGGCTGAATTTGGTACAATTGTACCAACTGTGGCAACACTGCTCACGGATCACAAAAAGACTAGTCTACAGGTCTAAATAATGAATATGTTATATTTTTAAGATGAAAATGTTATATAATGGTATGCTCTTCAGAGCTTTAGAGATAACCAAAAATTGTCGATATGACAACGTTGTACACAAACTGTGAACCATTAGAATGAACTCTACAAATCCGACAAACAGTTACGTCAGTTCTCTCCGGATGGCAATTAGAGCCGATAGACGTTGGTACAAACCCCATCTATTATAATTCCCTCGCTGTTACTCCCGGCCTGAACCAACCCACTTGTTTACCCTCACTGATCTTCAAGCACGCGGAGTGAATGTGTTGTTGTAATTTTGCGTGCGCCCATGAAGTTCTGCAACTGTACGGCTTTTGCTTATTGGCAGGGCATTGCGAAAGCATATTTTCGAAATACACTCAGCCCTAGCCAGAAGGCATTAGGTTTGGCAACATCGCACGGAAATGAATGCTGAATTGCATTCTAACCCGTTCCTATTATTATTATTATTATTATTATTATTATTATTATTATTATTACTTTTGCTATGGATCTGTATAAGTACAAGGGCAAACTTATTTTAATGAAAGAAGCTTAATGAAAATTTTAAAAAATAATCGTTAAATCACTTTTTGAATATTATTTTAATCTTATTTTAACGAAAGAAGTATTATAAAAAAATTTAAAAATAGTAAGAAAAACTTTCCTAACGCAGGATTCGAACCGACGCCAAAAACTATTTTCCTTACTAGTATGAGACACTGGCCCACTCGGCTACCATGGCCGACAACAGCTGCCGTTTACTTTGTGCTATATGTAAGTCATGACTCGTGATCGGGATATAAACGTCATTCAGTTTCCTACATTGTTGCCAAGCGTAACCCCGTTCACAATGCCTTCTGGCTAGAGTTCAGTGTATTTCGAAAATATGCATTGCAACAACAGAGTGCTTTCAAGGAAATGAAGTTATCAGCAGCCAATGATAAGCAAGCTGTCTGGTGCCGTCATCTGCTTTAGACTCTACTGCTTCGTAATTGGAGGACGGTTCATACACTGGTACGACTATAGCAACGGCACAATTTATAACTTGTTCGAAAAAAAAGCTACATTTTTATTAGTGTGGGTATAACAATTAAATTGTGTTTATTTCTTTGCTTATGGTGAGCTTGCACCAATGCTAATACATAGTGTTAGTAGTATGTTTTGCCTCTTTGTGGCGTGTAGAATAATTTTTGTGCTATAACTTCTATACCGATGGTGTTGAACAAGAGATAAATATCGTGGCTGTAGTGGCTCAGTGGTAAAGCGCTCACTTTTGACGCATGAGGTCTCTGGTTTAATTCTAGCTTCGCCAAGTAGGTTTTGTAGTGGACAAACACCGTGTGTATGGATTTTATCACGGTTCTCCCATTTTCTCCCACTTGCGTCGTTCCACCATTGTCATTCATTTTACCTTAGCCTTAGTGCATAATTGTGGACAAAGAATATATAGTATTACTGTAATGCATCAAGGCGTTACAAAAAAATCATATATCTATGCACAAAATTAAGCGCAATTATTTAACTAAATAAACCAATTTGATTTAAAAAGTAAGTCTATTTTTCGTTTTATTTTTCAAGCTGCAATTTTTTCCTATTCTCTTCAGATTGAAATTTGGAATGCTGTTCACCAAGTCTCTCTGAATAGAGACCACCGCTACCGCAGATAGTAATTCTTCTATCATGGTGTCCCAAAGAAACTCTGTTTTGTTTAGGGCCCCACAATCGGCAGTTTGTTTGCATTTTTAAATGAATATGAGGGGTCCGAAATTCAGTTTTCAGTGATCATGTACGTATTTTTGCCTGCTGATTTAACTGTAATGTTAGAAAGAACAAAACCAGCATGGTGATTGGAACGAAGGATCGGCGTCAAATATAGAAACAGGAGGGGATAAAATAGAATAGGTGACTAGTTTTCAATACATGGATAGTGTTATAAGTGATTATATGAAGTGCAAACGTGAAATAAAAGCAAGAATCGGAATGGCGAAAGAAGCCTTTAGGAGGAATAAAGTACTATTTTGTGGAATCTTGAATAAAGAGTTGAGAAAATGAAACATGGACATTACGCAGAAATGTGGAAAAATAACTGGAAGCTTTAGAAATGTGGGTGTGGAGAAGAATGGAGGAAATTAGCTGGATCGAGCAGAAAACGAATGAGAGGGTATTGGAAATGGTAGTAGAGAAAAGAACAATTTCAAATTTTAAGGAGAGAAGAGAAACTAGTTGAGACATTGACTAAGAAAGAACTGTATCATAAGGGACATACTAGAAGGTATAGGGAAGAGAGGGAGAGAGCGAAGGAGACTACAGTTAATGAACGATATCAAAACAGAAAAATCGTACATGAAGGACGAAGAGGTTAGCGGAAAAACGTAAAACGTGGAAGCTTCTTAGTTATGGCAAGTGACCTGCGAATGATGCCAGAATACCTATGATGGTGATTAACTGTAATGAAGTATGAAATGTGAAATTTTTTTCCTTCGAGACTTTACTAACAAAATATGGATATTTAAGGTGATTTGTAGTTTCCAATCAATGGAAATTACCGTACATTGGAAAACTTTTAAATTTGATGCTGAAATTACTTTGAATTTGAAAATTTCTCTTTAGTGAGTGGTAGGAAGGAAACCATGCACCTTGATTGTAATTCTTATAAATTTATGCTATTTTCAATGTTTATTTCATATTTTATTTTATTATTCATCCTGTAGACCATATTACACGTACGTTTGCCTATTGAATCTTTGTAATTTCAATTCTTAAGTAAAACGATATTTTAAATCGGGGAAAAAGAATACCACTCATAGCTTTGAAACTTCTTGTGTAAAATAAAAGAAATTCACAGCAAAACATATACTATTTAATAAATAAATATAGAGCTTATATACAAATAATAAATAATATAAATACTTTAATAAACGATATTATTTATTTATTAAATAGTATAAGCTTTCGTCAGAATTTGTCTTTTATTTTAAAACCGAAATGAAATGAAATTTGTAAGTTTTACGTATCACGGATATGCCGGTTAGGCTAAAGGAGACGGTGATAATGAGTAATGAATGAAATGGTGGAATGAAGAAAGTGGGAGGAAACGGGAGAACCCCGAGGAAACCCATGCACTATTTTAAAAGCGAATATGTAGACTTCTGTGTACGATAAGGTTAATTATAAAATCCCCAGTATCATCCTTTCAAGAATTAATTTCCTCGATTAAACGTTACTAGGGTCTGTGATTTGATGCGAGCTGGTGCCAAGTGAGCTTTTGTGGTGGATAAACACTGTGGGAGGAAACGACAGAACCCTGAGAAATCTCACCCACTCTTCATTTTACCATTCATTCACTTTCATCGTCACAATCTCCTCTAGCGTATACACATCATAACCATGGGATGTAAAACTGAAAGACTTCAGTTTTTCAATAGACATACTCTTGGTTTTTCATGTTGGAATCTCCTGATATTTATTCTGTAACAGTTTGTGTTTCGTGAATCAGCCTCTTCTTTCAAGCTGCCACGACTCATTCACCTTACAAATCGAGTCAAGCACTACCAAGTAGATCAATTGATAACTATTACAGAAACTAACTAGCTGTTGCCACAGTGGCTTCAACTGCTAATGGACAATACGAAGAAATAAGAGCGATGCAAGTATAATTAATTATCTTTCTCCTGTTAAGAAATAGGAGCTCCCTGCCATAAACTTAACGTTACTGAATCCAGCTACAATCCTCATTGCAACTGGAAATTTAAACTTCTCCTTTTCGTTTAGTTTTTAAAATGAATTTTTTAAAGGTGCATTAATACTATTTTGTGCTGGAAAGCAAATGTTTATATTTAATGAAACACTACTTTAATACTTAAAGCATTCTTTGCTATTAAAAAAAATGTGGTTGCACAACCATGTACCAATTACACCAGCCGCTGCCCGCTTTAAGCTCTAGCATTAATATGTACGTTCTCCGAGTTTACTATAACTTTGCATAAAGATTTGTGAAGAATGAGGGTAAATTCAGGGCCATACAGTAATATTAAGCACATCTTCTTTCGATAATTTATTCTTATAGTTAGCATTTTCTGCAATATTATGTTCTAGAACATATAGAAGTGCCCCAATCTACATGCATTTTAATAATTTGATAAAATCTTATTTTACGAATCCAATAAGCACACGGACGTTGTCGAAGCAATAACATGTAATCTATGCTTTGGAAGATTCCTGAGATCTAGTCCTTTGTCACTATAAGTTTTTGTCAATTATACCTTTTCTGAACATTAATTTGATTTGGAGTTCAGCATCACTTTCAGTAGCAGGGCTACATGAGACCTGGACCTTCTGCTTAACGTGGATCCCAACTTCGTGAGTTCTTCCCAGGAATCAACACCGATTCTGAACATAGAAATGATCCTAAGATTCACTCGCGGAGAACTGGATAATTACCTATTTAAAATAAAGAAAAAAAGAAATAGCTTTGTCTCCCTACACAGATTTAAAGGTACATCTATGAATGTGCATTCGTTTTCTAAGCTAATAGAACCTACCGGAATGTTTTCTACCATCTATCATATCGACTAAACTCCACATCCAGTAATTTTCTATAATTTCTTTATATCCGGTTTCTCAACCTGGGGGTAACGAGAGGGTTTCATGGGGTCGCGAAGATAACCGAAAGAGATAAATTTAATTAGAATCTAATACCGGAAAACAGCATTTTTAAATATAATTTTGAATTTTTTTTCTGATAGACACATTTTTATTTTTATACATACTCTTAAGAACAACAAAACATTGGTCTACTAAACATTTTCAACAAGTGCGGCGTTGTTTAAAAATCAATTTAAATGAAAGAGGTACGATATGAAACTAATGAGAACTGCTATTGAAATACAATTAAAATTGAAAGCTAATGAAATATCTGTTGGTGATACTGAACACACACACAACAATGTATCAAATTCACAATGTAACTTAAAGTGGCAGCGTCTCGAAAATTAAAATACTTAATAACTTTTTTAACAACTGTTCAAGTTTTTATTAAACTAAAATTAGAAATCATGTTTTTTTATCATATGACCCAAAATTAATGGAGTTGTGACGTTTTAAAATTTTCAAACGGCCTCCATTTTGAAACAGTATGATGTGTCGGATTCGATACTTGTAATATGAATGAACTGATCAAATTTGGTTTTAATCCATTCACTTTTTGAGAAGTTGCTGTAGGGAGTTGCTATAGCGGAGTAGATCTCCGCTATAGGTATATTAAGAATTCCACACAATCTTATTACAAACCATAAATTATAAAGGGATCGTTGGCAAGAGGATGTGATAAGATGGGAGTCGTGATCGTGATAGGCATTAGGTTCAGAACCACTGCTTTATACATTAAATATAAAATATATGAACACTCATGTCCAAAAAGATTGTCGCATATCTATAACTGTCTTCTTGTAAGAATATAATTCGATAATGATTTTGCAGGGTACTTTTAATACTGATACTGTGTGTATAATCGGGAAATATATATTTGTAGTAAATTTCATAGGAAAATAATTATAAATACGAAAATTAGAATGAATAAAACAAAATGTTGCTAAATGGACAAGGAAGTTAAATTTTCGTTTTATTGTTCTTATTTACTGCTCTTTTGGCATGAAATTTGCCACATACATATCTTTGCCGTTTATACACATAAGTTTACTAACATTATAAGAAATACCGGGCGAATTCATTATCAAATTATATTCCCCCAAAAACATATTTATAGACATGCGATAATAATTTTGGACATCAGTGTACATTTTCATTGAATGTTTTCAATAATCAGTCATGTACTCGGAATCTCACGCCAGTGATGTCTACTTATTTCTTTATATAAAATGAAACTTCTGGATGAGAAAGTTGATCCAAATAGTCTTTTGAATGGTAAAAGAATGTATAAAAGAAATTTTAGAAATAAGCATTGTTACTACGCGAAATGAAATTCAAATCCATTAGATTCAAAATATCATATATGTATATATATTTTCATCAGCTGCAAATGCATACGAACTGGATTGAACGTCAATACGTCACTCCAGCTGGAAAGTATTGAAGAAAAGTGTGAAATTCTTTCTTCAGTAGTACGGAACGTGTCGTTGGAAACTGATACGATAAAGAATTCAATTTCACAGTATTCAGTTCTCAAAAAATATTATGAAAGAGAGATACATGGTACCGCTTGAGGGAGGAAAAATAACGAAGCGAATCAATTTCCGGGAAATCCGTTCCTTTGCAGAAAATACATATTTCCTACTAATGAAGTGGCGAGTGTGGTGACATGTACCAATGTCGCCTAACGAATTCTGCCCTAACTTTCAACATTTTATAAAAATCGATATTTTAGTCCTTTTTTTTAGTGAACTGAGAAAGACAGGATGACACACAAGTCAGTTTACCTCCCAAAATTTATATTGTGATATAATTACATTTCATGCTAAATGATGTGTTTGAACGAAATAATCTTAGCAACACTTTGCTCGTTATTCTTTAGCTGTTAGTAGAGACTCATGTTTGTCGTAAAAAATGAAATGAAATCTTTAAGTTTTACGTCCCACGGTTATGCCGGTTAGGCTAAAGGAGACGGTGATGATGAGTGAAGAATGTGGGAGAAAACGGGAGAACCCCGAGAAAACCCACGCACACGGTCATGTTTGTCGTGTTGGAATAAGTATTCCATTCTGTAAACTACGTTTATTTTCAGGGGATAATCTTATAAAAATCCCCTTATGATAATCTTATAGAAAAAACTTAAGTTTAACGTTGGAATACCGGGTCGGCTATCTTGAACGCTATAACCTCCAGCAGGCACGTAGCCAGGATTTTGTGAAGGGGGGGGGGTCCGTGATATGAAATACAGTGGTCATCACACCAGCGGCTCGATCATTCTAAACTTTTTAACTGGAACATATATTGGTTCGTTTAGCAAGGATTTCGTAACCGGGGAAGGGGGGACGTGACATGAAATTCTGAAGTCTCAAGAGCTCGATCAATCTAAACTACTTTACTATCAACATATATTGGTTTGCCAGGACAATAAAATGAGGATATGTTTCTAAGTATTTTAATAACAAACTATGAAGAAATCTCGAGTAAAATAATTAAAAATAGTTTTGAAAAAGATTATAAACTATTTACGTCCTTTCTCTGTTTATTCAAATATAATAATCTTCCTTTCATTATAACCTCAAATATTATGCCTATAAAAAGTATATATTCACAATTATAAACAGTACATACTCAATAATGTCTTGTAAAATATTTTACAATATCTGCGTTCTTTTCTCTCTGTTTTATCAAATGTTAACAGAACTTTCTTTTCACATAAATTTTTGTTTCTATTATTCCTTCAACTAGTGTCTGTTCCAAATGATAGGTTAAAGGAGTAGTAGAAAATTGTTTTTGAAATAACATGTTTGATACTGCAAGGACGCGATGACGAAACATTATGATAAAAAATGTCCACGCTGTTACACAACAGCACTATGCTTTTGGAAGCTTGAAATCTCCCTGACTAGTAGCAGAAATTCTGAGAATTCCGTAACTTTTCTAGAAATTGCAAATTCTCTGACTCTTCCAAGATATCTTGTTCACCTCGCCACCATGTATTGCAAGTAATATAAATCTCCTCATAAGAAAGAATAACCAAAAGCTTCCTGTAGTTTATTTTTAACGCTGATCCTTCTTTTTCTAATTTCATTTTGTTTCATCCTTCCTAATTTTTTTAATTTCTGGTCTCGAAGGAGGGGGGTCCGGACCCCTCCTTGGCTAAGTGCCTGCCTCCAGGCGAGAGTATAAAATCGGGATGGACGAACGAATTGATTAAACAGACATTCCAAAATAAAAACACACACATTTTTCTTCATATAGGCTATAAAAATGTGTGTAATCCACTGAAATGTCAAATTCGATTTTTGAAAAACGGTTAGCAATTTGATTCCTTCTATCGACACTCAAAAGTAAAAAAGAAATATATTTTTCGTAAATTTTCCTCTGAAGTACCAAATCCAGTTATTTGTATCGCAGCCTAAATAACTCCACATAAAGGTGTATGTAATATTTTTGACACATACTTACAGTCAACTTTCTGATCAGCTTTTTTTTTATGCTACTGAAATATTACACTAGAGACTACCTATATGAAGCAAGGATGACCGAGTCTGAGCTTCGTGACACTTGATACGCTGACTCTGAGATAACGAAACATTGTCATACTCATATGGAGCAACGATGAACGGGATCATGAATATTGCGACTCCTGATCCGGGTGACTGAGATAACGAAACATTCTCATGTGCATACTGGAGATGACTGGAGCAATGATGGACCGGATCATGAATTTCGCGACACGTAACCCTTTGACTCTGAGATAACGAAACATTGTCGTACAGATACGAAACATGTATGAAACTGCTAATGAAATTCTAATAAACACGATTATCTCATCTATTCTATCTTCTTACTAAATCTAGCATTACCAGTCCTTCTCTTGTTGTATGATGTTTGGGTATCAAAGCATTACACTGAAAGTTATCTACAACGCTTAATAGGGTGTAAACACGTAAGAATTACAAAAAAAACTACAGTTTTTTTCTTATGCTGTATCGTCCACATGTAATCGAACAAGCCAAGTCTATCAGCAACCAAACACCATATTCGCCAGATAAGCCTCAAAGTGAATTCCTTTTTCAACTCAAATTACCACTTGGTTTAAGGCATATTGAGCTCAACTCCAATACGGAACCAAACTGTTTGTTGTGGACTCACTGAATACGCCTTTCCCCAAGGTGCATGAGTATAATGAAATCTCTGATTTGCTTTTATTAACACGATTAAGCATTTGCCCACATCGTACTACAAAAGGACTTATCTTTTCAAAAATAAACCCATTTTGAGACAAGAAAGTTCGATTATATTTTCTTGTAGCCAATACTTGAGTAAAACTCACCATGCGAATATGCTAAACAAATTTCTTTGAGTATTCCGAAAATGACCCCACATGTTCAATTAAAACACACATACATATATTCATTTTTCTTCATATAGACGTGAAAGAACTGTGTCTTAGGCTCGAGTTAGAGACGAACAAGACGGAAAAGAGTGCCAAGTTCAATATTTTAAGATACTGTCCCAATATTCGTCTCATATACAGTCAAGGGCACCGATCCTGGGGGGCCGAGAAAGCCCGGGCCCCCCAAAGCTCATGTGGGCCCCCTAGTGTATTTATGAATATACAATATTTGGCATAATTTGAATGCAATTTGTCTTAACATCCTCATATACTCGTATATACCTTCTCAGTCTGAATACCCCCTCCCCAATTTACAGAGAAATCGGCACCCTTGTGTACAGTAAATGAAGAAAAAGTTCCATTTAGGATAGTCTGCTATACTGGGAAAAGAAAAACGTATGCATTGTAAGTAAAAACGTAGATTACAAACGTTAATTCTGCAGTTTTTGGACTTAACGTACAACCCAATGTAACACCCAGGGTCGTGCCGTGGAAAATCAGCGCCCGGGGCGAAAGTATACGACGGCGTCCCCATACATATATTTCAAGCAATTTTTCCTATCTTTTTCCTCTTTTCTCCCGAATTTTTCGTCCCCCTTACTTTGGCACCCGGGGCCGTCGCCCCGCTCGCCCCCCTCTCCACGGCACGGCCCTGGTAACACCCTGCAGCAAACGTATAACTGAAAACGTATATTTTATACGTACTTTCCGAATAAGTGTTCCGAATAAACGTACTTTCCGTACGAAAGGAACAACTGTATATGGGCGGTCAGAATCTAACATACAGACGAACTTATATAACATATAGCTGACGTATGTTATATACGTATGCGTATGTAATATACAGAAGAGTGTTAGATGTCAGACTTCCTGCAGAGGCATGATGTAACATCTAAGCGGGAAAAGGGCAGTACGAATGTAGCATATGGGTAACTTAATTCATACAGATTTTCATAGTAAACATAAAGATTCCGTATATACCGCTGCCCGAATAACGGATTTTTCTCAGTGTATGAGATTCAATCATATAGTCTCCTAAATATGAAGTCAGTAATCTGTAGCCTAACCTAACGACGCTTCTTAATAATAATAATAATAATAATAATAATAATAATAATAATAATAATAATAATAATAATAATAATAATAATAATAATAATTACTGAGGCAGCTGTCTCAATAGAGCTATGGATTCTTATTCTGGAAGTCATGGGTTCCTGCAGTGGAATAATTTGACCGCGGTTTTCAAGGATTGTCCTCAGTCTTACCAGGCAAGTGATGGGATAGTATACATAGCAAACAAGTCCTAGCGATATTTTCCCAAATTTTCTCTTTATTATTGCTGTTCTTGCATAGGTCTGTCACCTGAAAATTGATTTGACTCTTATTATTATTATTATTATTATTATTATTATTATTATTATTATTATTATTATTATTATTATTATTATTATTATTATTATTGGGAAATGGATAAAATAATTCTCAATACCTTGAACAATAGCCGAGCCTGGATCTTCTGATTGCCTGTTACATGCTCTACCAATTAAAGTACTAAGCATACTCATTTGGTAGATGGCCATCACGAAGTCCGGGTTTAACTTTCAGCCGAAGTACACTATTAAAAATGTTTTATAGAAATTAAGAACAGTGCTCTTACCTATGCACCGAGACATTTAGTTCTTGAAGTCAGATTTAGAAGTGAGAGGAAAAGAAAATGAAATATTTCAGTTTAACATTCCAGGAATACGCCCTTTAGGCTAAGGGAGACTATGATTAAAGCAAGTTAATACTTATGGAAGAATTGGTGGCATGAGAAAGTGGGAGGTGAGATATCCCGAGAAAACCCATTGTCCATCGGAAAACTTACTTGTTCGAGGATCGAGCCAGGAACCTCACGCACCAGAGGTAAACGCTGTACCACTGAGCCACCGTGACCCCTCAGAGAGAAAGACAAACCATTACTTCTCATTTGGAGAGCCGCTTCAACAAATAAGAATGCGTCTCTGCCTATTTATGTACTATCCTCTACTTTTTAAATTATGTGTTTGGCCTTTTTCTGCTTTCATTTGTAAATCAGGTCCTTTTGAAAACTGACCATAACATTGCTCCTCTTGATTAAAAGAGAATCATATGTATAAAAACCTTCTAGAGGTGAGATCCGAACACAGTTTTACACATTTTTTACTTTGCGACGATTGATTGAAAAGTAGATATTTCTAGAGAGGAAGGTATGGTACACGTGCTGGTATCTCGTCTCGTAGGTAACTCTAGGTTTGCTACGGATCTCGATCAGTGACGACGCCAGAGGGGGCAAAAGGGTCAGGTGTCCCCCTGGCGGCTACGTCTGCCTTTCAGATATGTTGTTACGTAGGTCAAGTAATATATATATATATATATATATATATATATATATATATATATATAATATGACAAAAAAGTAATTGCCTCCTCAAAGTTTTTCTCTGTTCCTTTTTTAACCCACGAAGAAATAAAATTGTCATCATTAATCGGACCAATGCGATCACCGTTCTTTCAGAGCTCAATTTTCTGTATTAACTTTTTAATTTTTCATTATTTTTTTTTTTTAAAAAGATTATCATTCTCTTGACATGAACAGTGATAACAGTTTCCTTTTACAATATTAAATATTATGTTGTTTGTTTAACGTTTCTTGCAGAAACTTGGAATACCGTATAAACACATCAACTTTAGCCGGGAATTAAACGCGGGTCTCTCACATGGAAAGTTATACCACTAATAACCGTATAGTCACAAGTAAACCCAGGAGATATTTTCTAACAACTTGAAAGTTTTGTTTCAATTTGAAATGTAACGCCCCTGTCTCACTTCATTCTGACGTTGCATGTGAGACATGAATCTAACATAACATCGAAATAACACGGAACAAGGCCTTCTGACAATAATAAACCTTATGCGTATTCTTGTCAATCAACACGCATTAATATACGAGAACAGAATTTCTGTAGAACAAAATTATTCTGCATGCTGAGATTGAACATCATGAACTGAAATGTGGGACTGTCTTTCTTTTTAATGAATCATAAAAAGCTTCTATAAAAATGATCAAATCCTCGTTTATAATAGCATTTGCAGTATGTAATGGTGTATGTAAAACTTTCTCTTCTCAGCATAGTGTGTGTTTCACACGAGATTACTAAAGCGTTTTCACACATGCTTCCTTCTCTCTGAGTGTTAAATGGATCGCTAAGCTAATTAACCGTAGCGTCGTTGATTGATTTTGTACTAGGATTCAAGTTAGTTTCCTGTCGGCATGTACATTTATCCTACGCTTACATGTAGTTTTAATTAAAGTTCTTTTTCTCCCCTTGTGTGAAAAAAAATATAAGCTATATAAAATTGGTAAACGTTACTCTCAGAGACCGAAAATCAATTAAAACACATGATTTTGAATTTATCATTTGAATTACAATGTCCGTAAAAGATGTTTCTAGACAAATGAGCTTCGTTTTACATTGTAAAAGTACGGTAACAAATTCAAAAATGAAACCCGTCATAGTAAATCTATAACTTCCAGTTGTAATAAGATCAGAGACGGAATTTTAAGATAAATTTACACACAGTGTGTCGTTCCCATTAAGTTTATATTCAGGCCTTGACATTTAAAATTCATTGTGTTGTCATTTTTAATTCACACATGACATGCCGTGCCCCGACAGGCCATCTTGAAGAGAAACTAGTCCGGTTGTGGATTATCGGCCGTGATACTTCGGCTTTCTTCGGAGCACGCGAAGCGACACGAAGTTGACTAGAACAAAAGGAAATGGTGTATAAAGTACTAACACCACAACGTGGTATGTGTTAAAGGTCGCGGCTGTGGGACGCAAGACGGAACATGGCAGGAGTATGCTTGGGGCATGGCACACTAAGTGTGAATTAATCTTTATTCTTTAGACGCTGAAGCCATATCAGAAAGCTACTTTTTGCAAACTTTTACTTTTTTCTCTGTATAAATATGAATTTTCAAACCGGAAGTGATAGTAGATTTCTGCAACTTCCGTTTGCATGAGAGGAACAAAGTGGGAAGTAAAATATATTCCTCAAAGGTTTAATCGATTGCAGAAAACTGCTTCTTGCTATCTCTGTTACCATGTTTACTCTAGAGAAAATCAATCAAAAAGGAAACACTTCTAGTTATCTACTACCGTTTTGGATCTATGGCGATCAATGTTGAACCCCCCCCCCCGCCCCAAAAAAATGTTAATTTCTACCAGTTCTGGTTTAAATAGAGAGTTAGTAGAGAAAACTAAGCTCATGTTTGGAACAGCGAATCGATTTGAAAAGTCCACTTGCCGCTGTCTGTTACAATTTTAGCTCTATCAACATTGAAACAAAAATAGGTCTATTTCTACCACTTCCGGTTCGAATAGAGGGTTACAGAGTAGATACAGTATCTATTCTTAAGACGCTGAATCTATTCCAGAAAACCGTTCTTTTCTGTATGGAATTCAATATTGAAACTAGAAGTTGTAGTAGTAAAGTTCTATCTCTTCCGCGTTTTTGTAGAGATATACAGATGATATTTTTCTTCAAACTCTATATCAGTTCTTGAAATATCGTGTCTTGTTACCTGTTACCGTTTTCGTTTTATGGCGGTCAACATTGAAACAGAAAATGGTTTATTTCTACCACTTTCGGTTAAAGAGAGGGTTAATGGATAAGATGGAAGTTATTCTTGAGACACTGAATCGATTAAACAAAACTCTTCTCGTTAGCTCTTCCTGTTTACCGCTCCGATACTTGTTGAGAAACAGAAAGACGGACGAACATAGCCGTTCTATGAGATTTCCAATACGTATGCGTAGCAAAGTTTGAAAGTCAAAAAAACGTACCATATGAGTATAAAAAGAGAATATGTCTTATTCCATTGTATTAGATATCCGTATATTGCTTTTATTGAACTTCCATATGCGTCGTTTCAGTCTCATTTACTAGTGGGAACATAATGATACTGAAGCATCTATTTACCTGCTGGAGGTTAGGTGGGTAGCCTACATTTTAAGTCAACAGGGTCACGGTGGCTCAACGGTAGAGCAGTTAACGCTGGTGTGTAGGGTCCCTCGTTCGATCCCTTGCCAAGTAAGTTTGTGGCAGACAACATCGTGTCCTTGAGTTTTCTCAGGGTATTCTCGTTCCCTCTAAACACATTAATATGAACCATAGTTGTAGCTTGAATCTATTGCTTCTTTCTAAATTCCAACATATTAGAAGAAAAACTTCCGAGGAAAATAATATGGTATCCCATTTACCGCGATGGACCGAAACTCACCTACCAGCTATACCTACTACTAGAGAAAACCAAACCAACGAGTAGGAGTTTACCAGTATCTCCAATAGCAGTACCGGAGCGTTAGTGCTAGCTCACATGTCCAGTTTGGTGCCAAGAAATGTACCGAAACGGCAAAGTACCGAACCCAAGATATAACCACAATCTGACAAACCTCAACTCATGATCTGTGAACCGCTAGAAATTAAAGAGAGCTAAAATTCAAGCCCTGCCTACCTGAGAATAAGGCAAAGGCACTACGTGCATGTAACCAATAACTTGAAAATGTGACGAACCTCCTCATTTTATTACATAAGAAGTACTCCTCTCCACTGGTTTGGTCGCTAGCGTGCGCGGCAACCAAGAAGAAAGTTAAGATTTGTTAGCTGATTCGCAGTATAGCCTCCTAACGCACCGTTACGGGGAAAAGTGTACAGCTAGGTAGGAGATTGGAAAATGGGTAGCACCTCGACGAAAAAGAGGATCAATTCTGGAAGAAAAGTGACAGAGACAATACCAATCAGCGTCGTCGTGGTAGAGAGGACCATTCAAGAAAGCAAATGCAGCATATTCTCTGAAATGGAGGCTACCATAGGACAAACCAAAAACATCCTGCATGGCATCGTGCACAACCACTTACAGTTGGGAAAGGTCAGTGCAAGATTGGTTCCAAATTTCTTGTCTGCAGAGCAAAAACAACCTGTGAAGAGAATTTTCCAACGCCTTGATCACGCTCCCGAAGATTACATGTCTATGCTTGTGACTGGTGATGAGACCTGCCTCCATTACCAATCACGAAGCAGCAATGATTGTAGTGGAAACATCAAGACAGTTCACAGCGAAAGACATTTCGAACAACACCTTCAGTTGGGAAGCGTATGGCTAGTGTGCGGGGACACGAAAGGCACTATCCTGAACAACAGGCTGGAAGGTGGAGTCAAGATTAACAGTGCAGCTTATGTAGAGACCCTCAAACGTTTACCTCGTGCCATTCGAAGGAAGCGGTCAGGAAAATAAGCGAAATGAGTGATTTTGCAATATAATAATGCACGTCCTCATACCAGCCTGAAAACCACTACTGAAATTCATCAAGTAGGGTTTACAGTGCTGCCACACCCTTCCTACTTTCCGGACGCGGTCCCAGCAGTTATAATTTGTTCGGGGCAGTGATAAAACCTCTGCGTTGTCGTCGGTTTGCAGATGCTCATGAAATTGATCAAGCCATCCAAAAAATGGGTAGGTGGAGCTCCAAACAGTTGGGTCCAGGAGGGCAGTGTTCGTAGTTTGAGGGAAATTTCCCTAATTCAGGGGAAATTTTATAGGCAAATTCAGCTAAAAGGGATAAAGGGGAGTTTTTGATAAAACGTGAAAAATCCAAGGAAACTCTCGCGCTGACTGATTGACCAATATAATGCTTAATATTTCTTTGTTCTTCAGAAGTGAATCAATACAATAGCAATAGTTTATGTGTGTGTGTGCATGTGTGTCTGTTCAAAGTAGCATAATATGTATCCATTGTTGGTTGGGTGTGTTTGTACTTTTTGTTTTAAAGAATGAAGAAAATAGTATAAAAATAGAAACAAATAGCAAATGAATGAAACAAATGTGGTTGGTGCTTCCTTTAACCCTGTTAGGATTTAGACTTTTTGACGAAAATTTTATACTTTCACTCAAAGAGCTACTGCTTCCTTACCATTTATCGTGGGATCATGTTCATATCTCGTTTATTATTATTATTATTATTATTATTATTATTATTATTATTATTATTATTATTATTATTATTATTATTTAGAATAAAGAATACTTTTCAACGGTACCACTCACTTGTCCGTATTATACACCAGAAACGATAAAATCGGGAGATTTTTCGACAAAAAAATTGGAAATGTTTGCGCTCCTCTGGCCTAAGCCTCAGTTGACGTAGGGATCTGAATTTTTAAAAAAATACGTTATGTACAAAATACGTGTGCGAAATTTCAATCTTGTACCTTGAAAACTAAGGTCAGTATAACTAGCCTTTTCCAATAGCACCACTAACATGTCTGTATCATACACCTGAACCAGAAAAATTGGGGAAAACATGTTTTTTTTTAATTACCCCATTGGAACACTTGTGCCCCTCGGGAAGGACTCTGCTTCACGTAGGGATCTCAGAAAAAAATGAAAAATACCCAAAGGTGCACACAATACGTATGCGAAGTTTCAATCTGATATCTTGAAATCTAAAGACGTAAAAGAATTTTAAAATTTGCCTTATGAAAAAAGTCACGCCCCTTCCGCCCCACTTGGCGCCGCCAAGTTGGCCATCCGGTTCCAAAACGCATCTGGGATTTCCTTTGGTCCATCCTTGACTTGACCAATAGGAAAAAAACTGCTTAAATACCTGTTATAGAACCTAAATAAGGGGTGAAAAACGATACTACGCCATGTCCTAAAAGGGTTAATCCTAAAAATCCTAAAAGATCCTAAAAGGATTAATTAATCTTTAACATCAGCCATAGAAATTGGACGCTCAACAAACTAGGGAAAATTTGATAAGGAAAGAGAAAATATTTGTGTCAACCGAGGGAAATTTTCTTTCGGAAACCTACGAATACTGCAGGATGGTCTTCTGAAGCTAACACATTGGTGGAAAAAGTGCATAAAAATAAAGAGAGATTATATTGAAAAGGTAGACACATCAGTTGCTGTGTAACCGGTATGAATATGTCTGAAAAATTAAGTTTAAATCATAGGCAGTGTGATCCAGAGATGGTCATTTTTCCTAACCCTCCCTCACCCTCACCCTCAATTGACGCCCCTCATCCTCACCCTCCATCACACTCACCCTCCATTGATGTCCTCCCCTCACCCTCCCTCACACTCACCCTCCATTGACGCCCTCCACTCACTCTCCCTCACACTCACCCTCCATTGACGCCCTCACACTCACCCTCCCTCACACTCACCCTCCATTGACGCCCTCCACTCACCCTCCCTCACACTCACCCTCCATTGACGCCCTCACACTCACCCTCCCTCACACTCACCCTCCATTGACGCCCTCACACTCACCCTCCCTCACACTCACCCTCAATTACTTTATCGCCCTCACCCTCCAACGCCCTCACCCTCAACTACTAAAATGAGGGTGAGGTGAGGGTGAGGGCGGCCCTCCTGAGGGCAAAACCCTAAAGATGAACAGATCATGTGATGCTTTGTATTTACCAAGAATTCGCGGTATTTACGGTTGAAGACACAGCACAGAGGGATAAAATAATTCTTGGAAATGCTGTCTGTTGTCAAAAAGCAATAGAATTTTTGCAGCTGTTACTGCTGTCCACATCGAAGGAAGAAGGTATGAATGTGCATTACAGTTAGAAAAAAAAAAAAAAAAAGCTGAAGCAATGAATATAACATTTTCGCACTTTTCTTTCTTCTTCCTGGCCGAAGTCTATATGAATAGTTAACAGATTCCAAGTAACTTTTTAAGCAAAATATAACACTTGTTATTATCCTGGTGCACCTTTGGTCCACGTGGTCCGGGTTCAAATCCTGGTGGGCGAAGTTTTAAACGCATTACGATAATTAAGATTCCACCTTAAACTGTAGGTGTAGATCTGGTGGTGAAAAGGGACGATAAACTCAAAACCTTTGTAAATCAGTAATCGAGTAAAGTTTGGCCTTTAGATTCTACAATGTTTCTATAGAATATTGTATTAATATGATCGTAGTAAGAAATGGGAAAAGAAATAGTGGCAAGCAGGAGAAAAGGCAGGCAGGTATTGAAGAAAGAAAAAGAATACTGTCTCCTAAAAGTATTTTTCAAGCAGTGTTCTGTTTGGCCAACTGCATTATAATTTTCATAATGTATGTTGGCTATTTCATTTTATTTTATTATGTTCGTAAATAAATAAAATAAATAAATAAATAAATAAATTTGTAAACATACATTATGAAAACCATAATGGACTAAGCCAAATAGAGCATTGCTTGAAAAATACTTTTAGGAGACAGCCTCCCTGTACTGACAGAAACCCATCGGTTCGGAGAAGAAATCTTACTGTTTCAACAGAGCTAGTGGTGTAGTGCATGGTAAAGCGAGAGATTTTATTATTATTATTATTATTATTATTATTATTATTATTATTATTATTATTATTATTATTATTATTATTATTATTATTATAAAATATTTTTATCGCCTTATTCCTTATCAATTTCGATTGCAACTAGCATGAGAAATTCTCAATTTTGAAAATCAGATTTTTAAAACTAAAGTTAACCCGGATTTTTTTCTTTTAAATCTGGAATGGAATAGATGAACTCACGTCTGAGTTTGAACCCAAGAAATATGGCTATAAGGAAACTCACAAAGTATGCACCATACTACATCAAAATATTTTTTTTTTTTTAAAAAAAAAGCTTTTCCGATGGCAATCGTAGAACACATTTACAAACTAATAGTAGAGCCACTTGTACACCACGTGAAGTATGCGGAATCTTGCTGAGGTTTTCCGCTTCAAACTTGCTCTGTTTCGGAGATTTTAACCATACCAAAACTGTTCTTTTTCGGCTTGGGAAAGGAATATCATTCTATCTGTGTAGCTGTGTACATTTGAATTCGACATGGACAATATACCAATTGTAGATTTGGTCTTACGTGTGATAGTAATGCATACAATTGTGTTAGGCGTATATTACTACACGCTAATGGGAGAAAGAAACGGACGTGGATGAGTTACTGGATCCGGCGTCATCATGGACACGGGATTTATTCCATTCTTTTTTCCAGAACTAAGACTACAAGGCTCATTATCGTACCAAATTTTGTTTTCGTTCCTTATCCATTAGTTCTTTTTCGTTTCTCAACAGTATTAACGTTCATTGCATCCATTTCTTATATGCAAGAGTGCATAAAATTATGTTTACTAGTATAATATGTCACAAAATAATAGGAGAGGTATCAAAACGGATATCACAGGAAAAAATAGATGTAGAAATGAGAAGTTCCCATCCTATCTTAGATTGTGGAGAATATAAATACTAACGTGTCCATACAAAAATTTGCTGAAACTACAAAATGTTGGTACTCACGACTAAAGCAAAACCACAAGTTATCTTCCGTGAAATAAAAGAGCTTGGGCCAATGTTAGAAAAAACCTTATCTATAGCATATGTACATATGGGAAATAGAGAACCATATAGAGCCAAAGAAGAAACAAAATGTGAAACTATCAACTCAATTTTTTTTTCACCTGTAGTTATCCAGGACCGCAATTAGGGGTTAGTAGACGGAGTACGTGCCCCGGGCGCCGGATTGAGAGGGTGCAAAACGAAGGTTTTTTTTTTTTTTTTTTACTGTAGCTATATATTTACGTTTTACGTTGGGGAAGGGGGCGCCAAAACAAGATCTCGTCCCGGGCGCAAAATAGCTTAGTTACGTCTCTGAAGTTATCAACTCACAGAGTTTAATGTCCCTTGCATTCTTCATTTACAGTTCTAGATCTGTAGTTCTATAGTAATTCATCATGCTGAATAGAAGTCTAAAATCAAAATTTCCTTATCATTGTTGCTTTTTCAGTAATACAGGGTAGGGTGTTACATAAGTACAGACACATGTTCAAAAAAAGTTCTCTGAGAATGAAATAGTGATTAAGAAGTTACTGGTTTATATTATGTTTTGTAGTGGGTGTCTTCGTTGTCTCTACTGATACATAAGCAGTCGTCTAATAACATACTGGTTCATGTTTTTCTTGATTTCTCATTCATGAAGACCTGAGTTTTAAGTAGGGGGCCGCGGTGGCTCAGTGGTAGTTCACCTCTGGTGCTTGGGGTCGCGGGTTCGATCCCAGCCCTCGCCAAGTGAACTTTGTGGTGGACAAACACCGTGTGCGTGGGTTTTCTCGGGGTTCTCCCGTTTCCTCCCACTTTCTTCATTCCACCATTTCATTCATTACTCATTATCACCGTCTCCTTTAGCCTAACCGGCATAATCGTGGGACGTAAAACTCAAAGTTTTTTTTTTTTTTGAGTTTTAAGTAAGTAGAAGTAACAGCTTAACCTCACAAGAATCAAAGTTAGTATTAGATTGGATTCATTGGAAGAATAAACACTGGTGGAAAATCTTGTTAATCTCTGAAAATCGAAACTGATAGTGTTGCCAGATATTACATTGGAAATTTCCTTTTCTAAATATATGCCGTGTTCTGTATATATGTATACATGAACTTAGGTAATTTCGTCACCGGAAATTTTGCCACCGTAAATTTTGTCACAGTAGTTTCGTCACCGGTAATTTCGTCACCAAAATATTAGCATGTAGGTTATTTCGTCACCAAAACATTCATTGCTCTTGTACCGTTCTGTGAATCCAATCTCTTGGACCTTTCTCCACGTTTAGTGAGTCAGGTGAAAAAAAAGCAATGCTGTACACGAGTTGAGTTTCCGAAAGTTGTCTTTAAAGTGTGCCTTTCCGCTATCTCGAAATCCATAACCACAGTTACAGGGTTCGGGTATTCACTAAATTCACTGCACTGATGCACCACCGCACAAAACAGTTCTTCATATGAATGTTGTGTCTTGCTCTGCATTAAGGCATACACCTAGTAAAGGAAGTATCACCTCAAATAACATATAGGGCCTACTTTTTTTTTTTCCTTTTTAAGGAGCCATTGGAAAGTAGTCCATCCACCATCCATGTTTCACTTCTCAATAGCTCCATAAGGCTATATTTAAAGGAAATTGTTAGAAATATTTACAGTATGTTTTTTTTCCTTTATATAAATTTGCTTTCTTGACATATATATCCAATAACAATTTGGCCAATGTTTAATCAGAGTTGAAATATTGAAATATAACATTCTTCTTTCAATAGCTCCTAAAAAAAGATCACTCTTTTCACATGACTCAGTTAACGTGGATGAAGGTTCAAGAGTTTGGGCTCAGAGAACGGTACAAGAACGATGCAAATTTCTGTCTAGTTTGCGGGAAAATGAACGGATTGGCATATCTTCCCATATTTGTTTGCAATTTTCTGTTCTGAAATTTTGATATTGGCGAAACTTAATATTTGTAAATAGTGATACACCCAACAGTTCCCCACGTTGCCTTTGCTTTTAACATTTGCTGAAGCTGGCACTATTTTCTTGCACTGGTGCTTGCTCCTGCGTCGAGTACCCGAAACTTAAATTTTGCAGAGTTCAACGTCAACCGAATTGTTTTCCAAGTTTGATTAAAATAACGTAAGTTGTTTAGGTCATTTACTTTGCCTCTACTTAGTTCAAGAAAGATGAAAAAATAACCATGACAAAATTTCCTATTTGATAATATTTCTGACAGAATCACTAAAAACTTTTATCTCTTATCTCAAATACGATATACAAAATATGTAACTATTTATTTAATATTACTACTACTACTACTACTACTACTACTACTACTACTACTACTACTACTACTACTACTAATAATAATAATAATAATAATAATAATAATAATAATAATAATAATAATAATTATTATTATTATTATTATTATTATTATTATTATTATCATTATTATTATTACTATTATTATTATTATTATTAGTAGTAGTAGTAGTAGTAGTAGTAGTAGTAGTAGTAGTAGTATTATATTTCGATTTGCTTCAGTTGAAGATTAAAGAAAGCAATTTCAAAAACGGTTTCTATTCATTCATTGTACTTGTATTATGTTCTAAAAGACACTGGTGATGAAATTATCATGACAAAATTTTCGGTGACGAAATTACCTATATGGTAATATTTTGGTGACAAAATTACCGGTGACGAAATTACCCTGACGAATTTTCCGGTGACAAAATTACCGTCGTCCATGTACACATACCGTATATGCCGTCAATATTCTTAATACTTAGAAGTGTCATGTACTTATGGGACACCCTGTATTACTGAAAAACTATGCTTGGTAGCGAAATTCTAATTTCAAATTTGAATTCAGAGTAGTGAATTATTACAAAAATATGACCCTTGTGAAACTGTGTTATTAATTAAGATAGTTTTCATTCCACCAAATTTAAACCAAAAATGGTGCTCTTTTTCACCTTTCCACCTACCAATTTCATTACTTTTTTCCACCAAAAAATCCTTTCGTTTTTTTCGCTCCGTGGCTTTTTGGTGGTGTCCTAAATTCAGAATGAGGACAGATTGTATTAAAATTTGCAGAACTACTCCTAAAATTAGGCCAAACTTACAGAAAAGTCGAGATTTTGTGGAGGGGAAACCCAGTGTCCAACACAGCATACGCCCCTGACCTCAGCAATTTTGAAGAAATGTGTTATTTTCTTCAACTCCCCTCAGCTCTAACACACTAATTTTTCATGTACATCTGTAATTTTGTCAAATTAATTTCGACTTGAGAGCATCAAAGATGGATTTACGAGATGCTTACATATTTCCCATTAATTACTATATCATCTATGAGGTTTTCATATATATATCTGTGAATTCATGTGCCAGTGTTATTTTAAATTTGTATACAAGCCTATATTAATACAGGGTGTCAAAAAATCAACTGAAACTTCGGGAGATGAGTGTTTATATCAAATGAAAGTTAAAGGTTTTAATACATATAGGTCTTAAAACGAGTTCTTTCAGTATTATAAGCCGAAAAAGAATAAGCGGTTGAAAAAAATTAGGCAATACCTAGTATTCCCTCTTATCTAAATACCCACGTTTCACAATCCTCTGATATCAACGTAACGATTTGTAAAAAGTAACTTAGTGTACGAGGATACACTTTTAAATACTAATTGGGTACTCTTTTCGTGGATACCAGAAGACTGTTCCACACAAATAATTATTACTAGCGCATACGAGTTCCTGCGAAATCCGTCGAATCACGTGCGATAGACTCCACAACTTTTGTGCTAGTGTTTTTAAAATGTGATTTTCCTCATTTTTTGGCGGATTATAAATTTGAAAAGAGACATTTTTTGACCCACAGTATGTTCATCAAAACTTTTTTTTTTTCATTTGATATAAGAAATAACGTTCCAAACTTAGTAGGTTGATTTTTTGACACATTGTATATTAAGCTGGGTAGTATGTGGAAATAACAAATCGAATATTTTTTAGGTATATTTCAAAGAACCAAACCTATTTCAAAAATACAAGGGTGGGGTGAACTGTCCCCTCTTGCTCTCTGCTGCAGGCAGTCATAGTCGAGAGTCTCATATTCCATATAAACATTATTTTTTTTTTTCTAGTGAAGGGCAAGTTTTATTTTCGTAGACAGTCACAGTAGACACTGGATTAAGATTCAAGGCGGGCATTGTTTTGCTCGCAGTCTTTGTCATAAAGAGCCTTCAAAGTTCTGAAAAGAAAACTATTTTTATCTTCATACCAGAAATGAGCACGCAGTATAACGTATTGTTCCATCTGGTGGAGTATGAACCTTTGAGATCTAGAAAGAAGAACTTGAAAGTAACGTTATCGTAGTATTAATCTAACATAAATACGATAAACATTCTTTCTTTGCCGACAGGAAGACCTGGTGATTCATTCCGGTGGCATTGAAAGAAAGAACTAAACTAAAACTACACTGATGACGAATTCCATTAGACATACAGAGGTAAAGGTTCTTTACATTGTACCTTCCCTTCCCATCCGAGGTGTTTGGGCTAACAAAGATAATGAATGAGAGTAGTACAGAAAATGGGAAAAATTGAACGTGACTCTGTTGTTAAGCCAAGTTCGTTGTTTAAAACTAGCTTTAGTCTGTGTCAGTATAGCAGTAAATCTATTTTGTAGCATGTATATAATAATAATAATAATAATAATAATAATAATAATAAGAATAAGAATAAGAATAAGAATAATAAGAATAAGAATAAGAATAAGAATAAGAATTAGTTGTTGAATCAAACAACTCAGACACAATTGCTTTTAATAGACCCAGTGAATAGGCCTATAGGTATTGTGACAACTTAAGTAACCTGGATTGCAATCAGGAGCGGATTAAAGGCGGAGCTAATGGAGCCCAGGCTCAGGGGGTCCCCTAAAATTTCCCTCTTTAATACTAAAATACATCAATCAACTTATTATAGTATAGGCTTCAGATCCATGCTAATTTCTTTTCCCGCTCGCTAGGCTTGCGGTATCGCTAGAGTTAAGTCTTCTTCCACCAGCTTGGGCTCGTGCCTGCAAACATCAGACTTTCGTGGCACCGCCGGGCGTGGATAAATAAACTGATTGATGTGATGAATAAACAAATAAATTCAAACATCATTCACACAGAAGACCTTCAAATTCGGAACTTTGATCACAGTGTAACCTTGTACAGGTTTACTATTTGTATATGATTTTTCTCCTTTTACTCTATTAGTGTTTTTACAGGGACTGTTGACCATTTGGCTCGTATTCGGCACTTATGTGTTACACTAAAGTATATAGGCATTTAACTGTTAATAATGAATGTAATTAAACTAATTATTGTAAACTTGGAGCACATTAAAATGTTACAGCATACTCCTCGGTGTTTCGATAAGCCTATGAGGCTGTGGAAGACAGCAAAGAAAAGTTATGCGCTGAAATTATTCGTAACATAGGGCCCTTTGAAATAGTCGGCTGCAGGGTCCCAAAAACCTTAATCCGCTCTCAGTGCTATGCGCAGAGACGTACGCAAGAATTTATTTCGGGAGGGGGCCAAAGCATTTCGGGGGGGGATGTCCAAACACAGTTTCAGGCTAAATTATACTAAACTTTGTATCTAAAATTAGACTAAATTGACAAAAAAGTCCGGATTTCGAGGGGGGTTCCGGACCTCAAGGACCCACCCCATGCGTACGTCCTTGGCTATGCGCACAAAATATCCACTTTTTTTTTTAGAAATAAAGGGGACCGCGGTGGCTCAGTGGTAGAGCGTTCACCTCTGGTGCGTGGGGTCCCTGGTTCGATCCCAGGTCGCGCCAAGTGAGCTTTGTGATGAACAGACACCGTCTGCGTGGGTTTTCTCGGGGTTCTCCTGTTCCCTCCCGCTTTCTTCATTGCACAGTTTCATTCATTTCTCATCATCACCGTCTCCCTTAGCTGTGGCGCATAATCCTGGGACGTTAAACTAAATATATTATTTTATTTCATTTCATTTCTTTAGAAATAAAGCTTTTCGTGCCTTTCTTTCAATATGTCTGATTTACAATTGGTAGAGAACATAGATTAAAAAAATCTAAAATAATGGTTGCCAAATGTTTGTTGATATTCAACTTTTGGTGAAAAAAACTTAAGAGATGCAGAAAGAAGATATTGAAGTTATGACTTTATATAACACCATATTTATAAATGAAGGACGGAACATACTTCGGATATAAGGCCCCATGGGTATGGGCGTGATCTGCACGATCATTGACTGTTTGCATTCAACAAGTAGTGGCGTAACTAGGATTTTTAAAAAGGGGACTGAAAAACCATTTCGGGGCCAAGGTACCCAACACTCCAAAATTCCATTGTTTCGGTATTTTAGGTTTATCTTTAATCAAGAACATAACACAATTTGCGAGCATTTGGGGCAAAAGAATTGTGGTTACTATCTCAGTCTTGCACATTTTTAGCAACATAGTCATGTTTGTTTTATTCTTTATTAAATTAAAGCTATTGTTTCTCAAAATAACTCGACAAGATTCGAGACGAGACAGGGTTCTTCCAACAGAAAAAGATACATTTTTCGAGGCATCACTTTACACAACATATTTTCGAGGCGAGACAACCTCTAATCTTGTCTCGTGCGCATCCCTATTTGCACGTAATAATATTAGAATACAGTAAAAAAAGAAAATATTAGTTACCTTATAAAGTAATCAAACCTTAAAAGTCACCTATTTAAAATTTGCCCTGTGAAATAGTTCATATTTTAAGGGGGCTATTCATATAGTAACAGAATATTAATAATCAACGATCAATTACTCTGTGAAGTTGAACTGTGTAAATTTAGGACTATAATTGTATATGTAAATCATTATAAATACAATTATGTTTTATATTTAATTGAGCTGAACTGTAATTAAAAAAAGTTGAACTGTGTAAATTTAGGACTATAATTGTATATGTAAATCATTATAAATACAATTATGTTTTATATTTAATTGAGCTTTTCTTCCTATCGCGGAACTTATGTCCAGTACGGAATCGAACCCGGATAACCCAAAGATCTCTGCTTCAGATAATCGCTGGGTAGAAATGTCCTCCTTCAAATAAAATGAAATGAAATATTCAGTCTAACGTCCCATGATTATGCTCCGAAGCTAAGAGAGACGATGATGATGAGAAATGAATCAAATGGAGGAATGAAGAAGGTGGGAGGGAACGGAAGAACCCCGAGAAAACCACCGCATACGGTGTTTGTCCACCACAAAGTTTACTTGGCGCTCCTTCAAATAAAGTACAGCTACAAATAAAACATTTTCTACCCTAGAAGAAAGAATCTCCTTTACATTGTTCCGTCCATTAAATGTACATATTAACAATTACTCTACTGAAACCATCCCTGCAACTAGTGATGTGAAGTGGAAAATTTTCCGCTTAAAACTTCCCATTTCTGAAAATTTTCCATTCTAAACAAATATTCACTATCAAGTATTAACTCCACATTAAGCCATGATATTGATTGAATCCATGAATAGAAATATGACATTACAGCAAATTATAATCTTCCAACTTTCTAGGTACTGTAATGGGAAAATATATAAATATTACTGAGTACCTGGTAATAAACCTAGTATTTGATAACACAAGAAGTATATGATAGAACAAGCGAGTATCGTTCTACAGTATGAAACTACGGTAAACTTCCAAACTATACAAATTCAATAGTAAAACTGGAAATAGTAGAAACCGGAAGTAGTTGATTTTTACCACTTACGGTTTAAATATTAGGTTGTCGAAGGAGATGGGACTTATTATTGGAACGACGAATCGTTTCCCGAAAACCGTTTCTCAATAGCTCTTACCGTTTTTGAGTTATGACCAATATTGTTAAAACCAGAAGTGGTTCAACATAGCTTCTGGTTTAACTCGAAGATTGGTGAAAGAGATGGAACCTATTATTGGGATGCTGAATCGATTCCCGAAAACCGCTTGTCGATAGCACTTACCGTTTTAGGTCTAGGGATATCAATATTGAAACCAGAAGTAGTAGTGAATTTATACCACTTCCGATTTTAGTGGAAATACAGGAGCACAGGTGGTTTGTCTCCTTAAGAATTAAATCGATTTCTGAAAACTCTTTATCGCTAGCTATGTTTTATATTCGTTTATGAGTTATGAATATGTTTGTTGAAACCAGATATGGTCGACTTCTACCACTTCCCGTTTAAGTAAGATTGTTGAAAGAGATGGAACCTATTCTGGCAATGCAGAATTGATTCCCGAAAACCGTTTGTCGATAGCTCTTACCCTTTTAAGTTTATGAAAATAAATATTGAAACCTGAAGTAGTAGTGGATCCTACCACTTCCAGTTTTAGTAGAAATGCAGGAGTTAAGGTGGTTCGATTCATATCCACCTATTTCCGAAAACCGTTTGCCGATCGCTATTACCGTTTTTTTACTCGTGGTCTTTAATTTGAAACCGGAAACTTCCGATTTCTACCACTTCCGGTTTAACAGATTGACTGCCAAGGTGATTTGAGGGTACCTGTTAAGTAGGAGGTTGTTGAAGGAGATGCAACCTATTATTGGGATGCTGGATCGATTCCCGAAAACCGCTTGTCAATAGCTCTTACCGATTTTGATGTGATACCTGTTGACAGACAGACACACAGACGAACAGAGCCGTTCTATAAGACTTCCCTTTGATATGCATAGCGTAGTTTGGAAATCTAAAAGTAGGTACCGTAATTGCGGGCTACTTGGACCCTTAAGGGGATACTTGGACCCATACCAAAAATTCGTTTAAAGTCCCATATGCAATGCAATAATGAGTGAGTTCAGAGTTAGATCCGTTAGATGGGATCATAATGCAGGCGTACACACATTGAAACTAGTTCTGTGGTAGGTTACGTTTGAGCAGCATCGGTGAGAAATGTCATTGACAAAAAGAGTGTATAACCGCCAAACTTTTATGTGTGGACACTATTTGCAAGGAAGTGGAACCAATGCTAAGTATACACATAAGTAGTTACATACAGGTTAATGAAACTGACATGGTAAACTTTCTCATATACAATAAGATATGTGCGTAATTGCATTATTTATGAAGTGTGTACATATGACCTGGAAAACCATGGATATTTTGTCCCACTACATCTTTTGTTATCTTTATCCCACCCCATCCTTTGTTATCCTTATCAATGAAACATAAATGTCTGTTGTCACGTGTCACACAAGTAAGGACTTTGTAACGCCCCCATCCGTAGCCTAGCGGACAAGGTGGGAAAAACCAATCCAGCCTGGCCTCAGAAGGGGCTTTACACGAGCAAGCATCCGGATAGCTCAGGCTGTTGTTTCAATTCGGAAATCCAGAGGAGTGATAGTTCATAAATTAACAGTAAATATGTATATATATATATATATAAACAAATAACAACACAACCAATTCAGGAAATAAATGTTTATTACAAATAAATTACAATAATTAATTTGTCTTCTCGCTGCCAAGTCAAAATCTGGATTCAATAAATATTTTATTTCTCAGTTTGAGAAAAGAAAAAAAAATATTTAATATAATTCAAAGAATTGTTCGCTGAATCGTAAATCTTCAAAAATTGAATAATAAAGCAAATTCTTCAGTCAAGTCAGGAACCTCTGAAGTTTGACGCAAATATTCGAGGCCAGTCAAGGACCTCTCACACTTAATTCCAATATGAATACTCAAGGCCAGTCTAGGACCTCTCTTGTCTAGTACTAATATATTCCTTTCTTTAAAAATAAGAAATAAATTCGTACCTTTAATCGAGTGAAGATTTCCCTTTCTTACAAACCGAAGGAAAAGTTTCATAAATTCTTATCATAAAAAGAAATTATTCTTATTAATTTGTCGCAATTTAGTTTGAAAATAGAAAATTCCCGACGAAAAACAACCGCAAACAACTTTGCTATACTCAATTGAATGCGTTCCAACATCGAAACATCTGAAACACAAACCGGTCAAACATACTCCAAACAGTACGAACAAGTCAAACGAAGTTTTCTTTTTTAAAAAAAAAAAGAATCAAATTTTACTATCAATTCTTCAGAATTCAAAAACAGCATTAATAAGCCTTTCGGATTTTACTCTTTGAATCAAAAACATGAATTTCAGACCTGTAATAAACATAGGATGAATAGCACATTTCATAGGTTTCGGGTACAAATCCCTCCACCTTTGTTCCCCTGGATTTGCCGAGCTTATTCACGATAATTATTCCACTGATAACCTAACCAAATGGAGCCAACAAGACAACCCACAGAATACACATAAAGACGTAGACAGACAATCTAATAAAAAAATTGAAAATTAACTCACCTCTGAAAATCCACGTTTTTACCTCAACTTTCTGTAGTTTCTCTGCCCTCAATCGTCCTGGACCCTCTTATCAAAACAAGAATATTCCACTGTAACGTGAGGTTATGCTCAGGATTCAATTTAAATGATCTCAATTCAATTAGAAACTCAATTGAGAAAATGGGACGTAGATCCACAATTTCCCACATTCACGAAATCGAGAAAAAAATATATACACAATTATAATTACGTGATTCTGAGTATTACTCATGCACCTTTCTGCAATTTGCTTGCTAATAGAAGCAGAGAGAACTAAACCAAGCCTCCCTTCCAACACTTTTATCGAATTTCCAAGCAACACTAGTTTCACTAATTTTTCAAAAATACGCAAATACACTAAATATTGCAGAAAATGAAATATCACTATAATCATAATCCTCACTTGTAATGGATATTCTTATTTCCTTCTATAACACACTCTTCTACAAACGAAGACTTCAATACAAGAAACGTGAACCAACACGAAACGTCCATTTAGATTCATAATCCATTCGAACAGCTTAATCCTTCCAGATGTTACCCGTTCATACAAAACAGCCCAAGTCAGCTAGCCGAGGCCAGCTACTTACGGCCGCAAAGCCGTGACCATGCGCAGTCAACGACCAGCGCATAAGCCAAGACCTTGATATTTCTCGGTTACGAAAGGCAAAGGAAATCTTCTCCCAAACGTTATTTTTACATTTAATTCTTTCTCTCTAATTTTAAAAAAAATTCGCAGATGATTCTTTTATATAAGCTTATGTCTCTTGCTGTAAAACATAATATTAAATACAATAATAGTAATTTTACCATTTTTCTTATCGAAGATTTTACATTTTTATTTTTATAATTTCTTTTTTTTCCCTGTGACTTGTAACGGGCACGTTACAAACTCGCCGCCCTGGAAAGAAAAATTCTCAAACCAAGAATTTTTCGACATCTTCTTCTTGGCAAGCTACGAAATACAAAAAGATTATAAGACACAAAATTTTTAAACAAACATATATATATACAAGAATCAACTGACCACAAAATTATATATATATATATATACATAGCAAAGTCAAAATTCTAAACTATTTCCAATTTTTCAAAAAATCTTACTTTAATATATATATGAAGTTATTTACTGTTATTTACAAATTCAAAATTTTACTTAAATATATATATATAAAATTAATTACTGTATTTACAAATTTTTTTTTTCTCTATGGCCATAGTAAAATCTATATTTACAAGTAATAAATAATTATTTACAATTTTAAGAAAAATAGCAATAATACGGATGAATTTTTAAATATACTAACATAATGCAATTGCAATTTTATTAAACCATAACTAGACTTAAATTTTTAAGGATAAAGCAAGGTCTTCCAAGGATTTCTAATTTTCGTCCCCCACTCTATCTAGGTTTCTTCTATCTCTATATACCTTTACCTCTGAAACATGAGATCGGCGATAAGAATTGGGAGAATCATTTTCGTCAGATACAAGAATCGTATTTGGAGTCAAGAAACTCCTCACTACAAACGGACCATAATACTTATCGGCTAAGGACTTAGCTATTTTATCCTTCAACGAAGACTTAACGTGAGTCTTCAATAACACCTTATCACCAATACTGAAATTTACAGGGTTTCTTCTTCTCATCATCAGCTTCCGCCGTTTACTCCAGCTCTTTTCCATGTTTTCAATAGCGTTATTCCACAATTCAGCCGATGACTTCCCACCATAGTCTGAACTGACGATGTGCCATCGATTCTCTAACGGTGTAGAATATGGACGTCCGTAGAATAACTCGATAGGACACATCTTCAGCCCCTCATGCTCGCTGATATTCAATGTAAACTGCAATTGCGGAATAAGATTGCTCCATAGATGTTGCCTTTTTGATATATAGGCACGTAACGCCGCCTTTAAGGTTTTTATAAATCTCTCCGCTGCGTTTCCTCCCGGGTGATAGGGACTGAGTCGGATATGACGAATCCCTAGTCCAAATAAGAAGGTTCTAAATTTCTCAGACACAAAGATGGAAGCATTGTCAGTCGATATGGCCTCCGGAAAACCTATTCTACTGAAAATCTCCATCATTTTATTTGACACCACAGTTGAATTTATGGTCCTCAATTTTTCCAACACAACGAAGCGACTGGCGTTATCAACTCCAATCAAAATAAACTTGTATCCCTGTGAATTAGGGAGAACACCTACAATGTCAAACATCCAATGAGCATTTATTCTTTTACTGAATTCGGAAGCTAGATGCCCCATCTTCTTCTGATTAACCTCTTTGGATTTCTGACAAATATCACATGTAGAAACATAGTCTCTAACATCCTCTTTCATTTTTTCCCAAGTAAATTTCCGCATCAGCTTTTTTAATGTCTTATAAGTACCAGAATGTCCTCCGACTATCCTGTCGTCATGATGATATTCTATCATAACCTTCCGTAGTTTTTTAGGAATTACCACCTTATATGGATTCATGACAGATTTAGTCTTCTTCATGAGTATTTTATTATTAAGTAGGAATCCTGAAATACTTTCCCCACGCTCTATCTTCTCTATTATTTCCTTCAGCTCGATATCTTCTCGCTGTAATTTATCAATCGAATCTTCTACTAAAGGAAGTTTCCACTTATTGGCTATTTCCATGTTCTTCTTGAAAGCAGCTAGTCCAACAGGTCCTTCCATAATGTCGAACTCAAAAGGATCGTACATCCTGGTCAGAAAGTCCGCAACGGTATTGTCTGCTGACCTGACATGTTTTATCTTAAAGTTAAACTGACAAAGTATTTCTACCAATGGACCATATTTCAGGAGTCTCTTGCTGTTATTCAAAATCCATGTTAACGCTTTGTTGTCGGTGAGTACGTCAAATTCGTTTATCAGATAATGTTTATAACGTGAAATAGTTTTAACCAGGCTGATAAACTCTATTTCATATATGCTTCGGTGCTTATCAGCCTCCGAAAGCCGTTTGCTGAAGTAGGCAACAGGTTGAAGATTGCCATTTTCATTCTCCTGAGAGACGCACCCAGCCACACTCTTCCCAGAGCCGTCCACGTTAACAATGAACCTCTTATTCAAATCAGGCGTTTTCAAAACGACATTTTCAATTAAAATGTTCTTTAGTCTATCCAGCAACATTTGGTGCTCCTTCGTCCATTCAAATTTTACCTTGGGTGACTTTAAGGCACTCAAAGGTCCCATTAATTCTTGAAATTCAGAAGCAAATTTAGAGTAGTAATTAAATAAACCTAGTATTTTCATAAGGCCACGTCGATTTCTAGGAGGAGGAATATTTTTAATGGCTGACACCCTACTAGGATCGATTTCCATTTGATCCCCTTCTATCACATAACCTAAATAGTTAATACGTCTATAAAAGAACATACATTTGTCTGGGGATACAGTAATACCATAATCTTTAAATCGTTCGAATACCCTTTCAACAGTTTTCATATGTTCTTCGATGGAATTGGAAGCTATCAAGACATCATCGAAAAATAGTTTAACACCCTCGTCTCTCATGTCTCCTAATACCTTTTCCATGGCTCGAGATAAAATATTACTTCCCGTCTTAATTCCTACTGGAAGACGCGTATACTGATAGCACCCTTTTGGAGTTACAATAGTTGTAATGTCTCGGGATCCTTTATCCAACTGGATTTGGAAATACGCACGGCGTAAATCTATTTTCGTGTACACGCGCTTATCAGCTAAACCTGTAAGGCATTCTTCTAAATTAGGAGACGGATACCCGTCATTCACAATAAGTGAATTAGCCTTAATGTAGTTCCCAACAATACGATGAGTGTTATTTTTATTCCGAACTAGAAAACAGCTACTGGCAAAATTAGAGTGATCAACCTCCTCTAGAATACCTTGATCCAATAACTCTCGAATTTGATCATAAAAAATCTTTTCTTTATTTTTTGGAATAGGAAATGGTGTGTCCTTAAATGGTTTATTTTCCTTAAGATATAATCTACCAATAAAGTTTTTTATACACCCTACTTTATCTGATATCACGTCTTTATATTTAACCTTTATAGAATCAATGAAAGAGATCACCTCTGGTTCATTGAATCTCCAAGAATCCCGATTATCATTTTGGTTTTTCAACTGTGTGCATTCCGGATTTTTCACCTGCATGGTAGTCTGATCATGTAAACTATCGGATGTACGAGGCTCGTCCGAGATAAACTTTTTATTTCTCTGAATCAACTTGTGAAAGTTTTCAGCTTGATCTATATCAATATCTGAAACTTCAGAGCCGCTGCTACCATCTAAAGAATTCAGTTTATCCACTTTATTCACTGGACCACTGCTATGACTAAGCTCCACTTTCTTTTCAGCTAAGTTAGTATCCGGAGTTACCACTAAAGTTTTATTCTTTAATCCTTTCTTCCTACGATTTCTACGCTTGCTTTTCTTTCCACTAGCTTTCGCATCGGGTTTCACAACACTATCTTGCTCCTTATCTGGCAACCTAGCATTGCTCGCCGAATGTTCACTATGACCAAGTTCAACATTAAGAACTGCAGATGTTAAATCGACAACTAAAGGTTGACTCGAATTTTCTTTTGAACTACTATTTCCTAATTTGTCCATTAACCGAGAATTCGCAATGCACTGTCCCGAATTCTCCAAGTTAATTTCGGATATTTCATTTGCACCACTCTGATTTCCATAAAAATTATCAATAACTGAGACACAACTGCCCTCTGAAGATGAATTATTATACTTAGTCCCAACTGGATTTGTAACTTCGGACCTTTCAATCGCACCACCCAGTTTTTCCCCAAAGTTCGTACGTCTTTCATCCTTCCTCATGGATTCAATGGAATCTTCGATTTTTCGAACGTCTCCAACTTCTGAATCAATCATAGATCTCAGATGATTCAGCTGGATAGCACTAGGCGCTGGAATTTCTAATAATTCGGATTCAAAATCTAAATAATCCAAATCACACTGAATACTCGCATCTTTTTTCCGAAAATTAAATCCATCTTCACAAATAAAAATCGATACCATAAAGTTCGAAACAGAAGAAACATCATGTTTAGTAGAGTGATGATCAGTTATCATTACATCCCTTTGGCCAGACTCATCACCAGATTTAAATCCGCTAAGATGTTTGTTATGTTGAATCACCTTCTTATAATTTAACCTAACCCGTTTCTTTCCACCGCGTAGAATCAAACAGTTTCTAGCATAATCTATAACTGAGTTTGTCGATCGTAAGAAAGGCGTTCCCAGAAGACACATGCAAGGTAACTGTTCCACTATCTTAAATGATATTCTCTCAAAATGACCTGAGAGATTCAAAGTCAATATTATCTCCCGGTTTGTTGAAAAATTTAACCCGGACGGAGCATTTACCACCTTTTCAGGAGCCAGTCTAATAAATTTTTCCAATCCACAAAACCGCACTAAGTCCAGTCGAACGATGTTAAAACTTGAACCTCCATCCACACAAATGTCTGTTAAATAATTATGTATTTTACCAACCACAAATGAAGCGACGGTATTGTCCAATTCACTAGGAATTGTGTTAACTGAAGCATTAGGTGCTTTGAATTGATCAGACCGTTCATTCGGAATCTTGTTTTTTCTATGAACCTGAGATTCTACTTTCCAACGATCCTTTACATTAGTAGGGTAAGAATTATTTAATCCTTTATTCAAAGAAAAATTTTTATCACCCACTGGAAATTCTCTATTTTTAAAACCTTGATCAGGATTTAACATTACTAAATTAGTCTTTTTCCGAAAAGAACCCATCTCCCTATTATATTCCAATTGATTTCGAAAGTTTAATTCATGCTTATCAGCAATATCCATTAACTCGGATCGAGTAGCTGGAATGTAATAATTCAGCATTTTATATCTATGGTTTGGATTCATGCCACATACAATGATATTTACCATGTCTGACTCATTATCCATAAAATTTAATACATTCATGGCAATTACTATAGATCTTACATACTGAGTAACTGATTCAGACAGGCGTTGACGTCTATAAATTCTATCAGAAATAAGTGAATGTAATGCAACAGGCGTAATAAAATTCTTAACAAGCCTAGATTTTAACTCATTCCAAGCTATTTGATGATTTAATGCTAACAAAATTTCTTTTAATAATGAACCTTCACATTTCCCGACAAGAACAGAAAGAATCATACTCAAAGAGTAGCTTGTATCCATTAGAGTTTCCTCAATTTTGGCTAATATTTCAAAAACCAGCAAACTATTACTGCCATCCGTTATTTTAAATTCCTTAAATTTTGACTCTAGAAATTCACTAGTTCTTTTAAATGTATACTTCATCAGGAAATTATGCTCAACATTTGAAGATTCATTAGTACTATGCAAAGTTGGCAACCCTGTTAATACATTTTCACCCATCTGAGTTCTACTAGGTGGAGCACCATACCGCGGATGTAACGAAGTCTTGGGAGTGGAATTTCTAATTTGAGAAACCCTTCGGTAATAATCTCTAAGATTCAAGTACCTAGAAGGAACCTCAATCTTATCAGGACCTGAATTTCCAAAATTTATCGAATTCCTATCATTATTTGAACCAGAACTCATTAAAGGCTCATTAAAAGTGACTTGCCTCTGATCTCGAAACGATTCATTCAAACTCCCAATATTAACAAATCTACTGAAATTGTATTCATCCGCAGGTGACTGCGAACTACCTCCACATTCTAAATTATTAGCTCCCATAGATGGTTGTCTAATATGAAAACTCCCTTGAGTTGGCGGAGTCAGTGACATACTCAACTGTCCAAAATCAGATCTAGTATCAGTTTCAAGATTGCCGGTTCTATCTACCGTTATCAATTCGGAATATTGCTCCGGAATATCAATACTGACATACTCCATCGGATTACACATATGTATTATTATAGAACAATACAAGTATAAATAGAACATAAATAATATAATTATAATACATACAAAATACAATACTAACTACGAACACTACTGCGACCCAGACTTTTTTTTTTTAACCAAATGGAAATAATCCTAATAATACCTTGCTTCACCTTAATTCAATTTATCAAACTTACTAGTAATTTATAAATGAACAATAAGTTTCAATTAGCAATCGAATTTAATTCTGAAATGCAAAAGCAAATGCGAAATTCCAAAAATAATTATGAGTTTAATAAGTATATCAGTAATAACCAACGGACTTGAAATACTTACAACAACAAAATTAATAGCGGACATGAAATACTTACAATACAAACCCAAAAAAATTTTATTTAAGGACTTACAATACAAACCAAAAATTTTAGAAAAGGACTTGCAATACAAACCCAAAAATTTTTAGAAAAGGACTTGGGCTGTGTTCAAATTTGTAACGCCCCCATCCGTAGCCTAGCGGACAAGGTGGGAAAAACCAATCCAGCCTGGCCTCAGAAGGGGCTTTACACGAGCAAGCATCCGGATAGCTCAGGCTGTTGTTTCAATTCGGAAATCCAGAGGAGTGATAGTTCATAAATTAACAGTAAATATGTATATATATATATATATAAACAAATAACAACACAACCAATTCAGGAAATAAATGTTTATTACAAATAAATTACAATAATTAATTTGTCTTCTCGCTGCCAAGTCAAAATCTGGATTCAATAAATATTTTATTTCTCAGTTTGAGAAAAGAAAAAAAATATTTAATATAATTCAAAGAATTGTTCGCTGAATCGTAAATCTTCAAAAATTGAATAATAAAGCAAATTCTTCAGTCAAGTCAGGAACCTCTGAAGTTTGACGCAAATATTCGAGGCCAGTCAAGGACCTCTCACACTTAATTCCAATATGAATACTCAAGGCCAGTCTAGGACCTCTCTTGTCTAGTACTAATATATTCCTTTCTTTAAAAATAAGAAATAAATTCGTACCTTTAATCGAGTGAAGATTTCCCTTTCTTACAAACCGAAGGAAAAGTTTCATAAATTCTTATCATAAAAAGAAATTATTCTTATTAATTTGTCGCAATTTAGTTTGAAAATAGAAAATTCCCGACGAAAAACAACCGCAAACAACTTTGCTATACTCAATTGAATGCGTTCCAACATCGAAACATCTGAAACACAAACCGGTCAAACATACTCCAAACAGTACGAACAAGTCAAACGAAGTTTTCTTTTTTTAAAAAAAAAAAGAATCAAATTTTACTATCAATTCTTCAGAATTCAAAAACAGCATTAATAAGCCTTTCGGATTTTACTCTTTGAATCAAAAACATGAATTTCAGACCTGTAATAAACATAGGATGAATAGCACATTTCATAGGTTTCGGGTACAAATCCCTCCACCTTTGTTCCCCTGGATTTGCCGAGCTTATTCACGATAATTATTCCACTGATAACCTAACCAAATGGAGCCAACAAGACAACCCACAGAATACACATAAAGACGTAGACAGACAATCTAATAAAAAAATTGAAAATTAACTCACCTCTGAAAATCCACGTTTTTACCTCAACTTTCTGTAGTTTCTCTGCCCTCAATCGTCCTGGACCCTCTTATCAAAACAAGAATATTCCACTGTAACGTGAGGTTATGCTCAGGATTCAATTTAAATGATCTCAATTCAATTAGAAACTCAATTGAGAAAATGGGACGTAGATCCACAATTTCCCACATTCACGAAATCGAGAAAAAAATATATACACAATTATAATTACGTGATTCTGAGTATTACTCATGCACCTTTCTGCAATTTGCTTGCTAATAGAAGCAGAGAGAACTAAACCAAGCCTCCCTTCCAACACTTTTATCGAATTTCCAAGCAACACTAGTTTCACTAATTTTTCAAAAATACGCAAATACACTAAATATTGCAGAAAATGAAATATCACTATAATCATAATCCTCACTTGTAATGGATATTCTTATTTCCTTCTATAACACACTCTTCTACAAACGAAGACTTCAATACAAGAAACGTGAACCAACACGAAACGTCCATTTAGATTCATAATCCATTCGAACAGCTTAATCCTTCCAGATGTTACCCGTTCATACAAAACAGCCCAAGTCAGCTAGCCGAGGCCAGCTACTTACGGCCGCAAAGCCGTGACCATGCGCAGTCAACGACCAGCGCATAAGCCAAGACCTTGATATTTCTCGGTTACGAAAGGCAAAGGAAATCTTCTCCCAAACGTTATTTTTACATTTAATTCTTTCTCTCTAATTTTAAAAAAAATTCGCAGATGATTCTTTTATATAAGCTTATGTCTCTTGCTGTAAAACATAATATTAAATACAATAATAGTAATTTTACCATTTTTCTTATCGAAGATTTTACATTTTTATTTTTATAATTTATTTTTTTTCCCTGTGACTTGTAACGGGCACGTTACAACTTCTCATTATTTCCTTAAGGATACCGGTACAAAATGGTACATCAATATAAAAGATTGCCTGCAGGTTGAAAATATGCTGATTTTTCATAACAGCTTGAAGAATGTTTACCAGCAATTCAGTCGAAGAAAATGTCGCAAAAGGAAACAGAAGTTCACTTCAAGATAAGTCGTTCCATCATAGAAAGAAGATTAAAGAACAGGTCAAGGCAGAATCCGGGCCATCTGAAAGTGTTCACTGAAGAAGAAGAATTAGCCTTCGCTAGTCATCTTGATAAAGTTTGTGTTTTCGGATTCCTCGTTAATTAACTTGATTTGAGATTTATTGTGAAGTCCTATTTAGCCATGCATGGGGAACTATCATTGCTTTCTAAGACAATCTTTCCAGTCGAGATTGGGTGAAGGTATTTTAGAAACTGCATCTCCAGTCAACGACTAGATTTGCTGCTAATATAGATAGGGCTCGTGCAGCTGTAGAAGAAAACGTAATCAGCTATTACAGTCATTATATTTGATAGTACCTCTTAACATGTTCTCTTTGTGGCTTGCAGTATAAAAAAAAAAGTGTTGTTCTTGGAACACCTAAGTCCTACTTAGTCTCAGAGCAGATTTCAATGGTTTTCTGTAGGAAAATATGGGGGTGGGTTCAAGTAGCCCGAACGCGAGTCTTACTAGGACCCATTTTTTACAATAATCGTCTGTGCTTTGTTTTCAATACATGTAACTAAAACTATCCTCGATATGTACAATAAAGCCTGTAGTTCCACTTAATATGGGTTATGACAATAACTTTCAAGTTTTCGTGGATGAAAACTCACTGAAAGAACGAATTTATTGTAAATTTGGGTCCAAGTAGCCCGCAACTACGGTATATAGCCAAAAGCAGGAAATATCTTTTTATTTGATAATTAAATATAAAGTTATTTATTGCGGCTTGCAGCTTTGTACTTTTCTTATATATATATATATTTTTCTCTTAGAAGAAGAAATAAAGCTTTTTCTTAGTTACAATTTCAGAATGATTGAATATATGAATATTTATTAGTTTCTCTTCTGAACGAATATATGAAAAAAATAACATTTCCTGAGAACTTCTAGTATTTTTAATGAGTTACTTTCGTTAAAATTTGAAATTTTCGGTAGCCAAAAACTTGCAGTAGATATTTTTATATATTTCGTAATTATTGTTTCTATAAAGTGAAAATATATAAATATAGAAAAGTAATAAAGCTATGAGAAACATCTTGTCTTCGCGCATGAAAAGCGTATGAAACTGATAGAATATTGATATGACGATTTTCTGTGAACGACAATTAATTCTAAGAAAAAAACTACATTACATTTTCTAACATATTTTCCCGAAATGAAGAATTGCAAGATAATTAATTTTATGAACCCTTACCCTCACCCTCATCTCCCTCACCCTCACCCTCAACTGACACCCTCACCCTCCATCCCACTCACCCTCCATTGACGCCCTCCACTCACTCTCCCTCACACTCACCCTCCATTGACGCCCTCTACTCACCTTCCCTCACACTCACCCTCCATTGACGCCCTCACACTCACTCTCCCTCACACTCACCCTCCATTGACGCCCTCACACTCACCCTCCATTGACGCCCTCCACCCACCCTCCCTCACACTCACCCTCCATTGATGCCCTCACACTCACCCTCCCTCACACTCACCCTCAATTACTTTATCGCCCTCACCCTCCAACGCCCTCACCCTCAACTACTAAAATGAGGGTGAGGTGAGGGTGAGGGCGGCCCTCATGAGGGCAAAATGAGGGAGGGTGACCATCTCTGGTGTGATCCTCGTGTATATATATATATATATATATATATATAAAGCGATAATTCAATCTTAAAATCTTTGACCTTTTGCTTGTATTCTTACCTCTTTCGTAGAACTTGATCCTACGAGTAGGAAGGTAAAGTGTTTCCTTATATTCTCATCAGAGATTTCCCCATAATTCATTTTATCTAATTTTCTGTGTTGTTTATTCTAGAAATTTTCAGTTACCATATATCAACAGGAAAATTTAATCATAGTGCTTTCCTACAGGTCAAATTAGGACATGTTTTCTTTCTCTTCGAAAAAAAGAAAATAACTGAATTATAAAAACAATTCTTCTTAGTTTCCATGACATTACACTAAGAAGAAAAAGGAATCTTTCTATGGTTAAAGGAGACGGGTGTTAAATGAAATGAATGTTGAAGAAATAACTAGTAAAATGAAAGAAGAAAAGAAGTTAAAATACTTCAAAATAATAAACCTACGCACGCACTCTGGTCTGTATTTGTCTTACACGCCACCTTTCAGGCTAATAGTTCAACCGTTTACCGTCAGGTGTCTCTATGTGCTGCGATGAAGCAACAATTCCTTGTTCTCTCATAGATGTCAGGTAATGGTATATTAGAAGAGAGTTCATAAGTTTGATCTGGTTTCGTGTTATGAAACTAGCCATAAAATAGAAAAATATATATTATTTCTAAGCTGTTTATGATTTATGGTCGCATAGTGTCTTTAGTGCCTTTTGTAATGATAATATTTGTTAAGATTCAGAAATAACAAAGTCAACACATTTCTACAGTGGGTGGATGCACCAGAGTCATTTCGCGTCTTCCGTGGAGGGGAAACTATGGCATATAAGCATAGAATTGCTCGTTTATGTTACTATATTACTATAATATGATATATACGATTATAATATATTCATTGCCGAACTTACGAGTTGCGGGGCTCTTTTAGGATTGGATTTTGAGTTTATCGTCCTTTTCAGTAGCGAGGTTATATGAGACGTACACCTACTGATTAATGTGGAATCCAAACAACATGCAATTGAGAATCGAAGCCGGGTCTTCCACGTCAAAGATGCGTACACTAACCGCTTAGCCACAAGGGAGCTCACCACAATTTTAAGTATGCCACCTCATCGTCAACAACAAACTGGAGGGAAAGACACTCATACTCAGAAAGGCCTAAACACTAGAAATAAAATCTCGTTGTGTTTTTTTTCTGTAAATAATAATATGCTATGTTAGTGAAAGATAGGGCAAACACACCTGCAGAGGAAAAATGGTAATCCGTTTTATAGAATTCAATATCGAGCTTCAATCCAATATATCAGTTTGCAATTCCAGCGCAATTTGCTCTTTTATTTTTATTTCTTGATTTTTCTTCTACATCTGTTTAAAAAAAAAATAACTTGCTTCCACCTTCAATGATAAGGAACTTCTTTGTGAGAAAGACAAGACTAGTTTTCATAGCAAAACTGTGATAACTAACTAAATACAACAGGTGTTCTCTACTGTTTCAGAATTGATTTCTCGTGTTTGAGAACAATCAAGCAATAATGCTGGGATCTCTTTAACCATTTGTTTTAGCAATGTCCATGTGACCTTAATCGAATGCAACCTAAACATGATTCAGGAATGTAGTATTCAAAACGAAGATGAGCTTAGTAAATTTAACTACCATCATCATGAAGACTGTTTCCAGCAAGAAATATTAATTTTTAAATAGCATAGTTATGTCAGATGTTGCCACTCCTTGCAAAAAGCGTGTGTTGCACATATTGTAGAGCCGCTCTGATGATCAGTCCAACTTCTTCGGTGGCGATTTACTAAAAACCTTTAAATTTTGACGTTTCGACTACGGTATGATTGACAAATTGGTTTTTGAATTTCTTAATTAGTATAACGTTGTTTTACTTATATATAGAGCAACCCAAAAGCATAAAAAGCATAATAGCAATTTACATATATGGCTGGTACCTTAAACATGGTTGTGCTTGTCTAAGGGTCCAGAAAAAACTAATTTTAAAAGCATAATTTTAGAAAATAAAGCATAAAGCATAATTTAAAATATATAGCACAATTCTTGAAAACTTCTGTTTAACTGCAAGTTTAACATATTGTATTAATATTTTTTAAAACCAATATTTACAACACAAAATCATTGAGAACATAACAGTGCAACAATGGAAAGCTTATTTTTACTCCTATAAACTTTTCGGCGTAATCCTTTGATGTAGAGAAAAGAAAAAAGGAAAAGATGAAGAAAACTTTCCGCCAACAATGAATAGTACACAATAACTCCACACTATATTGTTATGTGTACCTCTTGAACTTGAGCACTTTCTGCACATTTTGATAGCATCTTTTACTTTCCCGTTCTGTATATACGCACCTCTAAGTGCACACAAGTGATAAGGAAAACTGACTCGAGCAGATATCTCTTTACAGTGCATTAAGTAGAAAGTTCATTAAATATGAAAGAAATTGATTTCATAAAATATTAATAAATAGATCAACATATTTAGAATATTTAATATATAAATATTTAATATATTTAATATACACGATTAATGTAAAACAATGATTGAAATTAACAATAAAGCATAATTTGAAAAAATAAAGCATAATTAAACAAAAAATAATACTAATAATTAAACGAATAATAATAGCTCTACTTATATATAAAACTCTTTACTAAAATGCTATTTAGTTAACAAAAAATGTAAAATCTACGATCATATACAGTGCTCACTCGAATAATAAATTATGCATCAGGCTAATCCTAATAATAAACAGACATGATAGTAGATGTCGCTATCGCTTGCCTCCTTTATGCTAATAGATGTTGCTACAGGTGCGATTGGGTTTCAAGCTGTAAGGGCGATTTGGTGATTTGAAATATTTATGAAGTTAAAACCTGTATTATTTGAAAAGAAGACAAGAACTGAGTATTAATATTTGTGGAACCGCATGTTTAGCCAACTACAACCACTCTTATTGTATTCATGGATGAAGGACAAAGATACATATTTAATGTATTCTTTGAACTCGCACTTAATATGATGTATAGGTCTTTGATGCTTCAGCAGGCCGAAGACTCGGACGAAACTACTAGTAACTCTAATATTTAAAAATAAAATTATACAGTGTATTTGAAATCAAATAATGTTCTTATAATCACCGTTTCGCTTTATAAAAGTACAAGAAAGGTTTGAGAAATGCTTTCAGGTCTCATCCTAAACCAAGGGAAAATCCCAACCTACACCTCCTCGCGGGAGAAAGCTGGCAACTTCACTTGACGGCAGCGAACGTAGATAGGGCCGACTGACTCCAGGAAAAAGTAGTAAACCTCTACCAAGCTCCAACGGCCTCCTTCAACAACCACAAGTATTTTATGATGTAGTATTATACCTCGCATTGGATTACCACAGAAGCAGACTATAGACCACCAGCACCATCTACAGTCACATGATGACAAGGGAGCAACAGTGCCACCGTCGCCCGGAGCTCTTATATAACGAAGATGATTCAACTGACAGCTGCCAATCTGCGATTGGTCACTCCTCCTCTAGCTTGCCTGGAGCTCTAGGAGAAACCTAACCCAAAAGCCTGTAGTTTGCTGCGGAACTCTAGGCTTCCCTTAGTCCCGCCTTAGCTTGCACGGAACACTGTCGGGATCAAAACCTCGGTCGCTTCGCCTGCTTTGGGGCTCTGAGACGCTTAAGCCTCCTCACTGCTTGCTTCGGAGCATTGAGGTTTTCTACTCCACTCTGCTTAGCTTGCTCCGGAGCTCTGTAGAAATTCCGCTCTAAAGCTGGACTCGGTTAGGCTAACTTTTCTCTACCTTACATACATTGAAAAAAAATTGTAATTAAATTACCAAACATCAATGTAAAGTCATTTAGATTAAATTACAAAATTTGCTGGGTTCTTTTACAGATTTACAGTAAATTTATAGGAAAGTATATTTTTGTTGATAAAAATGTAATTTTACACCATTTCATATTAGTAATTTTACTTTATAGGTGTAAATTGATTTACATAGAGGATAGTAAACAGATTGCCACCGTTTCTTGTAAATTTACCTATTAAGTTCTTTGACAGTGCAAGAGGAAGTTATATTGTCGTATTTCTGTAGATACTGTTACATTTTATTAGAAGATTTTATAATAAACCGGTAGTGGAAGTCGATTACGGTATCTAATATACTCCACGTAGCTCTACCTATCCCTACAAAGGGAAAAACTTTAATATACTGTATAATGACGGTTCTTCTTGAAGGTAAAACATTCCGGACGTAAAATAGTACACTGTTCGGATCTCCGGATGGGACTACTCCGGGAAGAATCATCAAAGGACAAATAATAATAAGTTTCATTCCAATATAGTTAGAGCCATCGCGTGGATTGTAAGCCCCCGAGGCGAGAATTCCAATGCCCCCCCATCCAGTGTATTATGACAAACAACCAGAGTTTATTCTTTACTCTTAGATTTAAATGTGGAATCTAATATCACAATCTAAGATAAAAGAAGTTAGTATTATGTCCATTTTTTAAAAAGTGAATGGCTTTTGTAGTTACAGCATAAAATATAATGAAAACGTGCGGTTTTGAATTATTGAAATCAGTGCTATTCTTGTCTATTTTGAACTAGATACAAATCAACCTAGTAATAGTATAGAATATACAAATATTAAATTCCAATACGAAAAAGAACTTGTTCTAACAGAGGGCTGGGAAGAGTTTCAGTTGAATAATCCTAGACGATGTTTTACATTACCGCTAATTTTCGAATTCAATACTCTATCGGGAGTCCCTCAAGGATCTAATCTAGGTCCCCTGTCGTTTCTTGTTATTAATGATATTCCTCTGTGTATAAGAACTTCCTAAGCTCTTGATTTTGCCGACGATCTCAAATTATACTCCAAAGTTCAATTGATGATTGTGTGAAATTTCAACAAGATCTAGAGAGAGTTCAAATATGGTATGATACGTAAGAATAAATTAATAATGAATGTGTCCAAATGTAAATCTGTATCTTTCACGAGGAAAGAAAATCCAATTAACATTACCTATACAATGTTTACATACAAGAAAACCGGTTTTTATCCAAAGCATATCTTCTATGAAGACTTAGTAACGAATTTTAGTTTTCAAACATTAGGAAAAAGGAGATGGATGTTTGATCAGTTGTTCTTACATAAGTTATTAAACCGTAAAATTGATTGTCCAGAATTAGTTTCGGAAGTGTTATTACGTGTCCCAACAGGTAAGACTAGAACAGCAAACACTGGGACATTCTATTGTAGAAATGCAATAACTAACATATTACATAAATCTCTGTGGAGAATGTGTAATACATATAACGAACTGATTAGATTTCATGTTGTAGATGTATTTAGTATATCCGAAAACAAATTGAAAACAATTGTCAGGCAATAACTCCTGCACAATTAAACGACGTATATTTGTGTATGTATAATAATGTATGTATAATAGGTACACGATACTGTAACTGGGCATAAAGACTGTTGTGTTGTCCTTATGAAAAACTAACTAAATAAATAAATAAATTTTACTTAGTCGTGACCTGATCATTATTAAAATATCTGAATTAACATTATTTTAAAAAAATCTTTACCAACATAATCTGAATTCCTTGAATTTTGTTGATTTTCGTTCCGGCGCTCCCGGTCGCCTCACCCATGCAACAGCCCTGAACATAGCAACCTCGCTCGAACTTTACGACGTGCGAGTAAACATAAAAATTTAAAAGTGGAAATGGATAAATGTAAAATGAATATATTGGGGTGGAGTGAAATGAAGTGGTCAGGAAAAGGCGAGATAGTATCAGTAAATTACACACTTCTTTTGGGCTTTCGTTAAGGCTGACAATGGTGTCGCGATAACAATGAAGAACGAAGTAGCAAGAATTGTAACCAAAGTGGAATGCTACAGCGACCGATTGATGTTTGTAAAACTAAGTGCAAAACCAGTGGTTATTGTGATAATACAAGCGTATGTGGCAAGTACCGACCGTGATGACAAAAGAGTAGAAGTAATATATGATGAGATTAGTGACATATTGTATCAGGAGGGAAGATGTGAAGTCAACGCTATAGTAATGGGAGACTTCAACAGTATAGTAGAAGGAGCGGTGAATAAGCTAATGGGAACATTTGGACTCGGTAAAAGGAATGCGATGTCGAATGCTTATCAGCTTCTGTAGGTAACATGATATAGTGGTAACGAACACGTAGTTTAACAAGAGAAAAATAAAGCTGTACACGGGAAAACTCAGGAAATAAGAAGCACTACCAAATCGATTACATTGTTGTCAAGCAACATTTCAGAAATAGTGTATGAGATGCGAAGGCATTACTGGGAGCAGGCATTGATTTGGGTCACAATCTTCTAGTGGGGAAAGTGCAAACCTGGTTAAAGTCATTCAAGAAAAGTGGGAGGAGAAATCGAAAATGAAACTTAGAATGACTAAGAAATATAGACAGAGATATGAAAGAAGAGGTTGAAGAAAAATTCTGTGCAAAGGCGATATAATAGGCAATGTAGAAAATAGTTGGGGAAAGTAAAATAGAAGAGATGTTGGAGGAATATTAATTTTTATTCCGAAAAGGAAAAGGCACCATAGATGCTATTGCACTGATGAGAATTATATCAGAACGAATTCTTGGCGTTGAGAGAGAGTTGTGTTTCTTCTTCATCCACTGGCAAAAGAGAAGGGAATCGGGTCAATTAGACCGAACTTCTAAAAATACTTTTTAAAAAATAGGGGTCAACTGGATAGATCGACGATTCATTCGCAAACTGTATATAGGATAAGAGTGCAGTTGCGCTTGAATGAAGGAGAAACCAATAGTGTGGAGATTAGAAGAGGAGTCAGACAAGGATGCAGCATATCGCCTCAATTATTTAACATTTACATTGAATGTTTAATAAAGGAAGCAATAATGAGACTTGGAGATTTCAAAATTGAAGGCAGATAATTAACAAGATCAGGTATGCAGATGACATGGTTATTATAGGTAGAACCGAAGAAGGACTACAGGAGATGATTGAGAAAATAGTTGAACTGGGAAACTGTATAGAATAGAAATCAACATCGTAAAGTCGAAAGTCATGAGAATAGCCCGTGGGAACACTCTTACGGATCGGAATAGAACAAACAGAACTTGAAGAGGTCGATCATTTCAATTATCTGGGAAGTATTTTGACGAGAAATGCTTACTGCACCAAAGAAATCAAGTCAAAAATTACCATAGCCAAAGAGGCGTTCAATAATGAAAGATCACTCGTAACTAGCAGACTAAGTATTGGACTAAGGAAAAAGCTGGTCAGGTGCTATATATGGAGCAATGGACTGTATGGTTCAGAGACTTTGGTAGATTACCGAGTCAGAGAAGAAACATTTGGAAAGCTTCGATGTGAGGCGCTGGAGGAAGATGGAGAAGATAAAATGAACGGAGAGACTAACAAACAAAGATGCTTTAAAACAGGGGAGAAGAGTACGCTTTCAGCCAGTATCTTTAGTAGAAAGGCCAATTGGCTTGGTGATATTTCCGAAGAAATTGTCTTCTTCGTACTGCCATAGAAGGAAAGATGGAAAGAAGCCGAGGAATAGGAAGAAGAACACAACTGATCGATGATTTGGAAAATAAAATAAAATATTGCGACTCAAAAGAGGAATCTGGAGATCAAGAAACGTGGAAGAAGTATTTCCAGGCTCAGACCTAAAATTAAAAATAACACTCATTAGTCCCTGGCCGTCCAAAGGCAGAACACAATAATAATAATAATAACAATCACCATTTCAGGTTAAAAAATAAAAAATAGACTTTTACCTGCTATATAAACGTGTAAAATATGTCTTGCAGGCCTTTTGTTCCCAAGTAACAGGTAGTCAAATTTCGAATCACATTTTCGAATACAAAAAACATACCGAACTCATCCAATCATGATTAAACTTGGCTTTGTTTCAGACTTACATCTTCTATATAGGCATGTGAACTATTTACTTGCAGGTTTTTAGTTTCCGAGTTATGGGCTGACGAATTTTGAGAGTTGCATTTTCAAGGAAAAGCATACACCGACTCATTGGGTCGGCCTCTTGCAAATGTGGCTCAGACGTTCACACAGTATCTACCAAGTGAGTAGCGCTGCGGAAATCGTATATAAAAGCCATACCATGGTGCTTACCAGGTGCATACCCAAAAATTTTTGTTGTGGGGGGTGGGGTGTCAAGCTTTGGGGGTAGGAGTCCAATACTACAAGCCACTACGTCTATGCAGTATTCAATAGGTATTCTGATTCTGATAAGTCGATAAGTAATTATAAAATAATTGCTCTTATATTTTCAGGAAAAAAATGATAGAACCAGATTGTTTTTGTATGAAAAATAGTACAGATGAAGTGTAACATCAAATTTTGATGCTATATCAATCCTTTCCCCTATCAAACAAATATAATTGTATTGAGAAAGTGTACAACTGTATGTTGAGTTAGGAAGTGTTGGGAGGGTATGGACCCGTAGGACATCCGTAACTGGTGGATGCGCTCCTAGTGTCGACCACACACTTCCAGCCAGCTAAGTACAGCGGTGGGAGTGCACCTTAATCTGAAACAAAACCCGTTTGTTTGTTTGTTTGTTTGTGGCGGGGGACGGGTAGAAATGATTTGTGAGACAAAAATTTATATGTTCTCGTTTTCAGTTGCCCACCTTCTAAATACTACTAACAACAAAGTTAGACTTACTTCTTTCTTTGTATTCTGTTATACATGATCTTGTATCATGAGATCCCTTGTGATTATATGACTACGTGATTTTGGTGCGGCAGATGAAGGTTCGATCCCCAGTGGGAGCTCATGTAGTTCAAATTTCACATGAAAAGTCTAGGTCCACATTCCGTATAGCCTCGCTGCTGTACGGAATCCCAAGCTCTAGTTTTAATCTAATGTTACATCGTTTTGCCTAAGCAATTCTCAGATACAATTATGACAGATAAATAATAAGATTTGTGTCCGCCGTTTCAGGGAAAATAAGAAGACATACTTTCCCAAATACGCATGACTAAAATGGCTGACAAATTTTTTTTAAAAATCTTCGAAATCGGGAGAAATTACAATTTTATGAAAATTGCCATCTTTTTATTTTTTCGAAGCTCAAATTTTAATTGCTCTTTCAAACAATCAGAAATGAGCAGTTCCAAATTATACTGTTTCCCCGGATTTATAGTTGACTTTTAATGAGCTTTTGAGCTAATCAGGATTTTTTAAAAGTTTTTCCTATGTAAGAGAATCTACAACAGGTTTGTGTCACCTGGAGCAAACATGAAATTCGGCGCACCTCCATTTACATATATATTGTCCTTTTAAGCACCCGTACAATGACGCTTTCGGGTCCCGGTTGCGGCCCAAATCTGCAAGATTGAAACTTAATATTTTGTTCTATTATTTGCGCTAGTGATTAGATATGATTGTTATATTAAATTACGGCACGCTTCATTTAAGAAAAAAATAAGAAATTTCATAGTTTTCTCATTTTCATTTAGTTTAGCTAATAAAAGATGAACTTTTCACAAAGTAATTTAAAAAATATTGACCAGGACATATATATATATCAATCTCAAATGATCATATATATCATATCGATCTCAGGCAATGTGAATTCGTGTTGAACAACACTGTATCCATGGGTATTCACTGAGTTGGCCCATTTCCTTCCACACTCTCATTCTACCAGTTATCCCATAATCATTTATCTTCATTAATCATCTTTCTCATTTGACCTATAAGATATTTTTGTGATACATAAAAACAGTAATTTCAATTCATTTTCGTTTCTTATCTCAATTTCTCCGTTCTTTACATTCTAGGGAGTTTTCTTTTGTAATTTTCCTTGTTTTGTTTTCGTAGCTTTTTTTTTCTTTTTGTTGTCCGCTGTTTTAGGAGTAACGACGATTAGCCAAACAAGGGTTCTTATTTCGCTTAAAATGGGGGACGCAAATTTTGTCCTTTATCTATCATAACCGTATAAGAATTGGATACGTGAATCGAGAAGTAGGAGAAATAATGCGACACGGTTATTAATTTAGTGTATTAGTTAACTATATTTAAAAGTGACAGACTCAAATTATGGCAGACTTATTAAATATGGTATTTATTTCAGCATATTCAGGCGGTACTTAGTTAAGTTAGAACACTAATTTTCCGCAAAGAAAATAAGACGTGACAGCCATCGCATCGCATCACGTTGTATTGAACGGAGCTATGTCGTTTAAATTCATGACTACGAGTTCTAAGCAACAGTCACCATCCTATGTAGTAGTTTGGACGGTTTTCGTTAGATGGCAGATGCGAGCAAATTGTTAAATGTCTTTCCGTCGTAACATAGTTCCAGCTTTATCTACTAGAGGGTACACACATTGCTTTTTACTCAGTACTATCATAGGATGGGTCCTCTTTAAGAAGTTATGATGGAGGTAAAGCCTATGTTGCATTCCTTTATATCTGATATTGATTTTCTTTCTCATTGTTCTTTGTCCGATATTTTAAAGGAAAAGAAAGAAGAAAGAAAAATGTCCTTAATAACTATCATTTCTTTCCTTTTGTAATCCTTGCGTGATTCCTGTTCGTTACAACTTACGATACTACTTTGCAAGAATCGAAGTCGGATCAAGGTTATGTGGTCTAATGGGAAGACAAGGAGGGCCACCAATAACAATTTCATGTAAACAAGTTGTATGTTCTACGAAGAAAGTACTTTCCTTCGCGTTTTTTTTCTTTCTATAACATGAAAACTGTCATGCAAAAGCTATTGCAGTCTAGGTCTGAAGTAAGAGAGAGTGATTGCTACTACAGCAGGATGTCATCAAAATAAAGATTTCGAGTAGCTACTACTACTTATTTATGAACGGTTTTTCTCTTTACTCGACTACGATGAAGTCAAAAGGAGAATATAGTGTTTGGTATGCACGTGTGTGAGTATATATGTATTAGGGATAGCGAAAATTTTCCGGAATCCGGAAATTTTATTATCCGAAACCGGAATTTTCACTTTCCGGAATTCTGGAAAAAATTGCTCCTTTTGAACACCGAATGTAGAATCAAAGTTTTCCTTCAACATACCGGTAGCTGGTCGAAAGATAACGGAGAGCGCTGTTTTTATGATCAGAGATGAACTAAGAGGTTTCGTAACAGCTCATGTGGACAACAGAATCCCCACATCTCCATCTAGCACATTATTACCTTGTATAAATCATTTTGGAAATTCTGAATATTTCAGATGTGTTACACCTGAAAATAACTGTGACACCTCACACAACTTTTTCGTTACGAAATCGCGACCGCCAATGATCCATTTCTTTTGTTTCAAAATAGATAAAAGTAACTATAAAAGTAACGGCAGAAAAGCTTACATTGTTGAGTCTTTAAATAACTAACTCTATGGTCTATGGAAACCGGAGGTTCAATGTCACTTTCACAAAAGCTCCCCATTGACTTCAGCCCTTAGCCAACTAGATCCAGTTTCTATTTTGTATTCCTATTTCTGCTAGATCCATCTGGTCGTTTTCCGATTGAATTTCCAGTTAAAACTTTGAAAAAGTTCCTGCATTATTACATTCTGGTTACATGACCTGCCCACCGGAGCCTCCTAGATTTGATGACCGTAACAATGTTTGGTAAACCGTATAAATTATGTAGTTTCTCGTTATGAAGTTTTCGTCATTCCTCATTCCCGTTCCTCTCGGGACCAAATATTCGTCTCAGAATCTTGTTCTCAAATATTTTCGGTTTACGTTCTTCCCTCAAAATAAGCGACCATGTTTCGCAACCATACAGGATAACAAGTAAGATTATGTTTCTAATCGAGCCGTTAAAGAAATTGAAATTTCAGTGTGTCGTGTACACTGTGAACAACCATATTCCTTTACGTGGTGTACGTTGTAACATTGGTGATTATTTCAATATCTTATAAAAATTAATAGTAACAATACCTATAGATATATTTATTTGTCCAGAATTTCTTAAATATATTCAGCTGGGGTTATGCTTGCATATTAATGTAAACTTTATACTCACTAGCGACATCTAGTGCCTGAAACACTACCTTGTCAAAGTTATTATTGTTTATGATTACCCCTTTCCAGGTAGTCATGGTTACACTAATACATGGAATTATTCCACAGCAATTTCTATTTTTTCTAAAAAAAAATCCACTGATTTCCCTCCCTCTTTTGTGCATAAAAGACAAACATATGGTTATTTTAAGTACACTAAACGTCTTTCAAAGTGCTCTCCAAGGAAGGAGTAGAGTAGATCAAGTAATAATCTCTAGGGTTTTGGAGGAAGAGAGGGGCAAGATGGCTTTCTGACACGATACAAACTCATAAATACACATACATAAATTGCTTGTTAATTATAGTTCGCCTAACCGCGCGCTCTACAACCGTATTCATTTGGGCACATATGAGGAAATTTCCAGAAACGTTATTGCTTCATTCTATTACCATGCAAGTAGCAGTTATTTAAAAAAAAAAAAAAAACTTTTAGTGTAACAGTCGACAGAGTTATGATAATTAATCTAGTTTCAAAAACGCTTACTACCATTGGAACTCATGTTTTATACGTTAATGTGTCATAGAGGAATGAAGGTAATGAGCGTGAAATGCATGTGCAATATCATAAATCTTAAAAATAAAGAACTACGGTAACTACAGTAAGTGTAATCAAGAACATTTATGTTTGTGTTGCTTTTTCTTCTTTCTTTTACAAACACTAGTGTTCAATTACCACTATTTGTCTGGAAATGAGCATGCTTGAATTACCACACCCGGTTTCCGATATTTTAGCTTTTATTTTTACTTTTTTTTTTTTTTTTTTTTTACGGCGGAGATCATTAAGACAGTGTTTACAACTTACTGTTTTTTTTGGCAAAGAGTATTCATTCCACGCACATTGACCATTATAAGTGTTCTGCCATTAGTGGCAGCAGTGGCATCAATTTTTCTGCATAATTTTCGGGTAGGTCTATTGAGGTTTGTCAGACCGAAGAAAATATCAATCAGGGTTCTGATTCAGATTTATAGACCAAGCAAACTGCAGACAGCCGAGCTGCCTCAGTTTCCCACAGGTGGATCTAGAAGGTAAAAACTGGGAAGGGGGCAGTCAAAATCCAGACTATGATAGGTATATCATGTTTACTATAAACTTTCAAAAATATATAAAGAATAGTTTAAATTGTTGTTGTCGCTCAAAAAACTGGGGGGCCGGGACCCTCCGGCCCCGGTCCAGATCCGCCACTGAAGTTTTCCCAGTATAAACGCCCATAATTAACAGGTCACTTGAGTTGTAGGGGCGGGTTTATATCTAGCCGAGTCGGCAAAAAGTTTTGTACTGTCCGGGTCAATGACCTAGGACTACCCCTCTAAATTTTGGCAGAGGTACTTTCAAAATTTACAAAGCCGCGTACTACTTCCAAAACTTACAAAGGTGCGTACCATGGTCCTGCATTACTATACCAAATTTTTAGTTCTGGCAATTACCAAAATTTAAGGAGGGTGGTCCTATGAACCCCGTCCTAAGTTTAGAAAGTGGACCAATATATCTCTGTTAAAATTTAGAGGGGATGGTCCTTGGTACCCCTATGTCATTGAACCCGGACCATTCGAAAAATTTTACTGACTCAACTAGATATAAACCCGCCTTACTACTACTTTCTACAAGGGCGTTATTTGGGGAGGGCAGAAAGCAATTGTCCCCTCTCAGTTTGAGAAACACATACTTTTTAATAGATTGTATATGAATATACTATTTAAAATTGTGAAATTCTTATGTCGGTAGACTATCTTTCCCCACTCCGTTGCCAAAATCTGAAATGACGATTCAGATTTGTGCAAACTGAGAATCTTCTTTGCACTACGATCTTCAACTAACTTCTTCGTATTCTAGTTTTGTGTTTTAGTGTCTTCTAGTCTCTCTCTCTCTCTCTTTCTCGCTCCTCCCTATTTTTCTCGACACTGGGTGTCTTCCCGTTCTGCTTAAAGGCCCTCCAGCACTTTGTAGAAATATTTTAAATGATCTTATCTTTAGACAGAATGGGAATTCCCGTTGTGCCTAATCTGTGGAGACGGGGAATTCTGTGCAGAAAGGGATTTCTTCTAGGACATTTTTCTTTAGTAATTATAACAGATTCTGTAAGAAGAGTAACTATTTCTTCAAGTTTCATCATAAATTTTAGATGTTATTCTACCTGTTCTTGTTGGAAAAATGACTAAATACAGTTCTGTTATTAGAACCTGTCTATTCCACCTGTGCCTTCGGAAACTATGTGAACTATACTTTGGCCCCACCCCCGCCACCCTCTGGCGGATGAAACCCTCCCTTTACTTAGGGATTAGAAGTGAATGACCTCAGCTGTGTTGCCAAGTTGTTATTCAGTCGTTTGGTCTTGATGAGTGAAGATCGTAGTGGCTAATAAGACAGAGCACAGCGAAGTCCGTGAAATAATTCATTGTGGCAACGCTTCCGCATCAAACAATGGAAAGATCTCGGCAGCAGCTACTTGTCTCTCCTCTTTCGAGGGAGGTACGGGAAATCACATATCGGCAATAGCGCCAGAAGGAGCACAGTTGAGATAGAAAAATTCTAACAGTATTATTCACATCTACTTCAGTAAAGATGAATGTGATTTGGTTTAAATACCTGCAGAGAAAGGAAAATTGATTGACTCAGTTGCAAGAAAGCCGTTTGATACTGTAACTGAAACAAACATAAACCAAACTTAATTCGGTCTAATATCATTTCACAACAAAATTTTATTCAGTTTTCCAGTAGTTCATCTCCAACATGCTAAGGTTCGCAGTACGTAAAAGATGCCACAGTTCACATTTTCAAGACATTTTTGGCCGTACATTAAACAAACAATGCAAGAGGATGCGTAAGATGGCCCTTATCCCCGATTAACTGACCTTATAATGTTTGAAATTCTACCAAAAAAAAAAAAATACAAGTATTTCAATGTGATATTTGAAAGTTTGTATTGCTGCTATTACATTAATAATATAAATATGAAAATAGAAATATATAATTTATCTATAGAAGACAAATCAGCTGGTAAGGTGATGCCGAAAAAGGAGTTGGGATATAGAAGGCTCAGACTCCTTCTTAAGGGCCGCAATATGCATTCTCATGTATTGTTTACTTAATATATAACCAAACGTGTCTTCAGAATGTGAACTGGAATACCTTTTACGTACTGTGAGCCTTAATATGTTGGAGATGAACTACTGAAATATTGAATAAAATTTTGATGTGAAATGATTTGATGTTAGGCCGAATTAAGTTTATGTTCGTTCCAGTTATAATGTCAAGCGGCTTTCTTGCAAATGAGTCAATCAAATTTCCATTTCCCTGCAGGTACTTTACTTTAGTAAAGATGAATGTGATTTTATTTTAGATGTGAATAACACTGGTAATAACAGAACTGTATCCTAGTAATTTTTCAGAAAAGAAACAATAGAATAACATCTAAAATTTTATACATTTTTAATAGATTTTTTAAAAGAATAGAATATTTTTTTATCTATAAATTGGAACATATTTGACATTTTTTTCAGACTGATAAACAGCAAATTCTGAACTGTCAGTTATAAAAGGAAAACTTCATCTAATAATTTTCCAGGAGGTAATGCACATCTAATATTTATGATAAAACATGAAAATATAGTTATTCTTCTCACAGACTCTGTTAGACTTACTAAATAGATTATTAGAATGCAGGACAAATTCCAGGAAAATGAACTAAAATCAAGGAACAGAATCATAAGTACAGCCTAATAAAAGGATGATGTTTTCTTCAATTGTCATACATCTAAAATGTTATCTCTAATTCTTCACTTTATTGAAATAAATAAATATTTTTTTAAAATACTGAAAATCCAATAAAACACGCAAGACTGTTTATAGTAAGTATATATTTTATATTTTGATCTTTGATTTAAAAATATTGATCAGCATTTCAAAATTAAAATTAATAAATGTTTATACAACAGTCAAAATAAAAGACCGCTATGTGCTACCTCATAAGAATAAAAAATCTTTTTTAAAAAATCAAATATTATCACAGTTTCTTTTCGTAATTAAAACGAATGGTTTTACAGTAATGTGCTGAACGCATTTGAAACGTGGGGCCGCGGTGGCTCAGCGGTAGAGCGTTCACCTCTGGTGCTTGGGGTCCCAGGTTCAATCCTAGCCCCCGCCAAGTGAACTTCGTGGTAGACAAAAACACTGTGTGCGTGGGTTTTCTCGGGGTTCTCCCGTTTCCTCCCACTTTCTTCATTCCATCATTTTCATTCATTACTCATCATCACCGTCTCCTTTAGCCTAACCGGCATAACCTTGGGACGTAAAACTCAAAGATTTGATTTGATTTTTCATTTCAAACGTAATAAATGTATAATAAATAGCTTTTCATATGAATGTGTATGAAAGCAATTAAAGTCAATTCTCCCTTTTATTATAACATTTATACATTTTATTGAGTTTTCATTTAAAAGAAAGAAAATAATTATTTCAGTAAACTGAAAAAATACAGTTAACATTTAAGAATATAAGACAATTGAAGGAGAAAAAATAATCATATAGGGTGTGCATTGGCACATTAAATATATACTCCTATGATTCTGTCCATCAGGTTTTGTCCACCTAGTTAGAATTTTCCTTGGGATTTTGACCACTTGGAATTTCTTCCCGCCCTCGTTACTACAGCCATTATGTACCTACATGAGTTCCGATCTACATAAAAACACGCTGGGAGTCAAGCATCGGTGCTGCATTTTTCTTTAAAAAAAATCTTCGCGCATAAAATTCCCTGCCTCCAAAGATTAGGCAGAACGGGAATTCCTGTTCTGCCTAAATATACTATCATTTAAAATATTTTGTATTTATACAAAGCGCTGGAGGGCCTTTAGGCAGAACGGGAATGAATCTGACACTATACCTTGTAACACGTTCCTCATGATACACCTTCGTCTCCGCTAATGTCCCAACCAGTTTATTTCTTCCTTTTTCTAATTATATCTACAATTCGTTTGATTTCTTCCTACTATTTCTAACAATTTCTTGCTCGTTTCTCGTTCAACTTCGAGTTCACTCTCTCACTCATTAGTGGTTTAGAAATAATGAAAATAAATGTCCTCTAGGATATAAGAAAATGGAATAATTACTGAAAGTGCGTGATTATGAAAGAATAGGTAGCGGGAAAACCCCGAGAAACTCACAGACACGATGTTGTCAACCACAAATTTTTATAGCCTGTGACACAACCAGGGGACCCTCTCTCATTTATTATTAACAACTGTAACGCCCATAGGTTTGATTTAGAATGTAACATTATTCTAATTAGTGACCAGAGTGAGTACAGATGGGAACGCAAAAGAATTCAGTAATCTGTATTAGTTGTTGCCCCTAAGCCTTCATCATGTTTTACACTTTAGCTTATCTTATTTTGAAGTAATTAAATTGAAAGTTTATTCTATTTTGAAATAATTAAATTGAAGGTTTATCCTATTTTGAAATAATTAAATTGAAGGTTTATCCTGCTTTGAAATAATTAAACTTAAATTTAATTTGAAGCAATTTTTAAGTTGCGATTAAATCGCCACAATATTTTTAAATTTACAAATTATCTGTACAGTAGCGACATCTTTGGCATCAGGCATACAAAGAGCGCCACTTATTATGATAGTTTGATTGTTTAGTGTTAGGAGTTAGCGTTGTTCAGGAACTGGCATATTCTGCTATTACAAGAAAGGATATTGGCGAAACAATGTTTTTTTTCTTTCTCTTCTTGGAAACATCTGTAAATATTGCAAAAGTGAATCGAGAACTTATTCCAAATACTGAATCATTGGCAAGTACTCTATTGTGTATCTGTTATGGCTAATAACAAGCATTTCTTACTGAATATATATATTTGACATCAGCGTCCCTTAAATACCAAACTCCAGAAATATAATGGGACATATACAGGAATATACGGCGTATACCCACCTAACATGTTTATAGTACAACATTGTATTGTGAAACGTCACTGGAACAGGTAAAGCGTTTGTTTCCGTTCTTCGTAAATTGATAACATAGCATGGCTTAAGAAAGCCACCGCTTTAACAGCGTGATATACTCCACCGAAAATTACTTTTCTTTGTTTCTTTCCTTTACTTTACTTTTTAATCCGAGCATCGTCCCTTAGTATGCCACCAAGACCCATATTGGTTTTAATTCTCCGGCAGAGTTATTTTTGAGTATCGGGAATTACTGTTTCTAGACTTTTAAACTGTACTATGCATAAGTATAAGAAGTATTATAAAATAAATATGTTCACCTGTCTGTTGACAGGTGTCAGCAAAACATGGTAAGAGATGTTGAGACGTGGGTTTCAGAATCAATTCTAAGTCCCAAGAATAGATTTTGCTTCCTTGGTTAACTCTCTATTTAAATCGGAATGGTAAAAACCAACCATTTACGGTTTAGACATTGATCCAAAAGCGGATCCAGGGGGAGCGACTGGGCGGTCGCTCTCCCCAGAAGATTAAACTTTCTTATTTTATGTATAAATAAAACCCATCCCAGAGTTTGGAGCTCTTAGAAGTAGCTCTAAGTAGAAGTATTACAACCCACCGCCCCGTCAGAAGTCCATCCTGGATCCGCCCCTACATTGATCACTAGAAACCGAATGTTAGACAAAATGTCTATTCTTTAATATTAAAGATATGATCAAAAATAACGTTTTAAAGTTTATATGGGAACTTATAGTTTCAATTTAAGCCAATTTTATTTTGCTTATTTTGTTATTTCGCTCATTCCTGCCTTGTCTATTCTATGCATTTTCTTCAAAATAATATCTTATTGGAGGAAAATATATAATTTAGAATTTCAAGAAAGGATTTTGCCTCGTTCGAGAAATATAAAGTCTAAGTGTTGTTTGTAGTGATAAGATGTCATAAAATTTTGGACTGCTCTATGTACTGATAAAATGCTGTAAAACTTTGGATTGGTGTATGTACTGATAAAGCGTATAAAATTTGGACTGTTACGTGTAGCGATAAAGTGCTGCAGAGAATGTATTTAAATAAAAGAAGATATTAACAAACAGGTAAGTTTCTATATTTTTGAACATTATATATGACATGAATTTATTTTTTAATGTATTGAGTATTTAACTTTATTACTTGAAGTTACATTTTAGTGCATATTTTACTGTCTATTTTTTAAATTTTAAGTGCCTATTTGCCTGCCTATTTTCCAAGTTTCCAATGCCTAAATATTCGGTCTCTACTGATCACCATAGAGCATAAACCGTAATAGATAGCGGGAAGCGGTTTCTCAGCAATCAATGAACTGTCTTAAAAATAGATTCCATCACCACCCTAATTTCCTTACTACTACTTCCGGTTTCAATATTAATTTTCATAGAGTAAAAACGGTAAACAACAGAAAGAGAGAGAAAGAGAGTGAACGAAAAAAACTTTTTTTTTTTTAAAAAAAATATCATTTCAGTGTTCCAAGAAAAAGTTCTTTCTCTGACTAATCCCTGTATTACAGCTGGAAGTTAATGACTAGTCGCAGGTTTCGTAAATAAAAATAAAATCTTACCAAAACAAACACTTACTATTGCCAATATGTATTGTAGATTTACCAATATATATAGCCTTCATCAGACATGTTAAGGAAAGATATACTGCCTTCATCAGACACATTATAATAGAGAGAATAGCATATTGCCTTCATCAGACACATTATGAGAAAGGGAATGATATATTGCCTTCATCAGACACATTATGATAAAGGGAATGATATATTGCTTTCATAAGACACATTATGATAAAGGGAATGATATATTGCTTTCATGAGACACATTACGATAAAGGGAATGATACATTGCCTTCATCAGACACATTATGATAAAGGGAATGATACAGGGGTTGGACAAAAATCTGAAACGTTTGCAAAAGTGTGAAAATCATACCTAGTATGGTGTGCGGCCTCTTATTGCGTCCAAAACAGCTTGGATCCGATGTGGAATGGACGTATGCTCTCCTGAATCGTGGTGTGTGGAATTTTGTACCATTGTTCCTCCAAAACATGCTCCAGTTCCTTAAGGGATGCTGGTGGAGGGTAATGAGACCAAACACGTCTTTCTAACTCAGACCACAATGGCTCAATGATATTCAGATCAGGTGATTGTGGGACCCAGGGCAGGTGTAATACCTCCTGGTCATGCTTCTTAAACCATGATTTTACCGTTTTTGCAGCGTGACAGGGTGCTAGATCATCTTAGTAGATGCCATCACCATCAGGAAACAATATTTGGGCCATGGGTAGAACCTGGTCCACCAAAATGGCCTCATACGCCTTAGCATTTATCATTCCATGCAGGGCTATGATGGGACCTGCAGAAAACCACGATATCACTGCCCATACTGTAACAGAACCATCCCCATGCTTTACAGTTGGGAGCAGACAGTCTGTATCATAGACCTGTGACGGAGTTCTCCTTACATAAACACGATCGGTTGTTGGAAACAAGGTGACGTCGATTCATCGGACCACATTACGTGTTTCCACTGATCATGAGTCCACGCCTTGTGGTCCTTGCACCACTGGGTACCCCTCTTCGCATTTACTGCTGTGACCAGGGGTTTGGCGATAGCGGCCCTGCCATGAATTTTCATTTTATTAAGTTCTCGTCGCACTGTTTTCCATGAAACCGGACTCTGTAAGTCGGAATTGAGTTCAGAGGTAATTTTCATTGCAGTGGTCTTCTTTTTAGTTGCTACAATCCGTTTTAATGCCCTCTGGTCCCTATCTGACAGGATAGTCTTTCGACCACTGTTGTGCTTTGCAGACGTCGTTTGACCATGAATTGTGTATGCCCTCGTGACATTGGACACAGTGCCTTTCGATACCCTTACAATGTTCGCCAATGTTGCCACTGAAGCTCCAACCAGAGGGGCACCAGCGATCATGCCTCTTTGGAAGTCTGTCAGGTCGCCCATTTTACCGCACCACTTTCACACCATGACACTCACAGGTGAACTGGTTACTGCTGACGGAAGAGGAAGGTCCGCATGACACATTGAAAACAAAAAATGATTGGCAACCGCAACACGTGTTGTACAGTGGAGGGCCAAACTTACGTGTCCTGTATGATGTGTTTTTAGATTTTTTTGTCCAACCCCTGTATATTGCCTTCATCAGACACATTATGATAAAATACATGACATATTACCTCATCAGACACATTATGATAAAAGGAATTATGTATTGCCGAAACTGCAATACAGATTTAGTAGTATGTAAGTATTATCTTTGGTCGGAGTTTATTTTTATTAAAGTTATACATAGTTCGAAACCTACAATGAGCAGCATTCCGGTTTCAATTTATATTTCTCATAGTTTGTAAGTCTATTATAGTTTCACTTTGTGAATCAAAGTTCACTTGTTAAGATAGTATCATCAGTGCATTATAGATGCAAAGCAGGCAAACTTACTGTAAAGAAACTTAATAATACGGAAACTTCCTGAAAGCCTCAAACCCTTGTATAACAGATTGTGAATCTTTTTCCTTTTAATGGAAAATCACCTTCGTTACTTCAGACTTAGAGGCAAAACTCCAACAAATAACTCATTATGTCAGAGGGTATCGATCGCTAACGACAAAACGACACGTCAGTACAAGTTTGGCTAATTTCATGTTCTTTCGTTGTATCGTTCTCACCGTTCAAGAAGTCAAAGTCAGCAGAAGTTCTCAGAAATAATTACGCGACTTTGTCCGCGGGTAGTCCTCTGTCAAGGCTTTGTCAGACAGTGTGTCACCGAAGAGATCAAACAACGCTGAACATATTCTTATCGTAAATGTACAGAATGCAAAGTAGAATTAGCGAGATTAAATATCCACGAAAGATTTATTCTTTTGCACAATAAATGTTAGAAATTACATTTATTGACTTTCGGCATTTATGAGCATGTTAACCCTTCATTTGTCAATTGAGTGATGGCGTTCCTTAATGACCACACTACCCGGGAAGTAAAGAAGGACAAAAAGTGCCTGGTATCTTTTTATGGTATGTACCAGATCTGCATTTGCCTGGTGTGAATGAAGAAAAATCAAATAAAATCTCACTTACGGTGGCTGGCCTGAAAAAGGCTTTTACATCTTTTCGACCAAGTGTCCCTCACAGGAAAGCGAATCCGATACCGCTCGCATCAAAAACAACAACTACAGACTTTAACAACTACACTACTTGGGCAAGGGCGCCGATCCTGGGGGCCCTGGAGCCCCAAAAGCTCATGTGGGCCCCCCTCATTGTCTTTATGAATATACAATAGTTGTCATAATTTGAGTACAAATTGTCTTAAAATCCTCATATATGCCTTCTGCATCTGAATGCCCCCCCAAAAAAATTTACAGAGAAATCGGCGGTCTTGTACTCGGGACCACTTTTCTACTAAATGTAAACATTCGTACTCTAATAACTATTGGTTTAAGATTTTGCGTGACAAAGTAGCAGTTTGTTGAAGAATGTTTATAGAGATCTTGGAATAATAATGTTGATCGAATGATAAGAAGAGAAGATGTGTTGGTTCAGTGGCTAAATGGATACCTGCCAACTTTCTTGCTGATCGCTTTGTACGACCGACATTCCTCGCTTCGCTGACTGTCCTGTTAAGTTCCAGAGTCTACCTCATCATGGCCTTCGGAGTTACTCCATATCACAGACAATGACTATACAGAACTGCAAAAAGTAACTTGGAATCATAGGACTGGACCAGTGAGAAGTTCTTGACGCAGACGAAGAACGTTGTGCGAAATTGGCAGCCCACAAGAGTTCTCAAAACACATAACGAGAAGTTGATGATCATGTGTGAAGTCCAAATTGAAAAGTGTTCTACTATATTTTTTAATTTGATTATAGAAAAAGGTCCAACATAAAAGGCAGTTTATTAACTTAATCTGAATATACTTATTATCCTTGCAGCTTATCCTTGAGTCTTCCTTTCAAGCTGTTCAGCCGAATAAGTAGTAGGCTCTTTCCCTCTTCTGTTTGTGATCTCAAGAGGAACAGCCGTGACAGCGCCACTCTTTCTCGACATTGCTCCTGTCAGATTGTTTGTTACTTGTGCAGTCGATAGAGCTACGACGGTTGTTTTTTTTACCCCCCCCCCCCCCTCCGCTAAACCATCAAAAGAGAACCACATGAGATGATGAAATGGGAATAAGGCAAATCTGTCTATTGGATATCGCCCACCCTCCACACTGATACACACTCTGTCATTCAGAGCGTGAAAATAAATTGAGCGCAATCGAAGCGCCCACTAAGTGTGAACTACATTTTACAATTCGGTTTCTCCATGCGGAACGGTACAGTATAATACAGCTACAATTCAGCGTCGAATGAGTAAGTATTACGGTGGGTAAACGATGGTTGTGTGTACGACTTCTGTGGAGAGTTTAAGGGACCTACCGACATAAAATATGACAGTAGCCAAGGCTGTAGACCATCTTAGTGAATGAGTGAATCATGTTCTTCGTGTAAGCCGTAGATTATGATTTTTAACTGTCTGACCTTGGAATTTCAGCAAAACCAGCAGCCGTCTGCAGAGATCGAATTACATCGCGTAACTGTTAGTTCACACTTGGCGACTGATTCTATTGTACTCGAGGTACGTTTCACGTGAATCTCCTCTAGGCACTTTAATGGAGGTTAAAATGATAGCTCTCGTACTATTTCAGTGGAGAATATAGGAAGAAAGCGAAAAGAAATTATTTTTATGATTTCTTGTCTGTGTCTAGTACGATACTTTCTCTTTCTTGATCCTCACTGTCAACCGGATAATTCCAATAACTGCCTTTGACCGACGATTACCAAGAACCTGATGACAACATACAGTCACTGTGTTTGCCCAAGATTACTTCAGGAAAAATGAAAACAGAATAAGGTCTTTATCTCTGCAGCAGAAACTAAAGATTGCCATCCTGTTCTGTGCAAAGCCAATCCCTGTCAACAGGTTGTTGCCTATCTTCTTAAGATCCTTCTCTTAGTGTCATCACATCTTGATCTTCCCAAAAGAATCTATCTCAAAGTATTCTCAGTTATTAATATATTAACCGCATTAATACATATTTTCTATGGAAGCGACGTTTACGTTAAGCTAACTGGCCTTTTTTTTAAACCTCAAATTTGCTCCGAATAATGACTTACTCTCAAGTTCAGATGATCCAAGGCCATAAACGGACGATCCAGGGATTTTTTTTTTTTAAATGAAACGCTACATACCATATTTACACGTAGACATCCATTGTTAGATGACGAAACAAGTAGTTCATGTTCTTACTTCCTTTAGCTCCTTGTCGCAGAGCACTTAACGCAGAAGAAAGTAATAAGGGACATTATATATGTTTGCCTAGAACTTTTTGTATTGTGGCATTTCAAAATAAATAAATAAAACATTTTTTTTAGTTTGAAGTTTCACGATTAGGCTAAAGGAGACAAATGATTAATGAAAGTGAATTATTGTAAAACTACAATATATTACCCCCTTCGCTGGGTTGAAATGAAAATTTAAATGCACAACCCCGTATCTCATGTATTTAGTACCCGTGAAATATGCTGCTTTCGTTTTTAAATTGCATCGAATTAAGCAGCATCGGAAAGATCATTGACATTTTGCCGACCCTGAAAACCATGGATTCGACACTAATATTGGTCATTTTCGATCATTTATATATATATATATATATATATATATATATATATATATATATATATATATATATATATATATATATATAATATACCCCATGTTGCGGGCCATGGCATCGGAAGTGTCACCGTTATCTCAGCCACCCCCCAAAATATGGATTCAGCACTAATATCGGTCATTTTCGATCATTTTTAAATATCTCTTCCTCCCCAAGTTGCGGGGTTGAATTGAATTTAAACGGGATCGAAAGTATTACTGTTCATCTAAGTGACCCAGAAAATTATAATTGGACACTGGTCATTTTCGATCATTTTATATATCTTTTACCCCCTCCCCCAAGTGGCGGGGCTGATTTTGGATTTAAAAAGGATCGGAAATGCCACTGTTAATCTGAGTGATCCCGAAAACTATTGATTAGACACAGTATTGGTCATTTTCGATTATTATTATTATTATTATTATTATTATTATTATTATTATTATTATTATTATTATTATTATTATATAGCTCCCCGCCCCTCCTCCATGCTGCGGCACACGGCATCAGAATGTCACTGTTAATCTCTGCTACTCCTAAAACTATGGATTCGACACTAATATTAGTCATTTTTGATCATTTTAAAATCCCCCCCCTACGTTATACCCTCCCCCTTCCCAACTATCAGGGCTGAACTTTGATTGAAACAGCATCAGAAGTGTCACTGTTTCTTCCATTGACTCCGAAAACTATGGATTCAACCCTAATATTGTCATTTTTGATCGATTTTTAAATTTATATCCCCCTCCCCCTCCCCTTAGGTGTACACAGCTCCCGTTCCCCCTCCTCCGTGCGCTGGCACACGGCATCAGAATTGTCACTGTTAATCTCTGCTACTTCTAAAACTATGGATTCGACACTAATATTAGTCATTTTCGATCATTTTTAATGTTTATCCCTCACACCTATGTTGTACCCTCTCCCTTCCCAACTATCAGGGATGAACTTTGATTGAAACAGCATCAGAAGTAAGTGTCACTGTCTCATCGACCCCGAAAACTATGGATTCAACGCTAATATCGGTCATTTTTGATCAGTTTTAAATTTCTCTCCCCGTCCCCCAACCCTACTTTGCATCGTCAAAGTGAATAGCCTACAGCAATCCCTGCCCCTAAACTCATGTATGTTGAAAATTTGATTGAGATCGGTCGGGTGGTTCAAGAGTGATGAAGTCACAAAGGCAGTCATTTTAATTTTAACTTTCTTTTAACATATATATCTCCCCCTCCTCCTCCCCCTCCCCTAGGCTGGCTCGTCAAAGAAAAACGACAGAAAACACCCAAGGTCCGACCCTCATATATGTTGAAAATTAGATCGAGATTGATTGGGTGGTTCAAAAGTTATTAGGTTTTATTAGTTTTTATTTATACGTCCCCCTCCCCTCCCCACCCCTAGGATCTACCGTTAAAGTGAAGTTACAAAAATGTTTCCAGACCCCAACCTCTCGTATATTGAAAATTTGATTGAGATCGGTCGGATAGTTCAAGAGTTATTAAGTTACAAAAATAGTCACTCTCAGTCTTATATAAATTGATTTTTATATATCTCCCCCTCCTTCGCCTCCGCTACGTTGCTACGTCAAATTTAAATCATAAAAACGATCCCAGGTCTAAACCTAATCTCTGTGGAAAATTTGATCGAGATCGGTCGAGTGGTTCAGGAGTTAAGTTTTATTTACTTTTGTACCCCTTATCCACCCCCTCCCCTTAATTCTATTATCAAAGTGAATAGCCTAAACCCAGCCCAGCCTCGAACCTCATCCATGTTACATCCATGATCGAGATCGGTCGGGCGGTTCAGGAGATTTAGAGTCACAAACATAATTTTCAATTTTATATATACAGATTAAATTCTTGTGCTCTCCCTTCGGGAATGGAACTCGGGATTACGTGTATAAAAGGTACACGTACTAACTAGTAGATCAGCAGGAAGGCCTGTAGGAATTTGATTTTGAGTTTAGCGTCCCGTTCAGTAGCGAGGCTATATGAGAAGTAGATCTACAGTTTCACGTGGGATCCGAATCACTTGAGCTCCCGCTCCGAACCAGGATCTACCACGTCAAAGGCGCGTACGCTAACCGCTTATCCACGAGAGAGAGATCAGCAGGGATTTCAATAGAAGTATGGAAATGAAGAGGAATCTTTAGTAAGCTACTAAGCTGTTGTTCACCGAGGACTGACTTGTCATTAGTTATTTAAAAACAAATAAAGATCGAAAATATTGATTTTGTTTTTCAAAGAAAAGTAATACATTTCTCCTTATAATTACAAGCACGTTTACTACTTTCAGTCCTCTGAAGTTTAAACATCATGTTAAGTCAAGTTTGTCGATGATAACTTCAAGAAAATATCAAGATACAAAAAGTTTGTTTCTGCGGCAAAAGTTGGCGTTTCTTTCGCCTCTATTTTTTTTTCAATCAAAATGATTTGTTTATATAATTCCGAATAATTTTTATGAAAACTAAAACAAGTTGCTCATTTTCAGTCTTACGTAACAATTGGTTCATATAGATTTTCGAGGAATGTTGAATTTAACTATTGTTGCGGTGTAAATCAGTGATGACTCCTCACCTTTTCCTATACGAATTTGAAAGTTTACTGTTTGCGAGAAGATTAAATAATTTTTGAACCTATCCAGGAGCGTTCACCGGGCCCGGATCCTTCCCTCCAAACCAGGAACGTACGCAGGGGGTGGGTCCTGGGGGTCCGGCCCCTCCCGAAATCCGGACTTTTTTTGTACAATTAGTCTAATTTTAGGGGCAATTTTACAATTTTTAATATAATTTAACCTGAAATTGTGTTTGGACCCCCCCGAAAAGCTTTGGACGCCTCCCGAGATAAATTCCTGCGTACGTCCCTGTCCCAAACTTCCTAACTCAACATACATTTGTATACTTTCTCAATAAAATTATACTTATTTAACAGGGAAATGATTGATATAGCATTAAAGTTTGATCTTTCACTTAATCTGTACTCTGTATTACAAATAAAATCTAATTCTAATTTTTTTCTGAAAATATAGGTGAAAGTATTTTACAATTACTTATCGTCTTTTCGGGTACAGAATAATACTCGTTTAATACTACGTATAATCAGTGGCTAGTATTGGAACCCCCAAGTTTGGGCTCTTCCCAACAAAAATTTCTGGGTATGCACATGGACCTATCCTTGATAATTTTTCGTCCTTTCAATTTTTTCTAAACATTTAATTGTTACAGAACAATCCCAATGCCTCATTCATTATTCTACAACTCAGAATTTGTTTTAGAACTCAAAATTTTTTCATTGAGCACAGGACTAGGTAAATATATGAATCTATCCGTGACAGTGTTTAGAGATTCCACTCTTTTCATTGTTGTAAGATATCAATCTTTTTCTTTAAACTATTACACAGCCTCTTGGCTCTAATTCTTTCCAGAGTAAAGAAACTAATCACAGTAGAAACTAACTTTTTCTTTAATACAAACTAACTGAACAGCCAAAATAAATAACATACTGCTCACAAATATTTTACAAGGCGTATTTCCAATTTCTTAAACACCCAGCATTTCTTTGTTTTCCAACTTTTTTAAAACAAATGTTAAATGTAATGTTAAATATTTCTATGTCTAATGAAATTGAGAAGAAGGTATGTTTATTTTCTTATTTTTGCCCTTCTTTCAAATTTAATGTTAAATTCTTTATTTTATGCACCTTTTATTCGATATTCTCAAAAGATGTAGGACTTTCATTTACTGAAAACAGAACTGTACATATAGATGGTATTGTCCATAAGAAAACTGGCTTTCGTTTCACGCTGTGAAACTATGAAAGACTTCCAAACTGTAGGATCCAGTACATTTATCGCTTATGGTTTGAATCTGAGATAAGGTCAAAGGTGGAATCTGTTCTAGGGATAATGAATTCATATAAGAAAACCATTTCCCCTATCTTTTATGATTTTTCCTCTATAAAAGTAAATATTTAAAATAGAAAGTTAATAGATTTCTACTATTTCTAGTTTTAGTTGAGAGATAAGAGGGAAGACAAAATTTGTTCTGGTGCGCTGATTTCATATTACAAACCACATTTCTCTATTAAAATTTTTGCTGATTTTGTCCAATTGTAAGACCTGAAGATACATTTTCAACACTTCCGGTTTGAATTGACGTATAAGGGGGGAAAATGGAACCTATTGATTTCATGAAGCTGAAAAAAAATACTAACTCTATGATGATGCCATTACAACATTCAACAAATATACGGCATATATCACCTTTAGACGTATTATACGCATGTCTGTTCAGACAATCCTCGCATAAAAATTAAGCAAATAAAATAAAATAAAAATATTCATGGAAATCAAGATATCTTTTCCTCATGAAAATGTATTGTTATTCATGACCAGTGGTCTTGCTTCAGTATATCACCCTATGCCTTCTGTTATTCTTGGCAGTCGGCCTGGTACGCGAATTCTGTGTAAATCAGCAAGGTTCAAAATAATACAATTCTGGTGGCGTTTTGAGTTTTCTTCTTTCAAATGTGGTTCCGGAGGTAGTTCAGGTATTGATTTTGCCCTTTTGTTCCACTCCAAACTATTTCACGTATTTCTATACAGATGTCTTTATGTAGATTCATGAGAAGAGGAAAAAGGGAGTATATAAGCCTTTTGACTGTTTCGTATAACCTTTCTAAAAGCTAATTCTTGTTCCTACAACAAAGGGATTCCATCTGGATTTTGATATTTTGCTTGACCATCATATTAATAGAGTAATCCAACTTTGTGTAGATGGGAGAAATAACGCACTTGAGTCCATATTCTTCTACTTTTTCTGTTAATATTGCATAGAATTTATTAGAAGCAGTGTTTCTTCCAGGTATACTTCAGAGGGAATTCTACTCACCCCCCTTCGAAATGGGGTAACCGCTTAAGATAAATTACATTGAGTGGATCAAAAGTAGCCTTACAGTAGTTTTATTATTGGTTTAACGTTTCACCTCTTAATTTTTCCAAACAGCTCTTAATTCCAAACCAGTATTCTATATCCTTTATGCATGTTTTAGAAGTGTTAAACTATATCACCCATAACTAGTTCATTGTCTTTTGGAGATGATACCGATTGCCTATTGCAGCACTTGCGAATTAATATATGACCAAATCGGTTTCGAGCCACACCTTCTGCGTAAGAATATCTAATTAGATGGAGCTTGCTTCAAATAGTATCATGTGAAGAGGCATGTACTGGAATGATGACAATGCTCATGTTACCATCATTTCTCAACTGAATTGGCCTGGCATCACAGAGCACGGTGCTTTGTCTAGCGTAGGTGATGTCGGATCAGTTTCCTTTGATGAAACTGTGAATGGAGTAAAGTACCTAGAAATGCAATGACGTTGTAATGCCACAACTCAACACTAGAGCTAACTTCGTCGAATTTTACTTTCAGAAAGATTAAGCATCCTCCCATTATGTTTTGGCAGTAAGGAACTACCTTAACCAAACCTTTCCATGTGTACGTTCAGAAGAAGGGGTAACATCTAATGGCCATCACGTCCACGTGAACTAACATTAATGACTCTATTTGAGGTGTTTACAAGAACAAGGCTTACAATAGAAATCCCCATGCAATTGTTGAATTAAAAGAATACATCTCATAAAAAATTATTGAAATTGATACAGATAAGGTTTTGTGTCGTTCTATGTATAGGCTTTTTTAACACAAAATGTCGAGACGCTTCATGTGGTTTGCCACCTTTCCAAAGCAAAATGTATGGGCACCTTATGGAGCCATTTGGGAGGGGGAAGAGTTGCACCAGCGCCATAGTAATGTAATATCAGTCTTCCTATAATGGAGAGCGAATCATGTATCGATACAAGCGAAGTGAAGTAATGTAAATCATATAGGCCCCAGCTTTATTATATACGTTATGTACTTAAATACATGAAAAGTAAAAAAAAAAATGGAAATAGTTAACTATCCGAACTATAATTTTTGTTGTAAAACAGTACCGTTTATTCTTGATATTGCTCCAGCTGCTACCCCTTCCGCTGCTCTGCTACACTTATTTAAATGTATATTCTCATTACTTAGTTCTGCCTTGAGAAGTCGATCTTTACTGAGCTTAGAATTCATGTTGCCAGACACATTATTATCTGCATGTGGCTGTTGAGAGTTTTTCTCTTATTTTGAAGGCTCAGAGTAATAATAATAATATAGTTACCAACTCCATGAATAAATATGAAAGTCGGGACGAATGGCAATCTAACTGTGCAGCATATTGTTAAAGAAAGATCCGAAGAATGTTGCAATGTTGAAGGCAGTGGTGGATCTAGGCCAGGGCCGAGGGGCCTAGGCCCCCCAGTTTTTCATTGACAAAATAATTTAAGCTATTATTTATATATTTTTGGAAGTTTATATATACCTATCATACATACTCTGTGTACTGGCTGCCCCCCCCCCAGTTTTTACCTTCTAGATCCGCCACTGGTTGAAGGAGGTGAATTTAAGCACTCATTAGATTAAAATATGTTAGGAAGGCAAGTGAAATGTTAATTAAACTTACATAAACAATATTGAACAAATATGATTATAACAAATACAATGTCATATAAACGTACCGTACAGTGCATACCTACAGTCCGTTAGATACAGCTTGTTCTTTCTGACAGTTCCTTTCCTCTGTTCTTTCGTTCCTGCACGTGGCCATAACAATCAGGCAAGAAGTACTGTTTCTATGGCAACAGCAAGTTCAGCCAATTATAGTGGCGCACTCTCTGGCGCTGCGAAGATAAACATTCCACCCTTTCAATACGTTGCCATATTTGAATATAAAGAAATGCACATTGTTTTAGTCCAATGTCAACTTGAGTAGTGCACCTGCTGGTTATTGTGGAGCATTCTATTTAGATCTCTTTTGTGCCATTTCATTTTATAAAACTAAGATTTACTTGGAGCAAATACCTTCGTGTTTCGATGCTCGATACAAAATAGTATCCAAGTGCATCCCTTTATATTTGGATTTTGAACCTAAAAAAACAATGTGTAAAAAAAAAGTCTGATTAAAAATTGTATTCAGTAATTTATGATCACTTTAAAACAAAACACGATTTAGTATTCATAAAAATAACAGTAATTGGCAACAGTGTACTTGGTTCTTTATAATTCTTTTTTTTTTTTTAATCTCCCACCGACCAACACAGATTGTCAACAGATCGCTCAGTTCTTTTCTGGCACCGATTATTAACAATCGATTATATATATAATATAGGGTGGGCCATTTATCTTGATGTGTCCTTGTAACTTTTAAACAAAATAAACAAAAACAAAAAAAACTAATTTTCTACGATGCTATGCAAATTTCGGCAGGGAGACACTGTGTGACACACTTTGAGATACCACAAGGTTAATAGTGTCGAAATTTTAACATAAAATTGTATGTTGCAAACTTAGAACACTACTAAGTTACACAAGTAGTGTAGTAGTTTGACTACAGTATCACAAACGTCAAAAAAAATTTTTTTTTTTTTTGAAGAGTTCTACAACAATAATAACGCAAGTGAGGCAGACGAGGTCATTCAAAATACCTTAATGTCGAATACTACGGTCATTGTATGACGTGTTTCGAACAAGTAGAAACAGTTACGAGGAATGAAAACTTTAACATTTTTCGAAAATGTGTTTTGATAAGTATAGGTATCGAATTACATGCGTGGTTCCCAATAGACATAAAATCATAATGTCGTTATAGTAGTTCGGTATCTCAAAACAATTTAGGTCGGAAGACATGAAGAAATTATACAATTTGTTACATAGCTTAAAATGTTGTGTTTGTGGGAATTTTTTAAAACATTTTTTTTTAAATTTACTTTCCTTCTGTGACATTATAGCAACACTTTTTGGTAGGAGTAATTACAAGAAGTTCTTGGAATTACATAACTTTTAGCAGTATTGCAAACTTCAACAGTTTCACCATATCTTCAGAACAGTTTGATATATCAAATTGCTGTAAACGCAATTATAATCTCCACATCTATTGAAAAACTATCTGTGCAATTAAATAAGGTACTTACCTAATTAGGCTTTTTTTGAAATAAAGGTTTTTAGAAAGAAGTCCAGTGTTTAGCCTCTTGTAAATTTGCTTGTATTCATTGGAAATTCGCCATATCATGTTCACATTATTAAACACTAAAGTATTTTGAATTGCGTTGCCCCGTCTGTTTCATTTGCGTTGTTACTGCTTTGGAAAGAGCTTCAAAAGGAATTTCCTAGTATGCTTTTAGATGATAAACCCAATAATTGGAAAAGATCCGATAATGTTCGTGCACCATTCTTTCTCTCACAGATCTCACTATCACGGAAAAAATTCCACATCAGAAGAGTTTCGTGTTTTATATGCTTTCAAGCAAAGAAACTGTAATTCACTTTCGTCAAATTCTGTTCCTACTTTGTCCAGTACCATCTCTGCATCTATTATTTCGCACGCACATCTATTGTCAACACATGTATTATTTTATGTTGAAGTTTAGGTAACGTATATTAAGAGTTCTGAGGAATATGTATAATTATGGATTTAGTTTCGAATCTCCTTTTGTACTTGAATAGTGCGGTAAAAAGTACAGTAGACTTTGATTCACGATGATTCACAAAGATTCAATTCTTACACGTTTTTGAGTCTACATCCTCAATTTCCACAATATAGTAGCTCATTTACTGCGAAAAACTACACTACCTAAGCTACATATTTAGCATAGTACCAGTTTTATGCTATCTGTTCCACCTAGAATTATATTAACATCTTTCCCATTGAACTGTTTGAATTCAAATTGTTCTCAAATGTAAATTGCTTTTTTTTTTTTTTTTTTTTTTTAAGGACGAAGCATACTTATCAAATCCTTTCCTTACTTCAATGTTGACTTTCAATTGCAAAATCCTGTCTCAGTACTCGCCAAAGTCTGATCCTGTGAATTGTTCCTTAAAAACTTCCTGTAAGGAAAGCAGAATGCTTGGCCCCTTAAAACAAAATATTCTAACCAAGGCCTTGAAGAGTACACTCACTTTCTTAAACTATGTTCTTTTTCGCCGTTCTTTATTTTGAGGTAGGTACTTAGGTTGGGATGAGAAGGTGTTTTGTCCCCAAGATTCGTCGCTTGCAATGCAATGTGGGGTTAAAACAACATTTGCATTTGATTTAGGGATTTAGATTTCTGGGCTTTCGGCATCTAAGGCCGTTGAGCCCGTCACGATTTGAGGGATGACGTCCCTCAGCGAGCACACAATCCGGGGGAAAGGGAAGGAAGAAAGGATTGGGGAAGAAGGAAAGCGGCCTGGGACCTATAAGTAAGGTGCCACCCTGGCATTTGCCTGGTGTGAATGAGGAAAACCTCAATTTGCTCTGAATATTATCTAATGAATCTTCAACGTCAGACATTTCATTGTGACTGTTTATTTTAGTCATTTGTGAATCATTGGTTTGAGCATTTAGTTTTCTTGGCCGGCGAATAACAAACTTATCCATATTTTCTTGGAAAAATGTTTACAGGAAACACTTTAAACTGAGGGTATTTTTTCTCGTTGTGTTACTCAAACTTTAGATTAGCAATATAAATATCGATATAAAATACCTTCAGAATTTGAAAGAATTATTTTCTAAATAACGTTAGTTTGTTCCAAACCAAGAACTTTCTATATTGATTTACTAGCCTGTTGTAAGTAATATTTCTTGTTTCGAAAAGATTTTTTTTTTTGTTTCATAATCCTTTTACTTCTGAATCCAAAGTTTAAATTGTTTGCGCTACCTATGTTTCTAGAATGAAACTATTTATAATACCAGGTTGATCACATTACCTTAAGTAGGAACGAATACAGAGTATCGATTTAAAAATGAAAAAATGTCATTAGTGTAAGCATGACCCCAAATATGGTGTTAAGAATGGTTGTAAAACACTATATTTTGTTTTAGTATGATCAATCTGACCAAAAATGTTTTACATGTTCAGTCTAATATAACTTAGTGGGATTCGAAAGAATAACTGAACAAAATATACAATGATTTAATTCAGAATATATACTGTTTTGATGTAATACATCATATACTTTATTCTAAAAGCTTTTGAAGGTCAAACACGCTTAATAGTCATGCGATGCTTCCTTAAGACGCTGAATCGTTTGCATTTATGCGTTACCACTTCTCGTTATATGCTATCGTTTTTGTTCTATGACAACAAACGTTGACACCGGAAATGGTTATTTTTAACCACTTCTGGTTTGAATAGATGGTTAATGGAGAAGACGTAATCTATTCTTATGACGCTGAATCGATTGCAACAAACCGCATCTTGATAGCATTTATCGCTTTTGGGCTCTTCGTAAATCAATATTGAAACCAAACGTAATAGTAAATTTGAAACACTTCCGGTTCCGGAAGACTGTTGTGGATGGTTATCCTGTGTTGCCTTGAGACGCTGAATTCTTTGTAAAAAAAAAAAAAAAAAAAAAATGCTTCCTGCTTTGCTACCGTTTTGTTCTATGGTGATAAACATTGAAACCGGAAATGATTAATTTGAACCACTTACAGTTTAAATAGAGATACATTGGAGGAGATGGAGCCTATCCTTGGAACGCTGAATCGATTGCAAGAAGCCGAATCTCGATGTCTCTTACCGTTTTTGTTCTGATACCTGTCGACAGATGGACAAAGCCATTCTGTAAGACTTTGATAGCATAGTTTGAAAGTCAAAAACTCACAGTAATCGGAGCAATGAATGAGAACAACACAATCCAGTTTGAATGCTGGATTTTATAGCTTTGGAATTACGTATAAGTTAATTAAAAATTAAACCTGGCCAATGCAAGCACTTACTATTAATGTTTTGTGTTATAGTTTCGTCAATATATAAGACTTGTCAGAAAAGTAAAGTTACAAACCCATTTGCGCGTTAGAGAAAAATCTGCACCAAAGCTAACAACTTTTGCAGTAATCTTGATGCATACTACCAAGACTGAGAGTGATTCGTCTGTGCTGTGCTGAGTCTTGTGGAAATGGCAGTGGAATACCCAATCCCGCTACGTGTCAAGTGCGTAACGTGATCAGTTTCTTTGCAAGCATAAGGAAAGCTTGCGAATAACCATACAGCTTCAATCTCGCAACCAATGATTATCATCTATTTCTGTATCTATTTCTAACCTGGGTAGAAAAAAATAGACTACGACGGAAAGGTTACGGAATAAGTCACAACGTGGTTCCAGACGCAGATATCGGGTTTTTATGATCCGTGGATATAAAAATTTGTTCTTCGGCTGAACAAATGCCTGGACAAATGTGGCACTCATATGGAGAAATAGCTTCTGTATCAATGTATCCAGTGTCGCTTTCCTTGTGTCCAATACATTTATTGCATATCTTATTATTCGTTTGTATTGTTACTTTCCGGACAAGACTCGTACATTGCCTTCATCAGATACACATAAGAAATAATGTGTCTGATGAAGGTAGTGTTATGTTGCCGAAACTGTAAAAAATTAGTAATAGTAAATGCTTGCTTTGAGCAATTTTATTTTTAGTTAAAAACTTAATCCAATAGATAATTAACGAATAAAAGACACATTTACAAAACATACGTATCCTTCAGAATGTAGATTCTTATTTAGAACTTATTATATGGGAAAACAAGAATAAATCAACCCAAACCTAACCATAGCTTTAATATTGAAAGCAAATGTTCCAAATATCATGTTGATATCCATATAATATGACTACAGTGTAATAAAGCTAATTAACTTTTACGATCAAATAATTTTATCCCAACGAGAACAAATCTAAAATAATTGTTGTGGGTTAACTGCTGCAGTTGGTGGCCCCGAAATACAAAATTTACGGAGAAATTAAGAGAATTAGACGAAATATCAGCATGCGAGTAACGAAACAAGTATACTCCGTGTTGGATGATTATTTAGGGAGAAAAACGAAGTCAAATTCTGGGCTGTATGTGTTCGTGTATTGATGTGATGTTAGGTAAACAGGCAATAAAGCATAATATCGAAATGTTTCAAACTTACTGTCTTCTTACGTGATGAAATGGAGCAACATTTTGGGTGCTATCTTGTTTTATTAGAGCATAAATTGATAAAATCCACCGAAGAAAGGTTACTTGATTTCACAATAGAATTGTACAAGTAATCAAAATACAACGGGATATTACCTCTTTCGTGTATATAAAGTAGAAACACGAAATGGAAAGTGTGTTCTTTACCACGTATTACTCCATAAGAAAGACATGATGAGGTAAACTGGTATGTAAAGGCAGTATACAAAGTGATCATAGAAGCGTGGAAAATCTGTGCCACATACTAGGCAGGTGTTTTATGCCACATAGTGTTTTTTCCATTGTCCTCATATATGCGTATACTCATCGTAGCTATTGTGCATTTTCCCTACAGACACACCCCTCGTTAATGATGGGGTCCTCCTGCCGTGGTCTTGCCCTAAGTCGGTTAGATAGTATTTGTACTTTTAGTTGAATCTAGCACAAGTTAGTTTGTATTTTTTAGTTAATTTATATTTTATGCAGTGTAGTTTTTATGCCATATGTACACATGCTGTAGTTACACTCAGCCTCCTAAAGTCAATCTGCACCCATAAATGCAACTCTTCCTTTAAGAAACAATTTCGAAGAGAAATTCATATTTCATGAATAATAGTATCCCCCTTGTGTGGCAACAAGTATTTCCTTATGCGTATTGTAATTTCCGATGTCCCAGGGACATGTATTTGATAGGAGGATTCGCTCCCAAACCTTTCTCTAATACTTTATTTACATAATACTGTAATCAGGTGCTTATAGTGCTGGCTGAAAACATGAGAAGATAAGGATTCATTGGTTTCGTTATTTCTGGATAGTTTGTAGTTTGCGCTGTAATACAAAACAAATGAATGTGTATCTAGTGAAGAGCAAAAGAAAACATGAAAATAAGAAATGTTTATGATTAACAGTTAAGAGTAAACGAGGGAAATGAAAGAGGAGTAATTCTAGGTAAGGTTGAAAACAGGTTCATGTAGGCTTAATCCGCGGCCGCTATCTGAGGAAGATTATATAGTTTTGCTAATTATTTATTTAAAAAAATAAATTCGCAATTCGTCTATCGTATTATTTATTTATTAATACCAGTACAGAAACAAAAACGCAGCTGGTAGTCTATTTGTTGACATCATTATAAAAACCCATGATTTGGAACTTCTATTTCAGCAGTAAGTGTCCTCTTGCATATAGGTCGATGCTAGGCACTTTTCAAAAACATTTTCTGGCAATTTGATCTAATATATCCTTTAAGGAATATCATTACACGCAAATAGTTAAGCAAAATGAACAAGCATCTTAAATATACTTTAGTGGGATCTAATTATTTTGTTTCATCTGTCGCCAGAAAATGTCCCAATTAAAATTAATATTAAATATTAGCAAAGAGCCAATCATTTTGCAGCATCTAGAAAGATTGCGAGCAAATAAACTGAATAATGAACCATAACAACTGGAACTGCAAATACTTGAATTCAAAAACAAGCCGTAAAAAGAAACAGAAATTGAATAAATGGAATCGTTTTTGCCAACAATTCTTATTGTAAAAGGGAAATTTCTCAGTCTGTGAGTAACGCTAATTACTAATTGCTAATACCTCCGTTGGTTACCTGTCTTAATTTGAAAATGGGTACTGATTATGCTGAATACGAACATTCATTTTTGTTAATCATTAAGACACGGGCCGTATTAAATATAAATAATTTTGTAATTAGTTATAGGGTAAAAGTGGGACAGACGGACACATCCTAACATTTCGGTGTATTATCGGAATACGAAAGTAGCAATACTGAAATGAATGTAGTTGGCGATTGGGGTTGTGTGTTGAGAGTTTGTCTGTGTGCACAATCCACTTGAAGCCAGAACAGTTGCAGATAGGAAGACATCAAATGTCCATCTATATATCAGGTATGACACGTGAATCACTGTGTTTATAATAATTGCAAGGTATACCGTAAGGCTCTAAGGTATTACAAGCGGACGTAAATCCGTAAGAATCAGGTATTGTGTACACCATGTATCATGACACGCTGCAAGCTAGTCACAGGATAGCATGTGCCATCTTTCGATAAAAATTGGTGTTTCATTGGAAACCCGTATGTTTAGGCAGACGGACAGCGTGTCATGTAAACAAATGAACGATGATATTTACACTTATTTTGAGAGATTGTGATAAGCAATTAAGTCTTGAAAAATGTCAAAGAAAACCATCTTTCATTGACACAGCCTTTCATTTTACTTTTAGTCGTGGTTCGGCACCAAGAAAGGACAGCAAACAGATGCCAGTGGAACGCCGAGTCTATATCATCTGCAGTTAACAATGTTAATTAAACTACAATTCCACTGGCAAAAGCAGCAAGGACATTTAACATTTCTCGCAATACATTGTGGTGTCGTGTTCTTTCTGATAGAGACGTTTCCTAACTTTAGATAGCACACCACATTTTCGATTGATTTAGGAAACAAACTAGAAGGCTACCTATTAGATTTTGAAGAAATTGGATTTGGTTTGACTACGAGGGAGATTCTTTCTTTGGTGTATCGTTTTGCTATGGTAAATAATTACAATCATCCGTTTAGCAACAACAAACAAATGGCTAGTGCTGACTGGATTAAAGGTTTTTCTGCCACGTCATAGGCATCTGACTGTAGGAGTGGGTGAAGGATTATCATATACTAGGGAGAAAAGGTTAACCAGGAAGAAGGCTCAAATATTTTGCTCAAACAGGCACCAACCGATGAAGAACACGTAAAGTCTGATGCAAATGTGTCTTTTTTGGATGAAGAACATGTTGCAGCTACAGAGCAAGATGAAAATGATGTACATCTACCAAGAGCAGAAGCAAGTTGCAGTTCCGCTTTGCCAGAAGCCATAAGCTTTTCGCGCCTTATTCTTTTGACTATTGCAACGTCATTAGGACAGCACCCCAACAGGAACAATGTTGGATCAAGAACAGTCCTGGTGTCATGGATATGCTTCGGCGTAAACCTGCAAATAAATCCTGCAATCCGAAAGCTAAGAAGAATTCCCTACCGACGACATCTAAAAAGAGTAGATCGTCCAATCCACCAACAAAACTTTTATTCGATCTGAGTAATGTATGTTTGAATGTAGGAAGGTATACAGGAAGGGGAAGAAATATTTCAGTGTTTGAGATATCATATTTTGTTTCATAATCATGTGTTTCCAATAGACATGAGCCGTACTTTGTATGTGTGTGTGTTGTGATAATGATTCTGACGACAGATATGCACAGCATCTGTTTTCTCCCCTTTGTAGTGTCCTTATGTCCCACTGTCGGGGGCAAATGTACACAGGCGTTATTTTTCTCTTGCGACATTTTCGTGGTCTAAATATAACTACCACATTTCGTTTACAACTTTTCCTATTATGTAAAAGCCTGTACACTGTAAAAATTCACTTTCGAGGTTTCCGGAAAACTGCGGGCAGCTCCGGAGGCAGAGACGTTTCCGAGGAATTTCGGAAACTCTATTTTTCTGACTAGCTAAGAAACCTGTAGGTTTCCGGAAACGATCGGAAAGGTTTTCTGACTTGGGTTGGAAAAGTTTCCGAACATCTTATCGACAGTTTTCGGAAACACGTGTTTCTTAGTGAGTTGGGAAAGTGCAGTTTCCAAAATTGTTCGGAAATATCTCTGCTCCCTACAGGGACACCACCTCGCTGTCGCTCGGGACCCCTTGCTGCGCTCCTGCTCTGACTCGATTAGATAGCATTCGTGCTTTATGGAACACCGAGCACAAGTTGGTTCATGTTTTATAGTTTTGGAATAATTTTGGAACTTGGGGGCCAAAATCAGGTAAAATCATCATTAAAAATTAGTGCGGATATTTTATGTATTTTTTCCACTATCCTCGTTTATGCGTATGCCCCAGTCGCTGACGTGCCTGCTCCCTACGTACGCACCCCCTCGCGCTGCTCGGGCCTCCCTGCTGCGCTCCTGTCCAGACTCGGTTAGATAGCATTCGTGCTTTTTAGTAGCCACCTAGCACAAGTTGGTTCGTGGTTTATGCACTAGCTCATCATTTAGTGCACGTTCTGCAAAATGAAATCGGAAAATGTAATAAATGTGTGAAAATTTGGTAGAACCGTCTGCTCGAGTAATGCTCCAAATATCCTAACCTAATCTGACCTAAACTAACCTAACCTACCTAAACCACTAAAAAATACAGAAAATATAGAAGAAAGTACGAAATTTGAGCAAAATATTCTGGTCCTCCAGCTTCAAAAATTTCATAGTGTTTATGCCATATGTGATACTGTATTGATACTGAAACCTGCTGAAGTCATTCTGAAAGTAGTAATGAAGCTCCTCATTTAGTGCATGCTCTGTTAAAGAAATACAGAACTCTACCATAACCTGGAAATGTAAGAAATACCTGAAAATTTGGTAGAACTGTCTGCACAAGTAATGCCGAAATTACTTATTTTCACACTCTTCTTTCACGGAAAGTGTTTTACATCGTATTTTACCTATAAATTTTGTTTTCTGTAAAACCGTCTGCTCGAGTGAACCCTAAATTACATTGTGAAATAATAAAATAATAAAAAAAAATAATACATTTTTCTACTTACTTTCTAACTTTTTTTCATCAGAAGTTATAAATATGGCTCTTTATTCATCTCCTATGATGCATCAGTAAAATGTTTTCGAATACCCAGGTAAAGCTAGTTTAACGAGAAATAAAGGAAAAGTAACATGAAATTATGGGGAATGTATGAGAAAATTCCTTTAAAATAAAGAAAACTTGTTTCCAATAATGAGAGGATCCTATATATTTCTGAACACACCGAATCCTTTCTGATTTCTTACGGAAAGTGTCTTATTTTCGTTAAAATGGAGTAACGTTCCGTTGATTTGTCTGGAAACAGACTTTTCTATGCAAAATCTTTCCCCGAAGATGAGAAACCTTCCCGATATTTTTTACAGTGTAGTTTCCAATGCCATGTGTATCTACCTTCTAAATATAACATGTATAAAAATATTCAGCCATATTGCATTATAATGTCTGTTTACCTCACTTTTTCCCTATACAATCTATAAGTACTTATTCCATGTCAAGCACAATATACATAATTTAGTAACTAATCAACATGAGTACAATATAAAAAGCTACGACAGTTGTTACTGTCTATATTTAGGACAGTGCAATATTTAACAACTTTTACAGTCAAGTCACTTAAAGCATACTACCATTTGACGGTTACACCTCATAAAGCATACTATCATTGACAATCAAACCACATAAAGCATACGATCATTGACAATCAAACCACTTAAAGCATACTACCATTTGACAGTCACACCACATAAAGCATGCTACCATTGACAGACAAGCCACATAAAGCATGCTACCATTGACAGACAAGCCACATAAAGCATACTACCATTGACAGACAAGCCACATAAGGCATACTAGCATTGTCAGTAAAACCACATAAAGCATACTAGCATTGTCAGTAAAGCCACATAAAGCATACTACCATTGACAGTCAAGCTATATAAAACACATTATCATTGACAGTTAAGCCACATAAAACTACCATTGATATCAAGCCACATAAAGCATACTACCATTGACAGGTTTTAACCATATTTAGATTTAAACATTAATATTTGCGTAACCGCGAATTAATCGGTGAGCAAACTAAACAAAAACTAAGTTAAATATAAGCAGTTAATGCATTTAATTAAGCATGATTTTAACTTATAGCGTAAAGGCTTGAAAGAAATAACTAGTCACAATACTGCTATATTAAACGTTCTTCAAGAAGCACTCTTTTCAGTGTAAATTCTTGTTAGTAAATGTTTACTAAAATACGTTTGTTTGCATTTGGTAAAAGGAATGAATCTCTCTAAATCTTAATGTTGTCTTTTTTATTCTCTGCATTTGCCTTAAGAATATATTCAGTATTTTATTAGGAAAGGGAGAGAGAATAGATAGAAATTGCAGAAAATGTTTCACTTAGCTGAAACTCTGACACTGTCACCATGCATATTGCTATGCACCAAAACCTTGTGGCGACATTATCTCCACGCCATCGAGTAAGATTGAATGTGATATCGCACTTTAATTAATTTACATAAATCGAAAGCAATCCTGTGCTCTGTGTCACCACTTTACTCGACAGATGAATGACATTTACGTGGACTAACATGTCTATTGTTCAAAGATCAATGAGCCTAGGCTTTGTCCTTTATCGATTTTCGTACTATATAGCAGACTATTCCAGTACATATCTACATATGATACATGCAAAAAAAAAAAAAAAAATACAAATGGATCCCAAAATTCGTGTTATACATTGCAGAAGCTAAACTCATGGGAGTTCAGAAACATTATAGAGATCCGTTGAAAAAGCAAACACACAAAGTTTAGTAATTATTCATAGCGTCATTTAAATAACTACTGGCTGTCTATAGGGAGATGCATAGAGTAGAACAACAAATGACAATTTGGATTTTAAGCACCATTTTCTTGGCGTTAAGTGGCAGACCTATTGATGTTGCTAAGTGGAATTACGTAACTTATAAATAAATAATATTCACTGTTAAATACTGTTTTGGGATTTGAAATTGATGATATGTAGCTCTTTGTTATTTATTGATTCCAGAGCACATTTTGCTATTTTAGCTATTGGCATTATATAGAGTTAGTTCATTAATTTATAAAGCATACAGGCTAATTAGTACTTTGTCTAAGCTTCTAAAAACTATTAAAGTTTACTTACTTAAAAAGGACACAGGCTAATTAGTATTTTATCCAAGCTTCTAGAAACTATTAAAGTTTATTAATATAAAAAGGATGCATGCTAATTAGTACTTTGTCCAAGCTTCTAGAAACTATAAAAATGTATTAATTTAAAAAGGATACAGGCTAATTAGTACTTTGTCCAAGCTTCTAGAAACTATAAAAATTTATTAATTTAAAAAGGATACAGGCTAATTAGTTCTTTGTCCAAGCTTCTAGAAACTATAAAAATTTATTAATTTAAAAAGAATACAGGCTAATTAGTACTTTATCCAAGCTTCTAGAAACTATTAAAGTTTCTTAATGTAAAAAGGATACATGCTAATTAGTACTTTGTCCAAGCTTCTAGAAACTACAAAAATTTATTAATTTAAAAAGAATACAGGCTAATTAGTACTTTGTCCAAGCTTCTAGAAACTATAAAAATTTATTAATTTAAAAAGAATACGGGCTAATTAGTACTTTATCCAAAATTCTAGAAACTATTAAAGTTTCTTAATATAAAAAGGATACATGCTAGTTAGTACTTTGTCCAAGCTTCTAGAAACTATAAAAATGTATTAATTTAAAAAGGATACAGGCTAATTAGTACTTTGTCCAAGCTTCTAGAAACTATAAAAATGTATTAATTTAAAAAGGATACAGGCTAATTAGTACTTTGTCCAAGCTTCTAGAAACTATAAAAATGTATTAATTTAAAAAGGATACAGGCTAATTAGTACTTTATCCAAGCTTCTAGAAACTATTAAAGTTTTTATTAATATAAAAAGGATGCATGCTAATTAGTACTTTATCCAAGCTTCTAGAAACTATTAAAGTTTATTAATATAAAAAGGATGCATGCTAATTAGTACTTTGTCCAAGCTTCTAGAAACTATAAAATTTTATTAATTTAAAAAGGATACAGGCTAATTAGTACTTTGTCCAAGCTTCTAGAAACTATAAAAATGTATTAATTTAAAAAGGATACAGGCTAATTAGTACTTTATCCAAGCTTCTAGAAACTATTAAAGTTTATTAATTTAAAAAGAATATAGGCTAATTAGTACTTTATCCAAGCTTCTAGAAACTATTAAAGTTTCTTAATATAAAAAGGATACATGCTAATTAGTACTTTGTCCAAGCTTCTAGAAACTATAAAAATTTATTAATTTAAAAAGAATACAGGCTAATTAGTACTTTATCCAAGCTTCTAGAAACTATAAAAATTTATTAATTTAAAAAGAATACAGGCTAATTAGTACTTTGTCCAAGCTTCTAGAAACTATAAAATTTTATTAATTTAAAAAGGATACAGGCTAATTAGTACTTTGTCCAAGCTTCTAGAAACTATAAAAATGTATTAATTTAAAAAGGATACAGGCTAATTAGTACTTTATCCAAGCTTCTAGAAACTATAAAATTTTATTAATTTAAAAAGAATATAGGCTAATTAGTACTTTATCCAAGCTTCTAGAAACTATTAAAGTTTCTTAATATAAAAAGGATACATGCTAATTAGTACTTTGTCCAAGCTTCTAGAAACTATAAAAATTTATTAATTTAAAAAGAATACAGGCTAATTAGTACTTTATCCAAGCTTCTAGAAACTATAAAAATTTATTAATTTAAAAAGAATACAGGCTAATTAGTACTTTGTCCAAGCTTCTAGAAACTATAAAAATTTATTAATTTAAAAAGAATACAGGCTAATTAGTACTTTATCCAAAATTCTAGAAACTATTAAAGTTTCTTAATATAAAAAGGATACATGCTAGTTAGTACTTTGTCCAAGCTTCTAGAAACTATTAAAATGTATTAATTTAAAAAGGATACAGGCTAATTAGTACTTTGTTCAAGCTTCTAGAAACTATAAAAAATTATTAATTTAAAAAGAATACAGGCTAATTAGTACTTTGTCCAAGCTTCTAGAAACTATAAAAATTTATTAATTTAAAAAGAATACAGGCTAATTAGTACTTTATCCAAAATTCTAGAAACTATTAAAGTTTCTTAATATAAAAAGGATACATGCTAGTTAGTACTTTGTCCAAGTTTCTAGAAACTATAAAAATGTATTAATTTAAAAAGGATACAGGCTAATTAGTACTTTGTCCAAGCTTCTAGAAACTATAAAAAATTATTAATTTGAAAAGGATACAGGCTAATTAGTACTTTGTCCAGGCTTCTAGAAACTATTAAAGTTTATTAATTTAAAAAGGATACAGGCTAATTAGTGCTTTGTGGGAGCTCATGGGGTTCGGATTCCACTTTAATCAGTAGGTCCTGTCTCATATAGCCTCACTGCTAAAAGGACGTGAAACTCAAAATCAACTCAACTCAGCGAATTAGTACTTTGTCCAAGCTCCTAGAAACTATCAAAGGAGCAATATATGTAATGAATAGTATACAATGCCTAGAGTGTAGCCCACGCGATTAATTTTTCGTAACGTCTCGCTTTCGAGGCGGGATGATAAATTTATCTAGTTTCGTGGGCAACACTAGATGACTCAAGTTTTATATCTCAAACACTGTATTGGTCTTACATGATTTATACTAGAAAACTATAAATTGATAAAGTAATTGTACGAACACAATAAAGAGCATTTATTAATATTTTAAGATTCGCGAGTCATTATCTTTATTGTTGAAATATATTTTATAGTTTAATAATTGGCATCACTGAGTAGCGTAACAATCGATGTAACTGTTTCATGCATTTGTATAGCAATGTTAATGGTTTCAAGTTAATATGCGATGGTGACACATAGTGAAATTTTTGATACTATATCGCGGCTGAAGGAGGTCCCGGAGGATATATCATTATATAACATTTCTGGTTTATTTTGACTTGAAGGATAGCGCTCTGTTGTCCGTAGGAGCCATTTTTTTAAGGAGCCATTTTGGCTCAGTGGTAAAGCGTTCACCTCCGGTGCTTGGGGTCCCTGATTCTATCCCAGGTCGCGCCGTGTGGACTTTTTGTGGTGGACAAACACTGTGCTCGTGGGTTTTCTCGGGGTCCTCCCGTTTCCTCCCATTTTCTTCATTCCACCATTTTACTCATTTCTCATTATCACCGTCTAATTTGGCCTAACGGGCATGAACGTGGGACGTTAAACTTAAAGATTTAATTTCATTTTTCTGTTAATAGTGAGACACACACACACTCTTTCTTAACAGTGAAACACACACTCTTCTAGCACATACTACTTATAGAAAATGTTCTTCAGACCATATTGGATTTTTTTTTTTTTTTTTTTGCAGAATGGCTCTTCTCGAATGTTCCTGGCTATCTCTCTCTATCTTTATCTTTCTCTATTTTCTTTCTTTTAGTATATACTAAACTGACTATTATGAACGTTAATTAGCGCCTTAGTGAAAAAGAAAGAAATATAGAACAGCAGAGAAAGATTAGAAACATTGAAGACCCATTTATTTATTTATTTTCTGGGTCACATGAATGGGCTATAGTTTATATACTGATGTTGATGCAACGACGCAGACACGTATACAAACACACACACAAATATCAATTTGCCTCTCCGACGATGGGAATATCGATCGAGCATTTTCCAAATTACAGTTGATGACTGAGTAAATAGTCATCTTGTATTTCGCTCAGCATAAAGCAGAACTTCCCAACTCCTGTTTCTCATTTTCAGATAGCAAAAGCAGAGAAATAGAACATATAACTCCCTGCCTGTTATAATGTAAAAGCTGAAAGCTTGAGAGGTTCCTTCGTTGCAAAGTGTTTAGAGCTCAGGCCTTCATTACGTGAGACCTAGATTCGATTCCCGGTGAAAGTAGAGTCTTTGTATATGAAATATTTCAGTTTTACATTCCACCGATTGTGCCCTTTATATACTAATGGTGACGGGTGATTAAAGCAAATGGAAGATGGTAGTAGAATTGGTGGAATGAGAATATGGGAGGAAAGGAGAGTACCGAAGAAAACCCACGGACACGATGTTGTCCACCACAAACTTAATTGGCGGGGACCCCATTCACCAGAGGTAAGCGATTCACCACTAAGCCACCGCGGCCCCGGAGACTTTTTGTATAAAATTATACATCTGAACTTGTGTTACAACCAAACAACCACCACGATATAATTTTTCATTTTTGGATCAAACGATCCAATATATTTCAATCACAAATTTTCTTGTAGGCCTTATATCTGGAGAATTACATATAGTGTAGCCAAACCAAACTCTCAGTTATTTAGGAGCGTTCAAAAATTTTGTGGACCTTGATCCAGAACCTAGTTATTGGTCAAGATCGCAATCTTTTGATCCATTTTTGGATAATTTTCCTAAAATTGATGTTTGTCTGTGTTACAAGTAGTATGTACCTATAAACTATTTGTATCATCGTTAGGAAAAAAAGCAAATAAGAATCTGCTAGTTAAATGTATATTTTGCTATATACACGGGATATAAATAAATACCTATTACTTCCAATAAAATGAAATATGTCAAAATTATTATTAGCAACGAACGACATACTTTTTTAGGGCCACAAAATTTTGTTTTATAAATTTTTTCGGAATCTAGGCATGAGAATTTACCAAAAAAGCATGTTATCTTGTTGAACTAGGTAGGAGCTAACGACCGATATACAGTATAACTTATATTTCAGTTTAATGTTCCATACACTCGTATTTGGACAATATTTCATTTAACAGAAATTAAAATGTGAGAGTTAATTATAATTTTATGTTGTATTTCATTAACCATACTACTGTAGGTTAACCATACTCATTAACCGTACTCTTGTTTGAGTGTTCCAATATCAATGTCATCTCAATAAGTGCTAAGATTATTGTACAGCACCATTTTTCAAGGGGGCCGCGGTGGCTCAGTGGTAGAGCGTTCACATCTGGTGCTTGGGGTCCCTGGTTTGATCCCAGCTCACGCTATGTGGACTTTGTGGAGGACAAACACCGTGTGCGTGGATTTTCTCGGGATACTTCCCTTTCCTTCCACTTTCTTCATTCCACCAATTCATTCATTTCTCATCATCAACGTCTCCTTTCACCTATCCGGCATAACCGTGGGACGTAAAACTCAAAGATTTCATTTTTTTAAGGATTTCAGTTTAATTCTTTTTTCCATAGTTCCCTCGAAAATTACGCATGAGGCTTTTACACTCACAGATTACTGTTATCAATTAGATTTCTGGACTACCAGCATCTATGGCCATGTTATCTCGTTATGAGAGATGACTTCACTCGGCGATCACACTTCGCAAGGAATTGATGAAGACGACAGGAATGGGGAAGGAAGGAAAGGCTTGAGATCGTTATATTAGATACCATCCCAGTATTTTTCTAGGGTGAATGAGGGGAAACCCCCAGGTAAACCTCACACCTCAGGACGCCTAGTCTGAAAAAGTTTTTATACTTGTTCCATTGAGTGTCGCCACCGGGAATCCAACCCAGGACCCCTCGCACCAATGCGAGAGCGTTAGCGATTTTGTTATGCAGGACTACTTTACAATCGCGCATATCATACGAAGTGTTCTGGACGTACATGTCTCACTTTTGTATAACTTTTTCTCATTAAACGATAATGAAATTTTTAAATATTTGGGCGTAACGATCTTCTACAGTTCGAATCAAGTCATTTGTATGTCTGAATATTCGCCTATCTGTTCCACTTATAAACCACGTAAAAACGTGTCCAATTTGAATGAAACATATTGACTAACCTTCCGAAATAACCCTGTTGTTTGAGGTTGCAACACATTAAGAATAAACGGGATAAAAGAGGGTAAAATTTCCCTAGTGTTATAAGTTTGCACCTATATTTCAACCTATTTTCTATTTGTATAAACATCGTAAAAATGATTCAATGTTTATATGTCATAGGAGTCCAGTCTTCATAAAATTCTGCGAACAGCAACGTATCACATCAAAATGCAAAATGTCGATACTTGATATGTCGATTTTCGCAAAGTAAATCGCAAATTGTGTGTCATGTTTGCGCAAAGAATTACGGAAAGTGCCCGATAGTGTAGGGTATCCCAATCATCCCCATTGATTGTGATTGAACTGGGTCATGTAGAAGTGAGTAAAAGGGGGTAAGTTCTTCCAAACTTCCAAGTTTCCTTATTTAAATAATAAATATTTTTTCTCGATAACTTTCTCCAAAATTATTAAACTTTTGATGCTATTTATTTATTTATTTATTTATTTATTTATTTATTTATTTATTTATTTCAGAAAACAACAGGCGGATGCCATGGCATATATTTTCTTTGAGATGTCCCAATCATTGTCACTGCTTGGTTCTTAGTAAGCGTTAGAAAGAGAAAGTAAACTTAACTGATTCTAGTTCCCCTTTTTGCTATTTGCAAAATGTATTCCGTGATAGTTTCCGTTCAAATTATTCGATTTTTGATACAATATAGTCTAAATGCTCTATTATACTTTACAGCAATCCTTACTGCTTGAAGTTGAAATTATTAATAAAGAAACAGTGAATTAATCCCCAGTCTAATGAAAATGTTCCCGAAAATTTCTTTAAAAATATAAATTTTTAATGAAATACGCTAAAATTGGCAATGGGTAACGCGTTTAAATCTGTAATTTAAAGCAAAAAAATGCTTCTAGAAACGCATATCGTCATGAGTTCCATCGAAATCTATTGATTTAAGAAGAGATTTAACAAAATAAATATTAGGCTCTTTATGAAAGTTGATTTAGAAGCAATGATATTACAATTTTAATTGTAAACAAACAGAAGAATGGTGTATAAGAGAAAGGTAATTTTTCTATTATGGTGTATATTTTCATTATCTTCTGTTTTTGACACTCTCAAGTTGCTCTGTTGGCTCGTCGAAAGAAATAAATGATATAACTACCTTAATTTTTTGATAGGTCAGGTCAATCTACCGCAACGAGAAAGAGAGATAGGGAAAGTCTCATTTTTTTTAATCAGCGAAGACACTATTTGTTCAACTAAGAGGAAAGATTATGAGATTGTTGTGAACGCTATCATCATCACCATCATTATCATTAAAGTTTGGGGTTGTTAAGATAGAGAGAGCGACGGAGAAGAGAACCAGATGTCACTCCGCTCACTCGCGTAGTCATGGAAACCAGAAGAGCAGGAAATGAGAAAATTGTTGGTACAAATCACGCTGTCCAGTCTCTTGTTACATAGTTCAAAGCAGTAGAAGCAGTAGCATTTTGTATAGTATAAGAACGTTGACGTATAAGACTTGAAAAGCCTGTCTGAATGCTTTTTGTTATTAAAAATTCGTATTTCCCCTTTATCGGTGTCGCAGTTTGCATGATCCCATGCCTCACTAACAACACATTAGATCCAGTTTTTACTGAAATACATTCTGGAACTCTTTCTTTCTTTCTTTCTTTTTTTTTTTTTACTTGGCATGCAAACTACCTTCTTGGCTGCGTTGAACCTAGAACATCATATCCAGCTATATTGGGTTGGAGCTTGCTATCTAATTAACCTGCACTGATCGGCTTCTCTGAGTCGTGGAACCTCCCGACAAAATCTCTCCAGAGCTACATCTTAGAAGATAGAGAACAGAACTAAGTACACTATTGTGTCTCCGGACGCTCTTCTTGTCAAACATTATTGTACTTTGGGTTTTATCCCTTCATCTTTTATTATGAAAAACACTGAGATCTCCTATACATTGACTGTACCGATCTTAACGACAACGAAAAATGTTACATGGTGAAGGTGACGGGTACCGATCCTAGTCGTACTCATGTGATATTTACAAAATTTATAACTATGTTGCTACAGACCACAATGGAATACTTGTTGATTCAATACATAACGTTATAAAGCATATACCTGAATCGAAAAAGAGGTATAGGCGTATATTTTGTCAGAACTAGATGCTCATTTATTGTCAGTACTATTAATACAGAATAGATAAAACTAAACATAAAATCCTAAGGGGTCGCTGTGGCTCAGTGGTAGAGCGTTCAACTCTGATGCATGGGATTCCTGGTTCGATCTCAGCTCACGCCACATCGGCGAGTTTTCCCGTTTTCTCCCATTTTCTTCGTTCCACAATTTTATTCATTCTCTTCATCGCCGCCTTCTTTAGCCTACCCGATGTAATCGTGTCGCTTGAAACTTAAAGATTTTATTTTCATTTAAACGTAAAATCTGCTCTAACACTCCACAAATTTTAAATGGAATAATCGGAATCAAACTATATAACAAGCTCTAACTGGTGTAAATATACAACATTGTAAAGCGTTGCACAGACTGTTCGCCGAAACATCTTCATACTGTTACCAATATTAAGGTATTTCTTGCCAATACCACGCATTTATTTTAATTTTCTTTAAAAATCTATAATAATACCTATGACCCTATGACAATTTACAAATTTTGAATTCGTTGAGGTTAGAATACATGAGACAGTCTGTGCAACGCTTTGCACTGTTTTCCTCCACTCTCTCAGATACCTTTTCTTTTTTCTTTCTTTTTCTTTTTTTTTTTTTTTTTTACATTGCACAATGTAAAACAGTAAGGCAAAGATTTCAATTTAATTTTGTAAATCGATGAGAAGATCTTGTACGCTACCAGTTCGTTACCTTCTTCGCATTTTTGTCCACTAACCTTGGTTCGCTACAATCATCCTAGTGTTTTCTACCCAACTAACCAGCAAGAAAAAACACAACTTACTAAACAAAGTTATATATGAACTTATTTTCAGAGTTAGAACTACTGAGTAACGAAATAACGACAGATGAGAGAGAAACAGAGAGAGGGAGAGAAAGAGAGAGAGAGAGAGAGAGAGAGAGAGAGAAAGAGAGAGACAGAGAAAGAGAGAGACAGAGCAAAATGGGTTATTAACACGCAAGAACAAACAATAGTTTGAGGATACCCGTAAAGAAAGCCTTATGGATGTTAGGATTAAATGTTGAGGTTAAATTAGGCCTGGTAAATATGCAAACTTTCCATAAACATTTCATCTCTAAAATATGCAACACTTAATCAACTAGTATAATAACTCCACCATTCTTATTGATATCATATTTGTTCGGACACAATCATGAAAACTCCAGCAATTGTACTATACCTCTGTACTAATTTTATAGAGAATGTAGAGGCATTTACGTACACTGTGTAGGCAGAAGTGCAGGTTTCACTCTTATTTTTATGCTACAATTCAAATTCTTCTTTTGTAATAAAATTGGGGAGGTTATATCTGTATTATCTGTATTATTTTTATCTGTATTATCTACATATATAAAAATGAAAGTAACTATGTTTCTGACTTCACACCGCTTGAACCACCCGACCGATCTCGATCAAATTTTCAATATAGATGAGGTTCCGTCGTGGCAGTGTTTTTATCATTTTACTTTGACGGCACGACTTAGGAAAGAGGGAGAAGGTAGGTATTTATAAATGGTCGAAATTGACCGCTATTAGTGTCGAATCCATAGTTTTCAGAGTCGCTGAGATGAAGAGTGAAACTTCGCATGCCGTTTTAATCCAAATTCAGCTCACAATAGTAATATTTAATTTTTACTGTCATTTTTACCAAACACATGACTTAAGGAGTTGTCCATTTAAAGTTTTTATTTCAACCCAGCGAAGTGGGTAATCAACACTACTAATTAATTAAAATACTTGTAGATATTTTTTTAAAAATCCAATATTTTTAGCATTTGGCGGAAGGAGTGGGGGATCCAGAGATTAGATATACGACAATCGATTGATCTCGTTAAGCTCCACAAAATGATATAGGCTATCGTAAATTATCATGGTTAGTTTTTCAGAAAATCAAAAACATTTTTTTGTAAACAAAAATTGATTATGTAAGATAGCCGCGCTATTTATTAAACTGAAGCTGAAGCTGAAGTATACACTAATCAAACTTTCCATCATTACACTATTACGGTGGTATTTCTTTTATTTAATACGAAAGAAATGTAAACTTTTGACTTCTGGTGCAGAACTCACTGCAGCAACACGATACAGGAATGGATTAGTAGCTTACATGTAATGCCACAAACTCTACTGTATACAGGCCCAACAAACTAGATAGGCTACCCAGCCAGTTAGGAGATAGTGCGTTGTTGAACAGGGTCGTATGAAAATGCACAATGGGAAACACACAATTACAAGAGATGTTTCTTTACGAAATCAAATTAGAACATTCTGTACAGCAAGCAGTAATAAAGATTAACAGCTCATTTGAATCAAGAGGTCGAATGATCGCAGTTGGTTTCTCAAATTTCGTTTCGAGATACAACATTGCAAAATGAGATTTCTTGACACTGATTCACATCATATGTCCTTTACATCGGGTGACTTTTTCAGACCCTCTGATTTGCCAGAGACTTTGCTGGATCTACACGAAAATGTTCCATTGAAGACGAGTTAATTATACTCCATACTATTGTTATTCGGCGGCTCCGCGCAACCAGAAAATTAAAAAGTTGGACTTGCGGGTACCACACGAGCTGACACCGACCAACAAGAATCGTTATTAGGAGGGGTACCTCATGAGTGGACACCGACCAACAAGAATCGGCATTAGGAGGGAGTATCACATGAGTAGACACCAGTCAACAAGAATGTTCTACTATAATTTCGTAAAGAAATATCTCATACAATTGTGATTTTTATGGTGTATTTTCATACAACCCTTTTCAACAATAAATTGTCTCCTGACTGTCGGAGTACAGTAGCTTATTTATAAGACCTGTATAGAGTTTATGACATTATACAGATTACGCAAGTGCATAATTGTAGTGTTTGCTGAGGTGCGTTTTCCACCAGACGTCAAAGCAAACATTTCATTCACAATATCATTCAATGCTAGACTAAAAATAATCCATTTTCAGCACTGGTTATACTGCTGTTACTCCTACTGACTAGCTAAAATATTATGACCGCCTGTCTAATATCTGGTATGTTCACTGTGGCTTGCAGTAGCAGAAATACTGATTGACATGGAAGCATGAGGCATTGATAGTTGGATGGAGATATAGCGCACCACGTCTGCACTCACAAAGCACTTAATTCTTCTAAAGTCTTCGTCCAAAAGTGTTCAATTGGGTTAAGATCGGGTGAGTTTTGGGGCTATTCCAGTAATTGAAATTCATCATTGTGCTCCTCGAACCACTGTAGCAAACATTGATTTGTGACAATGAACGTTGTTCCGCTGAAAGATGCAATTGCTGTCTGGAAACGTGACCGACATGAATGGTTCTATATGATCGGCAATGATCATCCAATAGCTAGGAGTTGTCATGGTGCCATCCATACTCACTACTTGGCCCATGGATAACCATGTGAAGGTTCTGTAATCATAATGAACCCATTATTGGTCTTTTATAACCCTACACGTACATGTGTCTAGCAACTATGCGCTGTTATCCTTTAAATATGACGGATTATAGTCCGAACATTGATATGATAAAGGCAATATTGTGACTTGTCGGACTATGTAACACTGTGCCACTTCTCAGCAGTCCAGTGCCTATGGACTCGTGACTATTCCAATCATAATCAACAATGCCATGCTGCGTCGCTGTAGAGGGTCACATCTAACAATTGCCAGTAAACTGTGTGCTCAGATATACTTACTGCTTTATCTACGGTTAGAGTCTAATGTTAATTGTGCCACAACTTGTGTCTTATCCTATTGTACCAACCTCGATGTCTTACAATGTCCGATATCTTGAATGAGATGTGGCTGTTCCCCCGCCTTGTCGTTCCGTTTTGGTTTCATCGTCCTTTTACCACCTTTGAAAGACACTAAGCACGGTAGCTCGCGAACACTGGACAACTTGCTCTGTTTCTGAGATGTTCGTTCCCAGCTCTCTATCTATCACAATCTGACATTTATCAAATTCTGATATATCGCCGGTCTTCCCAATTTTGGGCACAAGCACTACACTGACTGATCGAGTGAGATCCCTGTCACTACTGGGAGTTCGTTCTGTTGTGATCTGCGACTTTTACGACAGTCAGGTGACTTCGTTAAAAAAAAGGTAGTGTGTGAGACTGGTCAGCTCATATGCCAATTGTACCAAATACTTGGAGTAAATACGCCATTTGTCAGATAATCGTAGTTTATTGGATCAAAAGATCCAATATATTTCAGGTAAAAATTTTCTTGTAGGCCTTATACCTGGAGCACTGCATATAGTGTACCCAAACCCAAACTATCACTTAACTCAGTCTGATGTGCTTATTCCGTAAAAAATATGAAAACTCGATTTAGGGGCCGTTTAAGAATTTTATGGACCCTGATCTAAAAAAGTCCAATATATTTAATTGAATCAAATTTTTCCTTGTACGCCTCATATATCGAGAACTACATACAGTGTATCTAAACTCAAACTATCACTTAACTCAGTATGATATGCTTGTTCCGTAAAAATTACGAAAACTTGATTTAGGGGCCGTTCAAACATTTTGTGACCTCTGATCCAAAAACTAGTTATTGGCCAAGATCGCAATCTTTCGATGTATTTTTGGATCATTCCAAAAATTCTTGGCCAAGATCGCAACCTTTTGATCCATTTTGTGATCATTTCTAAAATTCTTGTTTTCTGTCATCTTTATTAAGTATATTTTATAATATTATCGGCGTTAACCCAGAAATCCCCAGTGTATCACAGCTGTCACATTGATTTCCTGTTGACCGTATAAAGTTAGTTTCAAACGTTTTACACAAATACTCATTGTACTTTATAAGTCACGCAAAAACCTTTGTAGCAAGCTTTGTTTCGTTCCTTTTATTCAGGTTTTAGCAATTTTATTCAACTTTCTTGACAGTAGATGCATGTGGCTCATGGAGTTCTCGAGCGCCTTTTTAGCTTCCGAATATATTTTATTTATTTCTATGATAAGTAAGTATTTAATTCCCTAATAATTTATTTTCCTTGTATCTAAAGGGTCAATAATTATTCTGGTAAAATAGTAATTGTTCATGTACTAAATTAAAGTTGTAAACTACGTCTGTTTATCGCTGAGTCACAGGTGTCACATTGGGTTTCCAATTCATTAAACAACATTTTTGGACATTTCTTTTATCTAAGGCCCTCATTTAGTGAACCATGAAAGTTTTGTTCAAAAAGTCTTACTTGAACAATGTTTGGGTTTTTGTGGGTTAAAGGGAAACAAACTTAACCAAAGATGAAACACATATAAACACAAGTAGATAAATGTCGCCTAGCTGAACAAAATGAATTGAGTAAGCTTAAATTCTCATGCGTGTTTTCCAAGAAAGTAGCTGAAATCGTTTTGTTTTTCTGTTAACCTAAAAGATGATGCTGTATGGGAATAACAAAACCTAATAACATCAAACTGATAGTGAAGGATACACTTAACAAGCCTTTTATCAGTGCTCTAGTAAGATGACACTCTCATAGTATGATCTAATTAGGAAACAAATGAAAATGAAATGATTTCTTTTAGTTTAGCGTCTCATGATTATGCTCTTTAGTCTAAGGGAGAGGGATGATTAAGGCAAAGAAAATGATGATGAAAGAACCGGTGGAATGATAATGTGGGTGGAAATGGAAGTATCCAGCGACACGATTGCCCCAGATCCTAACAACATTCATTATGCTATGTTACGTCATCTACTCTCTCATGGGAAGGCTTCTTTACTGACTTTATTTAATCATATCTGGCTTCCTGGTCAGTTTCCGGTATACTAATGTTCTTCCTTCTTTAAATCCCGGTAAAATTTCAACTTGCAATTTTAGCTATTGGCCTATTGCCCTTAATAGCTGTATCTCCAAGATTTTTGAAAAGCTGGTAAATCTTCGGTTGGTGTGGTTCTTGGAGCGGAATTCCTTCCTCTCGGACTTTCAATGTGAATTCAGTCAATTTCGTTCGACTACAGACCATCTTGTTCATCTTGAAACTGCAGTTCAAGATGCTTTTCGTCATGTGGAACATTTAGTGGTTGTCTTTTTTGACCTCGAAAAAGCGTATGACACTACCTGGTGCTTTGAAATTCTGCAACAGCTTCACTACTGGGGACTGCGTGGCCCTACGGCCTTGTTTTTAGAACAGTTTTTAGGCGAAAGACATTTTAGGATTGGTTTTGGCTTCACTCTCTCTGATCGCTCCATCCAAGAAAATGGTGCCCATCAGAGTAGTGTTCTGAGTGTGTTGTTATTTACCATTGCCATCAAAAATGTCATGTCTCATATTATAATATCTGTTCATGACCTTCTTTATGTTGATGACTTTACCATTTATTGTCATTCTCGTAACCTCCGTATATGTACCCGCGAGCTCCAATTTACTCTGAATCGTTTATACACCTGGACAACGCAGACTGGGCGTTGAAAAACCCACGTGTGTTCAGTTCTGTCGGATTCTGATTTTTTTCGAGGAACACGCCTTCGTTTAATTATAGTATTCGATTTCTTGGCGTACAATTTGACCTAAACTAACTTGGTGTGAACATGTACGTGATCTGAAATATACTTACTTGAGAGCGATCAACATTTAGCGAGTCCTTTCTCATCGTTCTTTGAGTGCTGATCGCACAATACTTTTACGTGTCTACCGTACCCTGATCCATTCTGAAATGAATTATGGTTTCGTGGTTTACTCCTCTGCTCGGCCATCTGTTCTTCGTCAGCTCGATACAGTGCATCATCTTGGTATTCGCTTGTGTATAGGAGCTTTCCGTACTAGCCCCATACCTAGCCTGAATGTTGATACACATGAATCTTCTCTTCATCATCGCAGGAGTTGTTTGATCCTCTGTTATTTTGCACGTCTTATAGCACTTCCTGGCAATTTTTTTTCTTTCGTTCTTGAAGCGGGTCATCGCTATCGTCGCCATGCGGCACGACCTCGTGTCAGCCGATCTTTTGGTACTCGTATACTAGAAATTTTAGACGAATTAGCTCTTCCTCTATCAGATTTTTATCAATCGAGTTTTCTTGCCGTTCCATCCTGGCAGCTCCATTGTCCTCATGTATCATTTCAGTTGGTGAGTTGTAGTAAGTCTACCACGACTGCTTACCAATGTCAGCACTAGTTACGCTCTCTGTTATAACACTATGCTGACTTCTCACACTTTTATACAGATGATTCAAAACGAGAAGATGCTATTGGCTGTGGGTTTGTCTTTGGCCCTGCCTGGTATGGTTACCGATTCCCTTCGTTTTCATCCATCTTCAGTCCTGAGATGTTGGCTATTCTTGAAGCCTTAGACTATGCTATATCCCATAACATTGCCCGTATTCTGATCTTGTCTGATTCCGAGAGTGCTCTTATCAGCCTTAGTAACGTTTACACTTGGCATCCTCCGGTTCAACGTATTTTGTTCAAATGCCATTTTCTGCATGGTGCTTTCTCAGTTGTCCACTTTTATTGGATTCCTTGCATTGTTCGCATTCCGGGTAATAAGCAGGCTTATTCTGGGGGCAAAAGATGCATCTCTTCACGGTGTTGCACTCGTGACGCTCCTGCCTTTCACTGATTTGTACCTAGTGTTCACATCTCGTCTTCTCCGACAATGGCAATCGGAATGGGGTGTTGCGTATGCCAACAAATTGCATGCCAGTAAACCACGCTTAGAAATTTAGACCTCTAGTTCCTGACAGTCTCGTCGCAGAGAATTGTTTTAACTCTACTGCGTGTTGGACATAGTCATTTGACGTATTCATATCTTTTACGTGGAGTTGCAGTTACAGTATGTGTTTTTTGTGGGGACATTTAATCCATTCGTCATCTTCTTGTCGATTGCCCCGCTCTGGCTCGGCATCGATAGCGTTACAAGTTTCCTGAAGATCTGAACTTGCTCCTTAGTGACGACACTCGTTTTCTCGCTGGCCTGCTGCTATTTTTATAAGAGCTTGAGATTTTGCATGTAATCTAATTTTAGCTCGTTGTGGATGTTTTCTTGTATTTTAATTAACTTATACCCCATTTTATTATTGTTGATTTTGTCTTTGATATGTTTTTATGATTAAGTTATCTTTGCATGGTGCCAAAAGATCAATAGTTGTTAGTGCACCCATAAAATACCTTACTCTACTCTACCCTGAACCAGGAACCCCATACTCTAGAACCACTGAGCCACCATGTCCTCCCGTGCCCATGATTAATGAGATACAGCCGAAAATTATCATCATATCGACCTGAAACTTGACATCCTTTGAGGGTAAATTAACTTTCCATCCGTAGTTTACGAGGTAATCAACAAAATATATATATGATGTTAAAAAGATGTCATTCATTGTCAATCTGATCCAGTGAATAGTTTCTTGTTCTACTGGAATTGGTTATTAATTTCTTTACTTATTTATTTATGTACTGTATATGAAACATATACGTAGGTAAGTGGTAGATTGTATTCATTGTCGTTTGATTTCTCCTAACGTAATTATACGTTGCGTAATTCTACGTAATTCTAGTAGTGGAATATGTAGTTCTAATAGCAATGTATATAAAGGGATATCCTACAAAGAATTCAACTTCTTTGAAATGTCCGCAATTTCTGTTCTAGTACGTTGGCAGCATTGAACGTTTACACGATTTTCATCTGTTGTCTTTGTAGTTAGTAGTCACCGAGCGCCGAATAATGCATATGAGTTTCACGGAGTTCGCGAACAGTCTCTGCATCAACATTCACCACATTTGTACAGAAGTTTTTCACTGTGACAACACGCTGTTCCGACGTGAAGCTGTTCCATTCCTACTCGTACAGAAAAGCAGATGACGATCATCCGCTATTCGGTGCTCCGTGACTATTAACCACAAAGACAACTGATAAGAATCGTATAGCGCTCAATGCTGCCAACTTTCTAGAGCAGAAATGGCGGGCATTTCAAAAGTTGCGCTCTTCTTGGGACACCCTTTACTACCTGTAATTTATGACAAAAATGCTATTTAGTTGCCAGTAAATTTATACAAATATAATTCTTATATTTTCAGGTGAGTACTCCTTTTAATTCAAGCGCAACAGTTCCTCCTGGAATGGCGATTTTTTTTCCTAAATCAACTTACCCTTTCTCATCATCAGGTAAGTCATTTACTATTTATGTATTTTGAATATATAATAATGTTTGCGTGTGTATGTTTTATTGTATGTATGCGTGTCAGATGAGTGAGCTATCGTTGAAAGGAACGTAAATGCCTAAGAAATATGTCTACCAAGTACTTCTTCTTAAAACTTCAAGTTGATACGTTATGGAACGACATGAAACGAAAATACTTTACCGATTCTGAATTCGTTTGTGGAAGAAGTTGTCCCCATGAAGCCCCTCATTCCACTCAGGATTAACGTATTTGTCTTGAATCAACCAGCATATAAAAACACAAACAAGAAGCTTAGAGAACATTTTCGTGGAGTTGTTCTCAACAGCAGGATCTTTAGGCCAATGAGTATTGTATAGGCTATAAAAAGTGAACAGTACTTTCTTGAAGATGATGCAGTGTAGATGCTTCATTGTATTTTGATATTTTTTTATTAAAATAAATATATTAAGACAGCTATTCATTGGAATCCGTATGTATTAATAGAATAATATTCCTTGTGTCACCATATGACAAGACTTCAAAAAATAGATTTCATAAAAAGATGTTATCATCTATCCCGACAAATGTCTTAAGAGCACAATGAAACGATTAAATTTGTACAACTGAACTTCTACAAAATTTATTACGAAAAAGGTGAGTTCCTTACCTTTTGTGTTTACAGCTTGATCTGTTGTATTTCCTTAGCAATTGAAGATTGCAACAATATTAACAATGATTTTCAAATTACTTTCAAATTCAAATTAATAAATATTAAAGTTCTACAATATCATGAATCTTCAAAGAGTTCCCTGTATCCAGGAAAGAGAATATTTCCGTTTTTTCTATTTTTTTTAAAAAAAAAACACTCTTGAAACACCATGGTATGTCGCGGTAAAAATAATCTAGTAATCTTAGGTATTTTCAATCATTTGAGTGGAAAAATATTTCTTTTTCGAAACACATTCAGAAAATTAACATTTTCAAATAGTTGTATCACAGTTTCTTTTCCCGTTTTTGATATTCTGCTGCAGAGACGTACGCAAGGGATGAACGTCCTCAGGGGGGGGGGCGGTCCGGACCTTCCCATCACCCAAAATCTCTGTAAATTACAAAAGTCTAATTTTAGGGTTGACTTTAGAAATTTTAATGTAACTCGTCCTGATATTGAATTTGGACCCCCATCAAACAAAAGAAGCATGAGACTTCTACAGAAATAAATTCCTACGTACGTGCCTGCTCTGCTGTGTTTCCTTTCTTTGTTCTTAGTGCAATATTTTGTTTTCATGGCTTCCTATCACAATATGAAACTGTGGAAGACTTTTCCAAACTATACTGATTCAATACTAAAAGCGAAAGTCTGGACTCAATAGAGAAATATATATTTGGAGATAGAACCTTTTCTTGGAACGCTAAATCTGTATCAACAATAGTTTCTCCCTATTTCCTACAACTTTTTCTCAATGGGGACACTTCTAATACAAGTGGTATAAATTTCTACCGCTTGCATTTTAGTACAGAGATAAAAATGTACAGTATTTTTATCCAAATGTGTTAGTATTTGGGAGAAATTACCTCCCAAAGTTTTGAAAGTATAGCTGTAGAGTGTAAAGTGATGAAAATGGTCTCCCCGTAGAGCTTTAAATCCCCCCTACGAAATCGAAGAGACTGGTTAAAGTAATTAGGGCGTACATGGAAACTATTCTTGAGAGCCGAATACATTTTAAGTACCAGTGTCACGTGTATCTATACCACGTTAAGAAGTTTGATTTGTATAGCGTGACATTTTCTCAATATTGAAACCGAAACGATGACCTCTTTCGGTTTCATTAGATTACAGTAGCGATGAAATATATTCTTGGGACGCTTAGTTGATTGTAGAAAACTGTTTCTGTCTATTCATTACAATTTGTATTCTATAGTGATCATAAGTAAAACCGGAAGTGGTTGATTTCTTGTCACTTCGTGTGTTAGTGGACATATTAGACTAGAGATCCAATATTTTCTTGGAACGGTTAATGATTGCAGAAAACTGGTCCTTGCTATTTATTACCGTTTTTACCCTGATGATGATTAACGTTAAAACCGGAAGTGGTTGATTTCTGCCACTTTCGGTTTTAGTAGAGAGTTAACAGTGGAGATTACATGTATTCTTGTAACTTGGTTGGTAATTGATTTCAGGAAAGCTGGTTTATTTCTACCACTTCCGCTCCTGACCAAATTTGGTGGTGATTGATCAATTAGTTCGATCTTTTGTCTCCCGGGCATTTATATATAGGTTGTTTCAAAACAACACCGACAACGTTTGGGAAGTATTCCTGACACCAAGATAAGACGAAAAAAGTATAGGTCAATCTGGGTGCACAAATGCTTCCTTTCGGAGTTACAGGCTGCCAAAAAAAAAAAAAAGAGTTTAAAGGTCCGTAGCTCCAAAACTATGGAACCTACCTAGCTCCGTAGTTTTTGGCAGCCTATAACTCTCCGAAATAAAGCATTTGCGCACCCAGATTGACCTATACTTTTCGTCTTATCTTGGTGTCTGGCATCACTTCCCAAACGTTGTCGGTGTTGTTTTGAAACACCCTGTGTATATCCCAGACATTATATGTAGTAAATAAATTTCCTTTAAAATGTTCTTCACTATTTATTCCTTTTTTTACTCTATGGTAATCAATGAGGAAACCGGAAACAAAAATAAATTTATGTCACTTCCGGTTTAATAAAGAAGTAAGACTGGAGATAATTTTTTCTTGAGATAATTAAATTCATATCATGCTTCAACTTAAGATATGGGGACGAGAAAGTTTAATGTGATAGCCCGTACCTTTTTATTCACTGTTCTTTGCATTTGATAACTACAATATTATTGTCTTGTTGATTTAACAATAGTCATCTACAAAGAGAAAGAGGCAAGATTGTATTGTGAATAGTTGGACCAGGAAAGGGTGTTATAAACACTGTTTCTTAAAAATCATTCAATTCGAAAGAAATAAACTTCGGAGTTAGAAAGAATAGAATTTATATGATTTCTTTAACAAAACTAATTTTGAAAGTGAGTTATACACCTATGAGTTCGAAAAATAGCTGTGTCTTAATATAAACAAAAGGTAGATATTTGTAATTTTCTCTTGCACTAGCAGGGTTAATAAATGCAAACATTAGGTGGCTGTATTAGGATTTTAACTCCAGTTTTGAATCTTTAAAGATACGGAAGAGCACTACAGTTGGAAGCTTTTGATTGGATTAACAAACGCTTTCTCCCTTACATTCAGGGATAGCAGCGGCACGTGTTGTGCGTGTCATGTACAGTCTAGAAGGAGGGGTAGGTAACGTCCGTCCCTGCATAATGATGGAGGGTGGTAGCGCTTTTAGATCATCGTGACGATCATGCAGCCAGCGCAAAAGTAGCTTCTAACAGCAGCAGCTGTGTGCTGCCCTACAACCAACCCACCCTCCCGGTATCCACGTGGCCACTTATCATGGCAAGATATCATAAAACTCACCCTGGCAACAGTGACGTCATGCTTATCTAGTGACGTCAAACTATCACCTTTATCTATTCAGGAGATCTTTTTGATTTTTTGTGAATAGAGATTCCGGTGTCATAACAACCCCCTATATGCAATCCATTATTCAACCTTTGGTTGACATATCTATTTGCGATTATGTATTATTAAGTTATTACTTTGACAGTAGCATATTAAAGCAAAACTCCAGACCACGATTAAAATATGCATTTCAGATCATAACAGCTTCTATATTTCGATGCAAATGATAATAGTTAAGTATATACTTTTTAAATTGAGCCACATTTCCAATAGTAGGCAATTTGGATTTTTAAAAGGGGTGTCACTTATTAAAGGGTGCATTTTAATTTTTTTCTGGATCCTCCGGCCTTGTGCAACACTGAGGTCATGAAGGACTGAATCTACTATTAACGAAAATCAGATGCACGACCGGGACTTGAATCCAGTACAGTTAACAAGTTTAAAGATCAACTCGCATAGTGTAGATCGTTCCCCACTATGGCATCTCGCCTTCAAAAAAGCTAATTACAGCTAGGTTTTGGATGGAAAACAGGCTCTCCTACAACATACACTTTGTTATTTGGTCTACTAATTTAAAAAAAAAAAACGTCGTATTTAACTGGTTCTTTACTTTGTTACCGCCCAACAGGTACCGCCCACACAATCGGTCATAACTTCCACACAAACGGACAAATCTCCCAAATGCACGAATGGTCATAACTTCCACAGCCAAAACCCCCACACTCAAGAAATGTCAAAACGCCCATAGAATTGGTCATAACTCCCACAAAAATGGACAAATCATCCACACATAGCAACGTTCATAATCCCCACATAAATGGACAAAACTCCTACACAACTAGACAAAACTCCCACACGCAGAAATTGTCACAACCACCACACAAATGGACAAAACTCCCACATAATCGGACAAATCTCCTACACTTTGAAATGATCCTGGTTCCACGTCTTGTGAGTTTCGCACGTTGAAAATAATAAAAAGAAGTTCAAGGGAATTTTGACCATTCGTGCATTTGGGAGATTTATCCATTTGTGTGGGAATTATGACCGATTGTGTTTGCGTTTTGATATTTCTTGAGTGTGGGAGGTTTGTCCATTTGTATGGCGGTTGTGATAATTTCTGCCTGTGGGAGGTTTGCCCATTTGTGTGGCAGATTTGTCCATTTATGTGGGAATTGTGACCGTTGCTATGTGTGGGAGTTTTGTCCATTTGTGTGGGAGTTATGACCGTTGGGGACTATGACCGCTTACCTGTGTGGAAGTTTTGGCTGTGGAAGTTATGACCGTTCGTGCATGTGGGAGATTTGTCCATTTGTGTGGGAGTTATGACCATTTGTGTGGGCCTTTTGACATTTTCTGAGTGTGGGAGTTTTGGCTGTGGAAGTTTTGACCTGCTCCCTACTTTATACGTACTTTCTGTATAAGTGTTACGAATAAGCGTACTTTCCGTACGAATGAAAAAAAAATGTATGTAGGCGGGCAGGATCTCACGTACAGATGGACGTATGTAACATATAGCTAACGTATATAACATACGTGTACGTATGTGATATCCGTAAGACTGTTAGATGTCAGACATTTTGCAACGGCATGATGTAACATCTAATGGCAGTACATATGTAGGTCATATGTACATATGGATGACATATGCTCCATACTGATTTAGCGCTGTTCGGATAACGGATTTTTCTCAATGTGTAGGGAATCTCCTAGCGGGTAGGAATCTAACTACATCTCCAGTTTTAGAGGTGAAGCGTTTTAAGTCAGCCTCACATTCCTCTTTTTTGGTCCCCTCCTTTTTGATCCCTACATTGCAAGATATCGAGTCTCATCGTGTACCCACAACCGGTAGGGTACAACCTAGGTTATGAAATCATAACAGTCGAAGTAGGAGGGTAAGACGGAAGTGTGAGAAAGAATTCTTTGCACTGATATGTTTCGTCATAGATAGGTCACATGTGAACATTCATAATCGCGAACCTATGTAAAATTAGACACAGCTAAATTTCACCCATTAATTGCATTGCTAACTTCCAGCAATCGTTTAACTATATTCGTCTTCTCAATAAGTTATCAGTGGGGGGGGGATTTTTTTTAAATATTGAGTGTGTACATTCCTGCAACTCCTTAAAAGAATTTCTCACTCTGGTTCAGCTTATGATCTGGAAACCCATAGAAATCAGGGAGGTACAAGATAATTTCAGAAAATTTCCTCAGGGGAGGATTTGAAATACAACGGGTTAAAAAGCAATACTGCAAAAATACTGGAAATCCGAATTGAGCACGATAGGCAAAAATGTTCAACTCCGGGATGGAATTTTCTGACGGGGCTATCTCCCTTGCAATCATCAATGGGCATGACAATCTTTATAAGAGAGATAACTCTTGCCAGCATAGGGTTTAGTTGTTCCCCATAGTGGCTTCAAAGATGTTCTGCTCTGTTAAACGAACAATTGAAGCATTTGGCATCCTTAGAGGTGAAAGGGGAAGAGGGAAGAAGTAGCGGAGTCATGTAACAAAATAAAAATCAACAATGGCGATGGAACTATGTTCTAACTACATTCTCCTTAATTTTAAATCGTCTGCAGTTCGGTTTACTCCCTTGACGGTTTCATGCAAGGACATAGTTTATAAAAAAGGCGCGAAATGATATTCCGTTAAATCAATGCCTTCAACACAAAATATATTGTTAGGTAGATTTAGTACCTAGTTGAGCGATATAACAGGAAACTTCACACCAAAAAAGTGAATACAAATATATATTCCTTTAAACAACTTTAAAAAGTAACAATTTATACATGTGCTAATCCTGTTTTATAATTTTTGTAGTCAAATTTTCATTTTAGACTTCTTATTAAATGCAGATTTTTTTCCATAAATGCGTATAATAGACTATATACACACTCTTGTTGTGAAGCACATTCAACACTAATTAATTTTAATCCACTTTTTCCATTGTTATGTCTTATATAATAGAATACCATGGAAACCGAAAAGCTTGTGACAGAGGAATAGCAAAGCCTATTGTGTATGTATGTGCATATACCTAGGTAAAATAATAATAAATCCAACTGAAATTTCTCGATGGATTATTAAAAATAATAATAATAATAACAATAATAATAATAATAATAATAATAATAATAATAATAATAATAATAATAATAATAATAATAATAATAATAATTCGATGACAATAATTCTATTCGCGTTCTTTCATACGATGAAAGTAGTTTATCTATCAAAACGAGGACAATCTTTTGACTTCATGGGACAGATTTCATCCATTTTTTAAAATGGATTTTACTACTAAATCAAGTTCGTGATTGACTTGGAAAGTTATGCCTTGCCTTGTGTTTAGTGGGCTGTTTGAATGTACCAGAAGGTTTTATTATGATAATAGCAAATGCCCCTAACGTGTTACTGAGAGCAATACTTTGCGTTCTTTCTTAGGCATCTTTGTTGTAGAATTTGTCTGAATTCGAGACTTGCTCGAAATTTGAATCCTTCTCATGAACATCTTAGTGAGCGTCAGAAAGGGCATTCAACAGTAAAACCTATGCCAAAAACGATCGTGATGAGTCTTCTAAACAAAGACTCGGAAAATGTAGAGCTTGTACTTTGTAGGCGACGCGCAGAGGCATTGCCCAACATCTGTGAGAAATGGGCAAGAGTTGCCGAGTTGAGGACGGGTTCGGTTAAAAGAAGGTAGTTCACGTGAGGGTAAGAGTAAGAACACTTGATGTCGTGACGAGGAATGGACGAGGAAGAGGAATTGCAGAAGAGAAAGATTACTATACAAAAAAAGACAGTAAAGATAAAAACTTTTTTCTAATCGACTCAACTCCAAAAAAATATTATTCATTCTTATCTCCTTCCTAATTTTGGAAATGATGTAACTATACTATCACTTCCGGTTTTAAATATTGATCTCATAAAGCAGAAGCGGTAAGAGAGAACGAGAAATGACTTGCTGATATGGATTCAGCACTCCAATGACGAGAAATAGCTTTTTCTGGTATGGATTGAGCGTGATAGTGACGAGAAATGGCTTTTATAATATAGAATCAGCATTCTAATGACGAAAATTGCTTTTTGATCTGAATTCAGCATTCCAATGACGAGAAATGCCTTTTTCTGATATGGATTCAGCGTTCCAGTGGTGAGAAATGGCTTTTTGATGTGGATTCAGCATTACAATGAGGAGAAAGTGTTTTCTTATATGGATTCACTGTCCCAATGACAAGAAATAGCCTTTGGTATGGATTCAGCATTTCAATGACGAAAAATGGCTTTTTCTGGTATGGATTCAGCGTGATAGTGACGAGAAATGGCTTTTAAAACATAGAATCAGCAATCTAATGACAAGAAATTGCTTTTTGATATGGATTCAGCATTCCAATGACGAGAAATGGCTTTTTCTGATATGGATTCAGCGTTTCAATGACAAGAAATTGCTTTTTTGATATGGATTCAGCGTTTCCAATGATAAGCTTTGTTTCGACCTTTTATGCATCTATTGAAACCGGAAATGTTAAAAATTAATTCAAGTTCCGGTTTCAGTATTTATTCCTATATAGTAATAATTTAAGAGATAACGCAACATTTTTTGATACGGATTTAGCATCAGTTGAACAGACTCAATCTTTGACCTCGTTTTTCTGTTGCGTAGGAAAGTTATACACTCTAGTACTTCCGATTGCTTGAAGACCACCGTAGTTTCACAATATTGAAATGAAATTCCCTTTTCGTTTCCATAAAATCGTGAATAAAATACACAGAATAATTCTGTAAAACTAAATGATTTTTAATAGCAAATAAATCAACATTGTCACTCAACAATGATGTGTGTATAGAATAGAATCCATCACATCATATAACTATCTGTTACTTCTTTGATAGTATCGTTCTTTCCGCTGAAATATAAGCATTCTGCTAACGAGTCTTCCTCACTATAAGATATGCATCAAATTCCCACAGTTCAAACAAATGACCATGTTTATCAATGACACTTTTAACAGTACTAAGGCTTTTTCGATGGACATAACTACTGGTTACGTGCGAATTCTTTGAGTGTTGTTGTTTTTGTAATCGGCAAAGGTATGTCAGTTGTGCAATTCACACTTCCGAGTGACATATAATTTATACTAGATATTCCAACATGATAATTCTTGATTTATTGTGTGTACGGTGATCTGTCATAGAACGGCCATTTTCTTTTACGGTTTCTTTTGCGGAATGAAGGATAAAAATAATACTCTTGTATTACTTTCTCAACAGTGAAAAAGAAGAAAGTATGATGATAATGAAAAAAGATCGAGATTTCAAAGAATTGTATTCATTTTATGTCCCTTAAGCGCCAATAAATTCACGTTAGTTTGTCCGTTTGTTCGTCTGTTCTTGTTTTGTTTTCTGTTTCTTCTTGTTTTGTTTTCTGCATGTACACTAGGATCGAATGAAAAATACTCGATTTTCTCATTTTTTTTCTAATAGTAAGGAAATGTTGCATTTTCATGTGAGTATAAATATAATTTTAGAGTAATCACAGCATGCTCTGAAATGCTGCAGCAAGTACGATAAAGTTTGACATTTCTTATTCTATTTTAGCTTCGTTCACTCTTTCATTTGCACTACAGGGTGACCCATAATTATGTATATGAAGTTTCAAACACTGCGGTAAAGAAACTAACAACTCAACATAAAATTGAACAAAAACACATTATTTTCATACCTTTCCTTGCAAGAATTGTAATTAACGTTCTCCATTTCGTGGTCCTCCAATGTACCAGTTCTGGAGACGAAGAGCAACGTTGTCACGTGGGATTATTCTGTGCTAGCTTCCCAATAGTTCGTCCAATTTGCGTTATGTGGTGTGGATACACTTTTTTTCCTTAAAATACTCCATAAGAAAATGCCGATTGGTTCAAATCGGAAGATCGAGCTGGCCATTCCACACACCCACGTCGTCCGTTTCAGCGGTTCGGGAATATTTCGTTTTCGCACTGATATAACATAGTCTGATATACACTAATGGTTTTAAGTTCAGTGACCGTTATCTCCATTCTCATATTACACACTGTTGCCATATCAAAAAATTTTGTTTAGAATTACAAATACTACAGTCAGTCAAACATCGTGTGTATCATTATGAGAAACCCTGTATAAAAACTTTAATTATACTCATTATACTTTTTTTTATTGATGACATTTAACTTGTTTCCGGGTGGAGGAGGTGTTTATGGTAAGGTTAAAAAATCATAAACCAAAAATGTGTAAAATAATAGACTTCTTTTTAAAAAACTAAAAATTACTGTATACTAAGATAGAGTTATTATTCCATATTCCTCCAACTCTCCTCAAAAGGGTACTTTTCTTCAATAAAAAAGATATAAGTAAAAGTATGTTTTTAGTGCAAATTAGAAAGGCGTTCAAGAGGCTGAAATAGAACAGGAAATGTCGAAGGAATTCATGAATGTTTTATCGTATTTGCTGTACTTTAAAGCACTCTCCGATTACCCTTAAATTTTGTCTTTTTCACATCAAAAGGCAACTTTTGCGCACTATTAGAAATAAAGAGAAAAAATTATTCGAGTTCTGAATTCCACATTACATATTCCTAAAAGCCGTAGGATCAACGTACTCGAAGCGTATTTCGTTTCTCTCTCTAAAACTGACAGTAGTTTACTGGAGGGTGAAAGTAAACAAATCTGCGAATTTCTCAGAAGTTTGATTTTAACGATTTTTGCCTATATTTCCTAAATCAATAACGATTAAGAACTTTATAATATGGTATCAGCCTGTTTTTGGAAAGTGTGGGGAAAGGATAATTTGCTTTCGGTGGTAAATTCTTTTTGAACAATTTTGTCAAAAACAGCTCAGGTGATATAGTACATATTTCATATACAGGGTGTTTCAAAACAACACCGACGACGTTTCGGAGGTGATTCCTAACGCCAAGATAAGACAAAAAGTATAGACCAACCTGGGTGCACAAATGCTTCCTTTCGGAGTTATAGGTTGCCGAAGACATGCAAAATGAACTTTAAAGGTCCATAACTCCAAAACTGTGGGGTCTATCTTAGTCTGCTCAAGACTTCACTTATAAACTAGTATGTGCCCTATCCAAATATCCAAGTTTCAGAATCCTGTAATACTTCCGCAACAATTTTTATAGAGATAGTTGGTGAGTTCAAATTAAATGCTCGTAGCAAAACTACCTCCATAAAGATTGTTGTGTGAGTACCGCAGAATTCTTAAACATGCATTTTCGGATAGCACACATATTATGTAGTTCCTAAGTGAAGTCTTGACCCGTCTACGATAGATCCCATAGTATTTTAGCTATAGACCTTCAGAGTTTTTTTTTATGTTTTCGACGGCGTTTAAATCCGAAAGGAAGCATTTGTGCACCAAGGTTCGTCTTTACTTTTTGTCTTTTCTTGTCGTCAGGAATCATCTCCCAAACGTGTCGGTGTTGTTTTGAAACACGCTGTATACATGTTTCATTAACAACGTTACTATAACTCGACAAGTTTCAAACCAAGATGCGCAGATCGCTGAGGAGCACTTTGTATTCCACCAGCCTCCCCACTACTCTTCCATCCACTGATCTGGCCTTGAAAGTACCAGTGATACTAACTCAGCAAACTTATGCTACAACAAATATCATCTGCTAAAATAAATGAGAAATATTACCGTGTAGCGTTATACCTACAGTATCGACTCGTAATTCTCATATCAGTGGTCCATTTCATTTAATCCCGCTTTTGAAAATGCGTTGCGGTGGTAGCTCTTCGTATTCTATAGTAGTATATTCTGCGTATGTTCGTTATTAAGCTTTATAACGAAGAGAAACCAAAAGGCAAATGGCTTAATTTTCTGGATTCCACATTAAAGATTGAACTGACAGCCGAGCCTACTAGAACATTACGATACTGAACCAGGGGCGAATACAGAACGGGGGGCGCATCTTTCTGAAAGGGAAATATTTCTGTCTTACTTCAATGAGACGAGTTGACAAAAGTATTTCTGTCAATATAAGACAACAAATAAGCTGCTTTCAGTCTATTGTTAGTACAAACTATGTCTCAAGTGTTATAATGTTTAACATTTTGCGCCCCCCATCCTTCTGAGTAAGAATGAATAATTATTCAAATTCCAAGGCCGAAGATACAACTTGTGTTAAAAAAAAAACTATAACAACTGATAACTAGTATAGAAAACTTTGTTCAACGATTTCTTTTATTTCAGCTAGTTCCTCTTCCAGAAGTGCGGATCAAAATATTTGGCATAGTTGCAATTAAAATATTTGATTTAATTATCACCCTAGTTATACGTTCGAGGTCCCAAAGGTCATGTGGGCCCCCTATTGTATTTATGAATATACATTATTTGGCATAATTTGAATGCAATTTGTCTTAAAATCCTCATGTATATACCTTCTGCATCTGAATGCCCCCCCCCCCAACTTTAGAGAGAAATCGGCGCCCTTGGGTCGGGCCTAAATGCTAACTCGAGTCGGGCCTCGCATTATTAATTCACGGGCCCGGCCTGAGATGAAACCTACATTCACGCATCACATTCAGTACCGGCGTGTTCGCAAAGTAAGAGTGAAATAGGTGCAACAGAAACTGTTGGAAAAGGGCCACGTCTTATTATTGTCCATGCAGGAGGGGAATCTGGGTTTGTTAATAATGCTCTATTATTGTTCAAATCTAAGCAAAAAAGTGGAGATTATTATGATGACATGAACAGTAGAAATTTTTCAAAATGGATCGATGAAAAACTACTTCCTAATCTTCCCGAAAACAGCGTTGTTGTCGTTGATAATGCCAGTTATCACAATGTTTAAATCAATAAAAGACTATCTATGTCTTCACTTAAAAGCGACATGATACAGTGGCTATCAGCGACAGACAAACCTATAAACGAAACCGAAATTGAAGCGGAGAATAGAGTAAATACATTGTGGAGAATGAACAGAAGACAATTTTTCTTAAGAATTCAAAATGTACCTTATGTGAAACAATACGCGATTGACAAGAAATTTATAAACGCGAGGCACACTATAATAAGACTTCCACCTTACGACGCAGACTTAAATCCTGTTGAACTTGTGTGTGTGTGGGGGGGGAATCAAGAGCAAAGCAAGGCAATGCATTTCCGATTCACTGGATGAAAAGAAAGAATTACTGGGAAAGTTAGTTAATGAATATTCACCACAGAAATGAGTAAAATGTTGTGAACATGTGAAAAAAATTGAAGATTCTTACTTTGAAAGAGACGGACTTATGAATGAGTGTTTAGATGAACTGATAATTAGATTTGGCGAAACCGATTCAGACTCAGATTCATCGGCCGATACAGACTCAGATGAGTGGGAGAGTGAAACTGAAGAAGAAATGGAAAACATTTAGAAGGTGATTTCTGTTATCATTTATTTATTTATTTTTCATTAAGATTCATTGCGAAGTTTTCCACCTTTTAATTCATATATTACGTTGGTAAGGAATACCCCTAATCATGCTTAATTCATTTAATATTCAAAGAGAAATATTAAAATGCATTAAAAAATTAGTGCAGTCAATATACAGCATTTACACTCAAATGTCGTAGAAAATCCTCAGACCATTCCGCTCCCTCCAGATTGCAACACTGGAAAACAGAATCGTCGCTGAGAAGGGAGTGGGGAAATGTAGGATTAGGTGCGCAACAACTAGGCTGCAGCGTTCTGTTTACAAACTTTTTCACTTATATGTGACAAAGGTATTTAGCAATTTAGCTTCTTCAAGAGAGAATCGGGTGGGAAGTTCCTGAATGGAGTAAGTTCTTTTGAAATGATTTTGTCACGACTAAGTCAGCTGATTTTTTTTCAAATTTAATGAATTCTACAATATTGGATAAATGTCTAAAGATAAGACATACACCGCTCGATAAATGTCACTGTAATCAATAAATGTATATGAGTGAATCCTCATCCCGCAGTATTCGAAGCAATCGATGACGTTAAATGTATGTCATTCGTTATCAATGATTCATATTCTTTATTTTGCTGGAATATATTCATTATTTACTACCTGTAAACACTCGTCATCGCCGGATCTTAATTTAGAACCTGGAAGAGAGAGAGAAAGAGGGAGAGAAGAATGCCCTTTAAAGGAATGTCCCCATAATCATTCCATTGCCTGGGTTTTACCCCTTGCCGTTATGTAAGCCCGCATAACATTTGTAATGTTTGTTGCATACAGCCAAGGCGTTCGTAGAAACAACTAGAAACATCCATAAAAATTCAAGTCTCCCTCCAAATGTCCCTAGAATTGAAAATAAGATCTTTCGGTTTAACGTCCCACTTTTATGCCCTTTTTCGTTAACAAATAATGATTATTGGTGGAATGTGAATGTAGGAGGAAAAGGAAACTATCCGGAGGAGTAAAGTTACGGACACGATGTTATCCATCATAAACTTATTTGGCCAGGTATTGAACCATCGACACTACGTACCAGACATAAGCACTCTACCACATTGATAATACGGCATCGTACACGATTAGGTCTTGTGAAGATTTATTGGGTAAAAAAATTTGGTGGCACTGTAGATAGTTTCTTGCTATGCGAAAAGCTCGCATACATACACAGATTTTTATTATTATTATTATTATTATTATTAAAATGTAGTGTATATGTAAAAAAAAACGTACACTGGTATCTATTGTTTTTATTCCTAACAGTGACACTCATGCTACTTGTAATAAAAATAAACAGAAAAAAGGAGAGAAACTTTCATCTCCTAAGTCCTTAATTTGTAAAGGAATTGTTTCTGACATTTTTCATAAGTGAAAGTATACGTAAATGGTCCAGGATAAGTAACCTGAGAGAAACATTGTAATCCTACCCACAGAAGTCTGAGGGCTTCCCCCTTTCTTACTTTCTTTCTTTCCCTCTTTTACAAAGACAACACGATGGGGCCAAATCTAATTATAGACCAGAAAAAGAACTATTGATGCCCACAATCCACTTCCTCCAAGGTGTTCGTTCGATACAATATAATCCTACGCAGAAAGAAAGGCCGTCTGACGTCATCAATTGTAAATCCTGAGTGGTCCAACACAAAAGAAGTTCTTTCTCTGCACATAGAATGGCCCTTTTTTTTTAAACAAAAAGTGAAACCTTGGATAGGCTATTACCTGTTGTAGTTTCTACATGGTCACTTAGATTTTAAGGATAGTTCTCACACTGTAGTCTCTTGACAATTCAAGTCTTTGAAAGCAGTGTTGCTAGTATTTCTGACAAAATCTCCAGATTGAAAACTCAACATTTCCGTTACAAAATGTCCTTAAAGTTTGCTGAGTATCTAACAAAGTAAATTCTACAAGAGTAAATAAACGATTATAAATACAAATTAGTTTGTTTGTTTTATATTTATGTGCAAAATAACGAGAATTAAACTAATTGCCATTCAATCATGTATATTTCTATATTAGCACACGTATTTTCTAAGGTTGCAGATCTAGTTTAGCGTTCGTTTCAGCAACGAGGATATAGGAGAAGTGGACCTAGATTTATCGTGGTATCCGAACCACATTATCTCGCGACGGTAATCGAACCTGGGTCTCGCATACGAAAGGCACCTTGCTATCCACATAACCACAAGCTTCTGGATATAACTATGACGTAACACCCGTGTTAACCGCAATGAAACTGGAAGACCTTCGGCTCATTGTTTTCATAGCTACAATGCTCAACGAATCAAGTTTTATATAAGAATTTATTTAAATTTGATTATTTACTGCTGTTGAACTATTAGAGTTGTACACAAGCGCTATTATTATTATTATTATTATTATTATTATTTAGTACTATAACTTACTTGCATCACAGTAAAAACATATTTCCATATTTTCTTTTCTGAAGCGGGTTTATCTATCACCTTCGCGTACTTGTACGCTTGTTCTGGAAACTCCTGACTTTAGGCTAATATACGTAAAGCCATCTTGGGAATACGATGACTGAGATTATAAGAAATACAAACAGTAATTCGGATATCACTTTGATGCATAATAAATCTAATAACTTGTGACCTAGCTTCTTTTTACTTAACAACTAAAGCAAACATGCAGTTTTTCTATGGATATTTGACAATATTTCTGCATTTGCTATTCAGTCTTTTTGCTATTTAGTAATCTGGTCCTATGTTATCTTACACTTTTGTGTCCCACGTTTAGTATGTTCTGTACTGGACCCGCGTAGCGTAGTCGCTAACTCTCTCGTCTTTGATACAAGTGGTCTGAGGTTCAATTCCTAGTGGGGACACTCGGTTGAAAAAGTGTAAAAGCTTTTCCAGATCAGTTATCCTGAGTGAGGGTTCCCTCGGTTTTCCTCATTCACACCAGGCAAACGTCAAGATGGTACCTAACATACAGGGTTCAGACACTCCCTTCCTTCCCTAATCCTTTCTCCCTTCCATTTCCTCGGATAGTGTTATCACCGAAAGACGTCATCACTCATACATGACAGGCTAACATGGCTATAGATGCTGAAAGCTCAGAAATCTAATTCCTAATGCCCTGTAGGTTAAAGGAGATAGAAATAATTATTACAAGCCAATGATTATGAAAGAATTTGTGGAATGAGAATACGGGAGCAAAAGGGAGAACCTCAATGAAAACTCAAACCTGATTTTAATCTCTAACAAACTCACATGGGCTGTGATTCACATAGAGACCTCTCACGCAACAGAGGAGTGAACCACTGTGCCTCCCTTTTTCAGTGTCATGGCATCCTATTTAGTTTATATCCTTTTCCTGGCCGCAACAAGATTTTCGAACAGGAGGAACACTCTTCATGCAGCGGTCCTGAGTCACCTTGCGTTTCCTCTCATTTCTGCTTTTTCGGTGTTTTACAACCTAATATTCATGTTAATCTTCCCCCATTTCTGCTTTGTCGGTGTTCTATAACTTGGTATTCATATTAATCTTCTCCCATTTCTGCTTCGTCAGTGTTTTATAACTTGGCATTCATGTTAATCTTCCCCCATTTCTGCTTTGTCTGTGTTTTATAACTTGGTATCATGTTAATCCTCCCTATTTCTGCTTCGTCAGTGTTTTACAATTAGGTATTCATATTAATCTTCTCACATTCCTGCTTCATCGGTGTTTTATAACTTGATATTCATGTTAATCTTTCCATTTCTGCTTCGTCCGTGTTTTATAACTTGGTATTCATGTTAATCCTCCCCATTTGTGCTTTTCGGTGTTTTATGACTTGGTATTCATATTAATCTTCTCCCATTTCTGCTTTGTCGGTGTTTCACAACTTGATATTCATGTAAATCACTACCATTGTGCATAAAATTTATACATGGTTTGTAAAGTTGTTGATTGAGCTATTCTTCTACAAAAAAAATTAGTCAAGATTCTTGTTTTTATTCTTCATAGGACAACAGTTAAAACTACAGTGCATTATTGAATAAGATACAAATTCAAATTCCCCTTGCAGCTAAGATATTATACCATTCATATAACTAATTATGGTCTCTCCACTCACAAACATCCGATATTGAAAGGATTAACTCAATAGAAGTTAATGTCATTAGTTAACAGGTCTCAAAAATAATGACATTAAAGAATTATTAAAAATCATCAAAGGTAAACGAGCAAGAGAGATACAAATTTTCTAGTCATATAGAGCATAAGCAAATGGTCTATTAATTTCACTAACTTACTTCATTAATTCAGTAACGTACAAATGTTGAACACTTTCTAGAGATTTATAGAGACTTTGAGATTCGTAGCTTTTAAATTTATTCAAACTACAATTGGTACGTTCTTGCATTGGTTTCTTTACAAACGTCATCAGAAGAGCTTCCAGATAGTCCCCTGACATCGTTCTCCGAATCTTTGTCTTTACAAAAAGATTAGGATTAGCAATTAAATTTCTGGGCTTTCGGCATCGATGGGCATGTTAGCCTGTCACACATATTTATTTATTTATTTATTTATTTATTTATTTCTAGACACAACAGGCTACATAAGCCAATTACAGTGTCCGTTACACGTATTAAGTGACTATAAAACTTTCATACATTCATATTATAATACAATTATAGTTATAATGTAATTGCAATATCATTAATGTTCTTTCATTTACAATTATTTCTTATTGTATTAGAAAGATTTCTTGAATTGACTTACGCTGTTACTATTAATATCCAAATCCATTGTGTATTTTGTTAACCTATTGTAGGTTGTATTCAATCTCCATACTGGTGACCTCTTGTTTGCATTCGTGTGTAATCTGTCGCAATAAAAGAAATTGAAATTTTCAAGACGAATTACATATTTAGGAGTGCGTATTTTAAATTCTTGCAGTAAATTGGCGCAGTCGATTTTATTATTGAATAACTTATATAGAAACAACATATCTTGCATTATTCGTCGCTGTTCTAGACTTAATGTATTAAAGTTTAAATTTAAAGATTGACTATTATATGTTTTCGGATATACTTGTGTCTCCATATATGTCAAGTACCTTATATATTTATTGTGAACTTTTTCTATATTATTTAAATTTGTTTCTATGTGAGGGTTCCATATAGTGACTGTGTATTCGAGAGTACGTACATAGTGTTCATATAGCTTTCGGATAGCGGTAATACTAGTAAACTCTTTATTGATCTTGATGATGAATCCACCATATGAGGGATAACGTCCCTCGGCGATCACACTGCCAGGAAAATTGGAGAGAAAGAAAGGAATGGGTAGGAAGGATGCGACCTGGGACCATTGTGTTAAGTATCATCCCGGCATTTGCCTGGTGTGAATGAGGAAAACCCATAAAAAAAACTCATTCAGGATGACTCGCCTGCTGCTCGCACCAAAGGCGAGAACGTTAGCGACTACGCTATGCGAGACCAGATGTCTTTACAAAAGAAAGCTTTGAAAACGTTTTATCGACACTCATAATTGCCACAGGAATGGTCAAAAGAGCCTTGAAAAATTCCTTTCGCTTTGAGTAGAGGATGCTATTAAAAGCACGACACTAGTTGTTGCACATGTGAAACCTTTTTGAAAAGTGCATCTTTCCTCATGAGGGAAGATTCTCCAATGACATCACCAGCGTTGATACCACACACAGACGTCACTTTCTTAATATTCCGAGGAAGTCGATGAATCCACACTTCTTGAAATGCTCATAATACAGTGAAACCTTCGAGGAATTCCACTCAAAACCTTGTCAAGTTCCGCGTAACCCTTCATCGAGTTTACATGTTCTGTCTTGGGGTGATCATCCATGCGAATAACAACACAATGTATATTCTTACCAGATTTTTTTGGAAAATCAGGATACCTAGACCTTGGCACCCAGCATTTACAGCTTCAAATCTCGCATCGAAATTTGTGTCTGAACATAAGACTTCAATTATTGTATTGAGCTTCAATAACGTGCATAACATTGTAAATATCTTCACTGACTCGCTGAAGTTATTTGGTGAAGCTAAAGATGTAGTTCAAAACAGGACTAAACAAAGTTGAGCCATAAGATTACAGAATGTGATAGACCCTTGATTTGTTTATCACCTGACGAGACTATTGTCGAAATTTACAGCTCTTCTAATCAATCAGCAACAAGGCGGATATCATTTGCTACTATACGTTTGCAGCTTTGGTCCTGCAGGTTTATCTTACTTCTGAAATTTTCTTTAGTTTTTGTATCTTCGATCTAATAACATTTGAAATCCTCTCAAAAAGAAGATATGGCGGAATGCACTTCCTCCTATGTATGCATAGTTAATTATTGTTTTAAAACCGATTATTATGTATTTATGCTCTTATTTGCTTTATTTTGAACCTGAAAGACCACGACAGAATTTACGTACATACCAAAATCTATAGGTAGTGGTCAAAACATGTTATTCTGTACATATACCAACCCTAACGCTGTACCTGATCAATATATTTGGCGCCTCTCAGAGTGGGATTTTGCTGCTCGTGAAGTTATGGATCCTCTTGGCCTCTGCTGGGCTGAACATTGCTTCTTGTGAAGTCCTGAATTTTTGTTCCTTCTGTTGAATGGAACATTGCCGCTCTGAAGTCTTGGACTTTTGTTCCTCTGGTGGGCGGAACATTGCTGGTTGCGAAGTCCTGAACTTTCGCTGAGACCTCTGGGTGAAACATTGCTGCACGTGAAGTCCTAGCTGGGTTTCTCTGGCTTCCTCGTGAGTTTAAAATCGCTCTTTGTGAAGTCTTGGACTTTTTCGGAGTCCACTGACACCCTATACAGCCCCCTCTGTTCTTATTCTTTCAGCCTGGCCAATTTCCAATTTCTTCCCAAAAAGTGTAAGGGCCATGAGCAATAAGTAACAGAAAGCCCCCGATACAGGAGAAGTTGTTTTAGTATGAAAGGCGTCATTAGGATAGGATGTCTCGATTAAAGGGCACAATCAGAAGAATGGTAAGCTAGTTAAACATCAGTAAAGTAAAATTGGACACTGATAATATTAGAGGGATTATTGGGAATATACTTAATGCAAAATATTATGTTCAAAGAATTAGTACGAAGTATTTTTAAACAACGGTCCCCCGGCTCCCCTAGTAAAGCCGCCAGTGATTAGCACATGCACCCTTGATGCACGTATTCTCTGATTCGACTTCCTGCAAAAAAGTATTCAAAATTTGAAAGTATTTCTGTGGTTCGGATTCGACCTTAAACTGTAGATCCACAATCCATGTAGCCTTGGAGCTGAAACGGTGCATTACATTTCAGTAAAGAAAGAAATAACCTATTTACTGTAATGGAGGGCCTAGTTACTCAATGGTAGATACTCACCTTTGGTGTGAGACTTTCCTAAATCGATCTCTGGGTTGCGTGAATTTGTTGTGGATAACATCATGTCCGCAGGGTCTTTCGAGTTTCCCCCCAAATTGTTATTCCACCAATTCATAAGAATTCCTTTTCATTAATTATTCTCCAACTTTTGCCTACAGGATATAATCGTGGAACATAAAGCTCGAAATTCCATTTTATTTCCATTTCCTATTTACTGCAAAAAATCCCCATTCTTTGCAGAAATCTATCGCCTTTATGATAAATTTTCCTACAAACACTGGCGCAAATCCCGGGGGGATGATTGGGACATGTCCCTCCAATCTTGGAACTGGGGGGTACTGTCCTCCCCAATAATCCGATTTGAAATGTGTATTTTTTTAGGAAGAAATGTGATGATTTGTGTTCGATTGCCACAAAGGAAACTGAGATGAAATTGATGTCCCCCCAGAATAAGCCTCAAATCTGCTCGCCTCCCAATGTTGAAGACACCTCTGCTCCCCTGATCCTCCACAGCATTGTTTTTCAACTTCATAAATATTCTGAACTTCGCTTTATATATATAATATGGGGGAACCGTCTTACCCGACTCCCCCAATGTTGAAGACAGATTTGTGCCGCTGCCTACAAAAAGCAGGGAATTTTCCAAGCATCAGTTGATTCGAGACGTGCTAGCAATACACACAATTTTCGGCGAGAATAGGAAATAAGACCACACAGGGAGACTGTTGAGGGGAGGAAGGAGGAAACAGAAGAGAGAGCACTAACAAAGGTGAAAATCAATTCTGAAGGTGCTAAAAATAGTAGAAAAGAGACAGACTAAGAGTCGTTGTCCATTCGGGTCGATAGATTTGCACCTGTCAGCAGAGGTATCTTTCTCTCTCTTTGCCCAGCCTAATATCAAACTACCTGACATCTACGTATTTCTCTCCCTCTCTTAATGCACTCTCCCTTCCTGGGCAAACTCTTCTAACTTCAACGCTCAGAGAGTGAAATACGTTGTTCCAGGAAAAGAGCTGAATTCTGTTTCCCCGACCTCGTTTTTCTCCAATATCCATGCGAACGCAGAGATTAAAAACCAAGCAATGAAGAGGTGTGCATAAAAAGTTTTTTTCATTATTTTTTTCATACATCCAAAATCTGGAAATGACAGAGTATTTTCAATTTTCTTCTCTCGTGAAATTTCAAACCAATTTCGTTTTCACCTTCGTAACTAGGTATTTATTACCTTGTTTTCTAACACTTAGTTCTAAATTGCAAAACTTTACAACTCTTCTTTAAGGGCGATTTACTGTGTGTATGTATATATTACAGAGATGACTAGAGAGAGGATGGGGTTGGAAATCTTCTCAGGATTCATGTCTGCAAAACACACCACAGATGATCAATTATGTTACGGATTGGGTATGGCAAGGCCAGAGAAAGTGTAGAGCTTCATCACAGTGTTTACCAAACCACACCGCAACAGCTCTAACTGTGTAAATGGCTCACAAGTAAATGGATGAATGAATTTGCGGGATGAGACATAGTGCGTCTGATAGAGGATGTGAAAATATGTGCATGTGCAAAGTTATAGCGGCTGAGCGCCATAAGAAACGGAGAGGGAGGGGTCAAAGTTGGTGGTGAAAGCCTATCCTATGTTATAGAAATACATCAAATAAAGTATTGAGTCGTAAAAATAATGAAAGATAGACAATACAAACAGTAGTAGTTTCACATATTGGCAAAAGAAGAATGGGCAGAGTAGATCATGAATCTCTGCCGCCATCTTGAATTCCGCCATTTTGAAATTTGTGATTTTTTTTAAAAAAAAATGGAAAGGTAGTCAGGTGATATATCAATTAGGGACAGGATGTTCTCAAAAAGTCAATTATGAACTTTAGTGATCGTTACCTGTCCTTATTTGGAAGATTTAGGATCAACTTTATAGTTAGGCTTTTTTTTTTTTTTTTTTACAAAAATCAAGGAGCCTGATACTTCTGTGATGAAAGTTTGGATTATTACGAAAATACATTCGACTGCAGTAGCCCACTTTTCATCCAGATATCACATGCTACGCTCATCCCAAGTTACTTTTGCTTACGAAGGTGGACAAAGAAAGTTAAGTGAAAATATAGCAAGTTGTGAAAAAAATAGTGGTCTACATACAGTACGTTATAATTGCATTCCAATCTATCAGACTTTATTGTGTTATGGTCTATATTAGTAAGTATGTCAGTTAACAAAAGGTAGCTATATAACTCCACATTCTTTTCAATCAAAAGCGAAAAACAAAGCGGAAACGGTTCTTCCAGACAGTTCTGAAAAGTTCTCTTCGGCACTATATGAAGGAAATCGGAAGAACATATAATGCACCAATGTCATAAATAATAATGCACCAATATACACCTCTGATATCAAATTTCGCTGTTAGTTTTCTTGGCTTGTAGATATGTTTAACTTAAATTTGTTTTCGTGATAATCCAAACTTTCAACATACAAGTATCAGGCTCCTAGATTTTTGTAAAAAGGCCTAACTATAAAGTTGATCCTAAATCTTCCAAATAAGTACAGATAATGATCACTAAAGTTCATAATTGACTTTTTGAGAACATGCTGGCCCTAATTGATATATCACCTTTCCATTTCAAGCAATATCACAGATTTCAAAATGGCGAATTTCAAGATGGCGGCGGAGGTTCATGATCTACTCTGCCCATTCTTCTTTTGCCAATATGTGAAACTACTACTGTTTGTATTGTCTATCTTTCATTATTTTTACGACTCAATACTTTATTTGATGTATTTCTATAACATAGCATAGGCCTTCTCCACCAACTTTGACCCCCTCCCTCTCCGTTTCTTATGGCGCTCAGCCGCTATAACTTTGCACATGCACACATTTCCACATCCTCTATCAGACGCACTATGTCTCATCCCGCAACTCGTTTCATCCATTTGGACCCTTTACTTGTCAGTATGATCCTGGCATATGATATCACTGCACGGAAACATCATCTGGGACAATAAGTTGAACATGATTCCATAAAATGGCGATCTAATCACAGGCAGTACGTGGGCAGTAAGTATCATTATAAAACCCATTGAAAACTAGAATGTTGCAGATTACAGTGTCATAGAATCGCCACTGTTTTACTTTTGAGAGGGGGGACTGCGGGTCTTACGCTTCTTTTGGTATTTGCCACACATAAACACGACCCTGGTCTGAAATAAGGTGAACCGTGATTCTTACGATCATACCACACATTTCCAGTCATCTGAGGTGCACGTTGTGCATGTTCACGGCACCATTGGCTAAAGCTTTCTGGTCCCGTATGAGCGTTTTCGCCCATTCAACTGGGCTCTGTATGCCCATGTCACACAACTCGCTGTGAGAACTCTAATTGTCCTGTCTTCGTATGCCTATCCCACGCAACTCGTGATGAACTCTAATTGCCCCTGCTCCGTATGCTCATGCCACACAATTCGCGGTGAACTCTGATTGCCCTGAACCCGCATGCCCATGCTACGCAGCTCCCGGTAAACTCTGATTGTTGACACTGGCTGTGATAGGTGCAGCTTGAGTTCTTCCTTCAGTTGCACCCCAGTTCCTTGATTGTTCTCAGTGACAATCCACTTTAATGCTCAGAAAGGTCTATTACTAAGAGTTTCCTTCGGACTACTACTGCCTTTTTCGTCGATCTGGTTTTCCGTGAGTTTTGTAGTCCGTTATCATCTTGGGCATTCTCCGAGTCAATACATCCAATACACTTTCACTTTCGATATGCTTGCACCACATAACTGAGAGCCAACAATTTGCCCTTTTTGAAAATCAAAGCGATCGCCAATTTTAGACTATCACCGTTTGCTCAATTCACTGTATACTCGTACCGTTCTACTGCTCCGCACGCAATCAAGACATCTTCTCCGGCTTTGTGTATTAAGTCTCACCCAAAGAAATCAGACATACTTTAAATACTATTTTACAGTAAAGAAAGCATAGAATGCATTTCTAATATATGTAAAACTCAACGAGTTTTGTAAGCAAGAAAAATATACATAATTTGTTCCCCACTCTTCATCTTTCTGACTGCAGGAGGGACCCGAAAACGCCCCAAATAACATAACTTTTTATTGTTTTATGATTAACTATCCTGGACAAGGACTAGAAGACAAGAACGAACTGTTCTGTTTCAATTGGGAATCTACTAGTTTTACACAATAGTATTGTAAAAATGAAATGAAATCTTTGAGTTTTACGTCCCACGATTATGCCGGTTAGGCTAAAGGAGACGGTAATGATGAGTAATGAATGAAATGGTGGAATGAAGAAAGTGGGAGGAAACTGGAGAACCTCGAGAAAACCCACGCACACGGTGTTTGTCCACCACAAAGTTCACTTGGCGGGGGCTGGGATCGAACTCGGGACCCCAAGCACCAGAGGTGAACGCTCTACCACTGAGCTAGCGCGGCCCCCAATAGTATTGTATTTTCCTACACAAAGAGTAAGTAACAAAAAAACAAGCTCAACAGGAAGAAGGGATACTATACAATAGCATTTAACTGTAGATAGAAATTTGCTATATATATCCTGTAAAGGTGGTAATATAGAAAATGGAGGGTTTTTGTTTAACTTAACGTTTTCTTCACGAGATGGAACTTCGAATTACCGATGATTTTTTTCTCTGACACAGGCCATGGATTGTCTTGTAGCTATAGAAGAAATCAATGTGTAAGAAATTAATGTATACCATTCCTAGAAAGATGAAGATAATAGCTATAAGAATTTGGCGTAAAATGTCTTGCATTAGAAAGAAGTTGTGTGTGGAATTAGAATTTTTACTTGTTAATAACATTTCAAATAATCTTTAAATAGTGACATGTGTTCAATAGTATTCTGAAATAATTACTTAGCTAAAATAAGTAAATAAGCTTAAATAAAAGACAACCCATTTATAATATTTAAAGACATGACCATCTCGAGAAAAGTTTATCCAAAAGAACTTTATTGATTTAAAAGAGGTTTAATATAACTATATATCAATGCCGCTTTTACAACGAATGCCTTCTCTAAAAATAAGTTTAATTTGTTTGCGTCTTTTGTCAATAACGAAATGAAATGAGCAGCGATATTTACGGTTTAAAAGTAGGATCTGGATCAGTCTCACTGAGAAACGAACTTGGAATCTCTGCAGCAAAAGCAGGCGCATTAGCCGTTAGACCATCGAAACGAAGAAGGGCAATAGTAATTAAGACATGAAAAAAATTATAGATTGAAAAAAATAATAAAATGCCCAAGGGAGATATTAAGAAAGCATATGAAAACAATAGTTAGTCGAATTTATGGCGACACTGATTTGATATTGGTTACGGTTTCTTGACAAGTGGATCATTCGAAGTTAATAAATGTAACGTTCATCGAGAAAATAGCTCCGAAAGGACAACAAAAAAAGTATTGAAACCAGAAAAGAAATATTGACATCGCATGTATACAATGCTATGGTAATAGGGACACTGTGAAACACAAGCGTGAGAAATTTAATTACATTTAAGTATTTTGTATTTCTTTGATTTAAATTAAATATTTAGTTTAAATAAAATTACAATTTGTTTCATTTCTTGGCGTAGTTGACGTTTGGAATGGATCCAACTAACGACAATTTCTGTACTGTCTCTCTGCCACCAGTTCAATTATGTGCCGTAAATGGTACAACGTAACAAATACATCCCTTCTCCCTCCCAAAAAATTTAGTAAAGTTGAATATTTTGGGAGTCCTCTTCGCAATCTCTAAGTTTATCGTTTTTTTAGAGGGTTGGTTTACCGAAAACTTCTGTATATAAATTTACTATGGCTATCCCTCTGTGTGTCTGGGAGGCAAAATGTTGCAAGACCTATTTGATGGATCACCATCAATGTTGGTCAGAATGTAGAGGGGATAAAAATTAATACCGAATTTGTTGATGGAGGTGATCCATCCAATTGACCTCAAGATACGGACAATCAAAAGTTGGTTCACCATGGGAGTAATTCCGAATATCATCCTTGCTTGATAGGTTACCCCATAGTACTCTTGAGATGAGCGGATTAGTATAATGTTCAGGATAAAAATTACTAAGCGGTTCGTGGAATACAAGATTAAAATGAATCTGACTGACTTTCTACTGGAGAACTCTAAAGACTTAAATATTTTCTTCGTTTTAAAATTTACTTCATTTAATTTAAGGTAAATGGTATATTTAAGCCTAAGGCTTCGTACCATTTAGCTTGGTAAGTAATTTGGTTTACCGAAACCCAAACCAAACTCTTTCACGTGGTATACATTATGATACTTGTTACCACCTTGCAATTATTTGAATTCGATATTGAGTAGTCATTATATACGACACTTAAAGAACATCCCATAAGAAAATAAAATAAAAACAAAGCCGATTTAAGCACTTTTGGCAAATTGTGTGTGCAACGGATACGAGAGGAAAAAACACAGTACTTTATTGAAGAGAAAAATACGAAAGAAGACGGATAACAATCGTTTATTGGCTGTTCTTCCACATCGAAGACCTTGATAACCTATCTTGAGGCTTCGAGAAGTGGTAATATCGACATTTCGGTGTGCATTATATCTCTAGAGAAATTGATACAAATTGGAAGCGGTGTTAGAACAATAGCTAACTTTCATAAATTGCTAAAACGTGACGTCTTTGAAGCTCAACGACGGAAATAATACGAAAAAGAGGAAAGAAATAAAGAAAGAAGACGCTACGTCATCATCTTGAAAGCTCAAGTGTTTCAGACAGCTACCACGGTGAAGTGTTGCTCTATATATATTATTTTGTCTTATAAAAGCTAGGCTACAATGACAAAAATTTAACGTTAAACAGATTGTAATGCGCGTAATTAGTTGAATGCATAATTTTGGTTGTTGTTTCTTTGAATTAACATACCTTGGTTTCAGAAACCCGAAAGCTTACGAGCTCAAAACCTCTGCCGATACTGTTTTGTAGCGATTCAATTTAAGCATGATTAACGTTTCTACCTGCCTTAATACAACTTTATATTTGCCTCTCATTATTTTTTTAAAATTTGAATATTCCATTAAACATCAATTTCATGGATACTGTATGAATTCAGCAAAACTCATTCGATTAGGATCAAACTTGGCATGGTAGACGACCGTGATCTGCTATACAAGCTTGGAAAATATCAAAGTGTGCAGAAATTTGGTTCCTAGATTTTCTAACGAGATTCATTAAACGTTACATTAGCATTACGATAGTGGGGATTTATATAGGTGTAAGATTATAATGTTAATAGCATCACACTAGTGAGTCTTTAAACAGATGAAAGATTGTAATGTTAGTAGTATCACGCTAGTAGGTTTTCATACAGGTGTAAAATTGTAATGTTAGTAGCATCAGTAGTAGTGGGTCTTTATACAGATGTAAGATTATCATGTTAGTAGCATCACGCTACTGAACCTTTATACAGGTGTAAGATTGTACTGTTAATAGCATCACACTAGTGGGTCTTTATACAGATGTAAGATTATCATGTTAGTAGCATCACGCTATTGAACCTTTATACAGGTGTAAGATTGTACTGTTAATAGCATCACACTAGTGGGTCTTTATACAGATTTAAGATTATCATGTTAGTAGCATCACGCTACTGAACCTTTATACAGGTGTAAGATTGTACTGTTAATAACATCACACTAGTGGGTCTTTATACAGATGTAAGATTATCATGTTAGAAGCATTATGCTACTGAACTTTTATACAGGTATAGGATTGTACTGTTAATAGCATCACACTAGTGGGTCTTTATACAAATGTAAGATTATCATGTTAGTAGCATCACGCTATTGAACCTTTATACAGGTGTAAGATTGTACTGTTAATAGCATCACACTAGTGGGTCTTTATACAGATGTAAGATTACCATGTTAGAAGCATTATGCTACTGAACTTTTATACAGGTGTAGGATTGTACTGTTAATAGCATCACACTAGTGGGTCTTTATACAGATGTAAGATTATCATGTTAGTAGCATCACGCTATTGAACCTTTATACAGGTGTAAGATTGTACTGTTAGTAGCATCACACTAGTGGGTCTTTATACAGATGTAAGATTACCATGTTATTAGCATTACGCTACTGAACCTTTATGCAGGTCTAAGATTGTAAAGTTCTAGCGTTACGCTAGTAGGCCTTTATACAGATGTAAGATTGTAACTTTAACGGTTATGCACACGAAATTCCGTTGGCAACACAAAATTTCAACCAACCTCTTCGCTTAATATTTTTATTAATATAAGAAAACACAAGGCATACTTGAGGTTTACCAATAAAACCAGCAAATATAAACAAACCATTATTGGAGTGTAGATCGATCGCGCTTCCATTGCGCATCATAACGAGGCATAGTACTGTCATCTTACAGAAAGAAAATAAATACAGAATATTTTACCTCTCTTTTTAATGAGGAATTCCGGATACTTTTTTGACAGAGTGTAAGTTTTCGTTTAACATGTAGGTTTGAAATATGTAATAACCTGATGTAGTCCCATTTAAAAAAAATAATTACGTTGGCAACACTGTTACTCGGGTGGTGTTGCGGAGTATGTTGAACAATGTTCCTCTATTTTTATTTGGATGTTACAAAATTTCATCGAATTTTATATACAAATTATAGCGGCGTTTCAGTATAAATAGTCCACCTTGATTCTGGAAGACACGAATTCGATTACCAGTGGAAACACACAGAATTCAAATCTAATTATGAACTTAAATCTACGTTTTATGTAGCGGTGGTCTGAAGAAAGACGTTAAAACTCCAAACAAATAGGTATTTTTCATTTGGTATGAAATTCTAACAGCAATTTAAGTCAACTTAACGTGTTTTCTTTATATGTACGTTCCAAATTGAAATGCAATACTTCATGTAATTGGTGATATTTATCAGTTATGTTATTACAAATATGCCAATTATGAATCCTCTAAAATGAGTGAAAGACTTATTAAAAAGAAAATAAATGCACAATACGATTAATGAAGTATTGTAAACAATCGAAATATCTAAAACGTTCTAAAGAAAAAGAGAGAACTGTTCGTGCACCAGACTTCCTTAATGATCAACCGATGCATGCTATGTATCTGCGTAAGTAGCTAGTCGATAAATGCATTTAATTCATATACAACTATAATATTAATAACATGGTGACCTCTTTCGTAGTGAAATCTCGTTTATTAAGGTTGTTATCAGTCGGTAGCGGTCAGTAAATAATGACAATTACTTGGACAGTCCAAATAGACCTATGGTATTTTTATCATATATAACAGACATTTCGAACTTATCTAACCTGTGACACGCCAAGGCCTTTTTCGATCCAACCCGTATATTTTATATGAAACAAGGAAGTTTATTAATATATGGCTCGTGAAATAAAGGAAGATTTTTTTACTGCGATGGCTTTTAGCTCCAAGTTCGATGCAAGGGTTTAATAGAATATAATTGTGCAGTAATAGTTCATAACAGTAATAGTATAATTGTCTATTTGTATTTAATATGGCATAAATGCTTTATCAACACAGCGTAAAATAGAAATCATGTTTATTAAAGATTTATGTTAGTTTCATATGCAAATTCATAGTTCTGTTCATTGATTGGTTTGTATATAGTCCTTGATCTGCAGTGATACTATACAGGACGAGACATTAACTTAACGTGGCATTAGAATAAGGAATTAGATTTCTGGGTTTTTAGCACCTATGACAATGTTAGCCCGTCACGTATGAGGGATGACTTCCTCGCCGATCACTTATCCGAGGAAAGGGAAGGATGAAAGGAAAAACCTAGGGAAACCTCCCTCAGGATGGCTGGTCCGGAAAAGCTTTTAAACTTTTTTCGACCAAATGTCTCCACCAGGAATCGAACCCGGGACTGCTCGCACTGAAGACGAGAGCGTTAGGAACTACGCTACACGAGACCACTTTAATTTAACATGGGATCTAATATACTGTATTACGCTCTGTGATTTCTCATTGGGAATCGAACCCGAGACCTTGTGCTCAAACACTAATCAATAGACCAACGATAAAGACTCACACCTGTTACACTGCATCTTGATTAATGTTGGCCAAAAGACGAGAAATTTCTCGAAAACGACGAGATGTACATTGTTAAATTCTAGACGAGACGAAAAGGGTCATTAGTTCCATGGACAGTACTAGTTTATCCAAGTCTTAGATCCCAAATATTGTTTTAGTGTTGCATGATTTATTGTAAACTATAAAGTGATAAAGTGATTGGAAGAACACAACCAAGAGAATTTGAAACATTTATCTCCGTTATCTCCAAACTTATCTCCGTTAGGTTGAAGGAGATGGATGATTAAGGCAAGTGAAGGATGATGGAAGAATTGGTGGAGTGAGATGAGAATGTGGGAGGAAACGGAAGTACCACGTAAAAACCCACAGACAGGATCTTGCCCACCACAAACCTACATGGCCGGAGATCGAACCAAAGACCCCCACGCACCAGAGGTAAGCGTTCTACCACTAAGCCACCGTGCCCCCCTACCCAAGAGAATCTATCAATTTTCATAGGGATACACAAATTATTCCGCAATATACTCCACTAATGAACATGATTGAAATGTTGCTCTATCACTCCCTTTCTAGTCCTCTCGTTATACAGAAGTGGGAAGATTTTGATAGCTTCTAGGTAAAATTAAGAAAAAGCGAGAACATAAATTTTGCACATGAATTTACAAAACGAGATAACAAATTATCGTGACGCGACGAGAAAGAACTCTTCGAGAAAAGACACGAGACGAGAAAGAATTCTTTGAGAAAAGACACAAGACGAGAAAGAATTCTTTGAGAAAACACACGAGACGAGAAAGAATTCTTTGAAAATCGAGACAAGACAATAAAATATTTTTTCTCGTCTCGACACATTAGCAATGCTAATCTTGAAGTAACATCTTTCACAGCCGGACTCATATATGGCGTATCAATGTCAAATTTCACAATTGGACACGAAAGATTCCCTGGTGTGTTATTAATGTAAAATAATAGATGTTTTTATTTTAAAAAACAGTCAAAATCACTTACCAGCAATTGCGTAAAGACTGAGAGGAAATACAGGAGAAAATTTTCCGACTTGCCAGAAACAATATATATTAAAGTTACCAATTTGTATATGTTTGTTGGAAATGTTAATGTTAAATGTTAATGTTTAATTTTAAATGTTATTACGAGCTTTTGTCATAAGTTTTTAATGCTGATTAGTGAAATATTCGTTCGCAACTTGGAAGTTTTGTTTCACAAGTTTACTTCACTTATAACTTGGATTATATTCTCATGACAAGAATACTCAAAATTCGTGTCACTACTGAAATTAGTTCAACCAATACTTAAATATTAGAAACCTATGTAATATAGAATCAAACAAGAGCAAAACGAGACTTTTAGAGTAGAATAATTCAAGATTCTTTAAATATTAATGCTGTATTTACGAACTTGCTTATCGCTAACTTCTCAGAACAACTTGAACCTCTGAGAAGCAGTGTATTCTTGTCCCAGTCACAGCTAATAACTTGAAGACTTACAACATGCATTACTTCCGTTTCCCGCCACGTCATCAGCCCATGTAAATGTGACGCTGGACAACGCGTATGTTTCTAATTAACTTAACGAGTTTGTTTACAAAGTTCGACCAACAGTATCTGTTATCTCATTAACTTGCGAGCGCTCGCTATATTACAGTAGGTAAGTCTATCGAGCTTGGAGAACGCCTTCAGCTGTAGGCAACCCACCATGGCGCCGTGTGTTGTGGGTTTTCTATATTTACAGGGTTTCAACACTATTATTGTTTTCATGTAAATACTTTCCATTTCGTAGAAAGCGAACGCTGCTCCAACTTGGAGAAAGAAGCGCATTTGGTAATACATTCTGAATGTATTAAGTTTATTCCCAGATAAATCGAAAATTGATATCCGTACATGAGAAATATTTACTCTTATTAATTTGGAATATTAATGTGTATCGATAATTTAAAAAAAAACTATGGTGAGTGTACCGACCTTGTTTTATTACTCCCATTCTTCGCATGGCCAGAATAGATTTATAGAAAATATTTAAGACCCTTTTTCCTTAGGTTACGCATTTCAATGAAAGTGAAATGATAAAAACTTGTAAAATAATTTATTTTTGGCATACATTTTTCAACCACACTATTCACATAGGATACACCATTTCAAATCAAAGAGACGTGATGAAAATCTAGCTCGAGATGGGTACTTACTATGTTTCAAAATGCATTTCAAACTATTTAGTCGTTTTTCGTGATTCTATCATAAAAAAGAGAGATAACGTCACTTTGAATGTGTCGAAATTATATATACGTGTATACAGTATATATAATACGACCCTTTCTTCTCTTAAAACGAGAATTTTCAAAAACTCTTGAGACATGGGTCCATTTATTTGTAATGAGGAGTCTTATAGTCTCGTACACCAAGTTTCATCATCATAACCATGACGAACTCCTGAGATATAAAAAAATTTTCGTATAAATTATTGTCCCTCCTCTAACCCCTTATGATGCTCATTTCTAAACGAATTGAAGTGATTCAAACCCCAGTACGGAATAGGTGAGAACTACATTCCGAAATTCATTTCAAACGAATTAGGGGCCGCGATGGCACAGTGGTAAAGCCTCACCTCTGGTGCTTAGGGTTCCTGGTTCGGTCCAAGCTCGCGCCAAGTGAGCTAGGTGGTGGACAAACACAGTGCGAGTGGATTTTCTAGGGGTCTCCCGTTTCCTTCCACTTTCTTCATTTCACTATTTCATTCGTCCTCATCATCACAGTCTTCTTTATCCTTGTCGGCATAATCATGGGACATAAAACCGAAAGATTTCATTTTCTGAAACCAGTCAGCTGTTTTCCCTGTGATACGATAACCTACAAGTTCTAGTTTCATTTTTATATCTTCAAGTAATTTATGGAATATTACTTGTCTGGTTTTGTTCGAAATGTGATTTTAGTGACATCTCTATGTCTAATTAGATATCTCTTGTTTTATAAAATGAATTTAAATTGCAACTAAAATTTAAATATTCTTTAAATTAAATTAATTAAATGTTTATAAACGAAATTTAATTTTCAAGAAGTAAGAAATATTTAAATAGATTTAGGAAGAAGAAATCAATAAAATTACATTACTGAAATTCAAATTCATTTCAAAGAAAGCAATACATACATACATATATATATATAGGCTATATATATATTCCCATACATCGTAGATCAACTAAACAAACAAAGATAGATAACAAAGGCATTCAACACAGATAAATCTTTAATACACTTTTCTAGCAACCATTTTGCTATGTATGTCTATATTTTAACACACACGGTCTATAGATACAGGGTGTTTCGAAATAACACCGACATTTGAAAGCTGATTCCTAACACAAAGACAAGACAAAATGTAGACCAACCTGGGTGCACAAATGCTTCCTTTCGGTGTTATAGCCTGCCGAAAACTTGAAAAAAATGCACTATAAAGATCCATAGCTCCAAAACTATGGGGCATATCATAGTCTGGTCAATAGTTCACTTAGGAACTAATAAGTGCGCATCCAAAAATACATGTTACAGAATCCTAAGGTACTCACGCAACAATTTTTATAGAAGGAGTTTCGCTACGGTCATATAGTTTGAAGTACTCACCATCCACCTATATAAAATGTCGCGCAAGTACCGCAGGATTTTGAATCTTGGATATTTGGATATGGCACGTACTAGTTCAAGTGAATTCTTGACCCAACTATGGTAGGTCCCATAGTTTTCGAGCTATAGACTTTTTGAAATTCATTGTTTCATGTTTTCAGCAGCCTATAACTCTGAAAGGAAGCATTCGTGCACCCAGGTTGGTCTATACGTTTTGTCTTATCGTGGTGTCAGGAATCACCTCCTAAACGTTGTCGGTATTGGTTTGAAACACCCTGTATATTTAAACAACATACAAATAAGTTACTTTCAAAAGTGTTTGTTACACATTCCAAGTGAATACCTTTTGTTCTCCCTATCTAATCATATTTCACTGAATCTATTAGTGTTTCGCTTTTTACCTCGGTTTGTATTCAGACATCATCATCTTTTCACTTCTTCAAATTTTATGGTCTAGTTTATATGAGGGGTAGGCTTGTTTTCGGGTCAATATGGTATACACTATTAAACAATATAAATTTTAAATATTAGTATTCGACAATAGGCCGACCCTTCATCTGATTCACTTGCTTTAATTCTAGTTTAGATTGCGGAATTTACTAAATAGTTAAATATTTTTTTAGAATAACATTAATCCTACACCTCTGTATAAATTATACTTAAAACTAAGCTCTCCCACTGAATCACTGCGTTAGAATCAAGTCTGCTTTAGTAGAGGAAATTTTAAAAGCAAATATAAACATTTAAAGAGAACAACTTACAACAAGTATTTCACACATTTTAACAAAGCGTGTCCTGATGAGATTAGCACAAACTATGTTAACTTCCGTTTCCTTGTTTCAAAGTCACACATGTCTGAACATTATTGTGTGTTAGTAGTAGTAAAAAGTTATTATTACGTAGTACTAGCGGACTGGTTCTTTGCTTGAAAGTTTTCTCTTTGTATGTCTGTGTGTGTGTGTTAAATATACCAGAGATATTAATTTCCGGAAACATTCAAAAACTAAATGCAATAGTGCTCTAAAACTTTATTCTTGAGCTTCAGTGTTTTATGTTGTTAAGCAACACTAAATTTATAAAAGATTAGGAAGATTTACTATTAACGCGGGCTTTCAACCACGAACGAGACTTGATCGGATGCACTTGGTGGGTGTACAATCTATCGTGCAAAATTAGTTTTCACAGTAAGTGCTATTGACACCACATTATCTTGCCTCCAAATTCTTTAAGTTTTACGTCCCACAGTTATGTCGTGTAGGCTAAAATGAGAGGGTGATGATGAGAAATGAATGAAATGGGGAATGAAGAAAGTGGAAGGAAATGGGAGAACCCCGAGAAAATCCATGCACATGGTGTTTGTTCACCACTAAGTCTACTTAGCGCGAGCTGGGATCTAACCAGGGACACCATGCACCGGAGGAGATTGCTCTACCACTGAGCCATCGCAGCCCATTCTAGCCTCAACTGAACTGGACTACAGGCCACGCCACTGGTATATACTGTGTGTATCAATATATCAATCTCAAATATACTATTTTTAGTATTTATAATTGTTATATTTTAATTAGAGATATTTATACAGAGTGTTAATGAACTATACCGACAAACTTCGAGAGATGATTCCTCACATCAAAATAAGAAAAAAAAAGTTCATATGGACCTATAGGTAAAAGTCCATAGTTTCAGAGCTAGGGCTGTCCAAAATCGCGAAAAAGCTAAATTTCAACAAACCCTATTTCGAATTCCAGAAACTGTGGTGGGTGGTTCTTATCAACGGAAAGAAAGTCATGCATACAATTCAAAATGCACATTTCATTAATGTTCAATGGGTATTTCCTGGAAGATGAAATTTCCAGACATGCCATCAACCGAATTTTAAGATATGCACCGACATTACGATTGGTCTAAAGTAAGCAAACTATAAGTCTTGATAGTAATGAACACACAATCTTTGGCGCGATGTCGGAAGTGTTAAGGATCGTCAGCAACACGGTCTCTAGTACTGAAGAAAAAGCATACTGTGATTCTTTCTTTCACGCTTATAAGTGAAAAAAACGTCAAATATATCGTGGCGAAATACATCGCATCGTACGTTATTTCGAACACACACACAAAAAATGGAGCTACTGGTTCCTAAAACTTCCGACTTTCCCCCGAAGCACTGAATGTCGATTGTTGTCAAGACTTACCTCCTGCCTACTTTAAACTCTCCTTGAAATCATGGTATATCTGAAAACTCTATTGCGAGCATATTTGAGAATTATACCCTCTACAGAATACCCTGCACACCCATTGAAAATTGATGAAATATGCATTTTTGGATTGTGTATGCGTGACTTCCTTTACGCTGTTAATGACCATCATTCACGGTTTCTGGAATTCGAAATAAGGAATGTTGAAATTTAGCTTTTTCGCGATTTTGAACAGCCCTAACTTTGAACTATGCACTTTTACCCATAAGTCCATATGAACTTTTTTTCTTATTTTGATGGGATGAATCACCTCTTACAGTTTGTCGGTATAATTCATTAACACCCTGTATATGCTTATACTCCTTTCTGTATAGATTAATCAATATAAATGCAAAATACCGCAATCTTTCTTTTTTTAAAAAATGATAGCACTCATCATTCATAGTATAATAGAAGCAACACTAGCAATGTAGAATAAAGCAATATATTCCAGGCCCATGCCACATTATTTTAGGAGAATTGTGTTTATACCTCTAGAAATAATTTGCTCAAATTGTCCAGAGCTTATTAGGTTTTTCACTTGCTTTTGGGAAATACACTGTGTTAATATTCTGTTTCTGCTTCAGTTTAGTCACCCTTTACTCATTGGGAAAATCCATGACAGAGGGGTATAAATAAATATATAATTTATTGTTATTCTAGTCATGGTTAAAAGAAATTCTTAACTTTTACAGCGTGATTCATTTCTTGGCTTCCTGTTATAATAATATATATATTTTTCCAGTTATTCATACTTTTTCACTTTTCTGTGCACACACCTATAATAAAAACTTGGAGCATTATTATTATTATTATTATTATTATTATTATTATTATTATTATTATTATTATTATTATTATTATTTTCTAGGCTTCTGTGCAAGCGGTTCCGGGTTCGATTCCCGGTGGGGGCACTCGGTCGAAAAAGTGTAAAAAGCTTTTTCAGGCCAGCCATCCTGAATGAGGGTTTCCTCATTCACACCAGGCAAATGCCGGGGTGGTACCTAACATATACGTCCCAGGTCGCTTCCTTCCCTCCCCAATTCTTTCTTCCTTCCTTCCTTTTCCTTAGATAGTGTGCTCGCCGAGGGACATAATCCCTCAAACGTGACGGGCTAAAATGGTCATAGATGATGAATGACCAGAAATCTTAAGTCCTAAAATTCTTATTGATTTTTCATTTCTTGATTCAAGAAATATTTAAGTATTTGAAATAAACAGTTGTGATGCCAGGCTTTCGTTCCTAGGTGTTCTGACCGAAGATAGGTTTCACCTCGTTTGCTTAACGTTGCTAGAAAGAACTAATAAGCCAATGGAACAAGGATACAACGGTCAGTTCGATTTCTCTGTAGTCCCCGTAAAAGGGTATATGGGTAAACTGGAAATTACAGGATTGGATTACATTTAAGAATTAGGTTTACACCAGTTATACAAACAAACGAGTAATAACAGCTTATTGTACTTGGGCTCAGAAACCTCAACAATGTGTGAAATTCTGACGACCTATAGACTCGAAAACCTAACTAATCATTCACTTAGCACTAAAGTAGTATCAGTTACCTAGATTGATTAAGGTCAGGTCAAAATTTACGTCTTTATTTAAGTACAACGATAAGAAAAGTACAAAAGTTCTTATACAAAGACTCACTCGTGAGTTATGCTTCTTATATGTCACTAGAGGGAGGTCCCGTTCTTCACATTAGAAGCGTAAGTTTTAATGAACAAAAACTGAAAAAAATTTCCATGTTGTAAATATTGTTGTTTTCCGTCTCTAGGTGTAGAATTGTCGAAAACTTGAATTGTTCTGTATATTGCCTTATTATTATTATTATTATTATTATTATTATTATTATTATTATTATTATTATTATTATTATTATTATTATTATTATTATTATTATTATTATTTTGGTCCAGTTGGCTAAGGATAGAAGTCAGTGGAGAGCTTTTGTGAATGGTGCATTGAACCTCCGGGTTCCATAAGCCATAGAGTTAGTTAGTAATTAGTTATTATTATTTGTTAAAAGTTTAAATACCGAATTTAACACTTTCAATTTAGAGTGAATCCCTACATGGGGTCAGAGGAGGATCTAGCAGGTAAAAACTAGGAGATAGATGCACCCAAAACCCAGTCTATGATAAGTTATGACTTTCATAGGTCCTCCACAAGTTTCCAATCTAAATCTCTCCTGCTAGATATTAATGGCTAGGTTGGAAATTGACATTGTGGATCTCAGATATTGTTCCAACTGCAACTGAACTCTATATCTAATGTTTCAAATATTTTCCAATAAAGAATGAAAGACAATGTTTACTATAAATTATCAAAAATATATAAATAATAGCTTCAATTATTTTTTCTCACTCAAAACACTGGGCAGCCTAGGGTTGGATCCGCCACTGATCGGGGCACTTTCTGAGTAAATAGTCGGAAATTAGAACATTATAGAAGTTACTTGCTTTTCCCTTCTAATGAGAGAACCTATCCAAGTGTAACTCTGACTTCGAATCGAGACTATGGCTGTTGGGTACCTTGTCCCAAAAGAACATAACGGAAAAAGGGATACATCCTCGATCGCAATCGTTGCAGAGATATAAGCGTGAAAAGTTAGAAATTGAGCTCCTTACTATACATTACAAACTCAGATTCCGGGTCGGATTTTTCGGAAACGGTCGGGTAAGGAAACTCACCAAATACATATCAAATTAGTGTGGGGAGCCCAGCACATTTTGAATGAAAAATTTGTCCCCCCGAAGCACTCGCAGGGTCCCAGGCGGGGTCCAGCTCAAAAGTTGCAAATGGAATTGGGGTCAAGTAACATATTGTATGAAAGCTATTGTTAAAGAAAAGAAGATAGAACAAATCTCAACTTTCTACGATAACCCTGTGCAAACGGGCAACTGGCCAAAACGTCAATACAACCTACATCAGAAAATTTATGGCCACTCTTCTAAATCCGTTAAGTTGCGACAATAACAAAACAGAAAAACACGTTTAAAACTGCAAGGTATTGAAGTAAAGCAAATTGCTGCAGAGTCTCTCACAGAGTCGCACAACGGACTTTATCCAAGTATAGGTGTGACGTCGAATGATCAGTGGACCATAGAATGACCATGACCATTGGATTTCGTGTCCTAGAAGAGAAAGGATACATTGTCAATCGCAACCACCTTTCTCAAGGGATATCAATTGATTTGAACGCACACACACGCGTACCGTAGGCAAGCGCTTTGACAAGTAAATCACGCCGATGACAACGTTCTTCTATAAGCTTTTCCCTTTTCGTACGTTCACTATGTTTTTACTCATCTTCTACTCCACTACGCTTCTGTTTTTCTTTGTCACGTTTAAGTTATCAATCTGGTTTCCAATTGTATATTTTCACGAAATATTATTCTTGATCATTTCCTATATTCCTAGACAAGCATCCTCCGATATACTTTGTTTTTGAATCACTATTCACATTTTCTCCACCACTTTATTCTTCAATGTGCCTCAAAGTTTCAAGGTCAATCCTTTTCGTCTTTACCATCATGTTTCTCGTTCAGCACATTCCCGACAGAAATTTCCTGGTGCACTCTGCGAATTTTGGGTCCCGATTCACGAAGCATATACCGTTGCCTTTTGAATTTCTTACCCTCCACGACGGTTGCGATTGAGAATGTATCCTTTCTCTTCTAGGACACGAAACCCAATGGTCATAGTCATTCTATGGTCCATTGGTCATCCGACGTCACACTTGGATAAGGTCCGTTCTGCGACTCTGTCAGAGACTGCAGCAATTTGCTTTACTTCAATACCTTGCACTTTTAAACGCGTTTCTCTGTTTTGTTATTGTCGCAACTTAACAGATTTAGAAGAGTGGCCATAGATTTTCTAATGTAGGTTGTATTGACGTTTTGACCAATTACCCGTTTGCACAGGGCTATCGTAGAGAGTTGAGATTTGTTCTGTCTTCTTTTATTTAACAATAGCTTTCATACAATATGTTACTTGACCCCCGGTTCCATTTGCAACTTTTGAGTTGGACCCCACCTGGAATATTGCGAGTGCCCCAGGGACACAAACTTTTCATTCAAAAGGTGCTCGGCTCCCCATACTAATTTGATATGTATTCGCTGAGTTTCCTTACCCGACCGTTTCCGAAAAATATGACTTTGTAATGTATAGTAAGGATCTCAATTTATAACTTTTAACACTTATACCTCCGCAACGATTGAGATCGAGGATTATTCCTTTTAGCGTTATGTTCTTTTGAGACAAGGTATCCAACGGCCATAGTCTCGACTTGAAGTCAGAGTTACACCTGAATAGGTTCCCTCGTAAGTGTGGAATTTTCAAAAACGAACCCCTCATTATCCTCTTTAGAATACGAATTTCGAAAGTGCTTTTTTATCCCTTACTTTCATGAAAAAATGAGTTTATTATCCATATTTCTCATACCTAGCGTAATGTGGCCTGGACATTTAATAAGCGAGTCATTTCTACTCTTTTGCATGCTATTGAAGATAGTATGGATTAATAACTTAGAGTACGTAATGTATATGAATTGTTACAATAATAGAGAAAGCTACCTACCAATTGATCGAAAAAACTATCTGCTCTCGAATTGAATAAGATAGAGATATTGAGGTGAAGTAAAAGCCATTGAACGGATTGCGTGCGTATGTACACTCAAAAGAAGACATGACATGCAGACTGCAAGTCGCCTCCAATATATTGTGTTTCACCTAAAAAGTTTCTTTTGCCGTCACATGTTCACGACAATGCTGACCTTCGTCCATGTTTTAACATGGAATTCTTCTGTGTGTGTGTGGTATGTGTTACTTCGGATCGTAATAAGACAAACATACATGTAATGTGCTAGAGAAAAGTAAAAAGAAAGTTGCTGATACGCAGTGTATTGGTTATATTAAAAGTAGTATGTGGGTCACTGTTATTAACCATATGTGTCATTGTTAGAAGCAATTGGGTAACCGTTAGAAAATGACAAATAACAATAGATACTATGTGCTGTTTAACAGTGTATATTTACTACATATATTTTACATACGTACTTTTTTTTAATTATCGTTACAGCTTAATAAAAACTCAGTCATTATAGGCGACGAATGACACACATTTCAACACACTAAAAGTTAATTTTCCTCTATTTTCTTGAACATTACGCACCTGAATTTGCCCTCAAACACCTCTTTTGTTCAGCTCGATACGGTCTATCGACTCATATATGTCATATCTCTGGACAACGTTACAGTTAAAAAGCAGTTAAGTTTAAAACTTAATAATAATTTTGGATTCTATCTTATGAATCACACTATGTATATGACTGCCACCCTGCAAGTATTATGACGAAAGCCTGATAACGGCAAACTCTGTTATCAGTTTTATCTTAATGCATGGTGTGATTATCATAAAGTATCAAGATAAAATAAAATACATTTTATCTTAGCTCTTATTATTCTATTGAAAGAGTGAATGACCGAACTAAGAATAGATTTTATCTTAGCTCTTATCATTCCATTAAAGAGAGAGTGACCGAACTAAGAATAGATTTTTATCTTAGCTCTTATCATTCTATTGAAAGATAAAGTGACCGAATTAAGAATAGATTTTATCTTAGCTCTTATCATTGTATTGAAAGAGAGAGTGACCGAACTAAGAATAGATTTTATCTTAGCTCTTATCATTCTATTGAAAGAGAGAGTGACCGAACTAAAAATAGATTTTATCTTAGCTCTTATCATTCTATTGAAAGAGAAAGTAACTGAAATGTACAACTCTCGAAAAGGTCACACTCCGTTATCAGTCTTTGCTTAATACAAGAGGTGATTATCATAAAGTATCAAGATAAACTAAAAAATACATATTTCAGCTCTTATCATTCTATTAAAAGAGGAAGTGGCCAAAATGTACAACTTCCGACATTATTACTAATTTTCAATAGAAAATAAGCTGTAATAGTCAGCAAAAATCTGTTCTTAATATGGGTTCAATATCCCAAGAATGGGTTTCATCTCAGACCTGATCCCTTCTATTGAAACTTCGGTTTGTAAAATGAATTCCCACAATTTGTAATTCAAACGTGGTTTTACCATGTGAAACGAAACTTGTTTTTCTTAATATGTGCTTTTAGTTTTTTTTTTTTTTTTTAAGTTATACTGGTTCACTTTCTTTTCTGTGGAAATTAAGAAACCTAATTCTTAGCTTTTAATTGTAAAATTATAATTAGTTGCTGTTACTGGGACTTATGAACACACCAGTGTTTTAGATTTTATGGTTAAATAGTTGGCAAAATCAAGGTGATTTAAGAATTACTAAACCGAGTTTGTTTGTTCCGGTCTGAACTCAAATGCAAAAATAACCTACATTAGTGTCAAACATTAAGAGAATTCCCCAGACTAGTAAAACGTTAATGATTGTAGTATTCTTTAATGTAAATCAGATCCTTAGGTGCACTGACGATGATAGAAGAGAAGGGGCTTGAATTCACTTCTGGCATCTTCTGCCCTCCCCTACTGGCCCCCAGTCATGATGTAAGGAAGGTTAAGTAACAAAACTAACTTTCAGTATACAAAAAATAGCTACTCTCCTCAAACTTTCTCTACCCCTCCACTTGCTTTCCCTTAAGAAATTAAAGGTGGAGTCGTTACTGCAGGCTAGCGGTTAGATTTAGTAATATGGTGTAATGTTATTGCACATATTGGTACTTACGATACCACTCCTAAGAGCACAAACGGTAGGGTCAACGTTGGGAAAGGTAGGTGATATACCGATAGTCAATTGTCAATGTTGGCCCTATTGTCGAACATTAACAAACTATAATAACTCAACTCACAACATAGATCCAACTAAAATTTTGAGGAACTTGTTTTTTTCTTAATCCACCTACATTGGGACAACATCTTTTATGGTTGGGGAAGCTGCAGTTGAAAAGACGAGATCAAAAACTATTGGATAAATGTTCATATTTTGTTATTTGGTTAACTTATTCTTTACACTACGTTGGACTGATGCATTTCTTACCTTTAGTTTTGCAACCACCAAATGGCAACTATACTGAAAATTAGCCTAGGTACGGTGAGCTAAGTGTGTGATACTAGAGACATCGTTTTCTGCCGTGTTATCACTAGAATCATCGGTTACTCTAATAAACAACCTGATGGAACAAAGTCTTGGAAATCTTGATGAAATAAAACATTATTACACAATACACACGCTATTCCAACAGTGTAAGATATCCCCCAGAATACAATTATTACTCTAATACCTTTTAAAGAAATGATGATATCACTAACAACGAAAATTTCCTAACCATGCTAATAATTAGTTTACGTGTGATACTAGGAACATAATTTGCTATCACGTTATAATTAGGTACAGCCGTTAGGTTAATAAAGAGATAGTAATGTCACGTACAAACGTGAAGGCATTTGGTTTGCATGACGTGGTATTTTATTAATTAATACAGAAGCCGGAAGTGGTAGATATTTGGTTTGTATGACGTGATATTTTATTAATTAATGCAGAAACCGGAAGTGGTAGGGATTTCTACCGCTTGCGGTTTTGCTAGAAAGACTAGATTGGACGTGGCATATATTGATAGATATACCTGAAAACCGCTTATCACTATTTGATATTTTCTATATAGCGATTCATGTTAAAACTAAAAATGGTTGATTTTTTGCACTTCTGGTTTGAATAGAGGGTAAAGAGAGATGATACCTATTCTTAGAATACTGAACCGATTTCGTAAAACCGCTTCTCGCTCTTATCATTTTTGCTGTGTATAAATCAATATTGAAACTAAAGTTGTGGTGAATTTCTGTCACTCTCGGCTTTAGAAGAGTGATAAAGATGAAGATGATACCCATTCTTGAGACATTTAATCGAGTGCAGGAAACTGCTTCTTGCTATATACCAGGAGGAATACTTCGGTAAATGATAGTATGGGTGATTCTAAGCAAAAAAGTTTATGTGAACATAGGTCTTAATCTCAATGGTTTGAGAACTACAGGTTGTGAACCATTTTTCACTTTATATTGCTTTTTGCTCACCCTGTAGTTACTCTACAGAGGTGATACATAGCAGACTTGAAAGGTGATGGAATGGCCTTTCCAACGATATGCAATATGTGGTAGTGGTATATTTGGAAGAGAAGTTATTGAGGGATATTTTGGAATCAGTGTTGCCATCCAATTTCTTTAAATAACCTTAACTTTCTCAAAATTTCCCTCAATAGCTTCCCTTCCAAACACAACACAGCCACATGCCGCAAACCGTTGAAAAGGTCATTCCATCACCTTTTAAATAAGCTATGTATTTCCTCTGTAAAATGGTTACAGGGTGAACAATGCGCAACAAAGTCAAAAATGTTTCACAACCTGTAGCTTTCAAACCGTTGAGATTAGAACCTATGCTCGTATGAACGGTTTTTGCTTAGAATCACTCATACTACCGTTTCCCAAAATATTGCCTCTTACTCCTGGGACACCCTGTATATTACCGTTTTTGTCTCTATAGTGATTAACGTTAAAGCAAGAAATTGTTTGCTTCTACCACTTCCGGTGGATCAGTTACCTCCATCATGAAACGCAATTACTAACTTTAGACCCTCTACGTTGTAACGTGCGTTCAAAAAAATTGTTGAATTGAAATAGTAATATCGCATCGTCACTGGTCAGGGTCACAATACGCCACCCCCAATATTATAATAGAGAGTAATCAGCACAAAAATTAAAAAGAGTATATAAAATGTATAAGTATTCACTTTATAATTTACGCTATTAATCTGCATAGACGCTATCAAGTTAGTTAATTTCAACTTCTCAATTCCACGTACCAAAAATAGTAACGAGTGTTCAAATATCTATAATCAATTAGGTTGAATAACAAGTTTATGAATTTAATGTAAATAATTATTATTTTCGAATTGAACAAGAAACAGGAACAACAACTTTCAGAAAATGTAACATTCATTAATGGTTCCAGTAGTCAACTACCCCAAGAGCTCAAACTATAATTCATGAAATTTCTAGAATTAATATTTATAACAATTTCTAATATTAATTTTAGGCTCATGAAATATCGAAATTTTGAAATATATATATTTAAATTTTAAGACAAAAGCTGAATTTACAAGTTGTTAAGCAATTTAACCTTCAGGTTACAGTTGTCAAATTAATAGAATGACGGTCTATAACAGATTCTAAAGATATAATTTACTCAAATTAGCAAAATCATGGAACAAACTCACCCAAATTTAGATGTTTAACACAAAGTTATGTTCCGGAATACACAATAATTAGTTGATAATAACGGATGAATATTATACACCATTATTATAACTTTAACAACACTTGGTCAAAAGGTCCGACCGGTTTCAATTTTCCCTGAATTCTGACATAAACCGTATCTACAAAATTTCACGTTCAAAACTGTCACTAGATGGCATAGTTACCAATTTTTCAGTGTTACCAACACTTGAACATTTATAACATTTGTTTGACTTTTTTTTTAACATACAACAACGTCCAGCTCTTAAGATTTATTTTTATCTCCCGGACGGAGCGTCACACACGGGGACGGACTGGGTAAATACATAAAGGAGTTTTGGTAAGCCAAACTCCTTAACAATCGGATGGAACAACGTCTTGGAGATCTTGCGCGAATAAATCACAATCACATTGTACTCTAACATTGTAAGATATGTTCCGGAATAATAATATTCTCTAATAGTATTAAAATAAGTGGTGATGCCACTACCAACTAAGTTACATAGGTTTTTCCACAAAGGTAGGATCTTACAAGCACATAGGAAATCCTGATCAACAGGGTAAAATGATATACTAGGTGGGTAATTTCTGGCTTCAAGACAAATTTCCCATCCACAGGAGTCTCCAAGCGCTTTAAGTGTAAGCTAAGAGCAGTTGAAGTTTGGGATATTTAAAAATAGCATATCTCTAAAACTAATGAGATATATTGATGGTTAATAAACAGACGATTGGGCAAATTATACCCATAGAATTGACTGGAAGGAGATATTACAGTATGATGCATGAGAGGACTCTTACGTATTGTAAGAGCAAGAATCGGAAAAAAATTGCTTCCTTGTGTAACAATCGGTAATGGATATTTTCAAACAATGTAGATAAAACATTTTAACTCGGCTGTGTTGCATTTCTTACTCTCTGCTAGTCACTTCTACAAATGCTATTCTAAAGAGATGTTTAAAAAAGTATTCTTGTGTGTCACCTAAGAATACTCTCAATTCTCCTCTCGGATAATACTCTACAAACTTTGAACAGCCATAGATCAGAACCACTTGTGCAATCATATTGATTGAGACTTGAAATCACCTGCAATCATTCTGATCCTTTGGAACTCTGGCTCAGTGGTAGAATGCTCACATTTGGTGTTAGGTATTTTTGGCTCAATCCCAAGCCAAGTAAATTTGTGATGGACAACATCGTGTCCTGGGTCTTCTATCATATCCTGGAACACCAGCTGTATGATAATCGTTCACTCCGCCTTCTTCAACCTACAGAGTATAAATGCGAAACGTAAAAGATTCATTTTATATTCATTTTCGACCCTTTCTAACTAATGCTGTAACAAAAGAAGTAATCTTAACAATGCAATTCAACGAAGTAATTTCCTGAATGTAGGATAAGATTTAAGGTACCGTTAACTGTAAAAACGGTAAGATTTTTAGAAACACCGTGTTGTGTCAATAACGCTGTGTAGGCGCTAATTGGTCTTCTAAAAGGTCGAAATAATTTTTCATTTTAAAAACATAATAATGATGATGATATATGAAACATCTGAGCAACAGGTTTGACGAATGTAGTTGTTTTCAGAACGTGTTGTTTTTGTTATGCCGTACAGCTATAACAAATTGGCCTTTCTCCTCCATTTGAGATCGACAGTGTAAAGTGTCGTGGTTTCACACGAGATCTTTGCTTGCACTCTGACACGGGCGTTAGTTCAGAATGAAAGCTAGTGGAAAGAGAAAGGAGGAAAGGAATAGAGACACAAAGAGAGACAAACAGAATTTATTGTTGGCCTAATGCAATAGACGTGAACTTTCGATCTAAGTGACACTATCACTTCTCTCTTTTTCCTTTTCTTTTTTTCATTTACTTCTCTTGCAGGTATGGTTTTCGTGTTAAAGTGACTTTGGTCAGTTTACGAGGAAGCTGATTTCTCTAAAAAAAAAAGTTTTTCCTCTACTAAATAAGTATGATTTTTTATTAATCTGATTTTGAAGTTTCACTCTATGCAAAATTCACATTTCACCTTTCTGTTAAAGATTTTTTATTGCAGTTACATTCTTTTCTGGTTACAATATACTTGTTGATGCAAGATCGATTTTGTTGGAGTTGGGTATTTTTTCTCCCTTTCACCCCATTTACTTGGTAGTATTTATGCAAAATTTCTAGATTTTACATCTAATTGTTTGAGTTTTGAAGAACGGTAAGAAAACTTTCGCCCCCTTTTGTTGCTTTAGAGGTTGCATCTTGCAATATCCCATCTTATGTTAGCCTAAGATACAAGATTATTTATTTGCACAGGCTTTCAAGGTACTACACGAGAGTGTTTTATCCAGACATACTATGGAAGGAGAAATCATCCTCCTCCCAATTTTTGAAGGTGTAGGTGCAGTATGAAGTTGAACATGTTCTCTCTCCTAGACCCTACGATTTCTCCTTCCCCCGAAATCCAAGAGATTGGACAAGTCACTAACTAAACCTAACATTTACGGAGATTTGGTGATGAATCAGTGAGTGCGTCAGGGGATTAATTATATTTTATTGCAAAGTTCTACACGCGCTGCCAATACCTCTTGGTGACTGTAAACAGAGGACAACCATGATGATTTATCTCGACAACTACCGTCAACGGTCGTCAAGTAATGACGGTCGATGATGACGTCGTCAACATTTCTGGATAAAGAGAGCCCCAACACCGCAGAAGGCATCAATCTTTATTGGTTGATCACCAACTCCACTCCCTAGAACGCCTGGTCTCTGAGAGCTTCTTTCCTTGGACGCTTGGTTCTCACAAACATCCCACCACTCCGTTCTGTAGGACGTTTGGTCTTTGAGTTTTATCCTCCTCTGTAGGATGTTTGATCTCTAAGAGCTACCTACACACACCCGTTGGACACAAGAACCTTAGATCCTGTCACCCAAGGACGCTCCGTCTCTGAGTTCGTCGAGTCTGAAAAAAAAAAAAAAAAAAAAAAAAAAAAAAAAAAAAAAAAACTTGCAACATGAGCATGTAAGTTTATTGTGAAACGACGAAGTCTTTTGCTCCAAAATAAGTGTATAAGAAAGGATGCTGAGGATTTTCCTAGCGTGATTCGTGCCACTTAGACGTTATGTTGATTCCGTGCGCTGTTAGGAGTAGTTTCACAATGAACTTACATTCTCATGTTGCAGGTTTTTTGCTGCAAACTGTACAAACTCATCAACAAAACACAAAATATCTAAGAAGAACTAAAAATTAAAGACTGTAATTTTTATTACTATCCATAGATGGATTTTTTTAATAATAAAAGTCCAAAATTCCCGTGTACCATTTTTAGCTCTACCATAAAAGACAGAATTTTACAATATACGACGTACAGAGAGATAGCTCTGTATAGTGATAACTATACTACCAGTCATCCAATGAACTTGCTACGCGCTGCTGGTAAACATTTGAGGAGGAAATTGCTTTCACCAGCCAAATATTGTACTATATTGACAATATTCTTGTTTCGTTAAGAACAAACAGCACATAGACTGAACCTAACTTTCACATCAGAGTTTGGTAACATCACTCGAAACGTCTTGAATGACGGGCGAAATCAGGCCTCAAGGCCAAACATCAATTCTTCTGTAGCCTACAACAGGGAAAGCGTAAACTTACTGTGTCCAGTCATACGATTTGGTACTTCATATGTTATAATGTATTTCTACATAGAAAAAGAGGGAAAAATGAATTTTCCTCTAGAATTAAATCGGGTTTCTTCTTATGGAAACTCGTTAAATTTGGTTTCTAAGAAACTTTCACTTCATGCTTCCGTGGAATTCTAGTAATTAAGTAAGACTTAACGATATTACAACTTCCTCCAGCGATATTGATGACAAATTTTCAAAATTGCTAGCTATCAATTAACAGAAACTTAACGTGAAAAAACGAAAGAGTAATTTTCTACCTTCAAATTTGAAATTGTGTTCCGAGACTTTACTAACACTGCATTAGCCTAAAGCATGAAAGGGTTTCAATAAGCCTAAAACATGACACACTTATTGAACCTGTACAAATCGACGGTTCTTCATGGCCAAATGTATACATGGAAGAATTGGAATAATAGAAAGAAATACATATATCGATGAACGAAAATCACAAATGAAAATTGGATTCCTTCGTGGCTAAGCGGTTAGAGTACGCGTCTTTGGCGTGGGAGACCCGAATTCGATTCTCGGTGAGAGCTCATGTGGTTCGGATGTGACCACGTTAATCAGTAAATCCCGTCTCATATAGCCTCGTTGCTGAAAGAGACGTTAAACTCAAAATCAACTCAACTACAAATGAAAGTTTAAACTAAAAGCAGACGAAACTGAAAAAAAAAAAGAGCTTGATGGTTAGTTGAATTGAAGTTATGAACCGGGCAAAGAATAATGCCATGGGAGTAGTTTTGTTATTGCTAACACGAATATTTTTTATGATGGAACCAAATCAATATTTCGATAGTTCCTTTTCTTTTTTAAAGCGTCACTGTTTTAGGTATCCAACTACTCAATGAACAGTTTTGTTTTAAACTTTCATTTTGCAGTACTGTTTTACTGTGAAATCACGTATTAATTTATCCTAAAATATTTATTTTACTGCAACTCTTTTTTTCTAGGTGTCACATTTTTAGCTGTTGAAAGTATAATCACTATGCTAAAGGAAGACATGAAAACCAAGCAAATCACAGTATTTAATTATCGTCATGAGAACAAAGATCTCATATCAATCTTGTACCGCCTTATATTAAAAAGCTCAAGCTAATAAAAACCTGAACGATTATGAGGTAATTCTCGTTCTCTAAAGAAATCCGAAATCACTTTCCAAAGCACGATTCTTCGTCCCTTCTTAATCACAGAACATAATCCGAGAACATCGATCTGTGTGATATGTTCCTAGTATTGTGTTAAATTCTATTTTTAGAGTAAAATCTAAAATTAGGTTTGTTTTAAAATTACTTACGTGTCACTGCACTCTTAACGCATCCTACCATCTCATTATCAATTCTGTTTGAATATCTTGCTGAATACAGTACTAAACTACATAGAAACTCCTTATCGTAAAAATTAATCTGAAACCATTTATAAACATTCAATAATATCATTGTATGTTACTTAGAAAGACAGCATATTGTTGCCACAGATAATTATGTAGTATTGATTATTGGCTGTACAATACTTTTATAATGCCTACACAGGAACGTCATTAGGAGAAGGATTATATATATAATATAAGAATCAATAGCATAAGAGCACATTGGCTGAGTGATAGAACGATCATCTCCTGTGTAAGAGGTCTCTGGGTTGATCCCACGCCATGTGAGTTTGTAGTGGACAACATCGGGTCAATAGGCTTTTCCGGAGTTCTCCCGTTTCATCCCAAATTCTCATTCTCCCAGTTTTTTCACAGTTACTCATTTTCATTCACCATCCATCACCTTTAGCCTAAATGGTATAAAGTAGGTTATATCATTTTATATAATCTGTCTTCTATATAATAATAAAAATGAAAGTGATAATGTTTGTGGCTTAATAACTCTTGAACCATTGGACCGATTTCGATCAAATTTTCAACATTGATTAGATTCGAGGCTGAAACATTTCTTGTCATTTCACTTTGACGGTGCTTCTTAGAGGAGAGGGGAGGGGAGATGTATAAAAATAATCGAAAATGATCGATATTTGTTTCGAATCCATAGTTTTCTGGGTCACTGAGATGAACAGTGACACTTCCGATGCAGTTTAAATCCAAATTTAGCCCCGTAACTTGGGGAGGGGAGAATGGAAAATATATATAAAAAATGGTCGAAAATGACCGATATTAGTGCCAAATCTAAACTTTTGGCGGTCCCTGTGATAAACAATGACACTTTCGATGCTGTTTAAATCAAATTTAGCCCCACAACTTGGACGAGGAGGAGATTATATTAAAATGATCTAAAATGACCGATATTAGGGCCACATTCACAGTTTTCGAGGTCGCTGAGATGAATAGTGACACTTCCGATGCAGTTTAAATCAAATCAGAGAGTGCTTCAGTAATAATAAAAGTGACTGACTAACGGAACATATTACTAATTTCTCTTATTTTAACCCAGCGAAACGGATAATTGACGCTAGTTTATAATATAGTATTAAGCTAATGGAAAATGTGAACTTTAATTATTAGTAGAAAACCATGCGCTGCTACCTTAAGCAAACATAAAGTAATGCTACTGCAGCAATTATCTTTTTAAGGAACTCCCTTGTGGCTATTTAATTAGTGTACGAAGGGCGTCCTGGGTTCAATTCTCTATAGAAGTTCATTTAGGTCGGATCTCACGTTAGACAGTAAGTCCACGTCTCAGATAGACTCGCTACTGCAAAGGACGATATACTGCAATCAATTAAGTAACCAGCCAACTTTTTACGTTAAAAATTAATTTCCATCAAAAAAATTCAAATTTTGTATGTAGGACAAGGATATTGGGAAGCACAGTGTTTATTGTGCCACGCAATCACACACAGTCTTTTACTGTATGGTGCAGGGTTTGTAAACTTGAGGATCGGAACCTCTAGGGTGTTGACTAATATTTGGGTCGAGAAGAAGATATAATTAAGATCTAGTACCGAAAAAAGTATTTTTAAAGATTATTTTAAATGTCTTATTTTGGTAGACATATTTGTATGTCCATACATATTGTCAACTGCAGCAAGGGTATTCTATTACCAAAGGATATAATTAAACAGAATTTTAAACCAAAAAAATAATAATTGAAGTAAAAGGAGAATGAAACTGGTGTGTTGCAGTACATGAAAAATACAAATTGAACAGAAAGGGAACATTAAAATACAATTCAAAATGAAAGCTACACATACGTATATACAATTGTAACCAATAAGCAGCAATATTCAAAAAATGTATTACATATGGGAGTCACTAAAAGAGGATGTGATAAATGTGAGGTCATAATTTGAAATAGGTTGAAAAAGCCTGCTATAGTGTTTGGAGCGCGAAACAGAAGCAGGCTTCCATTAACATACAGAAACAAGCACAAAGAATGGAAATAAAATAATTGCACCTGTTCCAATTGAGAATTGATTATGTTTCCATCCCCAACACACACCTTTATGTTTATTGTGTTCCCTGCCACTTGGAAACCACTAGTTTATTAGCTCCAGGCTTAAACATACGAGAGCTTACAGTTATATATATATGGGGTGTATCAGGCCACCTGTCCCAGGCATTTTTCTTGGCTCGTAGTGCAAGTATATACTTCAAACAAAAAAAAAAAAAAATTGAATTACCAAATCATATGTGAAGAATCAAACGGCCATGCTACCACATCCAGTAGCGTAGCGGGAATACCTCCACGGGGGGTGAACTCCAAAATTTCAAATGAAAAGTGGTAGAAATCTACCATCACTTCTTGCTTTAATATTAAATTTCATAGAGCAAAAGCGGTAAAATGTTACAGAATAACGTTTTCCTGATGTGTTTTTAACGTCCCAACAATAGAGTTCATTTTGGGGGCCGCGATGGCTCTGTGGTAGAGCGTTCGCGTCTGGTACATGTCGTTCTTGGGTCGATCTCAGCTCACGCCAACTGAGCTCATGTGGTGGACGAACATCTTGTGCGTGCGTTTTCTCGGAGTGTTACTGTTTCCTTCCACTTTCCTTTCATTCCACCATTTTCATTCATTTCTCATCATCACCGTCTTCTTTAGCCTAGCTGGCATAACCGTGGAACGTAAAACTTACAGATTTTTTTTTATTCTCTTACTGAAACCGGAAATGGGTAAAAATTTTCAAATTTTCAATTTCAACATTGGTCATTATAGAGCAGAAACGGTAATGAATACCAAAAAGCATTTCGTGACATGTATTAATCGTCCCAAGAAGACCCCACTTGCGCTCATATCTCTTTACTAAAATTGTAAGTGGTAGAAATCTGCTACCTACCACTTCCGGTTTTAATATTGAATTTCGTAGAGCAAAAGTGGTAATAAGTTACAGAAAAGGGTTTTTTTCTGGTGTATTTTTAACGTCCCAACAATAGAGTGTATCTCGTCTCTGAACCTATCTATTGACCAAAACCTTCTTCCGATTTTAATGTTGGTTGATAGAATTAAAAAATTGTAATAGTTGATCTTTTATTGCTGGTAATGATTAAAACGTAATGATTTGCATGCATATATTCACAGAATAGATATCTATGAGAGACTATTATGTAAGCTTACATCCATAAGTGTTCACAGAAACGCATGCTTAGTGTATATGATGTTAATATTGATAATATGGAGTGAAGTGGCATTTACAAATTATACCGAATGAACAGCTTAAGCACATCTTCATACTAAAAGCCTTGTTTACATCCCATAAACAACAAGAGTATTCGTGATTATTACGATTTTATGTTGTACGCACTGAGTATAGATATTCCACAGTAATAATGTCAACAAGTTATTAGAACAACGGATAATCTACGTATATATCGTATACGTATCACTATGGAACCTGTAATCACAAATCCTTTCGACGCAACCCGTTTCCAAGAAAATTATGACTGAAATATTCATATCCCTCTAATGAAAAGATACAAGCAGTACAGTGTATTCGTGTGTGGGTAAGTGAGGGGAAGGGGGATTGTTTATGTGTGTTAAAGAGGAATAAAGGTGGGGAGGACGTTTGTGTGTGTGTGTGTGTGTGTGTGTGTGTGAGATAATATTCCCACCAACCAATGCCAGAGCATAAGATCAGAGTAATTTCAAAGTTTCCAAGGTTTCCGAGTGTGTTTATGAAAGCACTGAGTACGTATACGTAACACCAAATCACCTGTTTATGCTCTGTGACAAGATGATGGTTGCATGGAAATAGAATTTCTCACTTAATAGGACGTAAAATTAGTAAAGATGAACATGGCTACTTTTTTCATCATTTTTTTTAAAATTCTAATTTCAATTACCTCCTGTGGTTCTAAAATTGAATTGCAGGTTTAGCTTTTAATTAACACATATCTTATATAACGTAGAATGTGAATTGAGAAAAAGATTTAGTGCAAATACATAACTATATCATTATTATCGTTTTTGCAAACAAGTCTATGCGATGCCAATTTAAGATGTATAGCTTTATATACAGATAGAAACTGTAAACAAGAAAAAAGCAGTAGATTCACGGAAAAGGAAATGAAATGGCTTGAATTTCAGTAGCGTGAAGATGGTATACTTAAATCATACTCCGGAAAATGGTTTAAGATGAAAGATACAACAAGATAAACAAAAGAAAATTTTCAGTAAATAAATAGTTCATAATGAAAGCACTTATACTTTTGCGTCGGTCATATAATATCAGTAAGTAAATCCATTAGCTATTCTTTTTTTAAGTTATTGATTTGTATATTGACAAGTTATGTCGGGGTAATTAAGTTATAAAGTTCCCCCATAAATGAGACTTTAAAAGTTGGTTCTGCTTATAATTTGAATAAAAAGTTTGCAAGAATGCCATTGTTCAGAATTATTCTCAGTCTATTGGTCACATATATTTTGTACCAAATACCTACAAAACGAATTTTATTGTATCAGTTTATTTGAGTTCTTTTACCAAAATAGTAACTTTTCTTCTACGTTTTTAAGATCAATCTTCACCAAATTTTGTACACGGCATTGGAAGTTACCAAAGGTAATGCTATTACGCCGCGTAGATTTTAAAGATAGACTCTGATATTGAGGAATAGTGGCTAAAAATGTGTTCCATGTATTTTTAAATTTTTTTTATTAAACAAATTCCCAGATACAGCATTGTTTTGCCATTTTACACAGGGAAATGTTAAGAAACAGGAAAAAAACTACTACTTCAACAAAAAGCAGTATCAATAAATGGTGCAAGAGTAATATTATTTCACCAAAACTCGTTTAATTGTTCTTTCAAACACCCGGTAGATTGCAAAATGTCCACATCAGTTGTTAAATGACTATAATAGTTCGGTATTCTGTAAAAATAATAATAATAATAATAATAATAATAATAATAATTGCCGTAACCTTTGTATAATTGCCAATCCAGGGTGGTTATGCAAGGGTTATCCGCGAAGGGACACGTAAAGATAGTTTCTGAAGTATTGTATCCGATCTTAAGTTTCCATTAACTATTATTTCAGAAATTTCTTCGTACTCCCAGTCTGAATACTAAGATAACGCAAGATTTCCTCCCTAGGTAATATTAGAAGTGTGGAAACACGAAAATGTACTATACCAATAATGAAATTCAGAGTAGAATCAAGTCTAGAGAGATGTGTAAGTGCTGCTACGGCCCATATAAGAGAGCAGTGTTCGATCTTGGGCGCTATTAGAGTTTTATAAAAAGTTGCTAATGATTAAACATTGTGTAGTTCAGTAAATCGATAAGAAATCCCCAAAATGCACATTGAATTCTTAAGTGTTGAGATGTCACAAAATGTGAGTTTCGAATCATTGATGGCACTAAGATCAATATGACTAGCAAAATTTGTAATAGGGTAATCGTTGATATTGTATGTGGAGGGAACGGGGGACTTTTTCAGAGTAATTGTAATACTGTCACACGTAACAGCACACGTAACGTAGTGCTGTTAAGTTTCAAGTGCCACATTTTACACCAGTCTGTAAGATAATTTATGTCTTTCTTTAGGGCAGTCGTGTCTTGGAGACACGATATAATAACTTACAATCGTCAGCAAAAAGTAGAAGGCCACTAGGATGAGCTGATAAGTGTGAGTAGAGGACATCCATATACAGGACAAATAGCAGGGTTCCAAGTACACTCCCCTGTGGCACCCCAGAGATCACGGATTGGAGGTTAGAAGTCGCCCCTGAAAGAACAATTCTCTGTTTACGATCCTTCAAGTAGCTGGTGGTTAAAGAGAGAAATTTGCCATATATATTAAACCCATTGGAAAGCTTGTGGAGAAGATGTATGTGATTTACAGAATCAAAGTAGATAACATCTAATTGAGTATTGTTATTCATACATTTAACTGCACAGGAAAGAAGAGTGTGAAACTTGAGCTTTTGGATAGAATGCAGTGCTGAGAAGTGTAAATGTAAGGTGAGGTGAATTTAAGTAGCCTGTCCTCGATTACTTTTTCGCAAATAATTGATATTACAGAAAGAATAGATATTGCCCTATAAGAGGATACATGATCTTCAGGACCAGATTTATATCTCGGGTTCAAGTCGCACCGATTGAAATCCATCGTCAGCTGTATCGTTGCAAAAATATCAATGCTGACCCTATGCGCCTTGCTTTGTGTTCTAGGGTCAGTTGCTTCAACACAAAACTTCTTGATCAACAGGGACTCCGTGAGAGTGGTGTCCAATAAGGAGCGGAAAATCTGCAGGAACTGCTTGCCCATGCCGCTAGGTCCATGGACCTGGCACAGCTAACGATGGATTTCGATTGATGCTATACCCTGTGCATTCAAAAACTTTATCACTGCTCGCACTTCACACGCGGCGGGAGCTGGAATAGGAGCGTCCATCTTCAACCACTGCCACGACGCTACTGAGAGCACTAGGGAAGTTCCGCTAGTGCATGTGCCATGCTAGGATCTTACGCTCTCACGTACACCTGGTAGTCGCTTCGGGCAACATACCGTTTCCTAGTTATGGGACGCGTGGGAAACTTACTTTCTGGATGCGCCTCGTAAATGAATAGTATAGCTTAGTACTAGTCGAATTCTACCTGTATAAGTCGAGAATCTTGGTTCTATCCAAACAAAGCCTGAAATGATGCTCGTGTGTAGCATTACTTGGATATGAATTTATTCCATCCTGTATATCTGTTAGTATTGGTTGGTGCAAAACGTTCATGCCATTCTTCGTTAGTTTGGCAACATTGCATTCTGAAGCCTTCGTTTCCCATTATTAAATTGGACGGTGTTATGCAACAACCAATCAACCCACGAAATTTTTAAAAAATGAGTTAACCCTGCTGGAGGATTCTAACATATGTAAGGAACATACTTAAAAAATCCTGGTAACGCGTTTGCGATCTGTCTGCCTTCTATGAAGAGAAAAGTCAACCCACATATGGTAATATCTTATGGGTCGAGAAACTTAAAACTGCGATTTCCTCAAAACTGATTCTTTATGGGTTGAATGGTTGTTGCATAACACCGCCTAATTGTTTTTCTTCAGTTTGGAGTTTTAATTTTGAAAATACGAGGTTTTATGTTGTTAACAACTCGTCTTGGCCAGTTTCACGGATAATCAGTATGGAGTGTCAGATAGAGAAAAATGATCACTTCCGACACACATTACTCTTGGAGTTTAGTCGAGGATCTAGTGCTGGAGAACCCACGAGAAGAATTTGTGGTGTGTACAGGAATACAGAACTTCTGAGAGGACGGCACTGAAGTGGTTTTCTCTTCCTCTACGAGGAAAATTTGACTTGTGTGATGAATCACGTTCTGGAAGACTTCTTTTTGACAAAACCCAAATTATGGAATGCGATCAGATGACCATTATGCACCATTTTCATTCATTGAATAAGGTGCACGCCCGCATACGGTCAGAATGGCCACAGATGTGATTGCAGAACTTGGCTGGGAATCACTTCGTCACCCTCCATATACACCAGAAGCGTCTCCTCTGATTTTCATCTCTTCAGGTCTCTCTCTAACAACATTCAGGGACAAGAGTTTCATGATAAAACTTCTTTTAGTAGCTGGGTAACATATTTCGTCAAATCGAAACAACAACAGTTTTACAGGAGTGGCATTGAATTCCTACCTGAACGCTAACGGTCAGTCATTGACAAAGATTATTACATCAGGAGTAAAAAGTGTACCTGTAAAGGTAGGGGAACATCACGTCATGCCGTCCTCCATGCTTTTCTTTGCCAATTGTAATTTTTAGAAAGTGGAGTGACGCAATAGATATTTTTGGAAGTGAGGGAACAATGTCTCTTCGCGTTCCTCCTCACTTCTACCCCTGGATTACATCACTGAATGAATGAATTAATGAGTGCATGAATATTGATTTACGACGTAGTATATTGTATTATGTTGTTTTGTAGTGTACTGTAGTGTATTTACTAAAGAATAAAAATTATTTGATACTACTTTATATCATAGCATTGTAATATCTACACGAAATTAGCAATCAACCCAAATACATAAATAAATAGCTATATTTGATTTCTTAACACATATTTACGTATGACTACTGTTTGGATTGGTACAGTTCAGCGTCTCTTCTTAGTAGCAAGGCTATGCAGGATTTGAGTGTACAGTTGAAGATGGAATTCAAACCATCGTAGTGTGTTCAACGCTCTCCCATTAGGAATCGAAGCCGGGATCACCTGCATCAAATTAGCGCGCTAGCCACTAGACCAGCGATGAGGTCAAACATTCATTATTTTTGTGTTTATAAAATCTTTTTCGAGATAAGTTTCTAAGTGTTAAATGATGTACTGTCATTTGAAAAGATATCCTTAAACACTCTGCAAACAACTACAATCCGTACGTAATTGATCATATACGAAACGAGATGACTTTTTTTCTTGTAAATTTTCGTAGCACTTTTGTATTATTAGGATTCACATTATCAATTATAAAAGAACGCACTTTCTCCCCTTCAAGCTTTTTTTCTCACCTTCTGTACATGTAAATCAATTGCAATGTTCGTTACAAAATTCTGGTGAGTGCGTATGACCTATTTGTGAGATGCATTCATCATGGTCATTGTTTAAAATCATTCTAATTGGTGCTAAAAATCATAGTGAAATCACCAATAGTATATGAGTCTGAATATTTCAACAAAGATAATCCAAGGATCTAGTCACAGAGAATGTAACATTTCGTACCTGAATTTAGGCGTAGCTGGAGATAACTTTTTTTTTTCGATGGCGTATCTATTTTATGAAGTTGTGACTTACATCATTCTTAAGAAACATTTGGAAAGAGCGAACGAAGTGTATGTTTGTACGTTAATTACGATGGAATCTCAAAATAACAAAACCGAATCCATAATTTCCTATGGTTTGGATTTAAAGAGTGATTGATATCATTACATGTACTTCGCTGAAAATGTATCCACCTTCAAATAAATGCTCTCTCCGAGGCTGATTTATTCTTGAGGAATTTGACAAAATATATAGACAAAAACATTCATTTATGCTAAAGTGGATTTCAAATAGCCCAATTTTCCCTGCAGTTAGTATGATTTGGGTACCCAGTGTTAACTTGTATGTTGTTGTAAATTGTTTTCACTGACTTCGATCTCGACGCTGACAGAATTGAAGCAACCTTTATCTATCCAATGATCATTTAAGCAAGTGTCTGATACAAATAGTACTAGAGATACAGCATAACCATGTAAATTCTCTTTCTGAGAGGGGAATGAAATCCCTCTGAAAAGTGACTCTTTGAATACCGCCCTTTCACCCCAGTTTCATTCTGGTTAAAGTTTGGCCACACAACTTGCAATTCGGTACTCCTTCTAGCACCTCTAATAGTTTAAGATATGGTGTACTCTTCTACACTTATTTATCTTAGGCCTTGAAACTTCATATAATAACATTGTTAGCCCGGGTTCGATTACCGGTTGGGACACTCCATCGAAAAAGTGTAAAAGCTCTCCAGGCCAGCCATCCTGAGTAAGGCTCTCCTGGGTTTTCCTCATTCATACCAGGCAAATGCCAGGATAGTATAAGGTACCAGGCCGCTTCATTCCCTTTCCTCGGATAATATGATTGCCCAGGGACCTCATCCCTCATACGTGACGGTCTAACATGGTCTTGGATGCTGAAAGCCTAGAAAGCTAATTCATAATTCATAATAACGTTATTAGAAATGCCCATTTTTAGCACGGAAAAATAAGGATTAATTAAATGTAAAACTCGGAAACTAAATATTGTAGAAACTGCACTCTCCGTTCCTTATTTAGAAGCAAAATTGTCGGAAACACTGAAACACGTATTCGCTGTACTTTTTATTAACCAAGTCCTAACATTAGGCATTTTCTGAGACCAGTTCGAAATTTGAATATTATTGAAATTGGCCCTCCTTTCTATCGTTTAAGAGCAAAATTTTCGAAAATATGTTTGTTTATTATTATTACTATTATTTTAAATGAAAAATTTATATACCGAATTTTAACTCTCTAATTTCATGGATTCTTAAGATATCCTTGACAAAAGAGAAAAAGCTTTACCTCTTTGGACACGTATTTTAAAATTTATCCCTTATTTCGTATCCGCATGAGAGAAAGAGTATAGTTGCTAAATTTCATGTTTTTAGTTAAAGCAGTATTGCTTGAACGTTAATAAACGAGACACACATTTACTTTTATGTATAATAATATTTTATATATAGATTACTTTCCTTTCGCAAGATCAAAATCAACACTTTGACTACAAGTTTAAAATTTTTCGGAAATTAATCATTACGCAGTGGAAAATTTTCGCAAACAAGGAAGGAAAAAGCATGAACTTTCCTTTTTATAAAATGAAAGTAATTCACAAATGAAACACAAAACAAAAAAAAAACGTAAGAAATAAAACTTCCCTTGAGTGTTTACAATGTGCCAACGAAGGCATGATGCCAATTTGTCCGACGGACAGATAAAATGACCGCGAAAAACAAAACAAAACGGATGAAGTCCGAAAACGAAACCAAAAGGAAGACAAGAAGAGAAAAAAACAGATATAGAGATTGCGGATGGAACAGCCGTGGAGGAACTGAACCAATCACTTCAGCCGATCGCATGGTTGCCACGACAACGCTGTTTCTCGCGCCACGCGGCACTTGGTTGTACAGCGGACGACTCGCAGTATTTTTGTTTCTTGTGCGAGACTCAGCAAGGCTGAAAATTGCCTCAGGATTTCAGTTGTTTTATTTTTTTACTTCTTTAGTACATTTGATTTGTTGTTTTGTTGTTGTTGTTTATCGTACATAATGACACAATTTCCACCAGGTAAGTAACTTTCAAAGTTTTTCTTAATAAATAAAATAAAAAACAGTACAAAAATGCTGATTAAATAGTTGTTCCGAAGCGTACGGAACAAAATGTAAACTTTTATAACAAATTTTCTTTAGTTTCTTTGTCTGTTTAAATAACCAGTCAATATTGTTTATCTAATTAACCAATCAATATTGAACCAATCTTGGTATTTTATTTTTTCTGACTAATTTTCATCGTTAAATTATGCGATAATAGATATCTTTTATTAAAAATTTAAGTCAATATTAGTATAATAGAAAAAATTGATTACTCGTCCCAAAGTCTTCATTTGATACCTGATTACTTACCCTTACATCTAAATTTACTATTTAAAATATTCAAAACAGAATGTCCTACGTTTTCATTGTCGCGTTATGTTAATACACAATTAAGGTGATGTTTTGTTTACTTTCTAATTTTCTAATAAACAATACGTACATAATGAATAAATTAATTAGAGTTTTTCTAATGCTAATAATCTTAGTTTTGTTAATTCTTGTTACTAATTTTACTAGTCCATTGAATGGAATGCGTTAGAAATTGAATGCAAGATAACATGATTGCGTTTTATGTAAATTTGCACTGATACGTATTTCCCAGCTACTACCAAGTAGGTTTTCTAGCGGACAAACACCATATGCCTGAATTTTATCAATATGGTCACGTATCCACCTATTTTCATTATTCCACCATTATCATCAATATCATCGTCACAGTCTCCCTTAACTTCGGTGTATAATCGTGGGACGTTAAACAAAAAGAACACATACTTGAACTCTGTTTTAGTTATATGCTGATTCCTTATTCTAACTCGTGCGTTGATATTATCAAACAGTAATTCAGTAATAATGGAACCGATAATTTCTAGTTTCAAAAATGATTTTATAATTATCTTCGACAAAATTTAACATGATCTATAAAACTTGATTATATTAACTTCATATATAGTATTTAGCCTCAGCATGTTAATGGCTGCTCTTAATATGTTTGTACAAGGTGTAAGTTACCCTTGAAATGTGAAAATCTAATGACTGTTCAGATGCGTCCTTTCTGTGCACCATTACTGATTCCATATTCGCTTAAATCACATACATCTCAGACCACATCTAAAAACTGCGTGGTTCTTTATAGATCCTGCGCTTGAAAAAAGCTTAAATAGCCAAAATTACACCACATCTATACTTCAGGACCGTAAATATTCTAATAGTGTGAGATAATTAAACATAAGTTTAACATAAAATAGTACCTTGAATATGGACTATTGTGATACCATAATATATAATACTCCAAACACAAAATATTTATTATTCTAAAATAAAATTCAACAATCAGTTCAAAGTGTATCGAGTAAATGTCGTAATAGTAAATTAATGTAATTATTTTAGTACTTATAATAGCAATTGAACAATAGAAGCTAACTGATATTGTAATTTATGAGAGAAATGTCAAAGTATCAATACATATTATTGGCCACTACATAGATTTGAATTCTTCGGTTAATTCCACAGTTCCAGTAACTTATATTAATATTAATTTTTAGATGAAAATTCTGTAGAAACGGCAAAAGTTTCTGGACAGCATATGAATAGCATTCACAGTTCAATTTTAGATTTTGTTTTGTCAATGTAACTGAGCATGCTCGTCCGTTTCAGTTACCAGTAAGGAATGATACAGATTAAATAAGATACCATTAAGTTTTTCTTAGGCCCATAACGTATTGTCTTTTAACGCCAAATTATACAACATATCAGGACGTAACTTCTCTAGATCATTCCTTGTCCGAGTAGAGACATTACAACGAAAGTCTCATAATATAGGATAAAACTTTAATAATAATATAATAATAATAATAATAATAATAATAATAATAATAATAATAATAATAATAATAATAATAATAATATAAAAAGAAAATAGCCAATGAATTGTTGAAATAAAGGCAGTGAAATGGTTGGATGTTCTACATCCAATTGCTACATTGGTCTGGATCAAACCTGACTCCTTGCAGATGATGTGCTCACTATACCACAGAAGAATCAGCTTGAAGAATGAACCGTTGTTTTTATTAACATATTTTCATGAACATGTAGTATGTGGGTAAAGGGTATGTGTGTTGGGGAAAACAAACCCAACAAATAGATACAGTATGATAATTAACGATGTATTTTGCTACATAGCCAGTACGTAAATAAATAATTTCCTTCAGCAAAATAAAAAAACTGCAAAACAATCTCCGTTATTATTGGCAATCAACGATATCATAACACCACAAAAGTTCCTATTTCCAACTTTCTCGAAAACTACACATAAGAATTTATCGTCAGGCAATGTTCTTTTGTTCAATTTAATATGATCCATCGATTGAGAAATGTTTTATCTTTGAACAATATTTTTCAAATAAAAATGAAATCTTTCAGTTGTACGTCCCACGGTTATGCCGGTTAGACTAAAGGAGACGGTGATGATGAGAAATGAATGAAATGGTGGAATGAAGAAAGTAGGAGGAAATGAGAGAACCCCGAAAAACTCACGAGCACGGTGTTTGTCCACCACGAAGTTCACACGACGTGAGCTAGGATCGAACCAGGGGCCCCATGCACCGGAGGTGAATGCTCTACCACTGAGCAACCGCGCCCTCGAAGTTTAAATAAAATTAGTCCCTTTATATATATATATATATATATATATATATATATATATATATATATATATATATATATATATATAGCTTGGAGAGCTTATATTTCGGTATCAGTTTCATCCTAATAAGCAACATGGTTCTCGTACAGAATTGATGTTGTACGTTTACAAAGAAGTTCGTTTTTCTTCATAATAACACTTGAGTTTTTACACTCTCATATCGTTTCATTCAGCTGATAAGATCTATCTATCGATATGTGTTTCATCTTTGGATATTTTTTCGTTAAATCCAATATATTAAAATTTATTTCGTTGTAGTAATAATTAAACTTAAGTAAACCCATTATTACGCTTCGTCAAGAATAATTACAGTATAACAATCTTAGTTCAGAAGAAAAGTAATTACTTGTAAAAGCATTGCACATTTGACTTTTATGGTTATATACAATATATGGTTATATACAATATATTTTAAAAAATCGTTTCTTGATATTTTTTAGATCGTTGTTCGATCTGACTCAAATAGATCAGAGCCAGGCGACGTCCATATAGTGAATTCTCTTAATCAATTACTCTAATGGTGTCTTATTAAACTTTACCAAATTTTATAGATTATTAATTTTTTTCTTCTCTTTAGCTTATTATATAATCGAGATTTTTAAAAAGATCCTTCTAGACCTTTAAATCAAATTTCATTTTTTCATCGTATGTAGAATTGCTTACATTGTAATTGATTAATTACTTCTATTTTTTTTCAACAGAGTGTATTATCATGAACACGAAACCACATTGATTAAAATGAAATCAAATATTTCAGTTTTGCATCCCACGGTTATTCCAGTTTGGCTAAAGGAGACGGTGATGATAAGAAATGAATTGAATGGATAAAGTGAAAGGAAACGGGAGAACTCAGACAAAACACACGCGCACGGTATTTGTCCGCTACAAAGTTCATTTGGCACGAGCTGGGGTTGAACAAGGAAACCCATGCACCAGAGGTGAACGCTCTACCACTGACTCACGACGGCCCACCGCATTTATTGAAAACTATAGACACTTAAATGTTTTTTCTTAGCACTAAAACGAATAACAAAACATACGTTCATAAGCTGTACATAAACAAGAAATATTGCAATATTTGAAATAACATTATGAAAAGTACTAATTTTTACTACTATTTATACAAAATTTCTTTAGAATTCATTATTGTTTAGTAAAGAAATAAAAATTTACTTTTAAAAATCAATACATATTTTTGTTAGAACTGTGAATTCTTATCCTGTTCATGGGGCACACAAACAGCTATCTTTAAATAGTATAGTCAACAATTCCCCTTGTGAAACCTTTGTTAAAACTTTCATTATTTATTGAGAATGGTCTAAAATTCATTCCAAGTTCCATGTATACCAGAAACGCTCGTTTAAATGCACTGAATAGAGTATAATCATTTGGGATGACAAATAGTAGGAACAGAGTAGTATATATATATAACAGTGGTACCAAAAAAGTGCTTTCAAGTGCATAAATGTGATATCGTTTTATGTAATATGTTGTAATGTTTATACGTAACATACATATACAATCCTGCATCTGTCCTCAAATATGTATGGAAAGCTAATATTTAGTCAGCAAATGTATAGCAACGATGAGGGCACACTTAAATATTTTACTACATTAATGTCAGATTCACGTATACACACAAAATATACCATTTGTGTAGTACTTATTTTTGCATGATCATTATCTTCCACTCACGTTATAATTTCAAAATTCACCAGTATTTATAATACAAATCTCGCAGTTACATATGAATTGAGTTTCCTTAAGAAATATCTCACCGCATTTTTTTTTCGAAAGGGGGAGTGGACACGCTACTATGGCTCAAGAAATTCGTAAGGAAATCGATTATTATTAATGTATCAAACCACAACTTTAATATTCCATTGATAGTTACATTGAAATATCGTCGTGGCCTTGGATTATTATGTCATTTAAGAAAAAAGTTCATATACCCTAAGCATATAATGAAAATTGCTTATTGTGCAAAACAGGATATCTGAAAATTAAAACAATTTCTTAATATTTCAACAAATACACTAAAATCGAATTTGTATACTACGTTATATATATATTTTTTAACACAGAATTTAAATAGAAATGTCGAATGAAGAAAGAATAAGATATAATTATATACACTTGCTATAATTCTAAATAGAACCTTATACAATTATAAAAGTATGCTCTAACCTAGAAAACAAAACTCGTGTTGGCATGATGCAGTTGCGCATCATAAACAAATTATTACACTCCTAAACGTATGCCTGTGTCTTTGAAATTGAATATAAATGTCCTTTATTAACTGTAAGTAGTCTTTCATTATCAAACATTTCTACATAAAAATCAAACATATCTGTTAATGATTGCAAACTGTTGAAAAAAAGAATCTTTTATTGTGTTGCGAATTAGGGTTGAATGTCTTGAGTTAAAATTTTCTACAGACATTAAAGTAACCTTTTTGAAAACATATATAATAATCTTTAGATATCAGCTATAGGTCGCGTTTTTTACACACACTTTTCTTATTCAAGTATCATGCTTGTATTTACAGTACACATTTAAACAAAATTTAAACACTTTTCTTCGGGTCTTCTGACTCTTCCCACTTTCTTCATTGTACATTTTTTCATTATCAGTACCATATCCCTTGACCTTGATGCATGATCATGTAATATTAAACTTCATGTATGACAATATAGAAAGATTAGTTTCAGAAAAGTGATAATCTTACCAAAGATAATTTCTGCATGACTTGTAGATAGTCCAACTTTTTCTCTACTCCTAAACTGAAACAGAAACAGAGAAAACTAAAATTACAATTGGCTGATTTTTTTTCCTTCTGGGAATAAAGTTTATCCTTTAATGTAAAAACCATGTTTCTCCCGCCTGATCGGTATTTAGCAGCAATGTCAAAAACCTTACTCAGTTGTTGTATTTGTAATGTGTTATTCTCACATCAGTTCAATATTGATTGGTAATTGGAATATATATATATATATATATATATATATATATATATATATATATATATATAGTATCACCATCAAATCCGTGTATAAAGATGTATGTGTTTTGCTTGGAGACTCTTTGTTGAATATTTGTCTTTTTTTCTTTTAGATATTCATTTTATTTATAGATACCTTATTGTTTGTATTCTAAGTGATTTACTCATTAACATACTTTAAAATGAATGTATTTCTCTACGTTTTCCATACCACAATATTATTTTAATTTATCTTACATTTTTTCTAAAAGAAGAAACCTCCTAGCTTTGAACTAGGTGAAATCAGTAATAAATATTCAATCATTTAGTGAGCACCGAAAAAGCGATTCTGGTATGCATACAGTTGTTTACGAAAGGGGTGAGGAATAACAGGATGCTTCTCTTGTACCTCGACTCTAATTTTCAATCGCATACTGCCTCTAATTTGGATCTATTGAAATACGTAATTCTTTTCCAATTGTATTGTCTCAAATATTGATAGTCATGTATATATTTTCATTGATTCAACTGCCTCTCTCGATGCTGTTTAAGCCCATGTTCAACTGGTTATCGATATGGGGTGAAAACTTAAATGTCTAAAATTACTGACATTAGTGTCGAATCCATTGAGGATCTTTAAGCTGATTGGTGACAGTCACGATGACAGTTAAGCCTAAATTTAGGCAAGAAGTGGCATGTTAGCTGGCTTAGGTATTTAACAGGAGCAATGTCAAAAACATTGTTTTGTCGTTATTGATAAGACTGCAAGCAGAATCTTCCCAAGAAATGATGATGATCTTCGCATTTCGCAGCACGAAAACGCGAATGAACTCTGACGATCGAGATGAAATTTTTGATTCGACTGCAGAGAATGACGAATGTAAAAATTGCACTCTGCTGCAGCAAAAAAGTACTCAGTACTAGAGCTTAAATTTAATACACAGATGGAGGTTAAAAAGTGCCAGGTCTCGAAGAATCCTACTCAATACACTTGTACGTAGATGAAGGGATGGTTAATGAATCGAAAAAAAACCTCATAGGCAACGCCGTCTACATGCAGGATATATCGAAATGTTCTGCTTTTCTTATTGAGTTGAATAAAATACAAGTTAGCTTGGTTTACGCCTATATTGACCTATGTAAGGGAAAAAGATGTGCAATTAAATAATACGAAATTATAACAATTAATATCCATATCAATACAGAGCGTGATCTTATTAATTGAGATTAGTAGATGTGATCGGATCGATGGCAATTGGGAACTATTTTAATTATCAATCTCTTGTATACTTCCTGAACCACCCTGGTCCTCAACTCTCTAATAACATCATTTCGATCCCTTCAATAACATGAACATGAAGCAAAGATGGTAAAATTTTGTCTCGACGACAGATACTAATCACTGTTTGTTACAGTTGTACAGTAGTTATTCAGTTATCCCAAGGCTATACGTTGCCAAAAGTATTTATTGATCTCACTGACAGAGAGATACCTCTCGGAATACCATATATTTCTTCGTCTCGAGTCCGAAGTCTTGAAAAAAGCACATTCTAACCAATGTTCTATTAGGAAAAAATCTAATTCACACACACTAAAATTTTCAAATTGAAACATTCTTCCTGTCGTTCGGAGAGGATCGACGACACATTAAAAATACTGTTCGTGACTTGAACAGTTTATTCTCCAGTCTCGAGGCATGAGAAAGTGAATCGTCAGATTCTGAAAATAATAACAGCAAGTACGACACCAGTTTCACGTTCACTGAGGGAGGAGTGAGACTATTTGTAATTCAGATTCTCCAATCAAATATCCATATAAAAAAAAACTGCCCTCAAAATTACAATTATATAAGTTTGAACGTGAGTGCAAGTTCGTGAATAAACAGATGAAGACCGTATTGCATGACTGGATGCTACAACAGTAGTCTATTCAATTCGAAAATCTTCCTGGGAGCATTAACATCGTGACTTCATTTGCAAGAATTGATAACTGTTTGCACATTCGCTGAGGTCAGTTGTTGACTATTATGTTAACATCTTACAAGCAGTATCCTCAGTCAGTCTTTATGATTTATATTCACGTGCAGAGTTTACTTGATTAACAAAGACACGGGTTACGAAAACTCTGATGGAACACTTTACTTCGATGACATGCTACATCCACACTGCGATGGCAGGATCTAAGGCCATTGGCACTTAGTCACCTACGACAAAAGAACAAATACAGTAAGTTGCATTAATTCAGGGCAAAAGCAAGATCATTCTACAAGGAAAAATTTGAAAAAAAAAAATATTATTTCCTGGGAGATTGTTATCAAAAGAGAATGTCAACGTATGACTGTGTTTGAGCTCATTTTTCGATAACCGTAACACATCTTCATACAGTTACTATCCTATCTGTGACTTTTTTTTTACCTCGTCCTATAAAATAATTTCGAAAGCTGTCTGTTTTTAAAAGTGTTTTCATGGTTGAAGATGTCCCTGAACTTCATGCTTTGTTACCTTACAATATAATATCTGCATATAATTTCCGAGTATCTGACTTTACGGGATTGATATGCATTGAATAAAGTTCTTTTTATCACTCAGATGGTCTTCAGTAAAAAGCAACTTCCTACGAAACTTCTTGGACGTTGATAATATATCGTAAATTTGTATTTAGTTGCCTAATTATTTCCAGGTTTCTTTCTGTTTTTCTTACTAAGTTTGCATCCCACTTCCCTGTCATTATACTTATAAACTGAGTAATTAAATGAGCATGTTATGAGTGTGGTACGAAGAGCTTTTGTAATGAGCATCCAGTGGAATCTCAGCCGACAGAACACATCCCAGTTAGGCTCCTCGATTCTACTTAATGCATGCTCAATTCTTCATTCCTTGCTAGGGATGTAATTTTGAAGGTTTCTTAGCAATGATGTCTACCAGAGATGGGCATATATTGTAAAGTGAAATACGAACAATGCATTCTCCATCATGAATTGAAACCTGGATATTTTGCACTAAATTATTATTATTTGATTGGCTTCGATATATTTAAGATTATCTTCTAATTTTGATTTAGGTAATTTTTATCCTATCCTTTAGTTTTTGTTTCAAGGGCAATTGTCCTTTTAAATTGTTGGGTTTTTTATTGAAAATTTAGTACCCGATCAGCAACGATACTATATGAGACGTGGACCTACAGTTTAAGATGAAATCCACACCACCTTAATACGTCCAATGTTCTCTGACCAGGAATCGAACCCGGAACCAAAGTTGCGCACGTACTAGCCACTAGATCAGCATGGATGGCTAGGGAAAAGAATTGTTTCATCAATAAAAGCAGATAACACATGAGACAGACCATTGTGTAAAAAAAATGGACTTTGAATTGCACAGTATGTAAAAACAAACTACTAAAGAATTGAGAATTATATATCAAAAGGACATAATTTGGTTATTCTACTATCTTTATTCTACAAATAAGAGGTGTAGAGAATCAGTAGTTCAGCTTTAAATATATTAAGTTGTTCTGATTATCGTTGTTTTGTCTATATATATTGATATCGTTGTGGCTTCAAATTAATATAATTTCCGATTATAATATTGGACCACTAATACAGTGACAATGCTAGAGGAGATAGGCAATTAGGGCGGATGCCCTGCAGAGGCTAACTTGTCTTCCTGACATGACGTGCTTCAGTGTAAGTGAAGTAATACACAAAACAGTTCCTGCCCCCCCCCCCAAACAAAATGTCTCTGTTTCTCGACTTGTCCCACCTATAACTTAAAGCTAGTGTCGTCACTGCCTCAATCGTTTTTGAAGTCTGTCTTATTACACATATAATGAAACAAAACTCAGTTGTTTTTCATGTAATTATATCTAATATGGTATTATTTTACGTAATGGCATTATACCTTGATATACTCTCCAATATATTTACAAAACTACCAGTGGTGTTACAATGAAAATGAAAGAACACGATTAAACATTTGACGCCTCACACATTCTAAAATATTCAAGTCAATTCTACCATAATTTGTGTCCTAATAGAAGTCTTTTGAATATAAATTTTAAGAAAAGAGACACTGACCAAAGCTTAAAACTTTACTTTATTTTATTATTTATATTATAATTTATTATAATTTAATTTAAAATATTATAATTTAAAATAAAGTAAAGTTTTAAGCTTTGGTCAGTGTCTCTTTTGTTAAAACAATTAATCCAAAGCCATGAATAGTCTTACTAATAAATTTTAAATGCAAAACTCAAAATAAATATCTTGTTGTTGGTACATATATTTTCATCTTCAGTAACGCGTTCAGTAACGAAAGATCTTGTTTACCTTTTAGATATAAAATTATATAAAAATAACACTCCCTTCGCAGCTTCGTGATAAAGAGAATTTCTTTATTTACATAGCGCTTTAGACATTATTCGTACGGTTATTTCAACATAGTTAGAATATTTTCTGTTAACTAACTTTTGCACGCATTATTGCATGCATACAAACTGAAATTTGTGGAAGCATGGAATTAATTTAGATGCTAGAGGAATAAGAGAAAAAACAGAAAACATTTCTAGAAGAATAACGTATATATCATTTTCGTTTCTGGTATTCAACAAGAAAAGAATCCTTACAGTTGCGTGCATTCCTTTCATTATAATAATTAGAAACGTAAAAATGGTGCTTCTCCAGTTTAATTAAACGTTTAGAATATATTTAGTATGGTTTCAGTTAATTTAGTAGAATAGCCATGATTATCACGTTTCAAAATTGTCTCGCTTTAAAGGACTATTTAAATATATGTATGGAAGTACTAAATATCCGGTTGTTTGGTACTAATCTTACAATAAAACATTATGATATTATAGCTAATCAAATTCTGATTTCTTGTAAACGAATTTTGATTTATAATAAAACATTTTGTCTCAGTGTTCATGCCAGAAGAAAGCCTTTATCTCATTTGCCTATGGTAACTAGACACTGCCATTAAGCCATATAAGCAGAAGTAGGATGGCTAGCCTCTTTCCTCTATGATTCTTAAGAATTTTAACTAAAAATTACGGAACTTACATGAAGATGTAGATTAACGAATAGGATCATAAATATCATGTGTGCAGGAAGTGAGTATGCCTCAACATCATTGAACATTTCTCCAATATTATAAGGGTATTGTGACTTCTTTCTTTGCAGCACAGACATTGTGCCCTATAGGGTCAATCCATGCATAGTGATCGAGAAAAAAGAAAAATTGCCGCTCGACCTATTTTAAAAAATCTAATTTTTACGTGAATGTTTAACCTACTTCAAAACCACAACTAATTTTTTTTACAACATCACATGGCGACGCAACGGCTGCCACCATTTTGAGTTTTTTCGATTTTAAGCGTTTACGTTGCTTTCAATATCTCAGTATATATTGGTTCTACCAAATTGAAAATTGCTGGACGTTTCCAACCCGTGCAGAGCTAAAACTTTGAACTCTTAACTTTTTTGCCTAAAACCACTTGAAGGGGGTGAAATCAGGGTCTACATTAGCAACATTTTTGGACATTAAAAACATGATTGGGAAAAGAAAAAAAACTAACGTAGAAGTCTGAACTTTTGTGTGCATGTAGTCCGGGATCATAAGTTATACACGAAAATTTACAGACCTGTAGCTACTCCCAAAGGCCTGAAAAAAGTCGTTGTGGAATTATGGCATTTGACATGTTTCACTGTTCAATATCTCCAACGGGCCTGGATATTTGCCAAAATGGACCTGCCAACTTTTGAGCAGAAGGGGGTAAAAGTTTTAAGTAATGACGTCATACTCTAAGAGGTGTTTTGTTCATAAATTCAACTGGAAATTTGTTTTTGTGAAGCAAAATAAAATAGGACGAATGGTTAGTCCAGTTAATGATCTCAAGCTCATTTCTTTCCTCTAGTTGTAGCACTGTCTTATCAGATATGGTGAAGAATGGTGAAGAATGCCGCTATCAGCAGAAGGCGAAGAAAGTCAAAATGCACATTTGACAAAAAAGTCCGTAAGTACTCCTTGCTCTTGCTGCTTGCTTTATCAATTATATCCAATCATGTTTATTCTTGTTTTAACTGTCAACTCATGCAGGAGACTGTTGTCTTTTCGTTTGATCTACATTCCCATGTCAGTAAACACTTATTCATTGTAAACACTGGATGACTTGGGAATGTAGATCAAACGAAAAGACAACAGTCTCCTGCATGAGTTGACAGTTAAAACAAGAATAAACATGATTGAATATAATTGATATAACAAGCAGCAAGAGGAATGTGAGTACTTACGGACTTTTTGTCAAGTGTAAACACCGTGCTCGTGGGTTTTCTCGGGGTTCTTCCGTTTCCTCCCACTATCTTCATTCCACCATTTCACTCATCTCTCATCATCACCGTCTCCTTTAGCCTAACCGGCATAACCGTGGGCCGAAAAACTTAAAGATTTCATTTCTTTTGTTCTTTTTTCTTTCTTTCTTTCTTTTCTTTCTTTTTTTGTCAAGTGTGCATTTTGACTTTTTGACATGCTTGAGATATACAAAACAACGTAAACGCCTAAAATCGAAAAACACGCAAAATGGTGGCAGCCCCTGAGTCGTCATGGGATGTTGTAAAAAAAATTAATTGTGGTTTTGATGTACCCTGAGGATAAACATTCATGAAAAAATAGATTTTTTGGAGATGGTCGAGCGGCACGTGCTTGATCACTTAGAATGGATTGACTCTATAGTGTTAATCTTTTCACAAGTGACATATTTGGAGATTATTTTTAAAAAAAGCATAAAAAACAGTATATTATCTAACCCTGATAGATGGAAGAATATGATTATGATCATAACCACGTTCAAAAACATATTCTCTGCCATAAAAACCAGCTGTCTAGCGTACAGTCTCTCACCCCAGTGGTGTCACTGAATTCTGCGGCGAACACTGTGACGGGTGTAGCAGTGGAAAGGTTAAATGTTAAAATAAACCCTATGTTAAAATAAACCACTTCCCGAACATATTCCTAATAACTCACTTCTAACATAATCTCTACAAAAGGAGTAAAATTGAGTTTGCCTGCTCCAAAGTGTTAAATAACAACAAATTAAGGGTTGGCCGATATGTTGGCCTAACGTATTTTCATCTTTGCAATTCTCAATTCTCAACCATGTCGACTGTTAGCTTACAAATTCCCAACGATGCCAAACATGAGCCGACTAATTCCCAACTATGTCGACCATTAGCCTGCCTGCCCGCCATGCCGGCCCCAATCATGCCGTCTATTAGCCTACCAATTCCCAACTATGCCGACCATTAACCTACGTAGGGTCTATGAAGTGTGCTGCTGAGCTCTAAATGATTCTGTGGTAGAGCGCTTACAATTGGTTCATGGTATCCCTAGTTTGATTCCAGCACTTACCAATCTGGCTTAATGATGTATAGACACCGTGTGCCAGGGTTTTACTCGGGATTTCCCCGTTTCCTCCAATTTTTTCATTCTACTATTTCGTTTATTATCATCATCGTCTCCATAAGCTTCGGAACATAATCATAGAACGTTAAACTAAAAAAGAATGGGTTGCTAGTGTATAGTGTCGTTCTTATTTCATCTGTAGTTTTCTTTTTGCTCTTTTTATATATACAGTATATAAAATTTTGAAGGTTGCTACCTGTTTTAAAAATGTTCTAACTATGTCTTTGGTAATCGTCCCTCTAATACTTCCATGACAATTCGTGTTATGCCGTTCTTGTACACATCCCTTATATAAATCACAGCATGCTTCCCTTGTTTCGCAATTTTCTTTAGATACGTTTATACATGTTTTCAGTTAAGTTATGTTATTCAACAGGTAGATGTTTAAAATTTGTTTAAAGATAACTTAAATCAATAATAATAATAAATCAGAGGAGGATAATTTGTACTCAGTTAATTGCTTCGTATTATTCATTGTTGTGGCCAGCGTTTTATTTCATATCTCATCAAAATGCTCCTACTACTCAGTGTTGCCACAATCCTAGCTCTGGAGTGGGCTGAAAAATAGTACCAAATTGAAACAAAAAGGGCTGAATTCATTATTTTATACCAGTGTAATACATGTCTCTATAGCACGAAACTAAAAGAGAAAAATTCTAGAACACTACTCCCCCCCCCCTCTTCCAAGAGTCCAAATCAAGAAAGTGCTCTTTTTAAAAATTATTTTTTTTAAAAAAACATCCAAATCGGAGGACCCAGTGGCGTAACAATGGTCTTTGACGACCCTAGGTAAAATCCCTAGTGGTGCCCCCCTCACCCATTTAATAGGCCAATGTATGACCATCTGTAACTACGCGCCACATCCCAATTTTGCTAGTTTTGGGCAGTGTTGCCAATATGAGATTTTTCTTTCCGCTAAAAAAGGGCTAAAAATTCGCTAACTGAAAAAAAAAAAGTTATCATGTCTACAAAAATACTGTAAGTAATATTGCAATCGGTATTTAAGAAGATCAGCTAATTATTACTCTCCAATAATGTTAAGATTAGAGCCTAAATAGGTCAGTATCGTCCTCATCCATTTAACACTACGTCAACTCAGTCAACGTCAGGAGCGGACGAAGGCAAAATTTTCACTCTGCCAATGTGTCTTTGCCCCCTTACCTAGTCCTAGCCTATACTTTACATTTTATTGCAGTGATGTTAGAAAATAGGTTCGAAAATTTATTTTGGAGTGCTCGTTTGGACGCCACATAATATTAGCGTCCCGGGCAGTTGCCCGGTTTGCCCAAGCTTTGGTGTTTGTGCTTGGTTCTGTGTAGCCGCAGTACGTGGCAATTGTGCTGTGCCCAGTGTTGCCAACCACTGAGATAAGAATTTTTTGAAAAATCAGGAAAATTCTTATCCAAAATCCAAAAAAAATCTAGGAGATACAACTTAATATCTAAAGATGTAAATTAGGATGATCACTTTTTTATATAAGTCAAACAGTGGAGCCATCAATGATTATACTTACCAATAAAAGGCTAATCATCTTTATCTGCGTACATGTCAACATTGATTCTGCTGGTCACAGAGCGATTCACAGGGGATCCTAGCATGAGTTATTGGAAGTGAGACTTCTTGTGTGCAGCAATCCTGGCAAAGTTTGGGAATCAAGTCTGTCTGTTTCGCTTTCATCAAATTTACGATTGAAAACACTTTTTCTACAGTGACACTTGAGGAAAGCAGAGCAAAGACAAAACAAATGTGGATAAATTCGGAAATATTAACTGGTTAGACTATCTACTCTTTTTAACTAACAAGCATCAGAGGCGTCATTTAGGGAGGGCGAGGAGGGGCAATTGCCCTCCCTGAGTTGGAGATTTTTATTGATTTTATCAATAGAATAGTTGTGAATCAATGAAATGTGCGAAATTTTACTTATATCATAGTATCTAATCCCCCTAAGCAAAATCTGAAATGACGCTCCTGACAAGCATCCAAAATTCTTGAACAGAAACATCATTTTCAGTTTACAAATCTGTGTTTCGCAATAACCGCGTTTCTGTGTCTACTTGTTGCAATTTACTCTATTCTGTATCATTAGGAAAGTCAGCTACGAGAAGAGCAACTGATTGTGCCGATTTCTTTATCTCATTTGATGGGCTAATCATTTCCAAATGTTTCATGACGAGATCATGAAGCGTATCTCTCTCTCAAGTTGAGTTGAGTTGAGTTGAACGTCCCGTTCTACAGTAAGGCTATGTGAGACATGGGCCTACTGATTAACGTGGAATCCGAACCACTTAAGGTCCCGCCGGGAATTGAACCTGGTCCTTCCACGCCAAAATCGTGTACGCTAACCGCTTAGCCACGGAGGAGCTCATATCTCTCTCGAATTTGATGTACTGCTTCAATATATAATTCAAGACACCTGAGTTAAAAATCTTGCAGTCCATAATTTGGGAGATTTCTTGATGCCATGGATAGGATAACTTTTGGTGCAAAGTACATTTCATCTGTAGATAAGAACTCCTTTTGGTTTCTAAAGTCTACATTTTCTAAGAGCTTTCAGATTATGCGTAAGACCAGGCGTTTTTAACACTTTTTAAAGAAAAATCAGTAGACCAGGAGATAACTTGAAAAACCAGGAAATCTGGAATATCAGGAGACCTGGTAACACTGGCTGTGGCTCATGATAACACTTTTTTAACTCGTTTACTCCAGATCTTATAGGTCATAGAATTTGTCGTTTGTTGAAAGCCTGTTGCGCAGAGGAATTTTATATATAGTTAGTAATCGTAGTACATGTAATATAGAACTGATATCGTATTAATACAGGAGGATTAATTTCTTAATCATACAGTGCTATAACCTCTACGAGTTAACAGTAATGCCAATAATTTGATACGCAAATGTAATAAACTGCGAGCGAAGTGAGCAGGAATTTTTATTCTTGCCATGTTTGGAAATGAAGACCAAGAAAACTTAAGGCTCCGTTTATATAATTTGCTTCTCTTTTACTAAAAACCTGGGGCGCCCCTAATATACCGAAACGTCCTGCGCCCGTAGGCAATACCTACCCTGCCTACCCTATTGCTACGCCACTGGGAGGACCCCAAACAACCGTGGAAGTAGATGAAACTTTTCTCGCACTTTGGAAGTATGGCAGAGGCCGCAAATTAAAAGAGAAAACAGTTATCGTCTTCGGTATATATTGTAAGGAAACCAAACGCGCCTCTATTTCAAAGTGACCAATAAACCAAAACGGTATTATGGCCATATATGAAATATATATATATATATATATATATATATATATATATATATATATATATATATATATATATATATATATATATATATAACGAGAAACAAATCAATCATCTCCGAGTTCGCTCCTCATGACATCACACAGTATGAGTAACGTGAGATATAGGAAAAGTCTTACTGACACTTTTGAAAATGTGATAAGTATTTGTTAAATGGTGCTGAATTGGGTAGAATTGTACCAACTTTCTCACAAAAAGGGCTGAAAATGCCAGCGTGGTACCAACGGGCCGATGAATGTCAAAAAGGGCTGAATTTGGTACAATTGTACCAAGTGTGGCAACAGTGCTACTACTTAAACTCTCATTTAAAAAAGATAGTTTAATAATGAGATAGATTTATGTATTTTAATAATTAATTTGTAAATTAAAGATTATCAGTCCAAAAAATACAAAATAAACTCTTTCTTTGGAAGAGTTTCGATGGAGAAATATACTCGTGTATTTAAATAATAACCGTTGATTGTGTATTTGAGTTGATAGCAACAATACATACAGTAATGGTGCATAAAAAGTTATTAAAATAGATTTAGGAATTCTGGGAAGATGGCCGACCACTAAGTAGCAGAGTCTTTTGGGTTTTGATATAAATTTTTTACACTCTGCTTCTTAAGTAAAACAATTCGGCGTCAGTCTTAAGAGTTCGTAACAATTCACATGTTCGCACATAGCAGTTTGATACAGACAATGTCGAACTTATACTCATGCCATCTTGATTGCAGTTTATAATGTAACTATTGAAACTTTCTCGACAATTTGATAACAATTGACTTCGATACATTTTTTAAAAAAAACATTGACTATCCACAATGGCTTTCTCGACAATTATGTCACCATTTACACCTATAAGTACACCTTTTTATACGTAGTTATAGAATAGAAAAGAAAGATAAAATATTAAGTAAATGAATAAACAAATAGGTGTAGTAAATGCAGTAAATTTAAAAAGTACAAGTTTTATTGTCGTTTTATCATATGTATACATGCTATACATATGTATGAGAAACTGTATAAAAAGACTTTGCCCGCTTGTATGTAATTTGTTTGTCTAATCGTGTGTCAGAGAAGAAACAGGAAGAAATGACTAGAAGAAGGTTCAGTGTCCCAAGAAAAGGTTTCATCTCCTTCCTTAGGCCTGACTTCACCAGATCCAAAGACCAGTCATAGTTTGAAGACAACCAACACCTTCATGACCACGATGTTGTACAAGGACGCAAAACACAAAAAAGCTCAAAGAAATAAAGTCTTCGTGGAAATCAATTAATAGTTTGTGTCCGTTCTACGCAGTTGGTACGTCCTATCACGTCTGGATTGTATTTTTCTTCTACAGAGAAAAAGATCAAGAGGCAGAGAGAAGAAGAGTGGGGAAGTTATGCCACATTATATACGTATGTAGCTTTTGCTAAAACAAATGTCATGAAATATGCAATACACCGATACATCTTTAGCCTATACAGATTTCACTAAGCATAGGATTACCATATTTCCTTTTTTATTTTATTATTGATATTATTTTTGAAAGGTACTGTTACTATTAATTTTTTTTACCTAATTTATTATATGTTTCAAGACATGTAGAGGAAATAAACTTTCAAATAGGCGGACAAAATAGATGGGGAAACGATATTTTGTTCGTGTTATCTGTCACGGCATAATGGTGAAAGGTTTCAAGAAAACCCAACACACACACACTCTTGTGTAACACGTTGGCGGCAGTTTACAACAGGGGGGGGGGAGGAGAGAAGAAAGGAACTTGTCGATAAAAGGCAAAACCTTTAACAAGATAGTAGGAGTCAGCTCAGTTAATAATGCACCCAATGAAAGATCGATTCCATCTGCCAAAGAACTACCACTACCCTCTACTACTCCTCTTAGTACTACTACTACTAATAGTTGTGGTGATGGTAGTATTGGGGAAATATTGATTACCAAACGAGGTAACAACACACATCTAACACTTCGGCGATCAATACACATCTGGTTCGTGTCAATAGAATATGCATTTGAATTGTAGAATACGACAAAAGCTTATCTAGGTATAAATGTGTGGTAACATTAAAAGTTGAGACAAGTGTTATATACTATAATAAATTAACACTTTATTTTAAAAAAATAAACATAGGTTAATTCACTTACGGTTTTTAGTTACACTTATGCGTTATTACGAAATCTATACTGATAGTATATTCATCTATTTCAGTTCTTTCCAACCTTGTCCTTACGGCGGCATGCTATTAATATGCACAATTTTACATGGCACCTGTTCAGTGTTTTCTCACCACAATCTAACACTCCGATATAGGACATCCTTCATCGCTATACTACGTGAAACCCATTTCCAAGTATTCATCATTAGACAGTCTCACTTTGGTATTGTTATTAAGGACAGAGGCATCTACTGCTATCATTGAGTATTACTCGCACAAAATTGCACAAAACATCTCAAAATCGCTGAACGTAAAAGAGAAAAATTCAATATATTATTTTCTTTACAAGTTCCTCATTTCTTTAATATTCTGAATTAAGAATAAACAATCTAGCTACATCCCTGTTGGAAAGCTCTCTTTACTTTAACATGTAGATTATCCATGTTCAAGGGTGTGATGTGAGTTATACGTATCATTTGCCTTGTCCAACAAGGGGCGTCATTTATGGGGGATAGGAGGTCAATTGCCCTTCTTCAGTTTGTTTTCTATAATCCTTACATAATTTCAAAGCTTGTACATTTATCTATTTTTTATTATTTTTTTTTTTTACATAATCGCATTTCGGTCGACGCATTTATGTGCGCGCTATAGCAGTTTTGGTATGCTTATGTCATACCAGCTCGCCACTAGGTGCTTGAGGAAGCGTTAAGTTCATCTTTCATCTCATCGTCGTTGCTGAAGCATGTTCCGGAAAGTGCTCTTTCAACTTAAGAAAAAGGTGCTAGAGCCTTTGTATTTCAACTGTGCCCTTGCTGGCGCTACTGTCGATATGTAATTTCCCTTACTTCCCTTGAAAGAGGAGGGATAAGTTGCTGCAACCGACATCTTTCAATTGTTAAATGCGGAAGCGTTGCCACACTGAATTATTTCACGGGCTTCGCTGTGGTCCGTCTTATTAGTCACTCTAAGTAGCCCATGATCTTCACTCGTCAAAGTCAAGCGACTGAATAACAAATTGGCAACACAGCTGAGGTCATTCACTTCTTTTCCCTAAGCAAAGGGAGAGTTTCCTCCGTCAGAGAGCGGCGGGGGTTTGGCCGAAGTATAGTTCGCATAGTTTCCGAGGGCACAGGTGGAATAGACAAGCTATAGTCACTGGTTTGCTCAACCTTCGTGACACTCTCGTCGGAAATTGACAGTCTCCTGCTCCCTTCCTGTACACCACTTGGAGATGTTTTCCACATGCATGCACGACTCTCTATACACTTCCGTCAGTTGACGATGAATCTTACTCAGTTTAACCCCCATTTTGCGTTCAAACACCGAATAACTGCCTGAACATTGCGCTTTGCGGTAGCGTCAAACGTAGAAACATCTGCTAAAACAAAGCTGTATGTCCCGGCAAGGAACGCACAGGCTTGTTTGAGAGTAAGGACAAACTAGTAATATCGTATTAATGAAAAATATTAACTATATTGGTAAAGTCTTGCCATCCCACCGCCAAGTAAAACCTGACATGATGTTACTGTGTCCAAGTCGCATTCAAAAGAGTGCCGTATTTAGGAAGGAAAATGAAATTAAAATGGCCAGTTTTACGTCCCACTTTTATGCCCTGTCGGCTAAAACAGACAAATAACTAATATGGAGATGAATGATTATGAAATACTTGGTGAAATGGGAATGTGGAAGGAAACGAGAGGTTAACCGTGAAAACTCATGGACACGTTGTTTTCAACTGTAATTTCTTATTGCGCGGGATCTACCCAGGGACCCCTCACACTGGAGGTGAGCGTTCTACCGCTGAGTTATCATACCCGTAACTTAGGAACGGGTTTCCAAAATTCCAGAATTGTTACACTGACTGGATTTACGAAAGAAGTTCACCAAAATTGGTAAATTCTACGACGTTATTAACGTGTAATGGAAAATATTTTGTCCAAAGATGAGATAATAATAACAGATCTGAGAGAGCTGAATAGAACGTGCTTGAGGGTAAATTGTTATGCGTAGTTTTTGAAAATGTCAACAAAAGCGCTTTTTTTTACTAGTAATTGATGCTATACGAGAACCTTACCTATTAAGATGAAGCTAATAGTATTAAATATGGCTGTCAAGCCATTCATTATGATACTAGCAATACCACAGAACATACTATCGTTGATCAGGTATAACATTAAGTTAAAATTAACTTTTGACCTGTAATTGGCATAGAGATGAAAGTAGCCTAATAATGAGCACAGAAATAATAATAATTTTTCCTCTTCTTCTTCTTTCAGTTCATAATTTAATAAAGCATTTTTCGCCAAGTGATAAAGTAGGTTTAAGCATTGATATATTGTCGTTAGTAATTTTTGAGCCATCGTTTATTATATAATACGAGTATTACTCTCTACCACTTCCGCTTAGAAATTCACGAGTGCTCCAAGTCGTAATATACTGAAAAGAAGAGACTGAACTAAGAAAATTTTCAGCGGTGCAATTTTCAGCAAAACAAACAACTGCATGAGTTTAGAAACGTATACAAATTGAAACATTTTGTTTTTTTTTTTTTTTCGCATCCAGGCTATAAATGAGACTTGGAGCTATAGTTTGGAGTGAGGTTCGAACTACTTTAATGTGTTAACTGATCTCTCTTTTGGGGATAAAACGAGAAACCACATACTCCAGAGACATTTGCACTAGCCATTAAACAGAGAGAGCGGACAAATTTCGTGTTACGAAGTAATGCTTCACAATTTAATTCGTCTTTTGTTAGTAACGAAAGCTTTATATTGAGTATTACACAGAACTTGCTTTAAGACAAAAAAAAAAAAAAAAAAAAAAAAACTGAATTTTCTAAAGTGGAGAAACTACATCTAAACCTAGAGGCGAAATTCTGCTAGATCTTGTGTACTGTACGTGCTAAAGCTTGTTTGCAGAAGCGTGTATGTCTTGCCTAAGATACTTTAAACATTTTCGTTTGGCACGTAGAACGAATCTTTTAAAAATTACTATTATTGTGCTTTTTCGTACTAACAGAAGGGTTAATATTAGTAAAGTATGCCAGGGAGTTACACAGCACTTGGAGTTACTCATCAATCCTGGCCCATTTTTTTTTTTTTTTAATTCAAGTTCTTCAAACAAGTTGCAGAAACTGGATAATGAATGATTCGTAAAGTTTCTCTATGTCACTATTTACTATTTAGAAAATACTAAATACAGTAGTTTGTTGTTGTTAATATGTTTACCATTGTCAGAAAAAATATTTAAATCAGTTATGACGTCATTTACATAAGGTGATGAACTGACTAATATACGAAAACTATTTCAAAAATATTGAGTAGAAATACGAGGATAGTTCCTAAAGTTTTTGGCCTGAAACTGAAATATCACGCTGCTAGTAATACGTCGTTCATGACATGGGAAAACTGATGTGTCAGATTCAACTGTTTAGCTGTATTAGTTCCTTGAAGGTAGTTATTTGAGTCAGTTGCTCTGCGTTGTTGATTGATTCAAAGCTGCTGGCCTCGAGGAGTTTTAACATCCATCCTACAGCCTAAGTTTAGCACTGTAGCCTTGGCAACAACAGCCGTGTAAACTGGAGTATTGTCATATGCAGTTTCTAAGCTCAACGCATAGCGACTGACTCAGACGACTGTCTTCAACAGACTGACGCCAGTTATACCAAACTGAAACGCTATCAAATCCCATCTCGAGAGCCCTCCCCCCCCCCCAAAAAAAATCAATTGTTGCATCTTAATTTCCCACATCGTACGATTAGGATTAGGAGTTAGATTAGGAAAAACGTGCCGACCCCTACCTCCACATCTTAACGAATATCGTATCATACATGTTCGAAATTTACTATTTTTTTAAAAAAATTCTGCTGAGAGTGGCCCAAATAATTGAAAGTTTTACAGGTTGTAGACACTATGTACATGAAAACGAAAACTTTCTTTTTCAAAATAATTTATGCATATTTTCTTGCTTTTCTTGTATCTTGAAAATTTCAAAAAATCGTAAAATATTTTGAAGGGGACAAATCGCTGATTTTTTTGTTCAAAATATGGTAAGACCCTTAGGTACAACATATATTTTTTTTAGGGTCTGAAAGTGATAGCAACATTATCAAACTGTGTTTTTTCACAGTTTTTTTTTATCATTTTAGGATCCTCAATGTCAAAACTTTAATCCAACTTAATATTTAGAAAGAGTTCTTTGAAACATTCCTTGTAGTATATTTTTGGGTACCGAACCTTGTTTTTCAAATTTTTCTCCAAGTTCGCCTGTTATTTATTATCATGCTTCTTTTACAGAAAATCAATTTTAATCTATTTCATACATAATTGCAGTTGTTTTTTTCTAATTCACGATCTTGGATCCAATAAGCTTTAATGTACGAAAATAAAGTTTAAGCGTTGAAAAATAAAATAATAATAATAATAATAATAATAATAATAATAATAATATAAGGACCAAACAAGAGAAAAATGAAATGAAATGAAATCTTTAAGTTTAACGTCCCATGGTTATGCCGGTTAGGCTAAAGGAGACGGTGATGATAAGAAATGAGTGAAATGGTAGAATGAAGAAAGTGGGAGAAAACAGGAGAACCCCCAGAAAACCCACGAGCACGGTGTTTGTCCTCCACAAAGTCCACACGGCATGAGCTGGGATCGAACCAGGGACACCAAGCACCGGAGGTGAACGCTCTACCACTGAACCACCGCGCCCTCTTTTAAATAAATTAGTGACAAAGGAGAAAGGAAAATCGTGAACTCCGGGAAAGGAATGTTTGAAGTTTTACCCTTGAGAGTCAAAACATGGTCAAAAAACTGTAAAAAAAAAAACAACAAAAAAACATTTTTTTCAGTTTTAATTTTTTTGACAATTTTGCCATCACTTTCAGACCCTGTAAAAATATATATTGCGCCTATGGGTATTATAGCATTTTGAACAAAAAATAAGCGACGTATCCCCCTCAAAAATTTTTTCGATTTTTTAATTTTTTTTTCAACATGCAGAAAACCAAGAAAATACATATCGATTTGTTTTGAAAAATATTTTCTCATTTACACCGGTATCGTTTCTTTAGCAAAATGAACATTCATGTCTAAAATTATTGTCGCATGTCTATAAATATGTTGTAGGAATATAATTTGATAACGAATACGCCCGGTATTTCTTATAATGTTAGCATGTGTCTAATCGGCAAAGACATGTATGTGGCAAATTTCATGTCAGAATAGCCGTAAATAAGAACAATAAAACGAAAATAAAACTTCCTTGTCCATTTAGCAACATTTTGTTTCACTCATTCTAATATTCGTATTTATAATTATTTTCCTATGGAATTTAAAACAAATATACATTTCCCGATTATATACATAATATCAGTATTAAAGATACCCTGCAAAATCATTATCAAATTATATTCTTACAAGAAGACAGTTATAGGGATACGACAATCATTTTGGACATGAGTGTACCTCTAACAATGGCGTACATATTACTAGTAATATATTGCAATTATGATTTGATTTCTTCAAAATTTTGAAAAATTGGGGGGGGGGATGGAATGAAACTAGTCGTATTTTTCAGTTTCAATATTAGCATATTTTTTCATAAGTTTTAGTATTTTTCTAAGACGTTTAAATATTATTGTTTTTTAGTGGCCGCATCTTATGTAGTGGGACATATCCTTCTTACTTGAAAAGGAACACAATAATTGTTCTGACTTTTAGCTTAAATACACGTTTACTCTGTACCGCAATACGAAGAGAGAAACCTTTGCATTTTTAATGTTAAATAAAAGTTTTTTTTAAAGTCTGGGATATTTCGTAATTTCAAAGCATTAATGATAAAGTAACATGCGAAAGTCCAATTAGAAAGAAATTATATTATTAGTTTATTTCTAAAAATAATTTTTATCGCATACGACAAAGGAAAAAGTTTTCCTTTTTTGTTTAAAAGAAACAATTCTTAATAATTTTATTTTCATTTCAAGATTTTTTTTTTTTTTTTTTTTGCTCTTTTCATATATTTTTCTTTCTTTCTTTCTTAGATAACGCCTATTCATTATCACCGGGGAAAACATACAATTTGACTGTTCAACATGTTGAAATCTGGCCTTATTTATGCCAAATGTACACTGTTTCTGACTATACATATTTGACAATTTAAAAAATAATGAGATTTTATTTAATAACGTTCTGTAATGAAATTCATTGCTCCTCATCCTAGTTTTCGATATGTATTAGTACGATGGTTGTCCTTATTTTTGGATTTCTGAGGGTTTTTTTTTTAGCTAGCTCCTTAAAATGTTTCCATATCTGACCAAAATAAACCATGTGAAAAAATAGCTAAATTAAAAACAATACTAAATACTGTCTCAAGGAAACTCACGTTTTGAATCCATTTACATTATACTATATGAGGCAACGGCACCTTCTAAATATTTGAATAATTAGAGGGAGTGACTTCATATTTTAGATAGGAATAAAGCAGTTAGAACCGCATTCATTACTATATAGTACCACATAGCTGCCGTTTTGAACTCTTTCATCTTCTATTCAGGCCCAAAATTTGTAAGAAGAAAGGAATCATAAGATATATCATTATTGTTTTGCACCACAAAGACACATCTGATGATATTTCAAACTTATGTTTAAACATTTAACTGTTATTACCTTCATAATGTCTGTTTTATTAATTTGTAATTGTGTTTCCAAAATTGCAAGTTATCTTTGCGTCATATTTTTTATACTGTAAATGAAATTACCCGCAAATGACATTGTTACGGGTAGTGTTTCAAGCATAGTTTTCAAAAATCAAGAAAAACTATTATTTATTGCATTAAAATAGTACGTCGTTCATTTGTTAATTGTAGTGCAGGTGATTTTTTTTAATCCTGCTGGAATAGATAATTTATACTATTAGGTACTGCATAAACTTTTAAGAAACACCTTGTAACTGTTGTGGTTTGGTTTCGTTTGACAATACTACTAACAGTGACGTAGGTGATTCTAATAAAGCAAGGCACACAGTATTTCTAAATGTAAGTAATTGAGACCCAAACATTAATTTATATTGTTTTTGAGGTAGGTGAAATAATTAAATCCTTTATATTTCACGTTTTTCACCTTATCAGAATATACATTGAACAGATGAAGGGCGGAGAGAATTCTAAAAAGAAAACCTGGAAATCTGTAACCTAACATAATACCCACTCACACATAAACATTAATCAAGTAGCAGTGTCACGTGTACACCACGTAAAGGAGTTTGGTTTCTATGACGCATCATATTCTCAGTTAATATAGAAACTGGAAGTGGTAGTAGATTTCTAGTACTTCCGGTTTTAGTAAAGAGATTAGAATGAAGATATAGTATATTCTTGGGATTGCAGAAAACCGCTTCTCGCTATCTATTACCGTTTGTAGTCTATAGCAATCTGCATTAAGACTGGAAGTTGTTGATTCCTGCCATTGCTAGTTTAAATAGAGAATTAACAGAGAAGATAGTATATATTATTAAAACACTAAATCGCTTTAAATAAAAACAGGTTCTCGTTATCTATTATCGTTTTCCCCTATGCAAATCAATATTAAAACCGGAAATTTTAGTAAATTTGTCACTTCCGGTTTTAGTAGAGACTGAAGGATGGAAATGACATGTATTCTTAAACGGTAAATTGAATCTGTTCTCGTTGTTTCTTGCCATTTTTGCTCTACAATGATCAAAGTTCAAATCGGAAATGGTTGATTTCTACCACCCTCAGTTTGAATATCACCTCCTTCTACGAGTTTGATTCCTAACATTTGATCCTCTGTATCCTAGCTAAAGTTGGTGGTGAGCCATCAAGTAGCTCTTGAGATTGTTTTGTCTCTCGGACAGACGGACACACGGACATACACATGCACCTGGCCAGTCGCTTACATTGGGAGGGTCCAATCTTACGTCTATGTAGTATTGAATGAGTATTATTCTGCAAAAGGAAAAAGTAATTCTAAAATATTTCCACCTATATTTTCAGAAAAAAATATATAGAACTAGATTGTTTTTATAAATGAAAGACTAGAGATGTAATGTAAGATCAAATTTTCATGCTACATCAATCATTTCCCCTTTTCTAGAAGTGTAGTTTTACTGAAAAAGCCTACAAGTGTATGTTGAGTTAGGAAGTAAAGGAGGAGGAGGACCGAATCTCGTGGACCCCCCTCGGTAAGTGAGCCCCTGTATGTAGGTATAAAAGGGTTTTGGTATACATACTCCTTTAAAGAAATAATATGTTATTGTTTAAATTACGAGATAATAGACAAATATATACACAAAAGTGTCTGCAGTATGTCTTTCTAACCATATGCAGCAATATCTTGGATTATCATAAATTTTGCCACATTTTTCCAGCATCACTGAAAAGCTCTTGGGATTTTATCTGCTGCTAAATTCAAGCAAAGCTCGTTGTATTTTTCAATATTTAATCAGCGGGTTAAACAGAAGAGTAACAGCATCCTTGCTTCTCCACGATTGTAGAAAATGTGGCATTGAATATTAATGCAAACCATCTCGGAAAGAAGAGAGACATGAAGCAGATCTTCCTTTTGTGTGTAAGCTCTTAAGGTTTTTTTTTCCTTTTTCTATGATTCTTGTTTCTTCTCGTTCTTGTATCTATCTGTAATAAAAACAACTGAAAGTTTTGATCCTGATTTCTCTTTGTAACTCTAATTTATCTCGCTGCAAGCAATGAGGAATGAAAGCAAAGGAAACTTTAAAAAAGACAAATTTAAAAATTTATTTCTTTTTACTGTACAGAGAAATACGTACTACCCAGCAGTGATGACACGGGTCAACGGGTCACTTCAATCACTGATTACGTTCGGATCACCGAGCTTCAGGTCTCGCTCCTCAGACTGGTGACCCAGAGGCAGCCAAAAGCGTTATTGCAAAAAAAAAAAAAAAAAAAAAAAAAAAAGGATTAATGACTTTCGTTGCCTGAGATCTCTTATTTAAGTGTTCGATTCCCTATGTGACACTATTTGTAAACTACGATAGTATTAATTAATCCATCTATTCGTACCTTCTGGGAAATATCGAAAAACGTTTTGATACGTGTTTAATTCTTTTAAATGAACGGCGATATACTTGTTTATTCAAAATGAGTAGGTTAAATAGGGTTATTACAAATAATTGACGTGATTTTGTAGATTCATTGTAGCTTTATTATTGAACATATTGTCACAAAACTTTGCAGACATATTTAAAATTTACAAAGTTTTCACTGACATATTAAAAGTGCTCTACATGTTGCCCCTAGCTATTTTGCAAATATAAAATTGACAATAAAATTCTTGCCACATTCGGTGCAGCATGTCCTTATCAATCCGTTGAAAAGTACTGTTGATTTGAGCTCTGAGTTTTGTTAGGTTTTTTCGTAGGAAAGGTGTAAACACTATATATCTCTCAGATTACCGCCACACAAAAAATTGCATACGGTTAGGTCCGGGGAGCGTGGAGGCCATACTCTTGCTCGCACGCGCTCAATCGTTTCTTCAGTCACTGCAGGTCAACCAGTTAATTTCCCCTTACAGAAACGTCCTGAAGTTGTAAACTGTGCATACCATTGAATGGACTTGGTAGTTGGTGGCCCTTTGTTGAACTTCATTCAAAAGTGTCGTTGCATCGTTAGGAAAGACTGATGTAAATGAAATTTTAAGACAACATAAGCTCTCTTTCTGTGTCTGTTGCCACCTTGAATAAATACTTTGTACTGCGCTTTCGTGGCAGAAATCAGAAGCGAATTTGCAACACAAAAAAGCACGTTTTGAGATTTTCAATATGGCTGCAAAGTTTTGAGACAGTACCGTATTTCCCAATAATAACGCTACAGTGAATTTATGAATTCAGGTCAATCATTTGTAATAAGTACTAAATTTTATTTCTCTAAATCTTAGATATTTCGAAATGTGAACTTTTTTGTGAACCATTCCTAGGCACTTTCCTATTCTTTTAGGTCAAGTATTTAAAAAAAAAGAAAAGAAAAGAAGCGCTGAAACACATGTTTAAAAAAATGAAAAGTCCAAATACCCAATTTCATGTCTCTGATCTTAAGAGAGTTTGAGATATGGACATTTTATGATAATGACTGCAACCCTTCCACTTCGAGTTTCCATATCCTTTCAAATTACCAATTTCTTCTAGAGGAAATAACAAAAATTGCTTTATTATTTAATCCCGGTGGGGTTACTCGGTCGAAAAAGTATAAATACTTTTCCAGGCCAGCCGTCCTGAATGACTTTTTTTTTTATTACTAGGTGTTCCTCATTTAACCAGGCAAATGTTGGTATGGTACCCAGCATACAGGTCTTAGGCAGCTTCCTTCCTTCCCCAATCCCTTTTTCCTTTCCTTTCCTTGGATAGTGTGATTGCCGATGGACGTCATCCCTCATACGTGAAAGGCTAACATGGCCATAGATTTCGAAAGCTCAAAAATCTAATTCCTAATCCTAATCCCTTTAAATGAAAAGCTCAAATACTGAATATTAAATTTCACATTTCTAACTTTAAGTGATTTCAAGATATAGCTCCCCTATAATAGCATAAGTGATTCCAAGATATAGCTCCCCTATAATAGCGTAAGTGATTCCAAGATATACAGTAGCTCCCCTATGATAGCATAAGTGATTCCAAGATATAGCTCCCCTATAATAGCATAAGTGATTCCAAGATATAGCTCCCCTATAATAGCATAAGTGATTCCAAGATATACAGTAGCTCCCCTATGATAGCATAAGTGATTCCAAAATATACAGTAGCTCCCCTATGATAGCATAAGTGATTCCAAGATATAGCTCCCCTATAATAGCGTAAGTGATTCCAAGATATAGCTCCCCTATAATAGCATAAGTGATTCCAAGATATACAGTAGCTCCCCTATGATAGCATAAGTGATTCCAAGATATAGCTCCCCTATAATAGCATAATTGTAACCCCTATTTAAACTTAGTCCCCTCCCACCAACGTTGAATTTCCGAAAATCCTTTGTTGGTAGAAACTCGGTCAGTCTCGCCTAGGCATTGATCAGTTAGTCAATCAGGACCTATTGTTCTAGATATGGAGTATAAAAACAGATTCGGAGCATTTTACACAACATTTTCGCTCTAACTTCATGCACCACCACGATCACGTTTTGTTTCTTTTGTCAAACCATGTTTTGTGTTTTGGTAGCAATTCATTGTTTGTTGTTGGTTCCCACTCCTCAGTCACTAGCAAGCAAAAGGATAAAAAGAAATTGAGTCAAGCGCTGGTAAGAAGAGAAATTCCTAACTATTATAAAATTAGACCGACGATTGTCAAGCGATTGTAACTGCTAGTCGATATTGCAAAAAAGATAGGAGCGATGCGCTTTAGAAATGGAAGAGCTTGAACAGAAGTGGATTAAAAAAAAAAAATGAAACGTCAGTAGATTTCCAAACTATACGAATTTAAAACCTGAAGTAGTAGTAAATTTTACACCGCTTTTGTAGTTAGTAGAGCGGTATAGTTGGAGATACAACCAACAGCCACTTGGCGTAACATTCACTTTTGTGGGCCTGAGCCGTTCTAACGCCATCTGTTAGTGATCTGATGAAGTACGTGGTCAAGCTAGCGACGAAACACGTGGTCACCGCGCTGTTTCTAATAGGGGTATCAGAAGCTTTCGAGAACCAATGGCCGTCACGTCTTTTATTAACGTGACTCCTCAGTTTGCCTCACGACGCTCGGTGGATCCCGGAAATTGGGAATCACCGCCGGGAATCAAACCCGGGAACACGCGGATATGACTCTAACGTACCAACCAGAAGATTACGATGTCCGCGGTATAAGTGAAGATAGTACTCTCTTTTTCAGATAATGAATCTATTTTAAAAAGACTATTTATGACTTTCAACCTCTGCTATGCATAATTGTCAGAAGTCTCATAAAACTGCTTTCTGCATCCATCCGTTCCTCTGTGTGCCTGTCTATCAACAGGTATCAGAGCAAAAAAGGTAAGAGATATTGAGAAGCAGCTTTTTGCAATCATTTCAGCATTCCAGGAATAGATTCCATCTCCTCCGTTTAACCCTCTTTTCAAACCGAACGTGATAGAAATCAACCATTTCCGGTTTCAACGTTTATCACGATAGAACAGAGACGGTAACAAATACTAACAAGAGGTTTTTTTCTTTTTTTGCTATCGATTGAAAAAGACGTTTTTTTACACCCCAACAGCATACTACCAAAATCGGAAATGGTTGGAATTTGCTAGTACTTCAGGTTTCAATACTGATTTCCGTAGATTATTTTTTAAATTTTTATTACAGTTTTCCGCACCTTTCAGCAATGATGCTATATGGGACATGGACTTACAGCTTAACGTAGGATCCGAACCACGTGGACTCCCGCCGAGAGTAGAACCCGGGTCTTCCACGCCCAAAAAACGCGTATACTAACCACTTAACCATGAGGAAGTTCATGATTTCCGTAGAGAAAAATGGTAAAAGATATCGAGAAGCGTTTTTCTTGCAATCGATTCAACATGATGAGAATAGGCTCCATCTTCTCCGTTATTCATATTCAAATGGAAGTCCTAGAAATCATTCATTTTCGTTATAACAGTAAAGAAAGAAAAAAAATATGTAAATAATGAAGTTTTTACTACCATATTAAACTATACAACTGACAAAATAGCCGTTTGTGGTTTAAATTTTATAAATTGAACTAATGTTAGTTTTCAAGGAGAATATCTGAAGCTCACAGTAAAGTGTACCCGAACGGAAACGAGATGTAAGCGAAATTTTATACTAAAACAAAAATGGATTTATATACAGGATGTCTTAAAAGTCTCCTGACGTAGGATGACTCTGATAATAACAGAAATAAAATTAATTAATTTCTTGAGTTTTACGTCCTACGGTTATGCTGTGAGGGTGATGATGGGGAATGAATGAAATGGTGCAATGAAGAAAGTGGGAGGAAACGGGAGAACCCACGCACACGTTGTTTGTCCACGCACTATAAAGTTCACTTGGCGGGAGCAAGGTTTGAACCCAAGACCCCGTGCACCAGAGGTGAAGGCTCTAACACAGCCACCGCGGCCATCATGATAATAAAGAGTTACAACAAAATGTAAGAGGGAAAGCCATCTCCAAATATGATATTTTCAATCTAAAGAGAAGGATTTTTTTATATCGGACGAGCCGTTTCGGCTGTACACTCTTTATGCGTCCAAAGTTGAACGCAAATGCAACATTTTCATTTACATGGACCTACAACATAAGTTAATGAAGTTACTTCTTTTACGCTAACTTGTCGATGGCCAACCCCCATTTCAAACAGTAACTTCATTCAGTTTTGTTGTGGGTCCAGGTAAATGGCATCGTTGCATTTTCATTTAGCATTGGGCGCATACAGATTATACAACCCATCGTCCGATTTTAAAAAAGTAATACACTTTATATTGAAAACATCGTATTTGGAGACTGTTTCCGCTCTTATATTTTATTATAACTCTTATAATAACAGAATTACAGTTTGTCAGGGTACTTTTGAGACACCCTGTATGTTTGTTGGTTTGTTATACTTGTTTATCGCCTACTCCTATATCAAGGTGTATAACTTGCAGGCACTTGTTAAGATGGTTAGGCAATCAAAACATGTGTGAAATGGGAGTTGCATAAGTTACTCTTGCTGCAACCAATGCAATGCAAGTTTAAAAACCAATCAAAACAGCCAGGCTCGAACGAAATATAGGTCTCGTAAGTTACTGTATGTTGCCAACTCACTTTTTTAATTGTAATTGTAGAATTACAAAAAAAAAAAAAAGTAGTACCGTACTTTACTTTTGTTCTTAGTGATATGTTTTCACAAAAATGTTTTTCTGTGCAACATCACATCCTTAATGTTAAGGACGACATTTAAGACGTAAGTTAAAAGAATTTTGAAAAAGTAGTTTAAATTTCTGTACCTAATATCCACTATTGCGATTCATTTAATCAACATTGTATTAATTTCGCAAATGTTGTGAATAGTAAAACAGAAAAAAACAAAACAACGTAAAAAGTTTACAAAGATACGTTGTCGCATTGACGTGTAAACAGGCCTCTTTTTTTTTTTTTTTTTTTTTTTTTGCGAGCGCCGACGTTGTGTGTGGCTCCTGTGAGACCTCTGGCATGTAAATAATTCAACAACTGAGAAAGGGTGGGGCAGACGAGTGTGTAGCGTGTTGTATCGTTACTTCAAGAGAAAGAAGGAAATGCTTTTGTGTGGAGGGACAAGCCCTTTCTTTTCACGTGTATGCTGATTTCTTTTCTCTTCTGATTCCGAACTTCTTGACTCAAATACTTCAAACTCTATATTCCCTCTCTTCTTTTCTTCTGGTAATGCAACACCTGTTCTTATCTGTCTCAAAGACGTGTAGAAGATTGTTAGAACTTACTTTTATTACTACTGTTACTACTATTTTTTTAAATTGGTCATTGCACTTTGAAGCCATCGAAGATCAGTAACTTTATAAAGATCTTACCTTTTCGCTAACCTTTATTCCTCTTATTTTCTTCGTTTCTAAGAAACGATGCTTGACATTAAATTAGAAAATCTAATAACTTAACAATAATGTATAAACTAATTATTTGCTGAGCAAAACTATATATTTTTATTAAAATTCAACACGTGTTACAGTTTCGCCAACTAACTCTTTGGCTTCATCAGACGTATCACATAGTGTCTGATAAAGCCAAGGAGTTAGTTGGCGAAACTGTAACACTTGTTGAATTTTAATGAAAATATATAGTTTTGCTCAGCAAATAATTAGTTTATAGCTTCTACTTATGAAAAATGACAACAATGATGTGTGACTTTGATGTAACTTCTTGTAGTTAATAACTTGTGATTTAATTAATCGTCAAATTCATGAGGGATGTGCTAGAGGGTATGGTGGCAGGAAAGAGAGGGAATGGCAAAGGAGACTATAGTTAATAGACTATATCAAAACAGAGAAATCGTACATGAAGACGAAGAGGTTAGCGGAAGACCGTCAAACATGGAAGCTTCTCAGTTGCAACAAGTGACCTGCCAATAATGGCAGAATATCTTTGATGATGATGAAGAAAAGATTTGCAAACAATTTTTTTTTAAATTATCATATACTCGTACATTAGGATTTACATAAACTCAGAAAAAAATCAGCCATATTTTCTGTATATTTATTTTAAGAGATATATCCATCACAATATATTACGAATTGAGGACACAGTATCTTAGGTAGAGGAGACCTCTGATATGAGGGGGGTCTCTGGATCCATCTAACTCCATGTGAGTTTGTGGTGGACAACATCACGTCCGTATATTTCCGTAAGTCTCCTAGTTCCTAAGTGACGTCTTCACCCGACTACAATAGGTCCCATAGTTTTGGAGCTATGGACCTTTAAAGTTCATTTTTTCATGTTTTCGGCAGCCTATAACTCCGAAAGGAAACATTTGTGCACCCAGGATGGTCTATACTTTTTGTCTTATCTTGGTGTCAGGAATCACCTCCCAACCGTTGTCGGTGTTGTTTTGAAACACCCTGTATAGTGGTGATAGCAACTGTCCAATCCAAGCTTCAGATGTGTTATCTACATTTTAGAGCTTACAACTACCCTAGTTGCATTTTCGTAGGACATACAAACATTTCTCAGTCATGTACTTAGTGTTGGCTTGGAATTTCTGCAGATCACGACAGCCTTCTCCTATGACCCATAGACGGCCTCCATATTTACCACGTTTGATGTCGTATCACTTCATTCTGATGTAGGAAACTGAATTAACGTGATTTAGGCTTAAATATTGCAGACTATACAGTACGAATGAAACGAAGTTATTCGATTTCTGATCCATGCTCTACATATTTAAGGGAAGTCTTCTGAAAGGTTTGTCCTTTTGTCTGTCGACAGATATCTGAGCAAAAACGGCGACGGACAGCGATAAATATAGATAAGTTTATTTCGTGTGGTCGACGTAGACAAGTTTATTTCATGTAGTCGAAGTAGACAAGTTTACGTGTACTTGATGTAGTTGACGTGTAGACATGCTTATTCCTTGTGGTCGAAGTAGACAAATTTATTTTGTGTGGTCAAGAAAGACAAGTTTACTTCGTGTAAAATCTTGATATTCGCGTCTCCTATAGTGATTGGCGTAATGTGTATATGTATGGCTATATTTGTGATTTGGAGGTTAACGTTCCTTTTGACATGGAAACTATATGACACGTTGTTTTACATTTTAAAGTTGGATGCAAACTACATGAGCTCTCACCTGGAATGAAAGCCAGATCTAGTTTAAGAGGGGTTGGTGTATAAAATTTGACGTAAAAGCCATACTTCCACTAGTCAACAATGTTCCATTTTAGAATGACAGAATACTGTACAAGGGATGCTGTATGTTCAAGTAGTTGAGTAAAACTTGTTATTCGTCAAATCAGCAGACCTTCTTTCACTCTTCCATCATCCAATTTTTTTATTATTATTATTTGCCAGGCGAGTCCCTGGTGTTTACTAGTGCCCATGAGACTAGATTCATGCTGCCTCGTCTCGAAAAGTATATTTGTTTTTATTTGTAGAATTCTGTCTCGTTCCACATCTTGTCATGGAAATTCCGTCCCATCTCGTCAGCAATATCATTGGTGTGTTAAACTGGGTAAAAATTGAGCGACTCCGCCTTCTGGAATATTCTAGTGGGGAAAATCTCCAGAAAGCAATTTAGGTATACAGTATAGTGTGTCGATTTTCAGTACGGTGACATGAAGGTTGAACCCGAGATATTGATTGAGAGCGAAAGCGCAAAATATTGCATTTCGTGTTGTAGTGTTTACATTCTGAAAAATATGTTCTTCATATTTGTGTTACGAAAAGTATTATAACAAAACGTAACAAAGAATTTGATATTGATTCTTTTTAATACAATCATCAATATTTATATCAAATGGGGCAACGGGAGAGTAAAAGTTGTATTCGTGGTATATTTGCTAAAAGACAAACATCCAAGTGTAGTAGAGTGAAAGTGTGTTTGTGTGTACTCGTGGCTGTTATTAATCCTTGGGAGATTGTCAATATTTCAAGAGACAACCAACCTACCTGTTCTACCTGTCTTTACTCTCTTAACCAGTTTTTCTTTTCTTGTTGTCACGAGGCTCAAAAAGATATTGCAAGACCAATTTTAAATTAGCTTGCGATAGATCACGACTGAAGACAACAGTAAGGCAATATTCTATTTTGATAGAACAATGACACTTTCACTACATTGTCTCCGCAGTTCGCAAGTATCTTCTTTTCGAATCTCTTCCGTTCTGTAGGAAGATAAATATGCCGTAATAGTGTAGTGTTCTTGACTGAAAATAAGAATATTGCCAATACAACGTTTTTAAAGTGTGTCGTTCTATTTTAATTCTATGTTTATTTACGTAACTAACTTAACCTGCTTATAGACATGTTTCACAAACATAAGTGAAAATCAATGCAATGAATTGGTTTTGGTTACTTTTGGCATAAATAGAATCAACGTAAGTTAATTTTCCTGTTTAGAAAAAAATACTGTCATATTATCCCATTAAACGAAGAACATCCTATCTTTGTTTACACAGACCATTTGGGGCCGCGGTAGCTCAGTGGTAGAGCGTTCATCTCTGGTGCATGGGGCTGCAGGTTCAAACCCTGCTTTCGCCAATTGAACTGTGTGGTGGACAAACACCGTGTGCGTGGGTTTCCTCAGGGTTCTCTCGTTTTCTCCCACTTTCTTCATTCCACCATTTTATTAATTTCTCATAATCACCGTCTCCTTTAGCCTAACCGGCATAACCGTGGGACGTAAAACTCAAAAATTTCATTTCATTTTCATTACAAACCATTCATTAACATGTTACCTTTGAGAAGAAAGGAATAAACCATTCACTTACCATATATTTATTAGAGACTGTTTTAGGAATTAGAGTTCGTCGCTAATTTCGTAGCTTTGCCATGACATTGTAGTGTTTCAGCCGTTATGATCTAGCCAACCAATCACAAAAGCGTGGATGATATAATGATAAAAGTTGACAGAACCTTCATGTAAGCAGCTATGACATCGCCAATGACCTTAACATCCATTATCAATTAGTGTTAAACCATTTGCAGAAAACTCGCTACAAAGATGTTTTCAACCCTTTGGCTGTATGCAACCAAACTTGTTTTGTTGACTGTCTGGCTGCCGCATGTTTTATGATAATGTTTTTCAGCAGACATTGCACAGATTATTCGATTTTTTAAAAATTAGTTATTAACATTTTTTAAAAATATTTTATACATAAGAACTGTTTTAGGAATAGCTTAATTGATTAAGGAAAACTGCATTGCAATATGAGGAACAATTCTCGAAATTGTCACGAACATACGTATCTTCAAACAGACAGGTTAAACTGAAAACATCATTTTTTTAAATCTGTTAAAAATGTTTTTTTGTAATGACTCTTCAGTTCTGTCAAAGGAAGAACAACGAATCTTATTTGTGTAATGAAACAAATTAGGCAAGTTCAGTTATTTCCGTTAGAATGTAAAAATGAAGAAAAGAAAAAATGAAATAAAATATTTGAGTTTTACGTCCCACGATTATGCCGGTTAGACTAAAGGAGACGGTGATTATGAGAAATGAATGAAAATGGTGGAATGGAGAAAGTGGGAGAACCCCGAGAAAACCCACGAACACGGTGTTTGTCCACCACAAAGTCCACACGGCGCGAGCTGGGATCGAACCACGGACCCCAAGGACCGGAGGTGAACGCTCTACCACTGAGCCACCTACGAGGCTGGTAGGAATAATTGGTTACACGTGTGACTTATTGATCTGTATAAGTACTATTGCTTTGTGTTCTTCCAAGTTCAATGTTAAATGATCTAGCATTGATGTGCATGATTCCAGGTTAAATGCCAAATGCTCACAATGCTCGATATTGAGGAGATATTATCAAATCAGCGAGATAATGTTTGCTTACGTCACTCTGAGAAAAATATTTTTTCCTGACAGCGGTATATTGTACAAACATACGGAATCCTCTTGCTTACTACAGAAATCAGTACGAAGCATATACCTAGGTATTATCCGTATGCTACATAGACACTACCCTTAGATCTTACATCATATCGTTGCAGGATGTCTGATATCTAACAGTCTTTCATATATTAGATGCATATATGTATGTTACCTTCGTCAGCTATACGCTATATACGTTCATTTGTATATGGGATCCTGACTGCCTATATTGCTTCATATGGAAAGTACGTATAGATGGAACCCTTATATAGAAAGTATTATAAAACGCGTTTTCAATTATACATTTCCTGTACGTTAAGTCCAAAAACTACAGGATTTACAAATGTAACATACGATTTTACGTACGTGATGTACATTTTTCAATGCAAGACTTAATGATCAAAGGTATAACTGAAAGAATATGCTCAATATTTGAATACATTATTTTAATAAACTTCATCACTTAAGAAATCTCACTATATAATGCAATACATAAACCCGTAATACTTTTATGAAGAGGGAAGTATTGGTGATTAAAAAGTTTTATTTGGGAACCACGAAAGTTTACTCCTATCCCCTGAAAGTTTACTCCTATAATAAGAAATAGGCAATATACCAGTCCAAAGGTACGGTATGCCAGAATTTTGTGAATATGTATTGCTTGGATTGTAGTTTATTGTTCCTATATGAGACATGAATTATAGGTTGAAATGAGATCCGATGCATATGAGGTTTTACTATCGGAAGTCGAATCAAGTTCTCCAGCACAACATAGAAATGTACGGTATGCTAGAAGTTACAGCAAAGATAGGGAAAAAGAATCATGCTGGATAATAAAGACAGCAGGAAAAATATTCATTATTCCTTCCATCTAAAATAGTGATTACATTCCATTCCCAAAATGTTCATCACTAGGCCTATCCTTTAGCACATAGTGTTCCAGTTCAGCCCCGTTCACATTTTTGTTGTGCCCCTGTTCCCGGACACCATCTGCAAGAAAACCCGACAACAACTATAATCGTGAAAATAAAAAGGAAATGTCAATAGGCGTATCTTATTGCAAGAAGAAACGATGATCAGAGGAATAAACAATCACGGACTGTGTACTAAGAGACATGAAATGGCCTTATACAAGATAGTATGAAGAAATTAAGATGTATTGCTTTATTAACATGGGAAGGATTGTCTAAGATAGACTATTGTGGAGAGCAGTTGGAAAGACCTTCATCCAGCAGTGGATTCATGATTGATTTTATTAACTTTTATATACGTATATTAATTCCATTAACATTTTCTCTTACACCCAATATCCGTTTATAACTTCTGATTATATACAGTACAAGTTGAGATGTTTCGATCTCGTAGTATTTATTGATGCTATACGTGTGGTTGAGAAATCGAAACATACCAGGGACCACGGTTGCTCAGTGGTAGATCGTTCATCTCTGGTGCATGGGGTCCTTGGTTCGATTCCAGCTCGCGCCAAGTGAGCTTTGTGGTGGACAAACACTGACAAACAATACTCTCACTTTCTTCATTGCACTATTTCATTCATTTCTCATCATCATTGTCTCCTATCCTGGCCGGCATAATCGTAGGACGTAAAAGTTAAATATTTCATTTAAAAAAAACATGACACACAATATATAATTATTGCCAGTTCGAAACTTCATGATATTAATTTTCATTTTTAATATTTTAATAGTAATTTTCACTCAAAACAGCAGATATAATAATACATCATAATCAATCTCCTTGTGACTTTTACCAGTACAAATAAAAGGAACATAAGGTATTGAAAACTCATTTCTGAGGGTCATTGATAGGATTTTCGTTTGAGTTGACCAAATATTTAATCATGACAAACCATGGAAGAAATTGTACTCTTGTAGCCAAGTGTTAAATTCATCACGTTTCAAATAGATATTTGAAAACACTTTCAAAACGAGAAACCAGCAATAGGAGAAAGAGAAAGAGAGAGAGAGGGGGGAGAGACTTTTATGTTCTTTTATACTTTATGATCAATTCTTTTCAGATTATCTATATTTTTTTATTATTATTCGTTCTTTGCGCTCTAGCATCTCAGAGTGCCTTTGATATAGATTTTCTGTAATTATCTTCTTCATTGAGAAATTTATTTTCAAACTTTGAATACTTTAGAAGAACAAAGTAAAACGTTTAGTCGTTACAGTTTCCTACAGGAGAAAAAGAAAGAATTTTATTATTACATTTCGATCCTTTTTACAATAAAGAATTTCTTTTTAAGTGTAAAGGGAAAATTAGTAAAAAAAAAAAAAAAAAAAAAAAAAAGAAAAAAATAGAATTCAGTCTCTTTGTTAGTCACAAATCTAAAAAATACCATTTGGAACGGTAATGGGCGTACTATTCATTATCCTGAGTAAAGAGAAAGAAATTCAGTTCAAGTTGTATTCAATCCTTAATAACCTTGTTTGTAAATGGTACCTGAAAGTCTAATTCAAGACATTTTAACGAACAATAAAATTGTATTTATTGGGGTTGTTTCAATAATTCAAAATACAATACAATGATCCACTAGAGCTGAATGGTATTCACCAGGTTATGGCATATTCTGATTATGTAGATATAATAGGGAGTATAGGAGAACAATAGAAAGAAATGCAGAGGTCTTATTAAACGCCTGCAGAGACATGAGTTTGGAAGTAAATGCAGAGAAAACTAAATACAAGGAAGTTTGTCGGAATCGTAATATTGCATATTACGGATGCGTTAAAATATCAAATAATACTTTCAACACAGTAGATACTTTAAAATATCTAGGATCAATATTAACAGACCAAAACCATTCACGAATTAAAAGCAATAAATTCATGTTATTATTCAGTTCAAAATCTTTTGTCTTTGCAAATTCTGTCGAGGAATTTGAAGCTTAAAATATAAAACGATTATCATACCTGTTGTTCTATATGTTTGCAAAACATGGTCATTTACTCTGATGCAAGAACGAAGACTGAAAGTGTTTGAGAAAAAAGGTCCTTAGACGAATATTCAAACTCAAGAGGAACTGGAATGAGGAATGGTGGAAACTTCATAATGTGGAGCTGTGTAACTTATATCGTTTACCAAACATTATTAGGATCATCAAGTCAAGAATGCTTAAGTGGGTAGGTCATGTAGCCAGAATGGAAAAAAGTAGTAACGCTTTCTAAGTTTTTTGTTGGAAATCCAATCTGAAAATGACCGTTAGGAAGACCAAGGCGCAGATGGGAGGACAATATTAAGATGGATCTCGCAGAAATAGGAATGCAAAGTAGAAACTGAATTCAGTTTGCTATGGACAAAAGTCAATGGAGATATTTTGTGAACGCGGCATTGAACTTCGGGTTCTATAGGTCATAGAATAAGTTAGTCAGTTATGGAGCTAAAATAATGTGCAATATTATTGTGTTAAAAAGTACATACAAGGAAAACGGTTTATTCGGGGACTTTGATCTTTTAAACACACACACACACACACACACACACACACACACATATATATATATATATATATATATATATATATATATATATATATATATATATATATATATATATATATATATCTTGTAGGTGAGAGAGTTTGATAGGTAGAGGCTGTTCCGTGCAAGGTGAACTTCCAAACAAAGTTTATGCACCATCTGACTATACTGGATTCTCTTTTACTGACCAAACTACCGCATGGCTAAACGGTTAGCGTACGCGCCTTTTGCGTGGGAGGCCCTGATTCAATTCCCGGCGGGAGCTCATGTGGTTTGGATCCCTTGTTAAGCTGTAGATTCACGTGCCATATAGCATATACTGAACGAACGCTAAATTTTAAATCAAATCGTTTACTGTGCCGTTAAGAATTTCCAGACTGCCCTTCATAACCTCGGTGTTCAATAAGAACTTAAAGCGAACTAGAAACTCAATCACTCTTACAAACTTTTTCAACCAAGGAAGTATTTTGATAGTAAGAATATGAAAGTGCTCGTAGTAGGTGAGTTTGGTTACTAACGGACTCCGTAATATTATCTGATCATATACATTTAGTATACTCAGTAATCTTGTACTGATATATTCCTTGGTTTCCTTTCTAACTCAGTAATCTAGTACTGTTATCTTCCTTTGTTTTCTTTCCACAATTAAAACAAGTAGAAGTGTCAGATTGCACAAAATGTGAAGAAGTTTGATTTGTCAGTTTACATAAAGTGAAAACTGAAGTTTGAATTTTTTCATTTTTTCTCATCCTCCATTCCGCACTCAAAAACTTTAGTAAGATGAATTAATATTTGAAAAAAAGAAAATATTCAAGTCTAGATTTGCTGAGTAGAATGTCGATCAGTTTGATTTTAGCGTAACATTTCATGGAAAGATTGTATTTTTACATCCTGAGCATTATACTAACACGCTAATCTCAACAGCAATGCGGGTAGTCTACCAAGCAAAGATGATATCCATAGTTTGTCTCAGGAATACATGGGAAACCGATTTTTGATTTCCATATTTCGGGGATCAACTGAATGGATCACGTCCATCAGCCAACTCGATTTCTAATTAACGGGACATGGTGATTTAGTGGTAGAGAACGCTAATCTCTGATACGTGAGGTGCTTGGTTGGATCCCCGGACCAAGTTAGTTTGTAACGCACAACATCGTTTCTGTGAGGTATCCTCGGAATACTTCCGTTTCCTCCAACATTCTTATTCCACCGATTCCATTATCATTCACTTGTATTTCTCTTCCGTCTTTCTCAGCCTAAAGGGCAGCATAATCATGGGACGTTAAATTTGAAAGATTTTATTTTCGATTCTTAACCTTCAACCCTCTACATTCTGGTAAAAATTGATGTGATCGATCAAGTAGTTCTTGGGATTTAAAGTCTCCCGGACGGATACATCAACCGACAGAGCGACAGAGTATATATACAGGGTGGTAAGAAACTATTTGAATACACTTCGGGATCTGATTCCCGATACCGAAACCAGCAAAAAAGTCCTTTGTAACTTTCTTCAGTGAGGGATAGTTTCGGCGATATAAGATGCTGAAAACGTGGGAAAATGAACTTCAGAGGGCTGTAATTCTAAAACAACGCAACGCAGGGAGTGCGGTTTAGAACATGAAACTCGAAGTCATATCTGCTCGATTGAAAATTGCATGTTTCAAATGTCCACAAGATGTGTGCGAGGGATTCCCCAAAGGAGCATATGAATTCCCTTTAACCTGGGCGGGAGCTCATATGGTTCGGATTTCACGTTAATCAGTAGGTCCACGTTTCATATAGCCTCGCTGCTGAACGGGACGTTAAACTCAAAATCAACTTAACTCCCTTTAACCTGGCAAGTAATTCCTATCTTCCTTTGGGGAATCCCTCGCACACATCTTGCGGAGGTTTGAAACATACATGTTTGAATCGAGTAGGTATGAGTTCGAGTGTCATATTCTAAACAGCACTCTCTACTTTGCGATGTTTCTCAATTACAGCCCTCTGAAATTCATTTTTCTCATGCTTTCGGCACCTAATATCGCCGAAACTATCCCTCACTGACCAAAGTTCAAGAGGACTTTTTGGTTGGTTTCGGTGTCAGGAATCAGCTCCCCCGAAGTTTGTTCAAATAGTTTCTTACCACCCTGTATATACAAATAGAGAGAGAGGGGGGGATTTTTGGCACACCATACAGTGGAGAATTTAGGAGGTACAAAATGGAGGGCAGCGCAGGGATAAAAGTGGATCTGAAAAGGTAGAAGGACGCATGACGTCATGTCATCTCCCGTGCCTATCTTTGAACATTGTAATTCTTTTTTAGAAAGTTGGGGAACGCCACATATATCTTGTGGAAGTGGGAGGACGACGTTCTCCCGCGTTGCCCTTCACTTTTATCCCTGGGATAGCCAGAACCTGGACTACGATCAATAGGTCATGAGATTACGTTAATCATTTTAATTTGAAATTCATTTACGCACTTCGTTAACTGGAACTAGAAATATCTTGTTTCAAAAATTTTCCAATAAAGAATAAAAGGCAATGCATACTATAAGCTTTCAAATATATATAAATAATATTTCAATTTTTTTTGTTACTCAAAAAACTGGGGGCCTAAGCACCCCGGACTATATCCGCCACTGCAGACCGAACTGCTTAAGAAGTGTTATAGAAAGAACAATGTCGGTCTTTTTCATCATGAAGTGTATAAATCGTGAGGCGTTAACCAAATTACTCCGAAATTCACTTAATTAATCTTCACCAAAAGGTGAACTGGGCGCAAATGGTATTACAAAACAAGTAGCTTTCTAATACGGATTGAGTGCTACCCAAGAGGTCTCATTTTTGTCCTTTTATCTCACTCTACTTCAACCGGAAGTGACGTTTACTGTATCTATAATTTTCAGTTTCATGTTAATCGTAGTAGAGCAAAAATTGTCAAAGACAGATTGAAGCGGTTTCTTGATCTAAATTCAACATATCAAGAATATATCCCTTCTATTCCGTTATTACTCTACTAAATCAGAAAGTGGTTGAAATTCAGTGTGGCTTCTATTTTCAATAGTGACACTCATAGAAGACAAGTAGTAATAAATAAGAAACAACTTCTTTTGTTTCACTTGTTTTAACCCTGCACATATTTAAAATAGGGGGGCAAAAAGATGAGAGCAGGGGAACAAGTCATTTATTTTTAAACTATATTCTATATCTATGGCTTTTGCAGATATACAATATGTAGTTTACATATATGTGTGTGTGTTCGTATCTATACAGAGAACAAAGTAGTATTTTTTCGTATTCTCTCGCAATGAAATTGAAGATAAGCCAAACTGCAAATTGTCAAGAGAAGCAGTTATGAAGCGGGAAATGGGTTGGATTAAGCTGACAAATGATCGTGCTTCTGAACGACGTGTTCAGTAGTGTTGCCAGGTCATAAAATATCGATTTTCATTCTTTCTTTTTTTGTAGGCAAAACAAGAATTTCTAAACACATTCTGGAAATTGTTATTTATCACCTTCAAAATTTATGAAAAGAATACTATAAAAAGTTTCATGTATATTTTATTTTTTTTAAAATTAAATCATTAAGATTTGACTTAAGGATTTTCAACTAGTCCTCTATGGCAACAGTTATGGAATTTGAAACAAACTATTTCTAGTTGTAGTAATTTCTTTTAGTCCAAATTACCAATATTTCTTTGAAAAAATTAAATCTTCAAGTTTTACATCGCACGGTTACGCCAGAGAGGCTAAAGGAAACGACGATGATGATTGATTGATTGATTTTGAGTTTTACGTCCCGTTCAGTAGCGAGGCTATATGAGACGTGGACCTACTGATTAACGTGGAATCCGAACCACATGAGCTCCCGCCGGGAATCGAACCCGGGTCTCCCACGCCACGACGATGATGAAAAATGAATGAAATGGTGGAATGAAGAATGTGAAAGGAAACGGGAGAACCCCAGAAAACCCACGCATAAGATGTTTGTCCACCACAAAGCTCACATGGCGCGATCTGAGAGCAAACTAAGGACCCCATGCCCCAGAGATGAACACTGTGACACTGAGCCATCGCGACTCCCCATCACTCATTTGAATTTGGGATTCCAGTATGTGTCGCACACGGCGCAATATGCACTTAGGTACTATATACGTATAAGAAACATTACTCTTGTTGCATTACATAATCTATACAGTAAATATGTTTTGAACTAAAGTGGGCAAATCTAGTTGAAAGTAAATAAAAGTTTTCCAAACCCTTAGATAATGATGTTGCTGATAGGGTAGGATATGGTGGGTATGATTAGGTCAGGTGAAACCATCAATGAAGATCATTACTGTGCTAAACTTCATGAAATGCGATGCCAACTTGTGCGTAAACATCCAGCAATGATCAACAAATATAGTACCCTTATGTTCTTCGACACTGCTCGTGCACAAAGACAAGTGAAGGCTTTCCATGAATTGCATTATAAGGCTCCTCACCCACCGTATTCTCCTGATATCTCATCCATTGTCTACCATCTCTTTCGGTATGTCGATCACTTCCTTGATGATCGGGAGCTGCAACGTATGGTTGAGGATTTCTTTGCATTGCAGACTCTAACTTTTCGAGTGAAGGACTTGTGTTCGAATCCCGATGGAAGCTCACATTGTTCAGGTCCAACGTAAAACTGTAGGTGTACGTGTCATATAGCCTCGCTGCTGAAAGGGATGTTAAACTGAAATCAAAACAAAAAAAATGCATTGTTATTAAGAATATATTCGTTACCTGAACGATAACAAAAGTATGTGGTTGCAAATGGTGACTATTTTGATTGATCAGATGTAGTTTCCATCGTATTGGCTTTTGGAAATGACGCACTTGAGCGGACACTTCATTCGCAGTAACCTAATAAAAATGATTAAGTTTTCACCAGCTTCTTCTACGTACGCTGGAAAAAAGTTTTGCATTTTAATTGCCAAATACGAATATAAAATCATTTAACCTTTATTTTGTAAGTTGATATACATTTCCATAGATTAAATTACAAAATTTACTGTTTTGTTGTAAATTTATAAGAAAATACGATATTTGTATTGATAAAAATGTAATATTACATCATTTCATATTAGTAATTTTACTTTATATGTGTAAAATGATTTACATAGAGACTTGGCAAACAGATTGCCACCGTCTTTTTTCTAAAAAAAAAATTTACCTATGATTTTTTTTACAATGTAGATGCCAATATAGTGTTGTGTTATTGTGTAGCTTACTGCAATTTTAGCCCCTCAGACACTAAATTATTGCTGTCTAGCGGTAGGTCCCTATAATTTGAATGTCTATCACAGTTTCACAAAGTGAAATGAAACAATTGTTTATTAAAGTTAAGAGAATAATGCAATATTTAACGAGCAATTTAATTAGATACCCAAATTAACATCCATTTTTACTTTATGAACCACATTTTATCATTTTTCTTTCGTTTACTTGACGTTAAATAATATACTTGCGGCAAATAAGGCCCGGACGGTAATAAGGCCCAATGCAAAATTTTCTAGGTTAGAAATACTCTAGATGTATTAATAATTTGGCAACATAACAAGTGGCGATTACTCACACAGTGCCTACTTGAGAGAGCTTGTCTTGTTGTGCATAGTTACACGAAACCTTGGCAGCATTGAAGCATCGAGAAGCCAGTTTCCATGTGTTGATATAATTTAGGGGGAAAAGAAACTTCAGTTTTTTTCTTTCTAGAACAAAGCTAACGCGAAATATCTTGTATATTTGTGATGATCATAGTGTTTAGTATTTGGAATAGCAGTTACTTCGTTTTATTTCGAAACATTTTGTAGATAATGGTTTATAAAATGACGAGTACATGGTCGGTAAATAAGGCCCATCAAAAATCTACTGGCCCTCATTACCCTACAAAACTGTATGCATTGTTAAATACTTAGAAACTGGCAACTTGAATGTGTGTTAGGTTGTTATTTCTTTCCTAGTGCCAGCCTCTATAGTAGGGCGGTCTATCATGTTCGGGACTAATCGTTGACTATGGGGGGTTCGCAGGTTCGAGTCCTGCGTTGGTGTCTTTCATAATGTAAATCTCTATTATTAATGCATGGGAATGACTCATACCACTGTTTTTAGGTATATTTTAAGCACATTTTCGTGCGGTCCTGAGCGTCCGAGGTATCGTGATATCGTTCATTATGTGACAAAGAATGGATCGGTGACATGCGAAGCTGTAAAGGGTGCGGATTATGGGTACACGACGGATCCCTTGGCTAGGTCGACGCTGGTGACGAAGAATTCATTTCCTAGAAGTGTTATCAAGGATAAACAATGTTGAATGTTAGTGTGAAATCTGTTTCCAATGCTGACTTGTTTAATGTGTCTTCAAGCTTATTCTTTAAAATTAAGTTAGTTGCAACAACTTAACTGACGACTGCATAATACAAGGGAGATTGCCTATATCCTTAATATTTCGTATCTATATTTTTACTAAATATCATTTTATTAGTAGTATTTGCAGTACTGTGAAAATGTTAAGGTGCTAATTGAATTCCAGTGGTCTCTCAGGAAGCAAAATTTTACTTTTCAAAAGGTGGGCCTTATTTACCTACCCTGCGGGTAATAAGGCCATTTTGTATGTTTCTCTTTCAATACGTTTTTCATAGATTTAACTCAATGTTTAAGTTAAAATAAATATACCATAAGATAGATAAAACATTGACAAATAAAATACATATAAATTTTTGTCTAATACATTATGAATGTGCTGAAAAGTTTGAACTTCCAGAGAAAATATGAGCGTTCTCGCGTAACCAAGGTATAATGTATTAAGTGTAACTGCATTGATTTGTGTACGGCTAAAAGCCTTTCGCGTTTGAGTTAGTGACAGTGACACCTCATGACGATTATTTGAACTTGAATTGGCCTCCGAAGTCAATACTAATTGCTCCCATATCAACACCAGAGTGAAATGCACTATATGTATATTGATTGAAACGCATTACCTATTTTCAAATGTCACAGATGTTGATGACGCTAGAATGATATTCAATATGCTATCAAGAAACACGCAATATTCGTGGTGTCCGTTGTTCTGATACACGGCACTATTGATGGATATGCAACTTTCAAAAAAAAAAAAAAAAAAAAATTAAATAAATAAAAAATAAAAACGGAATGCTAATAAATGGGAAATTCATGTATTTGAGATTGTTTATTGAAGTTTTTATTTTCCTTCGTATTAACACACTTTTATATTCCCAAAGTACGACAAATCTTACAGAATTTCTATTTCACTAATAGATGTCAGAGCGAAACTAGTATCAGCAGAGTAAATGGAGGTTATACGACTAATTACAATCAGTTCTTCAACTGAGAATGGAATAGACAATGACGAACGCTGAAACAAATTATCAACACATTCCACATATCTGAAACAATTTCTCAGAGACCATCAAAAGGCTGCCATATCATTATTAGTATAATTACATTTACTTTGGTTAACAGATAGGAGTAAATAGTTTTTAATCTACTTTAAAGTTTCGTAAGTGAACCCGTTTATACGTATATATGTTTTGGTTATATTAGTTTGGTTTGGTATGTTTGGTTAGGTATAACTTTGGCAAAGGGTTTTGATTCATTTGTTTGAAAAGAATCAAAACCTTTTGAAAGAGTATATCTTTCTGGTGGTACAATACGAAGCAAAAAACCTGCAACATGAAAGTTTAAGTTCGTTGTAAAACTACGCCAACAACATAGGCAACCAACCTAACGTCTTTGTGGCACTGATCACGCCAGGATAACCTTCGGCTTCGTCCCCCTGCACACTTCGTTTGGAGCAAGAAATGCATAGACCACGTGACTACAAACCATAAATTTCTCACAAGATGGAGTAATAGATTGAGGTTCTTCTCATTTCTCTTCTCATTTTACATCCTCAGTTTTAAAGAGAGAGAAAGAGAAAAAGGTCAACGTGATAAAAACTAAATAAAGAGGAATATGCGAAATATAAAGGAAAAGAAAACGTGCGCATATATTGACAAATGACACATGCACTTCAAAGGAGACCATCTCAAATTTTGTTATGAACCATATATAATAACTGTGAGAATCAGCAAACCACAAAGACATAATTACACACAGTAAGTGTTATACAACACATATTTATTTAAACAAATAAAAATGCTTGCAGAAAGCTGAAGATGTCTTTAAAACCTCAACCTTAACTGAAACAAGAGATTACTTCTCTATTGTTCTTCTTCGTAGCATCCATCTAAATGGAGAAATGAGAAAGAGATAACATCTTAAGAGATTCGCACGTATACAATATCGGAAACTGCTAAATGGAAAAAATTACAGTCTTTGGATGGGATTCGAACCCAGAACCATAGTATTAGAAATCCCACACTCTACCGATGTAGCTAGTCTGACAGTAATACCCTATACCTCCATCATTACCTATGAATGATGGAATGGAGTCTGCAGAAAACTACGTCTAACATGTCCACGACAGACCGCCTATAACCTATGTCTAATTGGTACTTAGAAAAGCTAGTTCTACACGTGCATAGAAAAGTAAAATCAAATGAGTAGTTAGTACACATCACTTTGTCTGTCTCACTCTATCTCTGACTATAGAAATCGAGGAAGAAGAAAAAAGTATAGAGGTGAGAACACAGGAAGAACAAGCAAAAATATAAATTGCAGGAAACTGAATATCAAGGAGGGAGAGAGAGAGACATAGAGACAGAGAGAAAAATAGAGGAACGGAGCAAATTATTTAATATACATCGGAAAAGAAGGTTCACAACTGTGCTATACATTTAATGTATTGAATACTCTGCAGGTCCGTATCCACGGGGGGGCTAGGGGGCCGGGCCCCCCTAAACTTTGGCTGGCCCCAATAAAGGTTTCACGATAGGCTTGCAAATGAACTATAATATGGTGATGAAGTATAATATGATTGGGTCGGGCTCCCCCAAACTTCGGCCGCCGCCCACCCCTAAATTTTTGGGCTGGCTACGGGCCTGATACTCTGTTTCTTCTAAATTGCTTGCTAGATGACAAATATTAATTTGTAAAAACGTAGCAAATGCCCGCGTTATCTTGTTTTCTTACTGTTTCAGTAATAGTGGAAAACGTGGTTTATGCAACATAATAAATTACTAATTTTCCCACAACAATCATGTAGATGTTGTTGATGATTTTGAGTTTAACGTCCGTTCATCAGCGAGACTATATGAGACGTGGACCTACTTATTAACGTGGAATCCGAACCATATGAGCTGCTGCCGGGAATCGAAGCAACCATGTACTGTTGGTAAGAAATTTCTAAGCAAAAGAAAAAACTGATCAGCAAAATACATAAAACGATAGTCCTGCAAACTATTACTTAAAGAGACTTTATTGTAAAATCAATACATCCATGTGGCGGTATCGTGTAGTCGTAAAGTGATTAGAAAACTTAATATTAAACTGTCGATCACATTGTTTTACTTATTTGAATTCAATGTCGTATAGATTCGGTTTTAGCTCTAGATTTCAGCGTTCTCACTTCGATTCTTAACTTGTTGGAAATATGCATTAATCGAAATTATAAAAGTATACGAAATTTAACTAGCTAAAAGAAGAGAATAACATAAAAATCCGGATTAGAGTACGTCGTCGCCAACATGTGCTTTTATTTCAGGGAGCATAAAGTCGAGAAGATCAACATTTTTTTTTACCATTAAGTCGGCCTATAATTCGATGGATACCACCTCAACCTGCAGTCTCGCATATCCATCCCCAACAGTGAATCGTCACATGACCCATTCGCGCTGAACGGGCCATATATTGTGGATCAAACCGTCTTCCAGATGGGCGATACACACGTGTTGGCCCAAAGTTTCCAGTGGAAAATATTTTCTCATCTGTAAAGACAACAGTGTCCCAGTGACAAGTAATATTTAGCTCTGCAAACGCCAGTCTATCGACTTTGTGATCTTCTGTCAATCTCTCCTTAACAGCAGCCCGGAAGTACCTGAAGCCTGCGGCCCGAAGTCGCCGTCGGACTGTAGTTACATCACCTGGAAAGGCGGTAGACTGCTGCAGTTGTCGGGCACACATGAAAGGCTGTCGACAGCATTGATCAACTAATCGTTGGTCTTGTGTCGGTGAGGACACTCGTGGCCGACCACTTCCAGATTTTCGAGTTAGACTTCCAGTTTCCTCATATTTTTTCCACCATCTGAACGCTGTTGCACGATGCACGCCTAATCAAGCGCCTGCTTCAGGAACACTCAATCCCGCATGTTCAATAAGAGCGTTAACACTCTCACGTACAGAATGATCATATTGCGCCATTCTTACACAAAAGTAAAAGTGCTAAAAACGTCTTTGAATATAGGATAATGGACAATATTGCTATACATGACGTCGTATTATGAAAGACATGCGTAGAAGAAGTAGATGTGCCTGTAATCAACTGTTGTTGCACGCAAAAATACTCACTCACTGTTAGTAACAAAATATTTTCCATTTTTTTTAAAATCCAATACATTAGAATATAGTAGCAGTTACTATCTTTCAAGAACATAACTTCCATCGAGTGGTGGGCATAAACAAAAACTCGTAACTATGCAACAGTTAACTTCCATCAAAACCCCCGAAGCACTTTACAGATTTAATCTGATTTATTTGTGCAATTTAGATACATATAAGATTACAACTTGTCTGGGAAATTTGTTCATACTCGTCTAAAACAGTTCTATTCTATTATTCGCCACTCGTATACATTATATGACAAACAACAAAACAGAAACAAGTAAAGTGCAAATACTCTAGACAATATTTTTCAAAACGTACTAGAGAATTAAGATATAGCCGAGCGGTTTAGTAGAGTAGTCTACTACCTCCGCCTTCTCGTGTTCAAACCCACCTGAGGATTGTGTCTATTCTCTGCTTTTTTTTCTTATGCTTTCACAACGAACGTTTTTTCTATAATTCCTATAAGCTATGACTTGCAAACCCTAAACAAAATACACATGTTTATTGTAATACTCTAATCAGGATTTTTATGTTATTCTCTTCTTTTAGCTAGTTAAATTTCGTATACTTTTATAATTTCGATTAATGCATATTTCCAACAAGTTAAGAATCGAAGTGAGAACGCTGAAATCTAGAGCTAAAACCGAATCTATACGACATTGAATTCAAATAAGTAAAACAATGTGATCGACAGTTTAATATTAAGTTTTCTAATCACTTTACGACTACACGATACCGCCACATGGATGTATTGATTTTACAATAAATTCTCTTTAAGTAATAGTTTGCAGGACTATCGTTTTATGTATTTTGCTGATCAGTTTTTTCTTTTGCTTAGAAATTTCTTACCAACAGTACATGGTTGCTTCGATTCCCGGCAGCAGCTCATATGGTTCGGATTCCACGTTAATAAGTAGGTCCACGTCTCATATAGTCTCGCTGATGAACGGACGTTAAACTCAAAATCATCAACAACATCTACATGATTGTTATGGGAAAATTAGTAATTTATTATGTTGCATAAACCACGTTTTCCACTATTACTGAAACAGTAAGAAAACAAGATAACGCGGGCATTTGCTACGTTTTTACAAATTAATATTTGTCATCTAGCAAGCAATTTAGAAGAAACAGAGTATCAGGCCCGTAGCCAGCCCAAAAATTTAGGGGTGGGCGGCGGCCGAAGTTTGGGGGAGCCCGACCCAATCATATTATACTTCATCACCATATTATAGTTCATTTGCAAGCCTATCGTGAAACCTTTATTGGGGCCAGCCAAAGTTTAGGGGGGCCCGGCCCCCTAGCCCCCCCGTGGATACGGACCTGCAGAGTATTCAATACATTAAATGTATAGCACAGTTGTGAACCTTCTTTTCCGATGTATATTAAATAATTTGCTCCGTTCCTCTATTTTTCTCTCTGTCTCTATGTCTCTCTCTCTCCCTCCTTGATATTCAGTTTCCTGCAATTTATATTTTTGCTTGTTCTTCCTGTGTTCTCACCTCTATACTTTTTTCTTCTTCCTCGATTTCTATAGTCAGAGATAGAGTGAGACAGACAAAGTGATGTGTACTAACTACTCATTTGATTTTACTTTTCTATGCACGTGTAGAACTAGCTTTTCTAAGTACCAATTAGACATAGGTTATAGGCGGTCTGTCGTGGACATGTTAGACGTAGTTTTCTGCAGACTCCATTCCATCATTCATAGGTAATGATGGAGGTATAGGGTATTACTGTCAGACTAGCTACATCGGTAGAGTGTGGGATTTCTAATACTATGGTTCTGGGTTCAAATCCCATCCAAAGACTGTAATTTTTTCCATTTAGCAGTTTCCGATATTGTATACGTGCGAATCTCTTAAGACGTTCTCTCTTTCTCATTTCTCCATGTAGATGGATGCTACGAAGAAAAACAATAGAGAAGTAATCTCTTGTTTCAGTTATGGTTGAGATTTTAAAGACATTTTCAGCTTTCTGCAAGCATTTTTATTTGTTTAAATAAATATGTGTTATATAACACTTACTGTGTGTAATTATGTCTTTGTGGTTTGCTGATTCTCACAGTTATTATATATGGTTCATAACAAAATTTGAGGTGGTCTCCTTTGAAGTGCATGTGTCATTTGTCAATATATGCGCACGTTTTCTTTTCCTTTATATTTCGCATATTCCTCTTTATTTAGTTTTTATCACGTTGACCTTTTTCTCTTTCTCTCTCTTTAAAACTGAGGATGTAAAATGAGAAGAGAAATGAGAAGAACCTCAATCTATTACTCCATCTTGTGAGAAATTTGTTGTTTGTAGCCACGTGGTCTATGCATTTCTTGCTCCAAACGAAGTGTGCAGGGGGACGAAGCCGAAGGTTATCCTGGCGTGATCAGTGCCACAAAGACGTTAGGTTGGTTGCCTATGTTGTTGGCGTAGTTTCACAATGAACTTAAACTTTCATGTTGCAGGTTTTTTGCTTCGTATTGTACCATATAAATTTATTTAGGATCTTCTGGTAATCTTGGGAGCTGGACTAGGAAACTCCTTAACGGATGCTGAGGTAAAAGAGGGTGCTTATAGGCAACCATGCGTTCTTTAGTGTGATTATGGTTGCATAACAGCACAGGGGTTGTACTGCAAACTCGGAATACTGTAACTTATAACAGAGATGGTGTATGTGTGTGAAGTCGGTTAAGATTTTTTTTATATATATATATACTTATTTGACATGAATTCAACGTCCCATAAATAGGTTCTATCACAGTCCTTATTTCTCTATTGCTAACCTAAGTAGTAGATTTAACCGTTTTCAGTTTCAGTATTGGATCACCATAGGCCACAATTGGTAACAGACAGCGAAAAAAAATATTTTCTAATATGGACTTAGCGTATTAATAATAGTTTCAATCTCAGGCATGATCCAAACTGAAACCAGAAGTAGGACATTTAAGTATTTCCACTTTCAATATTGGATCTTCATAAAGAAGAAGGGATATGGTATACCGAGATTATTTGCTTCCGCTTGGAACCGAATTCGGGTCGTCTAGTGGTAGGCAGACTACGCCACCTTGACTCTGTGGTTAATTGTAAGTTAACTTTCTTAAATTGAAATTAGCTCATTTAAAGGTAAGTAGTTTAGGTTGTTCGGCTGATGAATAGACACCTTACAGACTACACCGCCATGACTCCATGGTTACTTGTAGGTAAGGTTACTTAATTCGAAGTTAGCTTGTTTCAGGGTAAGTAGTTTAGTTTGTTCGATTGGTAGGTGGACGCCTTACAGACTACTTCACTCGACTCTTACAGTCTACGGCACCATGACTCTGTAGTTATTTCTAAGTAAGATTCGTCAATTGAAAATTAGCTTGTTTCAAGTTAAGTAGTTTAGTTTGATCAGTTGGTAAAGAGACACCTCACCAGTGCCGTATCGTGGAAAATCAGCGTCCGGATCGAGAGTATACGATGGCGCCCCCGTATACATGAGTAAGATCGACAGACTAGCCGCGAAGCTCCACCATGGTTGGCGTGAAGCGTAAGAAAATTTTCAAAAATAAACCCTCATTTTCCTTGATTTTGAGCATTTTTTAATTACTTTTTTATTTCCATTTTATATATGGCACATACACTTTTCTAACATGAATAACATTTTTCCTTTTTAATTTCTTTCCTTCTTTTTCCTCCCGAATTTTGCGTCTCCTTACTTCGGCGCCCGGGGCCGTCTCTCCGCTCGTTTCTCCTACCGGATGGCCCTGCGTCTCTACAGACTACTTCACTCAACTCTGTGGTTATTTGTAAGTCAGCTTCATTAAATCAGAATTAGCTTGTTTCAAAGCAAGTAGTTTACGTAAATGCCTTAGAGACACGCCATCACGACTTTGTGGTTACTTGTAAGTAAAGTTTTTTAATTCGAAGTTAGCTTGTTTTGGGCCAGATTAGCTCTGTTTATCTCTGTAATTCTTTTTCAATGTCGTTGACTCAATACAAGATTTTCTAAGATATCTTTTCAACCAGTTTGTACTTACGTGGAAAGCAGATATATTAATCTGGTTACAATATATGATCAATCAATCTTGAGTTATCAGTTTTAATCTCTTAAACATTTCATTTAATTTATAAATATTGTCGACAATATACTATTTTTTAAGCCCAGAGAAGAAAAACGTAAGAAAATTAAAAACTTATGAAAACTGCTGTTTAATAAGATTTTATTTTGTATTTAATTAGTAAAACAAAAGTTTACCAAATGTTTAGATAACCCGTTAAAATCATGGAATAAGTAGAGTTCCCGGATTTCTGGACTAAAACCCGAGACACCCAATGAAACTTTATAATATAATAATTATGCACTTGTTTCTCGCTGAAATTCATAATAGAATTCGGAATTGTCCTGACTAAACAGGAATATGTTTGAGGCCTAGGACTACCTAACTAACTAACTATAGGACCTATGGAACCCGGAGATTCAATGCCGCGTACACTAAAAAATCTCCACTGACTTCTATCCTTAGCTAATTGGATTCAGTTTCTACTTTGTATTCCTATTTCTGCGAGATCCATCTTAATATTGTCCTCCCATCTGCGCCTTGGTCTTCCTAACGGTCGTTTTCCAATTGGTCTTCCAGTTAAGATTCGAAAACGTTCCTACTTTATTCCATTCTGTTTACATGATCTGCCTATATGAGCCTTCTAGATTTGACGACCCTAACAATGTTGGGTAAACCGTATACATTATGTAGTTCCTCGTTATGAAGTTTTCGCCACTCCCCATTCCCGTTCCTCTTGGGTCCGAATATTCGCCTCAGGATCTTGTTCTGAAGTACTTTCAATCTATGTTCTTCCCTCAGAGTAAGCGACCATGTTTCGCAACCATACAGAACAACAGGCATGATTATCGTTTTATATATTTTAAGCTTCAAAGTCCTCGACAGAATTCGCGACGACAAGGGATTTTGAAGTGAATAATAACACGAATCCCTGCTTTCAGTCAACATTTAATTTCTTTGTGAATGTGGTTTTCGACTGTTAATATTGATCCTAGATATTTGAAAGTATTCACTTTATCAAAAGTTTTATTTAATATTTTAACGCATCCATAATTTGTGGTATTACGATCCCGACAAACTTCCATGTACTTAGTTTTCTCTGCATTTACTTCTAAACTCATGTCTCTGCAAGCGTGTAGTAAGACCTCTGCATTTCTTTCTATTATCCTTCCCTATTAAATTTACATCAGCATATGCCTTAACCTAATAAACCCCATTCATCTCTAGGCCCTAATTGCGATCTTTGATTTTTCTTATAGCGTGGAGGATAATTTTAAAGAAGGGAACAATCTTAACAAAGTCATAACAATTTCTAATCTTAAGAGCCTGCCTTACTAAAAATAATACGAAATTTACCATTTTTCTTTTGCTTGTTTATTCATCAGTGAAAGGAGATAATGAAATGCAAGTCACCACAATCATAGATAATGTTGTTCTACAACAGAAAATATGAACCTGAAGAATTTTCAGTGTTGCCATCCATAGAAATTACAGTGTTGCCAGAAAAACAATTTCCCTGACATCTAAGTTAAGGCAGCGAGTAGAGGAACAAACTCAACTGCATTTGGTTACGTATCATATTGTTTTGGTTACCTGTGAACTACTTTTTATATAATAGTTGTATTTGTAATAAACAAAATAGTTTTTAACATACAGTTATTAAAACTAAATAATAATGTTAATTAAAAAATAGTTCACAAGAAACCAAAACAACATGATACGTAATTAAATGCAGTTGAGGTCATTCCTCTACTCGCTGCTTCCCTGGGAGGTAAAGAGGGAATATATATATATATACTGTGACGGTGCAACTTAACTTAGGGGAGGATGCACCAATAACTATCAGTACATTTGAATTAAATTTAAGCTTTTTAAAGGCTTTTAGGCATCTGTGATGTGAATGAGGAGTTCATTTGGAAATAAGTGATTGCTCTTGATGAATTCTTTTCTTTCAACCTTCAGAAAATTGACTTAAACTATTGATTTTGCAAAACTCACTGCTAGCTTCTCACTTTAGGTAGTGTATATTTACAACGTGAGGGGGGGTGCACGTGCACCTTTGCACCCCTAAATCCGGCCCTGTAATATATATATATATATATATATATATATATATATATATATATATATATATATGATTGAAAACTAGCCGATATTAGTGTCGGATCCATAATTTTCGGGGTCACTGAGATGAAGAGTGACACTTCCGATGACGTTTAAATCCATTCAATTTTTACTGTTACTTTTACCAAACACATGACATAAGGAGTTGTGTATTTAAAGTCTTTATTTCAAACTAGCGAAGTGGGTAATCAGCGCTAGTGTTCGCTAAAATAAGAAACAAAAAGGGTTGCCTTCCGGGGGTAAAAACTAATTTATTTGATAAGTTTACATTTTTTTCATGTCTGACAGTACGTTGTACTTGTTGGGTGTATAAAAAAACATTAAAAAGAAGAAGGAAAAAACATGATATTTATCGAAACAAATAAAAGGAAATGGAATGGATAAGTAACAAATGTATACGAAAAAATTTTTAAAAAATGAACCCCATTCACAAGGATGATGAGTAAAAGAAGGGATTTACGTTGTTTTTTATTATGTTTTGGAAGAATACTAAAAGGACTATTTTTAAAACAAGCTTTTGAAAGACTTATATAACATCGTTCACGCCTAGTTGAATATTTGACATTTCGAGATTGTAAAAATGGAAAGAAGAGGATAAAAAGAAAGTTGATAGAGGAAAACAGAGTACTTCTGAAAGACATAAGAAGGAATCTGTGTTAAGTAAGGTCTGCAGCATCTCTTTGCAATCAGATAAAATCCAGAAATTTCTCTAACACTGGCAGGTGGCATGTGTTACCAGAACAAGGAGAATGGTACCATTCGTTGTGTGTGTGTGTGTGTGTGAAGGACATAGACAGAAAAAAAGAATAATGTGTCATCACTGAAGATACATTTGAAAATGGAACAAAACAAGTGCAAACATGTTTTTCTTTTGTAGGCTTTTCAGACTCATAAACTGACCACAGAAGTTTACCTTTCTGAAGGTCAATGCTATTAAAACCGTCAGCCCTGTTGCTTGCTGCGTTCGTCTTTTTTTTATTTCTTTCTTTTTCGTTCTGTTTTTTTATTTGTGAACTGTTCTTTCGGCTGAATTTCACTAGCTTTTAAGACACCATGTCCTGGTTAGATTCAGTAGATTGCTTTCCTTCTTGTATCTACACCGTTTGACTGGTATCCAATATCGATCTCTGTAGGTCGTTGTTTAAGTTTTTCGCTACGCGTTTATTTGTTCAACACTTTGATCGTGTTTGATTCGTACTGAAATAACATCGTGCTTTTAGTCTCTTCGGCATCTTTTGAGTTTTTCTTAATTGCTAATATTAACGTTTATTGGGATAGAAATGCAAGATATTCTGTTTAGTGAATCTCACTTAAAATTTTACTTCCTGAATGATCCTTGCACTCTCTAACGTTCGGTTATTCTCTAAATCCTTGTTCACGAAGGATGAAAATAGAGTAAAAGAAAGAAACTTTAAAAAAAATATCAAGGAAATAACAGAAATGGATTCTCTCAGAAAGAACAGTGCAGAAACACATCGCCCTGTGTATTGGGTGGTTTACTCAGTGTACAGCTCAGAAGTGCAAGGATTAATCTGGAATCAAAATACAAAGTAAGATTCTTCTTTGTCTCCGCTTTTTCTGTGTTTATCCTGGGTCGGCGTTTCCACCTTAAATTTTCTTCCTCTACCATCTTCTATCCTTGGACGTTATCTATTTTCTATCCCCTCTCCCTCAAATCGTCTTCTATCTTGCCCTTCCATAGCATCTTAGGTCTTCAATTCTTCCTCTTACTTCAATCTTTCCAATTTTCTTTCCCACATATAACTCGTCTCTTCGTTCTACATGTCCAACCTTCATTCTTGAAATATTTGACTCAAAAGATCCCACCTTAACAGTGGCTCTTGTACAATAGTTGCATATTTTATCTTTCCTCGTCACACCACACATCCATATTAACATTCTCATCTTCGCCACTTCCATCTTCTTTTTCTGGGCCCTTATGATTGCTCACGTTTCACTACTCTACATTATGGTTGACCTTATTACTGTTTTATACAGATGTTAATGTACTATACCGAAAAACTGCAAGAGAAGATTCCTCACATTGAAATAAGGAAAATTCATATGGACCTGTTGGAGAAAAATGCATAGTTTCAGAGCTAGGGCTGTCCAAAATCGTCGGAAAACTAAATTTCAGCACACGCTATTTGTGAAACCGTGGAGTGGAGGTTCATATTCGCGTAAAGGAAGTCATACATTCGCACTCCAAACTAATAATTTATCAGTGTGCAAAGGATGCTCATAACAGAATTCTCAGAGATGCTCAGAATTAAAGATGTGTCCAAAGTAGGCAAAAGGAAATACTTGATGAAAGTGAACATGGAATACTCTGGTGGGAAATAGGAAGTGTTAGGAGCGGCAAGCTCCACGGTTCCTCGTATTCGGAATAACGTATCTTGCGATGTATGTCGTCAAAGTGTATTTAACTTTTTTTCATGTATGAGCATGAAATAAAACTTTGCCGCAAGAGTTATTCCAAACACGAGGGACCGTGGTGCTGGCATTCTCTCACAGTTCCGACTTCCCACCTAAGCATTCTGTGTCCACTGTTGTCAAGGTTTGTTTTTTGTCTATTTTAGACTCTCCTTGTGATCATAGCACATCTGAGAACTCTGTTGAGAATACGCGTTTAAACCCTGTAGAGAATCTCTTGTACACCCGTTACATTTTGGCAATCCATATGATCGTAAAGGAAGTCATACATACGCAATCCAAAAATGAATATTTCTCACTCTATAGTTTCTCGACTTCGAAATAACCTGTGTGGAAATTTAGACTTTCTACGATTTTGCACAGCCATAACTCTGAAACTATGCACTCCCCCCCCCCGCAGGTCCTTTGAACTTTTTTTCTTATTTAGATGTAAGGAATCAGTTTTTTGGTATATTTCATTAATACTTTGTATGTACGATCTTTTGGCTTGCAGCTTGCTTCTTGTCACACAGCATTCTCCTCATCCTTCCCTAGTTTAGTCAGATTGAATTGTGTTGGATTTCTGTATGCAATCCTCCATCCTAGTCGAGATAGATCTACGGTATTTATATTTCGAGGTACGCTGTAGCCTTTCTCTTTGTAGTTTTAAGAGGCTCTGATCCTCATTGTTGAGTAGATTTGGTAATATCCCTGAGCTTATTCTTACATTATCTTAACTTTAGGCTCACGTTGAGTTGATTTGCAAATATTTCTAAGCTTATTCGCACATTGTCTTGAGTTCAGGTTTCCGTTCTCTTTGAGTTGATTTGGTAATATTTATGAGCTTATTCGCACACTGGCTTGAGTTTAGGCCCCTGTTCTCTTTGTTGAGTTAGTTTGGTAATATGCCTGTGCTTCTTATGATCTACAAGTGTTGAATCAGCCATAGCTCTGGTGTGCAGGGATGCGAGTTCAAACTTTGCTCACACCAAGTAAATTCTGTGATGGTCAAGCACTATGAGCTTTGTCGATTCATTTTTGTTTCACCTCCTACATCATCGGTCCAACAAGTATTTTTTTAGTTTTTTACGGACTTGACAAGAAGAAACACTTTTCTTTCTCTTTACATAAGGTAATTAAGAAATATTCCATCTCTGTAAATGTTAATAAACATGTCATTACACTCCAGTCATCATTGTTAATACCTTAATGATCCTTATACTTTCCAAACTTTCTGCTATCCTCTAAAGCCTTGCTCACGGAATATGGAAATGAGAGTAAAGTAAAATAAATAAACACCAATGAGATGAAAGAAAGATATTTTCTTGGATGTCATAATAATATGCATACTCGAGTGCTTGTTACTCTGAATTATTTCAAAAGCAGTATCAGTTCTATATCCGCTACACTCCCAGAAATAATTAACTTTTGTATGTAGTTTTGATTGCTTTTGAGTGTCTACTATATTGCTTGTTCACCACTGATGCACCTGTATAATAGACTGTCGTAGTTTGTCTCTCACATCAATTTTAGCTCTTTTCTTAAAGGCTCTTACAATAAAGAATAAAAAGAAACATACATAAAATTAATAACCATGAATAACAGCATATGTTATATATATAGTAAACCAACATTCAGTTCCACAGTACTTTCATTTTTCGAGATATAAACTTTTTGAAACATGAGAGTTGCTTCCTGCCCGTTCAGTTAACACACGCTTGATCTTTATACTGCTTTCCTCAAATTGTCTTTCTTGTAAACTATAAATATGAAATTACAAGTAGAGCGATTGTGGCTAAACACAACCCTATTTCATCACGCCCAAACGCAAGTAGAACACGCTAGTTTTTATAACTTTTCTAAAGTATTTGCTGTGGAACTGTTTGACTTTGAAGTGAAGTTGCCACGAACTGTCACGAAAATTTCCTGCATGCAAACTACATGAGAACATTTTGAGTGTATCTTGGGAATGAAACATGTCGTTCTATGTAGATATTATTATCAAAGTTGTCGCCATTGAATATTTTTTATTCTAAAAAAAAAAAAAAAAAGTACTTACCTGCCTATGTAGGAATACCGTGTATCCTCCTAATGAAAATCGTTCTGGCATTTTCTAATCGTGTCATCTCTTTCTAGCATTCTTGTTGGCCATTGGAGTTCCGGATTGATTCCCTGAAGAAGCTATTCAGATTTTACCTTTAAAATGTTCATCCATATTTTCATATAGTATCGTTCTTGAAAAGCGACGTTGGGCCTTGGGGCTCATTGGTAGAGCGTTCACCTGTGGTGCGTGACGTCACTGGTTCGATACCAGTTCGCTCCAAGTGGGATTTGTCGTGGACAAACACTATACGCGTGGGTTTTCTCGGGGTTCTTTCGTTTCCTTCCACTTTCTTCATTCCACTATTTTATTCATCTTTCATCTACACCGTCTTTCTTAGCCTTCATTGCATAAACATGGGACGTAAAACTGAAAGATTTCATTTCATTTTTAAAAGCGACGTAAACTACCAATTATCAGTCTTAATGCTAGTTAAATACGCAGTAAGTATGGCTTAACTAACAATCAATTAAAACGTTAAAGTTTGTTATATAAACAAAGGCTAATAAACGGCAAACGCATCGTCTCAGTTTGTGCGTCACTTTAATGTGGCTTCGCTTGCCTGTATAACGAAGTCCTTTGAATGAGCGCTATCGCTTACCTGTATAACGAAGTCCTTTGAATAAGCGCTATCACTTACCTGTATAGCGAAGTCATTTGAATGAGCACTACCGCTTGCCTGTATAACGAAGACCTTTGAATGAGTGCTATCGCTTGCCTGTGTAACGAAGTCCGTTGAATAAGGACTATCGCTTGCCTCTATAACGAAGTCCTTTGAATAATTCCAATATGGTATGGAGTTTGGAGTGGTTGGTGAACGAACAAGAAACAATGTTAATTGTGGACAGTTAGAGCTTTAACTTAAACACGATTTTAACTTGTAGTGTACAGCGGACAGAGGGTTTGGCGCAAAAACTAGTTAGTTGCAAGGACCATTGTTAGAAGAGTTATGCTTTTTTGTCTGTCTGTCTTGATAAGACAATAAATAGTATTTAACGAAGAGCTAAATCTAACAACTTTTGTGAAATGTACGATATTTGTCCTTATTCTCTACTAGTTGTAATCCCTCTTCTTCACACGGGTAGAAAAGGTTTATGGAAAGGATTTAAATCAGGGGCATATTTTCAAACTTCGCTTGAGAGGGAACAAGAGCACCACCGACATATGACTTTCACGTTTTGTAGTAGTATATTAGTAGACAATAGATTAAAGCATATGTATTCCTCAAACACTTGCCCCTTCCTACTCCTCCAAATGACGCCCCTGATTTGAATCCCTTTCCACTTAGGATCCGCATCTCCTTTCACACTGGGAAAATAAATTTATGGAAAGTACTTAAACCTCTCCTTCCTACTGGATATGCATTTCAATGAAAGTCTTATAATAAAAATTCGTAATCGCACCCTCCAACCCTCATCCTCAATGCCGATGGGTGGAAAGAATTTGGAAGCTTTCAATGTAACGTCCCACGATTATATTTGTTAGGCTAAGGAAGACGATGATTAAAGCAAGTGAATGGTGATGGAAGAGTTGGTGGAATGAGAATGAGGGAGGAAACGGGGTCACCATGAGAAAACCCACGGACACAACAGACTTACTTGGACGGGGATCGAACCAGGGATTGAAAAAGAGATGTACAAATTACTGATCACATCAGGAAAGAAAACTTTTGAAAGATGCACTAGACCTATCGTGTCAGATGAAAAATTTTCGCCCTGTTATTCCTCTACTATGATTCAGCAACTATCAACAATTGTTACCCAAAATAACCATATTTTACATTTCATCTTTAAAAGAAGGGTTGGTATATTATTTATGTATTGAATATTCGATTTTAATCATATTTTTAAACGGAATTACTAAAAATGAAAACTCAATTGTCACAACGTTAATTTCAAAGCTTTTAATTTCTATTTCATTCGAGAATTCATAATGTTTTTTTTTCTGCAGTCTTGCAGTTACAAAAAAAAAAAGTTTAATGTGAAAATACTAGTTTATTAAAGTGTAGCACGAGAGATATGTTTGATTCACTTTTAATTATTTGAAGTTCAACCGTTATCATATTGGCGCTTTCATATTACCCATACAGATTGTATTTGCTTTTCTAATGACTTGCAATGAAATGAAATTATTAAAATGAAATTATCATATGAGACCAGAAAGCACCTGTCAATTCCCAATTCTCTCTTCATTTACCATTTCAACATTATCTCACAACTCCCGACCACCAAATTAAACACAAAATTTTAATTAAATATATACAATTATTACCAAAAATGGTTAATTATCTCACTAATACAGGTTAATGTAATAAAGTGTTTTAAGATATGTGTCGCTATTATGGAAGTTATAATTAATTCTTTAGACATAATTTATACCTCTGTGTGCGAGTATTGATGGTAGAAAGTGAAGTTCCAAAATTCACATTTATCAGATTGTGTGTGAGAGCATAGTGGGAAGAAAACTTGTTTTTATTTCCTCTTACCTGGAATGGAGATAATATAAGACTACAGTATTATCAGTCGAGTTAAGTTTGAGCCTGTTTAGGTTGCGTCACTTAAATAAGGCCAACACTACACCATGTTCAAAATACAGCAATCTACCCTGCAGATATAATTTCCTTTGTCCTCTACTTTAGACTGTTAGTAAGTTCATACGTTTGAAGTAACAACGGTTACACGAGAAGCAGTTTTGCCGTCTGTTGCTCTTAAGTGCTAGGACATAAGAATAACAGATAAGGAAAACAAATGGCAGCACTGCAACATGTAAATGTTGTCACAAGGTTCACAAGTTTACAAACCTATTGTGACCGATTATAGAAAACATAGGCGCTATTTGTTACTTGATATAAATGCCAAATATATTGCGGATAGCTTTGCTTATACCAAGCAGTAAATGCCAATGCAAATTCTCTCAGCCAGTGTTTTGCTGATATGCTCGAAAGACGTTTTCCTTGGAGTTGAATTAACACACATCTAACACACTGAAGTGGTAGTCATTTTATGTTAACACCTCATTTTTTGCAGTGTATTTTTAAAAATCAATACTGTACATATGGAATTTTATTTTTTTCAGGACCAATAAGAACATATTTACTTTAAGGATATGTTTTTAATTATTTATTCAGTAGCATATACCGAAACTCTATTCAATACCTAAGAGTTTATTTTAACAGTGAAGAGCGTACCATATTAATAATAAACGTACTCTACAGACGAAAACTCTGTAAACAGAAAAAGAAATTGTTTACAGAATTTATACTTAACTAATGCCTCACAACGATCGATACCCTCCTCCTTTTTGTAACTCTGTCTCTGGTGATTGTAAATTGAAATATCTGCGGCCTTCTCTTAATGCCGCTCCATTACTAGCGGATTATGCATTCTCGTGCGATGGAATATTCAAAAACAGTTTATATTTGAATTGGAAAAAGACTTCATTAATAATTCTCTTCTAATTGAATTTGCATTCAACTTTTTTTTAACTCTTTCTTTTTTTTCAATCTCCTTCAACCAAAATTCAAGCAAAAAGTGTGGTTGTTTATTATTATTTTTTGTTTCCTTTTTTAGAGAAAAGAAGTAGAGAAATGATTGTTTTCTTTCTTGTGAGTGTACACATAATTCTATCTCATTTCAACTGAATTCACTTCACTATCTGTTTAATGAAAGTTTAAGAACAGGATAGATTCAATTACCATGTTTAACTACCAATTATTTACTGTGAATATTCACGCGAAATTGAACATTCAAACAAGTTAGAATATTTCAGTGGGGAATAAAGAACTTTCGAGCAAATACTGTTAGCGAAAACTGGAACTAGCATGAAGAGAACTTTTTTCTGACAGTTGTAGATTTACCAAACAACTAGGGGCCACGGAGGCTCAGTGGTAGAGCGCTCAGTTCTGGTGCACCTTTTCTGTGATTCAACCCTAGCTCCCCTATATGAACTTTATGGTGAGCAAGCGCCGTGCCGTGTGTGTGTGTGGGTTTTCTCAGAATTCTTCCGTTTCCGGTCATTTTCTTCACTCTACCATTTTGTTCATAATCATAGTCTGCTTTAGGCTTGTTGCTTAAACGTGGTATGTTTAATGGTATTTTTACCTTCTTTGCCAGCAACGATGTTAGCTACAAGGAGATTTACAGTTTAAAGTAAGGTCTAAACTTGTATGTTTACCCATGAGGAAATAAACCCAGAACATTGTACTTGAAAGGTTCAGAAACTAGTCACTGAACCAGCAATGAGAACGAAGTATCCCCTCCTTTAAAAAAAAAACTCGATTTTTAAGCAGAATAGGAGCAGGTAAACGGACCTAACCACAGGGACAGTGATTGGAATTTCTCAATCATAGAGCTCTTTCATGGATCTCTTTCCTTGCTGTTCTGACTGTCATCTCTTCAGATTTTTCTCAGTGTCAATAGTTTAACATTGAAGTGGTACATTTAAATAAATGGATAGAGAGAAAAAATGTATGTGGTGTATGTAAAAGCATAGGTTACAAGCGTAAATCCTGTAGTTTTGGACTTAACCTACAACTATACTCCATATGATATCCTGCAGCCAACTCAAAACGTACATTTTATAATACTCTCCGTATAAGTGTTCCATCTATACGTACTTTTCGAAAGATGTGTATATAACGAAAGATGTGTATATAGGAGGTAAGGATATCCCACACAGATGGACGTATATAACATATAGCTAACGTTTGTAATATACGGGAGATTCTTAGATGCTAGACATGCTGCATCGCCATGATGTAGCATCTAAGCGGAAAATGAGCAGTACGTATGTAGCATATGGATGGCGTATGCTCCGTAGAGATTAACGTAGTAAACATATGGATTCTGTACATTTGTACAATATACTGCTGTCCGGATAATGGATTTTTCTGTCCGGATAATGAATTGCTGTCTTGTGAACAGTTTTATATAGTTTTCTAAACTGTTTTGAAATAAATGAATTCATTAGAAACCGGTTCAGTCGTGTTCTTGGTGCATTTGTGAAGACATGTAAACCAATTTTGCTTAGTTCCTCCTTACTTCCCGGAATAGTCATGTGACGTCTGTTCCATTCAAGTGCAAGAAAAGAAACTTATTTCAAGAAGAAAGCCAAAATATTTACTGAATACCAACATGAACTTATTTGTATATAAACTCTGCTGAAGACAGTAAGATAGTAAATGTAAATGCTGAAGACAATAATCTTTCCTTTATGAATGAATCTATGCCGGTAGTTGAAGCGGTCAGTAATAATAACAGACGTTAAGAAGAATTTAACGAATCTATTAACATTCATCATATACCAAACATCGACAATATTCTGTCCTTTATATATACCCTCTCTCTCTTGCAAAATGTTAAATATTGCCACTTACACTAATGCATATAATCATCCTACACAATAACCCTGCAAACACACATACACATCAGCCCTAATTCTTTGTTTCTATATCCAAAATTCCGGATCATAGCCATAGGACCCTACAGACTGCTGGATGCTAGATGCTGGAAATCCAAAACTACATTCAATTACTCTCGACAACAACAAGAATTTACAAATCTCTTCTTCGTTTAAATTGAAAACAGGCTTGTTACGAAAATTGTAGTATTTCCTGCCCACAATACTCTCTTATACCTCCAAATATGTGAAATTTTTAACTAATAGTGGGCACAAAAGTCGGTTTTGAAAAATTTTAACAAAAACTTTTTTTCGAAAAACTTTCATAAAACTTTGTGAAAATTTTCACAATTTTTTTTAGAATTTTCACAAAAACTTTTTTTGAAAATTTTCACTAACTTCTTTGAAAACCGAATCTGTTTCTCTAAAACCAATTTTAGTTTTAAATCCGGGTACAGTTTTCTATCAAAATTAGGTTTCGGTTTTTGACCCCGTTTAGTTTACTATCAACGATTAGTTTCGGTTTTAAAATCAGTTTGTTTTTTCTACAAACCGGTTTTCGGTATTTTCTACAAATCAGTTTTGCCCATCCCTTTTAACCTCACTAATATTTTCTGAGGTTTAACCATAAGATCTCTTAACCTCAAAAATAATCATCTTTTTAACTTCAAGGAAAAACTTTAACATCAGCATCGTATTTCCATGTATATAATATGGATAGTCACGGTTAAATTCACCGTTACCGTGAAGGTTTTAACGTATTGACTTCATTAACGAATTCAAACTAGAAAATCACTCTAGTTATCTACTGCAACAAAAGGAATTCAAAACGCCATCTTCTTTCAACAGGTGGAAAAAGTGTAGAGGAACGGAAAGACATACTAACGTTACAATATTATAAATCCCACTAGCGTGTGATCCTAATTACTAATCTAAGGGAATTTCCTCCTTCCGAAATAACGTTTTACTTGTAAAGACGTCGAAGGTCAAAACGAGACCGAAATTTGTATGTATGTATGAGGAAGCCATATAGTGTTCGTTGTATATTATACCTACTTCAGACTAACGATGTTAGTGTAAAATTAGTTTTCCCAAAGCCTTGAAAACGTTCTTCAATTAAGTTATTCATATATTACTTTACTCATTAATATTATGTAAGTGACACACATAGCATTAGTTTCCAGACTTTCTTCTTCTTTTTCTTCTATATATGAAACCTTAATATATGTTTTGTAATATGTGAGTAATTGCTATTCTTGAATTGCGTGCGGGAAATAACGGCATCGATTTTCTGTGAAGAGAAACACGTATATTTCAGGCCACACCTTTGAGCTGTGGGCCTCATCTTATGTAAATTATCTGCTAGAAAGATAACATTAAATTTCAATAAAGTAAGCATAAATAAACATTTCTATAACTAGTAAACACGTTATATATCAGACATAACAGATTATCATATATATATATATATATATATATATATATATATATATATATTGTCACGGTACGCCAAAATTCTGGAATATTTTAATATTTAAATTCATTCAATTTTATTAATTGGCTTCAAAAGGAAACAGTAAAGTTTTGTTTATAATTTAACTTGTTGTAAGAACGTAATTAGGTTGCAGACAGACATATTATAACATCAGGTTACGTATTGCTGATGACTGTTGTTTTCTTGAAGTAATAGACACGAGTCTGCAAGTGTCACAAGAACATAAACAAATACGAAAGACAAGAAAATGTAAAACGTTGTATAAATTTATGTTAACATGTACACATTATCAAAATTAGGTAAAATTGTGAATTTCGCAGACGTAAACTGTCTGGAGAATATAGTCAATGAGAGAAACAGCAGAAATTGTGATTCAGTTTTGGACGATCAGAAAGGAGTGATCAGTGGTAGGAGATCCGTTGGTTGTTCAGTCTCATTCTCAGTAGAACAGCTATTGGGAACCAGCTGTTGACAACATCGATTTCCAGTGGACATCCATCCACTGTGTGGAACTTAGACGATGAACTTCGAGTCCAGGAGTTCGAATCCAGTTCAACAAGGTATGTTATAATACATCTGATACTCTCGAGTTGACTAATTCACCAACAGATTTATTAAATGTGATTTAGCTATTTTATCTAATAACTTACATCACAACATCCGACTCTAAACTCTACTTAAACGAAAATCTAATAAATGAATACTTTAAAGTTAACAGTCTAAGTTATAATTGATTCAATCACCTTTCGCATGTTGTTATACAAAATCCTACGCAGTAGGTTGGTGGAGATAGTAGTTGTAATGTATCCTATCTACTTCAGATAGTAGATAGAAGCAACTAGTACTGTGTCATTTTTAACACGTACATCCCTGCTTAATAGGCACGACACAGTAATATGTTGTCAATATATATATATAATAGATTATAGTAACATCTGAGAAGTGAACAAGAGGTATACAGAATTTTGTTTTTTCACTATCATTACGAAAGGAAGATGGAGAATTTACCAAAGAAGAAAAAAAAAAGAGAAAGTTACCATGGACTATTGGGAGAATCAATCCACTCTCTCGTTTCTTTCGCAGGTTTTCTTTCTTTTTTTTTTTTACTAAATTATGGACAATAACTTCCTACTTTGTTGCACACACATGACAAAGAGAAGAAAGAGAAAAAGAGAATATGTGAAAATTTTATGTGAAATTTTGTATACATCCAGGATTTTGAGTTTAGTGGGTAACTAATTAAAACTGGTGATCTCTGTCTAATAAAAAGTTCTACTGAAAAATGCACAATAATGTTCTTCTCGGCTAGTTTATACAGTCCAGGATAGAATCAGACCCTCTTTCAGCACAAGCAAACAACCAACTAATGGATCAACCAGTTGCTTTTAAACTTATTGAAGTTACGAGAAATCAACCTAATTATAATTACTGCACTAGTGACACACATAAGATTGTAATTTTAGTACGTATGTACGTTCGTTATTGCGTAATCAGGAATTAGTTTTCTGTACTTTTGGCACCTATGTCCATGTTAGCCCGTTACGTATGAGGGATGACGTGTTTCGGCGATCAGTCTCCCCAGGGAATAGGCGAGGAAGAAAGAAATGGGGAAGGAAGGAAGCGGTCTGGGATCTGTAAGTCTGAGTGTTCTCACATTTTAAAAGGTGCTAATAGTAGTTTTAAATATTTACAAGCGTTTATACAGTTCATATTTCCATACTAGAAGATCTTAACAACGGTATGTGTTATTTTAGGCAACGTTACTTGCGAAAGAGCTTTTTATTAGTCTTTGTTTTTACTTGTACCAGGGCAATGAAAGGCTGTAATTGGTTTCCAACTATGAATACGAAAATTTTGAGTACACTATTAAAATTCTTATCATTTCTCCTCTACATGTCCACATATGATATAATAATCTCTAAATTTTGGTGCTGTAAGTATTTGGCAAAATGGGGAACTGCATTTTACATCCCAACACATCAGAAAAATAACACCATATGTTAGATTTCATCCAGTTTCTTAGAACTCTTCTAGATGACAAAGAAGGAAAATGTTTCTTCATATAACGGAACACCTGCCCTCAGATATTAGTGACTACCCAGTTATTAGTTTTCGGTACGGGAAGAATAAAGTTTATGGAATATATTATATTTGAAGGTAAAGAAATCAGGGAAATACGTATATAAATAAGAAATATTAACGACTTCGAAGTTGCCCCTGTCAATATCATTGAAATATTTATAAATAATGTAGAGCAACGCTATTACATCCCATACCAAATTTCATGTCCATTCGTGCCTAACCTTGGGCTGAAGTGACATTGAGACTGTCACCAATCAGCTTAGCGATACCAAAGAACAATGAATTCGAACTAATATCAGGCATTTTGAACATGCTATTTTTTACATCCTTCAACCCCATGACAATTTGCCTTAAGTTGAATTTAACCGGTTTCTGGAGAGTAACTATTCATCTCAGCAATCACAACACCTATGAATTTGACACTAATATCAATCACTTTTGGATACTATTTTCCACAACCCTCAGCTCAATGACGATTGGGTTAAAGTTGGACTTAAATATCATTGCAAGCGTTACCATTCATCACAACGGCCCAGAAAACTATGATTTGACACTAATATCGATCATTTTGAATATGTTATTTTTCACGCCTCGAGCTCCCCAAACGATGGAGGATAAAGTTGGACTTAAGCGGTGTCCGGAGTGATACTATTCATTTCATCGACGCCGGAACCTGTAAACTTTACACTAATATCGGTCATTTTGAACATGACTTTTTGCACCTTTCCCCAACCTCCTATCACGATGAGGGCTAAGATTGGTAACCGGCAGCAGTGTTAGTTTTTGGACAGCGACCCCAAAAACTAATAATATGACACTAATATTCGGTGTCCTGGGTATTTAGAAAAAATATAATGTTTCTTTATGCATACAATTTGACCCCTCGTGATTTCCCCTCCCCCTGTGCCGAATTTCGAAAAAGGGCTTTGTGGTTGATTAGATCTGATGAAAATGTTTCCGTCTAAAAAAAAACTGGTGGTTCCAGGTTACTCCTTTATATGTAAAAAAAACTTATGATAGACAGACAGAAAGACAGACACACTTTTTTTGTTAAAGGTAAGTAATATTCTCTTCCTGTACTACTGTAGTAGTTTGTATTATTTCATTTTATGAAGTACTGCGAAATTAGGAATGATGTGGAATTAGGTGTTTCATATTCGCGCTATCGAACAACGTTTTTGTAGGTTTATAAATTCGTTTCAGGTAAGATTTCTTGTTTGAAACAACTTAAACAAAATACCGTTTGAGGAGGCGTGTTATCTGTGAAGCGTGAAGGTTACTGTGACGTCGTACATCTCATGCAACGTTTTTAATGTGTGTGTGCGATTCTTGAAAATGTATATATTTGATGTTATTTAAAGCAAACGTAAGTAAGCCTTTGCTGTTACACGACAGATGAAAACACTCTTTGCAAACGAAATCAGACGATAAAAATGTAAGCTTCAGAGAACTTAAACAAAGACCTTATTCCGTTTGAGGTGAGAATTCCCAGGTGCAAAATTCCGAATTCCGGTCTTGAGTTCTCATCTCAATCATTTCGTTAACAGTGACTTCATTCAGTATCTTTAGTATAAAGAGAACCTATCGTGTATTTTCCACTACAAACATTTCATGTACAAGTCTGTATATATATATATATATATATATATATATATATATATATATATATAATACTAGACAGACTAACTTGTAAACAGCAAAAGCGCATACAGAACTCGTTGAAAGGATAAGAATCATAAACAGTGATAAAAGCAGGTTTGCACCCTAATTTAAATAAAAACTGTTCGGAAGAAAATGTATATTTCCATTGTCTGTCCATCACAGTATTTGTAATGCTTTCGTATGTCCGAGAACTAAAGCAGTTATGGACAAACGGTCCGAGTAGTGCTGACTTCAAATTTTCCTCGTAGGGAAAATTTTAATAAATTCACCTTAACCTATTTTATAACATCTCATAAATGAACACTTTATATATATATATATATATATATATATATATATATATATATATATATATATATATATATATATATATATATATATATTGTTTACAACTTTGGTACTCAACCTAACTGCAAGAGTGCGTGAGTGGGATTAAATTAAAATTAACTTTTCCACTTGAAAATTACTTAACACAGTTTTTAAAATTGAAAATTTTGAAAGTGTGAACTTTTGACTTCTTTAAACAAGTCATTTGCGTTTTATGTTCTGAGAACAGTATTATAGGCGTAAGTCGCTTTAGCATCTGCACCATGTCAACTTAGGTTATTACTCTTTTTTAAATTTGAAGTTTAAATGTAGCCTTATTCATCACAAAGCACCTAGAGTAATTTTAGATAGGTGACATTAGCTTAAAAAGATACATATTAAATCACTTTTATTGCTAATGTAGAAAATACGTATCGTAACGTGCTACTTGTTAGTGACTTATACATGAGGTATTAATGGGGATTTTTATCACTGTTTTCAGACGGCAAGATCGAACCGTGTGTGTAAAATAGACACGCAAATGGAGTCACATTTAACATGTATTTTGTTTTATAACTATCGTGTGTATGTGTATGTTTGTGTAGCTGATATATGTATGTTATTTTAGAGAGACTGACATTTGTTAGGCTACAATAGGAAAAGTTAACTAGATCATAAATTGAAATAGATAATAATATTATCCAAACTCAGTAAGTCTACAAACAGAGTACAGCTACTTTCAATGTACAGGTTCAGTTTATCTGAAGAACTTGTGAATGCGTTTTTTAGGTGTCTATGACTGCTTTACTTTTCTTTTTCTTTTTTTTTTTTTACTCTCTGTAACTCTGTTTCACAGCCTATTTTTGATTAACTATAACGAAGTAAATTGAAGTATTTATACAACAAAAGTGCTTAAATATATCTTATGTTTTTTTTTAAAAAATTAGGTTCATATCACACATGTCATAGTCAAGAAATCATAGTTAAGCAATACTTTCTAAAAATTGAACATTATGTCATCACCCAGAATTTAACACAACCTACTTCACACTGTCCGATGAAACGTATGTGTATTAATATCCAAAACATACAATTATAAAACGCTCACAGTAACAGAAACCATCTCAAACAAAACTTTCAACATTAGCTACATTCACAGACTGTTTTATGAAACTGAACCAGAAATAAACTTTTGATAATCTTTAAGAATTACGAATGAACATACAAATATTTTCAATATTAATTATTTTCAATAAAATGAGATTAAATTATTAAGTAGTCCATCTAATGATATAACTTTTGCCCCAATAGGCTGACGTTAATTAATCGCTCGTTTTTAGCGTGTGTAAAATGCAGACCAAAGAGGACCATAAGGACAGACCTCCAGAACCACTTGTGGTACACAGATCATAATTTGAGAACATCTCTCTTAGAATATGCAGGGTGTTTGAAAGCAACACCGACAACATTTGGGAGGTGATTTCATGTTTCAGAATTCTGCGGTATTCACACAACAATTTTTATAGAGGGAGTTTTGATATGGCCATATAATTTGAAGCACTCTATAAAAAATGTTGCGGAAATACCGCAGGATTCTGAAGCATGGATATTTGGATAGTACACATATTAGTTTCTAAGTGAAGTCTTGACCCGACTACGGTATGTCCCATAATTTTGGAGGAATTGATCTTTAAATTTCACTTTTTTACGTTTTCAGCAGCCTATAACTCCTAAATGGCGGATTTCTGCACTCAGGTTGGCCTGTACTCTTTGTCTTATCTTGGTGTCAGGAATCACATCCCGAACATTGTCAGTGTTGTTTTGAAACACCCTGTATAGCCCTATTGAATCTAACCTCTTCACATTCCTGTGAAACTTATAAAAATCAGTGTTTAAATTAACTGTGCTTTTAAAATGACATCATCAGAATTTCTAAATTTGTTAGTGACTGACTGAAAGCAATATACTCTCTTCTTCCGTTTCCTCAGCGCACCTCTGTATCCTTATCGACTCATATTACTGCTAAAAAATAACTTTTTTTCTTTATTTACGTCGTTGCTGTCACATTCACTCAACCTTTTCAAATATGACATCGACTTTGACATACCTGTCAAATCATAGAAGATGCATATCCGAAAAAAGAAAGTTATATTTTTTGAATTTCAATAAAATTGGATACTGGTGGGCGGTTTTCCTGTTAACTGTAAAGAAATCCCAATTTGTTTCTTGTTAGTTGAAACTCTTTTTTTTATCTTTCTTTCTTTTTTTTCCGGGAAACCTTCTAACCTTCAATGGCGCTGCTATCGCAACGTTTAATTTTATCTCATTCTACACGAGCTGATCTGATCTTGGAATTTAATGTTGACACTTCCATGTTGATGTTAGACGCACTGACATTCATTATAAGGGTTCGGTTTTCCACTTCTATGGTTTTTACAGAACTTGATTCTCTCTTTCATACACATTTCAACAAATGAACGTCCTTTTGTTTGTTTGTTTGTTTGTTTGTTAACAACAGCAGTTTCCCAGGAATTCTTTAAATCACGCTTCCTCTAGAATCTTGCTCGCCCGCTAAGAATGGCTGAGCGAAATTGCTCAACCAGCGCGCCAGAATTTATTATTAGCAAAAGATGGTCAGGGGCGTACCAATGCGGGGTGTCCACTATGTCTATTCACCAAAACTTCTTGATTCCACGTACATTTATTAACTTTCTTGAAAAAATGAAATGAAATATCATAGTTTAACGTCCCACGATTGTGCACCGAGACTAAAGGAGACGGTGATGATGAGAAACGAATGAAGTGATAGAATGGATGAAACGGGAGAACCCCGAGAAAATCCACGCATACAGTGCTTGTCCATCACTAAACTCACTTGGCGCGAGCTTGGATCGAACCAGGGACCCCCATGCACCAAAGGCGAACGCTCTACCACTGAGTGATCGCGGCCCCTGTATATTTTCTTAATAAAACTATACTTATCTGGGAGAGAAATGTTTGACGTAGTAAAAAGATTTGAGCTTACACTTCATCTATACTTGTTCTTTCTTCATAAAAAGGACCTAGTTCTACCATCTTTTGCTGAGAATATAGGTGACAGTACTTAATACCTGTGGTCGTGTAGGGTGTAGAACAGGAGCGTACCCACGGGACGAAGGGTCCATCGGGTCCGTACTTCCCCGAACATTTTTAACTCGACGTACATTTGTATAGTTCCTTTATAAAACTATCCTTGTTTGACAGAATAATGATTGATGTAAGCTGAAAATTTTGATCTTATTCTTCATTTGTACTCTGTCTTTCCTTACAAAGTAATCTAATTCTATTATATTTGCTGAGAATATGATGGGAATACTTGAAAGTTACTTAGCATTCTTGCAGGTGTAGAATAACACCGGTTCAACACTACATAGACGTAATGTCTTGTTGTATTGGACTCCCTTCCCGATAAAAAAAAAAAAAAAATATGTGTGCATGCCTGGTGTAGAATAACACTGATTTAGTACTACCAAGACGAAGTGTATTGTAAAATTGGACCCGCGAAACTTTCGACACCTTTCAACAAAAAAATTCTTGGTGAGGCTCCTGAGAAAAATTACCAGGTTAGTGTTTCCACTTCGACACTTGTGACACTATATCAAGTGTTCGAGCTGAGCGGACTGTTTAAACGGGAAAACAACGATTAATTTGAGCTGATCGCATAACACAAATTAAAACAATCTTGGAAAAATTAATAAGCGCATATGTAACAAGCAGCAAAATGCATGTTACCAATTCCAAGTTCACTCAGCCTCCTGGAAGGATTTGTGATTTTTTTTTCATAGAAGATACTAATAGCATTAAATGTTTAATTTATTAAAAAAATAATGAGTTGTCCAAAGAACTTTAACATCAATCAATATTATTCAACCTAGCACGCCAAGGACAAGGGGGAACTCACCCAAAAAAAAATTTTTGGGAGGGGTCCAAAGTTGGGGAGCCTAATAATACAAGACATTATATTTATGTTGTATCGAAACGGGTGTTATTCTACAGCCAAAAAAGTAATTTTAAGTACTGATATCTATAGGCTATTCTTACAGAATATGTTAAATTGGTTGCTAGTATACGGTAAAAGAAGCGAAGAAAACAGTACAGATGATGAGTAAGGTCAAATCTGTATATCAATATTTGTCTGCTAAACAAGTATAGTTTTATTAAGGAGGTCCCTGTACAAGTATATGTCAAGTTAGGAAGTTCTCGGGCAGGTACGAACGCGGTAAACGCTCCCTGTGGGTGCGTCAGGGGCGGTCGGGATGAAGAGGAAGCTTTCTTATTTTATATATAAATAAAACACATCTCAGAGTTTGGAACTCTTAAAAGTAGCTCTAGGTAGCAGTATTACAACCCACCGCTCCCTCCCACAAGTCCGTCCTGCAAACGCCCCTGAGCTACATCCCTGAGCCCAGATTGCAACGTAAACGAAAATTAAAAGGACATTAAGAAATGTAAGTCACAATTACTGTTACAATTAGTGTTACTTCGTGCTATGGGGCGCTCTTTTGCAGACATCAACAAAGAGGGCACCGCTGCTGGTATCCTGCGACTTCCACACATCTAGCAACGGGTGCAACATGCTGCAGGGGATTACATTGAAGGCCTGTAGAAGTTTCATGATTGTCCAATAAAGGGTTCGTGAATGATTTGTCTGTTGCCACTTTTTTCTTCCCAGCCCTCGTACTTGCTTCAAGTTACAGTATTGGGTCCTCAATTCAAATATAAATATTTATATTCTTTGTTCTCTATACCCTTATAATAAATGAAGAGTCCCGGTAGCATATTCGGTATAGCGGTCCGAGTTCAATTCTCGATAGAGAAAGAATTTTTACCCATTCCACCTTCGTTTCAACCCTGCTCTTAAGTTCATCCAAGATTTTGTTAAATTGGTATCTAGAATAATCTGGATACGGCCAGTGTTGATTACATCAATCCCAGTATGTGCCGAAGTTAAGAAAGTTTTTGAAAGTGCTTTTTTCTTTACTTTTACACGGCCCCTAAGGCACATTAGGACTCTGTGACTCTGTTAATCGATTATTTTGGAGTTTAGCATTCCTGTCCGCATCGAAACAATATGAAATACGGAACTACAGGTTAATGTGGGACCTCCACGGATTGAACTCGAGACTCCTGCGTCAAAGGCAAGTACGTTAAACATATTGTAAAACTCTGTCCCATATAGGTTGTAGGTAGAATGTTAATAAAAGAGTGTCCGGAATCGACTCCCACTACCGGCTTTTATTATAAAATTCCACTATAGAAAGTATTTTACAAAAATACTATACAGATAATGTCTCTAAGTTTCCAGGGTTAGATACAGGTAGTCTTTGACCAAGAGGTCGCAGACAGGATCTCTACAGAGCCCCGAAACAGACTAAGCAGAATGGCGTTAGGGACCCAAAGCTCCGAAGCAAGCAGTGGGTTGGTCAGGTGACCGCAGAGCTCCGAAGCAGGCTAAGCGGCTGAGGTTGGAATTTCCGACAAAGGAAAAGCCAAGAGTCACGAAGCAGACTAGAGGCCTGGGGTTAGGTTACTCCTAATGTTCCGATGCAAACAATAGGGGGGGGGGCACCAGAGAACTGGTACAGATCCGCTGTCGGCCATCAAATTTATAGGGGTCCTCGGATGGCGGTGGTGATGCTGCTGCATTGTCGTCGTCTGCAGGTGGGAGGAGCCAGAAGTCCTCGTCTGCAGGTGAAAGTGGATCCATCTGGTGTGTAGAATCCTCTCGAAACCATGTGGTGGTGTTTGTAAACATAAGCGTGAAGATGTTTGTATACAACACCACGTGGGACATTACAATATACGCACGAGCAAGTCCAGTTAAATTATATGTATGCAAAGTCGGTCTTTGTCCTCTCCAAGCTCACTCTGTACTCTCTGAGAAATTATGAAGTTAATTCTGAACCCTATTTAGCAACTCATAGTTCCACAACGATAGTACTTCCTGATATTTCAAAACATCTCTGCATTTTATTGTAAATGAACTTTTCCAGAAATAATCAGAATTAAACATTTTATGTTATGTATATTTTACAAGAGTACTACAGGAGAAAACGGGTGACGATCATGTGCTATTCGGCGCTCTGTGCCTACTACTCACAAATAAAACAGATGAAAAACGTGTAACGTTCAGTGCTGCCAACTTACTAGAACAAAAGTGGTGGGCATTTCAAAAGTTGCATTTTTTACGGGACATCATCTGCTTTAATGAATCACCATCAATTTTGGTCAGGAGATAGAAAAGTGTAGAAGTTAGAAATTCAGTTTGTTGATGAAGGTAGTCGATCCAGTTTATCCCAAATGATGTGAACAATAACAAAAAAATTAGTTCCCTAATAGGTATGATAGTGCATACTCTGTTTGGTTAATAGATTACCCGCAGTGCTATTAAGATTACCGGGTTTACATAATGTTCAGGATACAAAATGCAAAATGACATATGTCTGTGAAATAAAAACGCTAAAATGAAACTAAATGTCTTTTCTACCTGACGAATCTATAAATTTAAATATTTTCTGTTTTCCAGTATTCATCCATCCTAAAAGTAAACTTCATTTAATTTTCAGTTAAAATGGTACATTTAAATCGAGGCTTGGTAAAATTTTGTTGCTTGTTGAGGAGTTTGGTTTACAAAAAAAAAAAAAAAAAAAAAAAAAATTTCCTTTAAGTTAGTGTATGCTATCATACTGCTACTTATTTTCCCTAAAGGAATAAAAAATATTGAAACCGGAAGTAGTCAAATTATCCGATTTTAATTTCAATATAGTGATAAAGACGGAAAAGGGCCCTTGGATTATTTCACAGTAGGAGGACCAAGCCATCATTTTGACGTCATCGCTTAAAACGTTTATATATATATATATATATATATATATATATATATATATATATATATATATATAATATGAGTTAAGCAACCAAACTCTAGGACTTTTATTATTTTAAAGAGATGTTTGATATAGCATATCAACATTGTGTGTCTATTTTAAATGAATACATATTTTTGTTGTATACCCCTAGAAGGACGAGACCGTCAATTTGACTGCCTCATTTCAAAAATCTATATTTTCTTGTTGATGTTTAGAGTTTTATAGGTCAGACACTATATGGTAGTATCTCTGTTGGAAATAATAAATTTTGAAATATTTTACATTATTTTACCAATGAGTTTGATATTTTATATATGTTTTATTTTTGCTTTTCATTGCTGTAAAGGTAAAATATATGGTACTTCTTTGAATGATTTTCTTCAATAATGTTCATATCTCGCTGGAAATACTGTTCTCTGTAAAAGTAAAGGTTTTCTTGAAAGTATATAAGAATAATTAGAAAAGCAACATGAGACCTGATAAAATGTTACGTACTTTCTAAGATTTGATTGAAAATGAATTTCGCTTGGAAGAACAACAAGGAGATTCCTTCGATGAAGACAGCAGTAGTAGCGAGAATGCAGTGTCTGAAGCTACTTCTTCGGATAAAAAGGATGAAACATATACAGAAGCTTCAGAAGTAATCGATCAAATATCTTTATGCTGATGGGATACGTTGGAGTAAAGGGACGGACAGAACAATGCTGGGTGTACTGCCTCACATGATATCCTTCGCGAAAAACCAAGTCTGTTATATTATTCGTTAAATCATATTGAAGATGATGATTTTGTTAGTGCTTTTCGGTTGTTCGTAGATGAAACAATGTTGAGAAACATTCTAAAATGCACCATTATTGAAGCTTATAGACAGCGTCAACACTCTCTTTGGCTGCTGTCAATTGCAGAACCCGTTTCACTTCTAGCATTATTGATATTTCATGTAGCTTCAGATATACCCGTAAAGGAATTATAAAACGCAAGCTATGGCCCAGTGTTTTACAGAAGGATTAGGGGAAGACATTTCTTGAAATAATGAAGTATCTTCGATTTGACTAAAAGTGCCCTAGCTCTTCAAGGTTGAAAGCTTGCCTTGGCATCATCTACAGATGGTGATCAGAAAAATGGAAACACCTGTAGTTGGCAACACGTCAGATGTATGGGTTGGCAGTGGTATCGTGGCGCCCACAGCGCCGGACCGCTGGTGGTGGTGTGTTAGGTCGGTCTCCATACTACGTTAGGCGCAGTGGAACAGCAGTGTCCAGTGGCTGCAGCAGACGGAGGTAGTGTAAAATGGGAGACCTCTCAGATTTTCAAAGAGGGCAAATTGTTGGTGCGCGGTTATGTGGACTGAGTGTGACGGCAGTGGCTACTGTGTTAGGTGTGTCGCGTGGGACAGTGTCGAAGGTGATGGCGGCCTACACAACACACGGGAAAACCACATCGGGGAAGCGGAACAGTGGGCGGAAGAAAATCATGAGTGACAGGTCACGCCGTGTGTTAAAGCGTATTGTCACGCAGAACCGTCGTGCCACTGCGGAGCAAGTGACGGAGGAACTCAATCAGCACCTCCCCCACCCTGTTTCGACAATCACAGTCCGCCGAGAATTACATGACATGAACTTACGGGGTCGTGTTGCACAGGCCAAACCGCTCATCAGGGACCATAACGCTTTCGCACGCCGCAAATGGTGCCGCTAGCATGCAACTTGGGCCGTTGAGGACTGCAAACGTGTGATATGGTCGGATGAGTCATCCTTCACCCTATTTCCAACCACGGGCCGTGTTTATGTGTGGAGAACGCCCAAAAAAGCTTATGATCTGCAGTGTTTCCGCCCAACTGTGAAACATGGCGGCGGCTCGGTGATGCTGTGGGCCGCCATATCATGGTTTTCATTGGATCCTGTGGTCACACTTAGCCGACAAATCACTGCCAACGATTATGTCACAATTTTAGGAGACCACTTGCATCCTATGGGACTGATGTTGTTCCCGGACAATGACGCCATCTTCTAGGATGATAATATAGCCATTCACACAGCTGGCGTTGTTGCAGCGTGGTTTGAGGAACATCGGGATGAAGTTCAACACCTCCCCTGGCTGACAGTTCAACACCAAGGCACCGGCTGACAGTAACGCAGCTGAGCGAATGAAAAAAATAATCTCCCCTGGCCCGCCCAATCCCCAGATCTCAACATAATTGAACATCTGTGGTCCGTCTTGGAAACACGACTCCGGCGGCGATTTCCACCTCCATTCTCTCTCGCAGAACTGGCCGATGCCCTGCACGAGGAATGGTGTAAAACTCAACTTGCTACCATTCACGACCTCTATGCCTCCATCCCACGTCGCATCAAGGCTATTCTGAAGGCGAAAGGTGGCCCGACACCATATTAATCTGGTAAGTTGCAATTTCGTTCAGGTGTTTCCATTTTTCTGATCACCATTATGTGGAACTTATTCATTGAGAATTGAATGAGGCATTATAAAACCCACGAAAGTGTTTGTGTGAATAAATAGTTATTCTCTTCTGAGATGAGATGCAAATTCATATAATATATGCCAAACAAGCCCGACAACTTTGGATTCAAATTTAGCTGCTTGCAGATCTAAAATCAAGATATGTACTAAATGGCATTCCCTACCTCGGAAAGAACCAATAACGACGTCGGGATCCTAAGACAATGGATCCTTTTCTCAACAGAAGACTGAATGCTACTTATTATAACGTTTCTCGCAAGTTAAAAATTAGCCGAATTTTTGAAAAAGAAACAGACGACCTTGATTGGTAGTATGAGTGCAAATAGAAGAGAACTTTCCAAAATGTGCTTGAATCAGAAAGAAAACGATATGTCCACTACAAACATCTATGAAGATCAGTCAGGAAATCCACACTCAGTACACAAGTATAAGCGCGAGAAAAGTGCTACTGTTCTGAGTACAGTGCATACAAGTTGAAATAAAAATATATTGAAAATTCAAATTCATTTTCATGTGATAAAACGTTCGAAAGAAAGATAATTACTTTGGTGTATTATACACAGAGTTTACTATAAAGAAAAGTAGCCCAGCCAATGTCAATAGGACAGGTATATGATCATGTGACTGGTAAAGAAAAGATTTTATAAGTAGGAATGTACGTATTATTCCTTTAATTTTTCATGTCACTGTCCTCCGGGCGAACTTACGATATTAATATTATATTTAATATATTGGCGGGGCTTAGTGGCTCATCCTGTACTGTATCACGAGAAAAACTTACGTGAAACGTAAGCTAGTCGATTAAACATATTAAATTAAAGCTAAAATAACAGAAATATAAAGAAAAAAGATATATATCTCTTGCAGTTAAATAGCCGTGAAAATGACGGCTCGGTACTTCTAGAGTGGTAAACATTTTGGTCCTCCTAGTGTTAATCAATATGAAAAATTGTTTTCTCGCTCTCGTTTTTCCGGTTTTTGTTCTATGGGTTCCAATATTGAAATTGGAAATGGGATAGGGCTATGTCTATACTTTCGGTTTCAATAAAGAGATATGGTATAATATGCCAATGAGATTCTATTCTTGGGATGCTAAATTCGTATCAGAAAAAATAAATTATTTCTTGCGCTTACTTTCTTTTTTCTTCATATGGATCAATATGGAAACCAGGAATGTCCGATTCGTACTAATTTTGACTTTACTGCTAATAACTGTATTAAGCAGAAGCAATATTTGTCGCTTGAATAGAATCACAGAAGTTAATCAGTTCCCTTGAGTAATCTCTCATGAATAAACAATATATAGTGGTTTATACTCGGTCAATTATGTACTAATTAACCGCACATTTAGACACCATCAATATTTAAGCACTAGCACATTGAGAAATTAGTATGGCCTAATGGCCACTTGATGAACACATGACTTGTTGGCCAGGAGTCAAGACGAGACATAATTTTGGTGCAAAACAGGAAACCTTTAGGATTAATAATTATAGTTCTAAAGGCCAGTGTTCACATGAATTTAATTTCACTGGAACTTTTGGTTACATTTTCTTCATTCTATACACTGAGAAAAAAATTGTATGTGGCGTACGCAAAATCGTATGTTACATTTATAAATCTTGTAGTTTTTGGACTTAACGTACAGCAAACGTGTAACTGAAGACACATGTTTTATAATACTGTACTTTCTGTATAAGTGTTCCATCTGTACGTACTTTCCGTATGAAACAATATAGGCGATCAGGATTTCACATACAAATCTACGTATGTAACATATAGCTGAGGAATATAACATAAGTATATGCATGTGATATGCGGAAAACTGTTAGATGTCAGACATCCTGTAACGGTATGATGTAAGATCTAAGGGAAGTGCCTATGTAGCATACTGATAACGTATGCTCAGTACTGATTTCTGTAGTAAGCAAGAGGATTCCATATATTAGTACAATATACCGCTGTCCGGAGAACGGATTTTTCTCAGTGTAAAAGTATTATCTAATTGCTTGGCGTGCCTACCTTTCTACATATGGTCCCGGGTTCAATCCCTGCTGGAATATATATAAACTAGAAAGAGAAAGAAGGTCTGATGTGCTGTATGATCTTACAATATGACTCAGACCTTTCGGAGGCGAGATAATGGTGTGAAAGGATGGGAAATTATTGTCTATGAGTAATACTTTGTGTTGTTGCATCTCAAAACTAGGATTTAGAAAAAATAATGAATAGATTGTAAGACTTGTTGACCAGGAGTCAAGACGAGACATAATTTTGGTGCAAAACAGGAAACCTTTAGGATTAATAATTATAGTTCTAAGCATTTGGTTTCTATGGATTTTTGTCGATTATAGTACCCGGGAAAATGGGCAAGGAAGAGAGGGATGAGAAAGCAAAGAAGTATCCTATGACGTGAAAGTTAGGTACTACACCGATATTTACCTGGTATGAACGGGGAAAATCCAGGAAAACTTCAATCAGGATAGCTAGCCTGAAAAGATTATTACGCCGAGAGAGTGTCCGACAGAGTGTCCCACTGCGAATCAAACCTGGGGCCACTCGCTCCAAAGACGGGAGCGTTAACGACTATTCTACACGTGGTACTAGGGTACGAAACAGCTGCTTTAATAGAAACATATATACTTTCCAAAAACGAGACAGCTGCTTCAATATAAACATTTATACTATCCGAAACGAGACAGCTGTTTTAATAGTAACATATATACGTACTTTCCGAAACGATACAGTTGCTGCAATAGAAATATATATATACTTTCCGAAACGAGACAGCTGCTTCAATAGAAACATATATACTTTCCGAAACGAGACAGCTGTTTGAATAGAAACATATATACTTTTCGAAACGAGACAGCTGCTTCAGTAGAAACATATATACTTTCCGAAACGAGACAGCTGTTTGAATAGAAACATATATACTTTTCGAAACGAGACAGCTGCTTCAGTAGAAACATATATACTTCCAAAACGAGACAGCTGTTTCAATAGAGTTGAGTTGATTTTGAGTTTAACGTCCCGTTCAGCAACGAGGCTATATGAGACGTCGACCTACTGATTAACGTGGAATCCGAACCACATGAGCTCACCTGGGAATCGAACCCGGGTCTCCCACGCCAAAACTGTTTCAATAGAAACATATATATACTTTCCGAAACGAGACAGCTGTTTCAATAGAAACATATATACTTTTCGAAACGAGACAACTGTTTCAATAGAAACATATATACTTAGCACGGCACCTTTTCAAGAGTGAACAATCTCATCTCTCGTCTCCTGGGCGATATTAATTGTAACTTCTACAGACGGCATAATGATATTAAACCTTCCAGCAAATTTTTTGGGTAGTTTGTGAGAATTCTATTGCCGTATTCTTTGAAACGTTGCACGTTTATGTAAAATTCTTTTTGATCCAGGTTGCTGTAATACTACTTGTTGAATCCATTAATGATTAGTTTAACGTCTCTTTCCACTACCGAGGCTGTACCAGACGTGGATCTATAATTTAAGGGGGGAAATCCGAACTAACATAGGCCGTTCAAGTTGCAAGACTAGCACCGGGAATCGAACCAGGAACCACCTGTATGAAAGACGCACGCTAGCTCCTAAACTAGTGAGATACTATTTTTTTCTGGTATCCTGACATAAACATTACACATGTTAAGTTGAACATATGTACTTACGTATGTACCGTTCATTCTTATGTACCCTTCTAGGATTCATGTGGAATTAGTGTGATGATATTCCGAATGAACTTCGTTTTTAAAACCCACTGACTAAACATGTTATTCAATATAATCTTCCCGGAGCGCAAGAATATTGTAAATTTCAAGGAAAGTAGAAGTTAATTCTTTAATCGTGCTCCCAGGGAAATTCAAGTCTAGATAATATGGTCTAAAGGTGAAGAGATTAACGAACAGAAGTTTGTGCAGCTCTTCCAGAAGACTGCACAAGCATAATCAAGTTAGCTAACTACAGTCTTGTATAACTAGTGAATTGTTAGTAATTAGGATCCTCGCACACTGTCTACTAATCACCATGACTAGACAGCCAGTCCTTTGTTGTTCCTCACGGAGCTTTTCTTGGGAGTTATAAGCATAAAATCGCATTTGGTTTTCAAGAAGAGGTTGTAATGTGCAAGAGATAAACTGAGAGAAATGTATCATGTTATTTCCTGATTTGATACGTATATATTCACGCAAGCAAGTTTGTAGTTGACCTCCAACAGGCTTTGTTGCTTTTATGTAAGATAATGAATGAGTCCTTCGCTTAAGAGAATCCAACGATACATACCTTAATTTGTTTAAAGACATATTTCCGGCTAATGCATTCATTAGTTATAGTATAATATAGGGCTTCTCAAATTTACACTATATGTACAGTAAGGGACACTTCTGGATGGTGCACTTTTGCCGTAAATTTCCATATGGGTGTACCATCCAGAAGTGTCCCTTACTATACAATAATGTAATGAGAATGTAAATTTAAAAAGTAGGATATTTCCCACTGATCTAGTGGCTAGCACATCCTTTGATTCATGGAGTCCCGGTTTGACCTCCGGTAGAAGAGCCTTGAAATTTGAACAGAAGATACAGCAGACATTTTCTATCTCTCCTTTGGGAAGTCGTCTTACTTATATCCTTGATTTTCGGCTGTTTCCATTAATAGTTCATTAGATATCTTACCCGCTCAGTCACTCTATGGTCTATTAAGCCTGGAGATTCAATGTCGCGTTCACAAAAGCTTTCTATTGGCGTTTATCCTTAGCCAACTGAATCCAGTTTCTACTTTGTATTTATATTTCTGCAAGACTCATCTTAGTATTGTCCTCTTATTTTCCCCTAGGTCCTCCTAATAGTAGTTTTCCGATTGTATTTCCAGTTAAAACTTTGAAAGTATTCCTACTTTCTTCCATTCTGGCTACATAATCTGCCTACCTGAGCCTTCTAGACTTGATGACCCTAATAATGTTTGATAATGGTATACATTTTGCAGTTCCTCGTTATGAAGTTTCCGTCATTCCCTATTCCGCTTGGGTCCGAATATTCGTCTTAGGATTTCATTCTCAAATACTTTCACAGTCTGCGTTCTTCCCTTAAAGTAAGTGACCATGTTCTGAAACCATATAATACAAGTATGATTATTTTTTTATGTGAGACCACTGGTAAAGTTTACTAGTTAGAACACTAAGTAATCAGCAAAATCCGTGTGTCTATGTCAACATTATTGCTGAACATATATACAGTATATCCATGGATGAAATTATGAACATTTTCATCTTTTTAAAAGTCGTTTCCATTTTTTTTAAAGGAATGAGAACCATATAGTTATATTATTTACAGAGCACTGTCCTTTTCCTTTCCTTTTAACGAGAGAACACACTGAGATAGAGAATAAAATACAGCAAAACAAGCGGAGAAAATATCTTTCTTATTATTTCAGACATATACATAAGGATGTCTTGTTTTTAATGTGTCATTTTATAAACATTATTTTTCTCATCGTATACAGAGCTTTTTTTTACACTTTTGAAAAAGAAAACAACTTTCTGCTTCTCGATTTAGAAACCAACATCTTTTGTCCTTTGTAAATTTCTGAGTGAAAGACAGAGAGAGAGAGATGATTGCCAGTCGTAGAATTATTCACTCTCCTATTGACATGAATAACAAGTTTCATCCTTATCGTCTTTGTCGCTACGTTTACACGTGCTATTAGGGACTTCAAACAAACAAACAAACAAATATGAAGGAAAGCACAACAAAGTAATGTGCTGAAATTAAATAAAAATATTGCAGAAAATGGGAGGAGGATGTTGTGTTAGTTATCTTCTTTGCCTAGTATCAATAAGGAGATCTGAGTTTCCATATTCTGATGTTGCCAAGGTTACACACACATATACAAACACAAATTGCGAGAAGCCTTTTCTTTGTAAAAACCATATTCATTCTTAATTTTTATAAAGTACATAGTGAGTAAAGAAAAACAATCAGACGACTACAAAGGAAACTGTACTGTCTTTTCTTAAAATAATCCTTTACAAAAGAAATCTCTTATTATTTGTTTCTTTACAACAGACATTTTAACTTTAATTTCAGTAAAACGCACTCTAATTTGTATGTCATTGCTTTTATTTCGAAAAAAAAATCAGAAAACTATTCTTTAATATTATTAGTCTTGTTCCCAAATAAACCAATATTTTCCGTTATGCCTAACAAACAATTTTATATTTTTTAAAATGCTTCAATTTATAGTATATTACCAACTTAATTGACTCTAGCAGGTTTTCTTTGTTTGTTATTGTCGAATAAGTTGTCAAAAAGTAATTTTCTTGAACTTACTACATCTAATAAAAAAATGTTACTTAAATATTACTTTGTGAGAGCTTAATACTTAAGAAAGTAACAATATATTACAATTAACGAGGTAACCTGATCGAAGAAAATTGTCACTTTCGATCAACTTTTTCAAATTTATATATATATATGGTGTTCATTTATTATGTAGCCAAAATCCACTCGTGAAATCCTCACACCTAAGCAATATACGAAATGCCGAATTCGAGAAAATTGTAACTTTCAGCTCGAAAACTATGAGAGATATCAAATGCGATTCAAGAAATCTTAGAGAAAATAGTACACCGTCTATCTAAGTTTCCATGTTTCAGAGTTGGGACGTATCGGTGCACATGATTTGAGAGAGAGAGGTGGAAGAGCGGAAGCTATGCCGCAGCTTCCTCTATAAAATCCATTGCGTCAGTACGACCCAACTCTGAAACATGAAAATTTAGATAGACAGTGTACTAGTTTCTCTAATATTTCTTTAACCGCCTTTGAGATCTCTCATAGGTTTCGAGCTAGGAAGCCCCAAAGTTACAATTTCTCGATTTCGACATCTCGTAACTTTGAAACATCGTATTTTTTGCCCTACGTTCATATGGACTTTTTTTATTGTTTAAGTGTGATGATTTCACCAGTGGATATGTAAGGGAGAGAGGGAAAATAAAGGAATATTCATTACGAGACCAGTGATCAGTGATCAGATCAAACAAATTCGTCATTCTTGACATTTTCCAAGTATCTACTAAAACGGTACATTCACTAGGCTATGTGCTAGCAATCTGATTAAATAAAGTCGTCAAAATTTTATCTTTTTTTAAATAGTCTTTATATGACCGCATTCACAATGCAATCTGATTAAATAAAGTCGTCAAAATTGTATCGTTTTTTAAATAGTCTTTATATGACCGCATTCACAATGCAATCTGATTAAATAAAGTCGTCAAAATTTTATCATTTTTTAAATAGTCTTTATATGACCGCATTCACAATGCAATCTGATTAAATAAAGTCGTCAAAATTTTATCATTTTTAAATAGTCTGGGGGTCGTGTTTGCGCAGTAGTAGAATATTTTTTACAGCCAAAGGGCTGATGTTTCAGCCAAAGATCTAAAAATATCTTGTAAAGTGGTGTAATTAATTTTAATTTATTCTTGCTATTAAATACTCAGAAACATGGAATATGTCTCTGCAACAATAACTAATCTTCCTTCAGCTCCCTCGTAATTATATAGCTAACGTACGCGTTTTTGGCATGGAGATCCGGTTTGATTACCAGTGGGATCTCATGTAATTCGGAAACTATAGTTCTATGTCTTGCATAGCCTCGGTGCTGAACGGGACGCTTAAATCCACTCCAAACAGCCAAGTAACTAATCTTTCGGTTCACCTTGTATAGATGAATGATCAAGTGATACGAAAGCAGATATAATTTATGTACAGTCAGCGACAAAAGCCCTTTCCGTTTGGTAAAATTTATTTTGAAAACAACGATGGTATAGATGGAACATACAGTTGTGGTATGGTTGAAACGTACATTTTTTTTTTTTAATTTACTGTGTACGCAAATTATCCTTCCATACTGATGTTATTTACGAAACTAATTTTATCAAACGGAAAGAACTTCTGTTGCTGATTGTACTAGTTATCTTAGACAATGATATGAATCAACGATTTTGGGTTCGCTTTCTTTATTTTTTAATGCAAGCTCAAGTGGAACTTGTCTCAATTGACCTTTTATGTTATTGATTTCTTTTGTTTAGCATTCATTAAATAAACAGAAAAAAAATGTCGGTAAATATGCTTTAAATTGTAGTACACGATTTTATTTTTTTTCACTGAAACCTCTTAAATAAAAATTGAGTTGTCTAGGAGTCTCTATATATGTATGATTGCATTAGTTTCATCATCATATATATATATATATGTGTGTATATGTCTCTTCCTGTCATTAAAAACCAAAATTGAAACCTAAACGACCTTTCCAACTTGATTTCCCAGGATACCCTTCTTCTTTTTACCTTATTAATTTTGCGACCAAATCTGTTCAATTTTCTCTCATTATGGAGATAATTGATCAGTTTCCTTCCCTCTTGTGGGGATTCACCGCGGAAAGCATCTCCTCATTCTCTGTCTACGTTCTGCCACAAAATCAAAGGGCTTCTTCCTCAGCGGGATAACCTGTTCCATAAGGGTACGAAAAAAAAATTTAAAAAAATCGATGCTAGTATTTTTGAGATGACATTTATTAAAACAAAATAGATATATAAAATTCTATATTTTTTGCGTACATTGAAAAAGGTGGAATAAATTATGTAAAATAGATAAATGGAGTAGCCAATTGATGATAAAGCCGAAGAACAAGTTCTATTTGCGCTAAGTACTCAAGGTATAATTATCATGATCAGTGGCGTATTTACGATTTTGTTTCGGGGGGGCTTTGCGAACTTTCGGGGAGGCTTTGCCTAAAAATGTGAAAATTCTGCAAGATTTTTCACATACTTTACTATAGTAAGTAAGATTTCGGGGGGCCTTAAACCCGGAAGCCCCCCTAAATACGCCACTGATCATGATATATATTCTGGTTTTGTTAGCAGGTTAGTTGCCACAAACTAAAAAGCTTCCATACACCACGGTCTTCAGTTACGAGGGAGGATCAGAAACTAAGGGTTAGAAGGGTGATATTTCTGGAAGAGTGTGCGGTAATTTTAATACATGGAATTGGCAACCCTGCAGAGTTTCAGCAACGTACGGCGCTAGTTGTAGGTAAACACAAATGGCGAATCTTTTGGAAAATTTGTCTTGCGAAGAAGTCCGCTCAATTATTCTATTTTTATGGGCGAAACGTGTAATCACGTCTGAAATTCACCGGTAATTGGTAGAGGTTTACGGAAAGGCTGTAATATCTTGTCAACATGTCGCAGAATGGTGGTCGCATACAGCCCAGAAGACGAAGCAGTTTCACTAGGACACCATGGATCATCCTCCCTACAGTTCGAACTTGGTTCCAAGCGACTTCCACCTGTTCCCGCACTTGAAGAACCACCTAGGAAGCCGTCGCTTTGCTTCATAAAAGGAGGTGAAACACTTCATAACACGCAAGTACAGAACTTTTTCCAGGAGGGAATCTTGAAACTCATCCTACGATGAGACAAGTGCCTCAACTGACATGAAAACTGTCGAAAAACAAAGTAATGTATGTACTATCTGTTGGTTGTATAGGTTGTATGAAATAATATATATGTTTCACTGCAGGCTTTGTAAACTTACTTTATGATCAGCCCTCGTAACATCATTCTTTTGAGGTGGAAATTTCCTGTTTTAACTGCATCAATTATAGCCTCTTATGCTCCTCCTCCTTTTTCTTGTCACCATACCTACAATCATGTCCCTTATGATACAGTTCCTTACCAATCATTGTTCCAACCAGTTTCTCGTACATTTTTTAATCGCATCTAAAATTACTCTTTCCTTCCTCTGACTATTTCTAATACTTTCTGATTCGTTTTTCGTTGAACCTAGCTACCGTTCTTCTTCATGCCCCTATTTTGAAAGGCTTCCAGACTTTTTTCATTATTTTTGCGAAATATCTAGTGTTTTTTTTTTACTATACTCCACCGGAAACATTTTGTGAGTCCTTTCTTAATTTTCTTTATATTTAAAGATCCATAAAATGGACTTCTCTTTTTCCTAAATAATTATTTTGCAGTCCCTATCTTTGTTTGTATTTAACGGTCTCAGTTCATGTCCTCACTAACAATATTACCTGCCTATCGTAAAATAGTTACCTACCTTACTTTTCCCCTAAGGTAATAAATAGATTAAATTATTCTAGATTGCTATCTTAGAAAAGAACAACATGGTGTCGTTGATGGGAAAGATAAATAATATATATTCAGATTGTATAGCAGGGAGAAATGACTCCCAAGTTCAGCGAAGAGATGTGGCAACAGCGATAACCGGCTTGCACTGAGACACCTTCAGAGTACTCTCTAATTTGGTTTCAGCCTCTCCACTGAGAAATTACGGAATTTGGTTGTTCCTTGCTTATTTAAATTTAGAAATAACGTGAAGTGAAATTCCCATAGGTGAGTCATTTCTAGTAGTAATTTACTTTATTGAACTTATGCTTGAATATCGTTCTGATCAAGATACTTAGCAAGCTTAAGTTTCTTTCTGAAGCTAAAGAATACCAGACCTGTAGTTAACAAAATATGCAAAACACGCACGTAGCCAAGAAGGGGGGGTTTCGAACCCCTGTTCAGATCAGAAATGAAAAAAAAACTAAGATAGGATGAAACAAAATGAAATGAGAAAAAGAAGGTTCAGCGTTAAAAATTAACAAAAAAACTACAGGAAGCTTTCAGTTCTGAAGCTTGTATTACGAGAAGATTTGTATTACTTCCAATACATGGTGGCGAGACGAGCGAGATATCCTGGAAGAGTCAGGGAATTTGAAATTTCTAGAAAAGTTACGGAATTCTCGGAATTTTTGTTACTAGTCAGGGAGATTTCAAGCTTCCGAAAACATAGTGCCGTTGTGTAACAGTGTCGACATTCTTGATCATAATTTTTCGTCATCGCATCCTTGCAGTATCAAACATGTTATTTCAAAAACAATTTTCTACTGCTATTTTAATCTGTCATTTGGAACAGACAGTAGTTGACGAAATAATAAAGACAAGCATTTATATGGAAAGAAAGTTCTGTTAACATTTCATGCAACAGAGAAAGGAACGCAGATATTGAAAAATAGTTTACAAGACATTATTGAGTATGTATTTTTTATAGTAGTAAATATGAATTTTTATAATAGTTGAGGTCATAATGAAAGGAAAATTGTTATATTTGAATGAACAGAGGAAGGACGTAAATATTGTAAAATCTTTTTCAATACGTTTTTTTTTTTCATTATTTTACTCGAGAGTTCTTCCTAGTTTGTTATTAAAATATTTACCACAATATCCTCATTTTATTGTCCTAACAAACCAATATATGTTGATAGTAAAGTAGTTTAGATTGATCGAGCTCCTGGGCATTCAGAATTTCATGTCAGACCCCCTCCTTTCCCGTTACGAAATCCTGGCTAAACGAACCAATATATGTTCCAGTAAAATAGTTTAGAATAATCGAGCCCCTGGTGTGATGACCACAGTATTTCATGTCACGGACCCCCTCCCCCCTTCGGGAAATCCTGGCTACGTGCCTGATGCAAAAATATATCCTATCATTAATAAACATGCATCATCCTGTGAACTACAGTTATAAGTTAAAAAGTACAATCTATTTGTTATATATTCAAGCTCTCGTATGATTTAGCAATATACAATCGTCTTCAGAAAGCTCTTCTATAAAGACCATACTTTATAACCTATGATGTTCAGTAGATATTTTCATCATAAGCTCCCTATATTCTACATATATATAAAACTACATGACTTCACTAACATAAAATAGCGAGTACTTTCGGTTAACGTGTAAAGTTGAAATTTGTCACGGTTATAGCTTTTTGGGACTAATCCAAAGGAAAATTGCCAAAAGTGAATATTTCTAATTTATAGGGGATCTAAAGGGGGATGAAGAAATTTCTCATGTTATTTAAATGGGCCTATTTTTGGACTTGTAATCTTACGTTTTAGGTGCTCGGAATTGTAATAAAAACTTGAAATTCTGTATGCTTGTACGTTTTCCATAGCATTATTTAACAAAATCACTAAAAATAAAATTTTCCAAATTTAGAGTAGTTTTATGGGGAAGTGAAAAATCTTTCCCATGTTATTTATGTGGAACATCTACACCCCAAAATGTTTAGACACTTCCGGCAGGATTAGAACGATGAAATTTGGCATGATTGTAGCCTTCCAGGACTAACCCACAAGAAAATTGCCAAAAGTGAATATTTTTAGTTTTTAAGAGTCTAAAGGGGAAATGAAGAATTTCCCGTGTTATTTAAATGGTCGTTTTCTTGGGATACAAAATCTTATCTTTTAGATAGGTGAAATAGGAAAATAAATTTGAAATTCGGTAGAATTGTAGGTTTAAGAGGTGTAAAGTTGTAGGCTGAGCAAACGCGGTGGTCCTACCCAAAGGCTAGTCTATACTGAAGCTTGTTTACCATCCACATACATAAGGCCAATCTTCCCAGCTTTACCTTGGCCAAAAAGAAGGTATCACCTTCTACGACCCGCAAGGAACTAGAATATATGTCATTCGATTCAATAATTATTTTTCTGAAACTATTTATTTATTTATTTATTTATTGCATGTGTAAAACAATGTACTGTTAAGTAGCAGATCGTATCTCTTGTTGTATTCTTCTTCCTCTAACGGTAACACGCGTACTTCTAACAATGACACCATACGTTTTCCACTGACGCTTATACCATTTGTAAAATTAAATCAATACTGATGCCCCAGATATATGATACAACTAATCTCCCTTATAATGAAACTTTAAAAAAGGGTAACGGGTTATGTTTATATGTGGAATGCATTTCTAATATCAATTTATCTCGTTGGAAATGAATATTAATTAAACAAAAAAATATGAAAAGCATAAACGAAGAGAATAAACAGATGGGGAAAAAAGAAAGAAAAATACAGAAAGAAAGATGATGGATTTTGTAAAGGACAAAAACTAGAATGCATTAATATTATTTGGAGCGGAAGTGTAACACGAAACTTAGAGAAATAAGAACGGAGATTCCTTTTACGCGCCCAGAATAAATATGTAAATGGAGATTTATTTTATTTTCTTTAGCAAAACTGGCGACAAAGGAATATTGTGCTTAGAAATTTTATTAAATCTTGAAGTCTACACCGAGAAAAAAAATTGTAGGTGGCGTACTTAAAAAGATAGGTTTCATTTGTAATTTCTGTAGTTTTTGGACTTAACGTACAGCAGACGTATAACTGAATACGCATGTTTTATAATACTTTCTGTATAAGTGTTCCATCTATACGTACTTTCCGTATGAAACAATGTAGGCGGTCAGGATCTCACAAATGGGCGTATATAACATATAGCTGACGAAGGTAAAATAAGTATATGCATGTGATATACGGAAAATTGTTAGATGACAGACATCCTGCAACGGCATGATGTAACATCTAAGGGCAGTGCCCATGTGTAGCATACGGATAACGTATGCTCCGTACTGATTTCTATAGTAAGCAAGATGATACCGTATATTTGTACAATATACCGCAGTCCGGAGAACGGATTTTTCTCTGTGTATGAAGGAAAAAATGGAATGTTTTTAAAGTCACACAAATTGTTCGAAAATTCTCATTTTACATTCTTGTCCTTTTATATTTTATACAAAGCATTCAATTTCTTTTTGCAGAGTTGTATGTGTGTAAATGAAAGAGTGATATGACATCTGACATTCCATGTATATATTGTTTAGACTAAAAGAAACGAGAGATTGTCAAGGTGAATGATTATGAAAAAATTGGTGGAATAGCAATGAGAAAGGGAAAGGAAAATCCTGAGAAAACCCAAAGATGCTATGATGTCCACCACAAACTCGCATAGACTGGGAACGAACTAGAGACCTTCGGAACTAGAGATGAGCGCTTTATTACTGATTCGCTGGCAAACTAGAATCGATGGATAGTGATGGACACTGAAAACCCGTTCTCCAAGCGTCTTTTCCTTGTTGGTTTCTTTTTCGTAGAGGAAAATAAATACGGTGGTTGTCCGGAAAGTACAGTTTTCAACATTGTTACGTTCTTGCAATAACATGAATAACGGATCAGAAAATTTTTATACAGGGTATTTCAAAACAACAACGACAACGTTTAGGAGATGATTCCTGACACCAAGATAAGACGAAAAGTATAGACCAAACTGGGTGCAGAAACACTTCCTTTCGGAGTTACAGGCTGCCGAAAACATAAAAGAATGGAATTTAAAGGCACATAGATCCAATAATATGGGACCTGCCCTAGTCGGGTCAACACTTTATTTAGGAACTAGTATGTATCCTTTCCAAATAAACATGTTTCAGAATCCTGCGGTACTTTCACAACAATTTTCATAGAGGTAGTTGCTGAGCACTGCAAATTATATGCCCGTAGCCAAATTACCTCTATAAAAATTGTTGCGTGATTACTGCAAAATTCTGAAACATGTATTTTTGGATAGCGCATATATTAGTTCCTAAGTGAAGTCCTGACCCGACTTCGGTAGGTCTTATAGTTCTGGAGCTATGGACCATTAAAGTTCATTTTTTTATGTTTTCGGCAGCTTATAACTCCGAAAGGAAGTGTTTGTGCACCCAGTTTGGCCTATACCTTACGTCTTATCTTAGTGTCAGGCATCACCTCCAAACGTTGTCGGTGTTATTTTGGAACACCCTGTATAAAGCAAAAGAAGAAATTTAACTTGGTCGTCTCTAGAACTAAGCGTTTCCAGACAATTTTCCAGCTCACACGACCCTTGCATTTGTCTGATAAACTAGTAGCTAGAATTAAAGAGTTCCGTTGATTTCAAAAATGAAAATGAAAACTTTAACGTCCTAAGATTATGTCCTTTAGGCCCTGAGGGAGACGATGATTAAAGCAAGTGAATGATGGATGAAGAATTGGTGGAATGATAAAGTGGGAGAAGACGGGAGTACTCCGAGAAAACCTATGAAGTTGGTGTTGTCCACCACAAACTTACTTGGTCTGTTGATCTGAACATGAATCAAGAAATATCCTTGTTTTTTAGGGTGAAAATCTAAACGAGTTTTTCTTCTTTATGGGTACACCATATTGTATACCTTCATAGAATCATTTGAAACATTGTTCAAGCGTGGACTTTTACCTTAAGTATTTAGATTCTAAATAACATTTAGAACGCTATTAGTAGCTCTTAAGAGATGACACATCAACATTAAAGTTTACCGCTGAAAACTAAGGGAAGAAAGAGTATCTAAATTTCTAGTTCTCGCATACAGTTTTCTGAACCTGTATAAAGCTTTCTTATCATAGTGATAAAATTTCATTTTCTTAAAGCCCATGTGGTTTCCCTAAAGAGTCTATGACTGTATCGATGTTTACCATTAAGTCGCCGTATTAATGAAATAAATTCTGGTTAATTGTTTGTGTTTTGTGAATTAACACGTCTGTTTTCTGCCTCAAGGCTTTATGGAGCATAGTGAATGAGTTTCAATGTGACCATACAATCTTGCAACGGAATCGGCCTCAATTGTGATTCAACCTACAAATTCATTGAATTACTGTGTAGTGGAGGAAAATGGGAGGTACGGGGGCCACTCAAAAGAAATTTTACAAATTTCAGAAACTGTATGGAGAGGTACGAAAAGAAAAATAAAAGTGCATTAGAAAGAGTAATGCTTTTGAGTATAACTTTGTATATTAGTTTGTCTAATGTCGTTATTAATTATTACTATAAACGTGAAACAGTATACGTTTGAGCACAATTGCCCTACCGGTAGGGTAATGTCACTCAGCAACCGCCGCACAAATTGTTCTACTATACATAAATCTATTTTTCGCACCCATATTTACTAATAATAACCTATGGTAAAAATAACAAAAGTTAAATCATAAACACAACTGTTGGACGCTTATTACGAAAAGCGTCTTTGTGCTCTTCATGTTTCCGTCACAAGCAATTCCTACATTTTATTCAAGCTTCTACATCTGATTTGATCTGATACAGCTTCTAATCAGTTCCCGTTTTACACTCAGCTTTAAAAGTTTCTGTAGTGTAATAACGTACTTTTGGAATTTTCGTACAAACGCTTGGAGGATAAAGGTGCTATGTTACATTTTTTTTTTTTCGAACTGTTGCATTCTGGTTGTTCATGCACGTGTTATATGCTACTCATGCTACCTAACACATTATTTGGTGAGTCCTCGTCCTAGTGCAGATATTTAGAAACGATGAAGGTGGTATGTTAACGGGAAAAGTTGTGAAAGTCAATTTTCCCATTATATTCAATTTGTTACATAGCACCTTTATCCTCCAAGCGCTTCTTTTAATAATACAGTAGCAGGAGAATACCGTTCAGACTGAGGGCCGTTACCCAGTCGTCGTCATATTATCTTCTTTTCTTCTCGTGAACAGCATTAAAAGTTTATAGTCATGATGTTATCCTCTTTTCTTCTCATGAACAGCATTAAAAGTTTGTAATCGTCATAATTATTATATTCTGTTTTTGTCATGAACAGCATTAAAAGTTTGTAGTCGTCATATTTTCTATTTTCCTCATGAACAGCATTAAAAGTCTGTAGTCGTCATATTCTACTTTTCTCATGAACAGCATTAAAAGTTTATAGTCATCATATTATCCTCTTTTCTTCTCATGAACAGCATTAAAAGTTTGTAATCGTCATAATTATTGTATTCTGTTTTTCTCATGAACAGCATTAAAAGCTGGCTTTGTAATAATAACAAAATAGCGAGCAGATGCTATCAGTATATCTGTAAAAACTGCAAAACTCGAGTTGAAAGTTTAAGTCCAGTTATTTTGTAGTCCTTGTCCCTAGAATTCGAAATGGCATGTAAAATTAGTTTATCACAACATTCTTTCATTTATTCAACTCTACAACTGCTGCCCTTTTAACAATAACTTTAGTGTAAGACACTGAGTACGGGTTAGACCCACATTGCGCGCCACAAAATAGTTACACAAGGGTGAGCGTCACTACACGTTGTGCACCATTACCCGACTATTCTCTAAATGTTAAATATTTTTTTATGCCTAGGTAGAATGTATAGAATTTCAACACGGTATCTAAATGTATTTTATACGTTCCATAGATTTCAACAATTTTAAGTCTCATGCCAGTCCTGTTTAAACGAATCAAATCGTTAGACCACCTTGGAAGAAATTTCACATTTTTCTCGCTTTATCTTTTAGTAGAAATTCTAGACATACCATCTGAAAATTGAAGTAATGTATTTACCGTATTTACTCGCGTAATTTTCGCACTTTTTTAGACGAAAAAAGTTGTTTTGAAACAAGGGTGCGTAAATTATGCGGGGAAAAATATTAGCTAGATCGGTGAACATAATCTAACTTTTTCCCCAGTCAAAATAACACGAAAATACCGGTACACATTTTCTTTGTAGCAAGAATTAACAACAAACAACTAATTCTCAATTTGTAGAAAAGTAACATTAAAAAATCGATTAAGAAGTCGTGTGGTTTCTTACCTTACAAGAATGGCTTTGCTGCGTTGCCAATCGTTCATTAGCTACCTTAATTGATTTCTGGAAAAATGCTGTTTCACAAAAAGTTTCCGCGTGCGCAAATTACGCGAGGAAAATAAAATATACAGAAAATGCCCTTCAAAATTGGGATGCGAAAATTATGCGAGGGCAAAAATTATGCGCGTATTTACGGTATTTAATGAAAGATACTCCAAGCAAAATACAATTAGTAATAGCAAACTAGTTTGTGTATGAGTAGCCTAACTGAAAGATACTTTGCAATAGCATTAGTCCTTGTGTGATACCTACTTACATTCACACACACAAACACACACACACACACACACACACACACACACACACACACACACACACACACACACACACACACACAATGAATGAACAGCATATGGCATGCGAATTTTTTAGTTCCTGTGACATGCAATGAACATTTAAATTACATAGTTAATATGAAATGTTGTGCAATATACATTGATGCATTTGACTCCAACAGCATGTGATGTTCAACTCAGATTACATTACACTTCTAAAACAGTCCCTGCAAATAAATAGATGTATAAACATTTCTAGAATTGTTTCAAAGGTAGAATTCACTGAAATAAATTCCCCTTACATGTTATATATAATGTAATGGACTTATTTGGTCTTCCACATAACTAAAGTATTTAGTCTGTTTCCGAATACAGCTTTCTCCTATAAAGAGGTTAATCACTGCGAAATTAAAGTACTGCTGATTTTACAGCAGTTATGTATTATCAAATAGATAAAAGCTAATCGAAATGTGGAACAAGATCGCGCTAGACAATATTATTTTGCATGAGGTACCGTTATTACGAGTCACCTAGTAGTTTTCCGTTTGCAACCATTTGTAAACGTGAAAATAAATGTCGATTTTCTAAATGACTGGAGATCGAAAGCAGATAAGTGAGAATCGTGATAACGGTATCTCATATAAAATAAATATTATCTAGGAAGGTCTTGTTCCATTTTTGGATTATCTTTTATCTATTTGAAGATATCACACAATTACTGTAAAATTAGCGGTAATTTAATTTCGCCGTGATGGGGTCTCTTAAGACATCCAATAAAGCAGTAAACCTTATCTAAAATTTCAAATTTATGATTGTATGTATATACAGTATATAAACCTAATGATTGTAACTTTCACAAACCAATTTTGGGAGATTGAGTTCAATGTCATCTAGATGTATTTATCTGTCAAAAGTTCTTCTTTGCTTAGTTTTGAAATATACAGAAACACAAGATAAGTTTAGTTTCTGTGCCTTCCACCAATAAGACGAATTTGTTTCGCATTTTGATAAATACCATATATAGTAGTTTCACTTAAAAGTTCCCCGTTTTTCTTTTCAAAGAAAATTATTTTTTTTTTTTGAGTGTCTACTCCCCTTATCTTGCCTGAAGCTGCTACTACCTCTTACTTTTTTCTCTTTCTCTACATTCTTTTCGTTTTTTCTGTGTTCTCTTTTCGATTTAATCCCCTTTAACTGGGAGCGAGGCGCTTCATTTACATTAAGTTACCTTATATATTTAAACATGCCCATTTTCTCCTTTTTCACTATTATTATTTTTTATTTATTCTTTTTTTTTAAATATTTTTTATAAAGTACAATTCCTTCCACCGTTCAAACAACACATACACAAAACAAAGCCAAGACAAGAAATGAAACATTTAGTCAAAGTGCTTAGTCTTTGTTAGTCATTTGTCTTTCTTGTGTCTTTCTTTGCTTTTTGTCTTTGACTTTCGTTGTGTTTTTGGTGTTTTCTCCTATTTATTATTTTTCTATTTTGTTTTCACGTTGGTTTTCCCCTTTCAGATGTTTCTCTTTATGGTTTCTCTTTGATACCTCGTTGTGGTTTCTTTCTTTATATGTAGGTATTTTCACAAACATTATGTAAAGATTGCTTCCTCTTTCCGTTTCCAATGGTTTCGACGTAGCTAACTGCTTTCAAACAAGTTTGCACCACTCACTTTTCACGTTACGCAAAATTATTCATTGTACTTTGCCCTTACCTGTATTATTTTTGTATAGCCACTGTCATCATTTATACAGTTTACGCATTTATTTGCTATGTTTCTCAAATATTTTTATCTGATATTTTCACTAATTTCGCATTTTTTTTGTTTTTTTTTTTACCTAATTATTCGAAACATTTGCCACAACTTTGTCTATTTTCCCCACACTTAATCCCTAAATGCCGTCCTATTCTGACGACACTTTCAGATTTCATTCGTGCTTTCTTTTGTCCCATTTCTACAATTACTCTCCTGATTGTTAAAACGTGTCAGGCAAAAAATTAAAACTTCTTTCTGTTGGTGGCGTGTGTCCAGTGTTTCTAAACGGCCACGGTTCTTACCGCTACTTATACAAAACTGTTATCTAAACTCAGCGACTGGAGAAATTGTACGTGCAAGGCCATAATATTACCAGCACGTGTTCTTAAAATGCAAGTTTCAAGTTAGTATGTATAAAGATAACCAAGAAAGTTCTGTCGGTTTGCGGAGCTCTGTGTTCAAATGGCTCTCATGCTGTGAGTTGAATGCAAATAAAGATAAGGAGAAGGTCAGTTGTTGGTGGGGGTATGTGCAACATATTACCTCTGGTGAGGGTGTCGTGACTACGAGGACAGTGCAGTGGACATTTAACAAGTTTAATGACGGTGATAAAACACTCAAAGACGCCCCACGTGCCGGAAAACCAACTCATGTACAAAATAAAGATCTCCAGGCAGTAATTGAGGCGAACAGTGGACATGTGAGCAAATGGAACTACGATTCAGTGTAAATGGAGAAATCATTCGGCAGACCAACGTGGGAAGCACTACAAGTTGGTTTGATGGGTCCCACATGATTTACTCCGGGCCAGAAGGCAACGCAAGCAGACACCTGTGATTTTTTGCTGTCTCCTCTGAGGAAGGAGCCATATCTGGAAAGGGTAATGACATATAATGAGAAGTGGGTCCTGTACGGAGCTCCACGGCGCCATCATCATTGGTTAGCATCCCATGAAACGGTTCCAAAACAGCCGAAATGAGCACTGCACCAGAAGGTCCTCCTGTGTATTTGGTGGACTGTTCGCGGCATTGTGCATCTGGAACCGCTACCAGCTGGTTAGAGCATCAATGCAACTGTGTACTGTCATCAGTTGAGCCGTGTTTAAGGAAAACTCAAAACTCTGGAGCCAACACTTCTGAATCGCAAAGGAGTCCTCCTGTTACAGGACAACGCTAAACCCCTCGTAGGTAGAATGACCCAGGACACCATTCTACGCCTTGGATGGGAAACACTATTGCATTTGCACCGTCCGATTATCACCTGTTCCATTCCTTCAACAATCACCTTATAGCACGCCAGTTCAAATCCCTAGTAAAGGTGCAAAATGCACTTGATATCTTCTTCGCTTCACGGAATCCATGGCTTTCCAGAACGTTGCCGGAAGGTCGTCGATGCTGGTGGGGATTATTTTTGATCTACCAGGTATGTCTTAGGTGACATATCGATGTTGGAAGGTGGTGAGTGAAAAAGCGACAGAACTTTCTTGGTTATCTTTATAATGATGGAATGCAAGCTGTACGTATGTGTGGAACTGAATAAAGCGATGAACACTATTCGTTATAACGCTTAACGGTACTGCATATCTACTTTGTGTTTTAGTCCATTTATTAATATGGGAAATAATTTGAAATGAATTGGAATAGTAATGATTTTATTCTCCTGACTTCTGAATGTTCTTAACAATTATGATCAGAGGAGACCAAGGGGCAGGGATTTCTGATGGTTACGGTTGCTCTTCTGGATATACACAATGTATTGTATTGCAAATGCAGGTTAAGCCAGTGGCTCTCAACCTTTTTGACTGAAGACATACTTTACTGAACATCCGAGACCTCGCAAAACAATTGTTTAATATTTTCTTACTATTATTATTATTATTATTATTATTATTATTAATATATATTATAATAGTGAAACCTATTAGTATTTACAATGACTCTATAAAGCACTGAGCATTATTGCTACTGCTGGGGGTGTTGACTGCTACAGTCTGTCTCGGTTTTTACTAATTATTATTAAATATTTAATGATTTTTAAATTCTAAAATTTCGCCACACACCTTAGGGGACTGCGTGATACACCAGTGTGTCGCTGCACATCAGTTGAGAACCACTGGATTAAGTAATACAAAACTATCCTTCTTGATAGAAAAATATAGCATCTCTCCTCCATAAAATGATCTGCCCCTCAGTTTTACCCCTTCAAGGAAAACTGGTATCGTCACCGGTTTTGAAAACCAAAGATGCTGCAGACATAAAACTTTAAACAATGTTGGAATGCTCGACTGAACAAAAAAAGCAATCCTGTCAGTAAGTAAAATATTATATTTTGTATTCTGTTTCAATTCCTAGAACATCTCCGTCGTACACTACTTATTACGTTAATATTTTTAGAAACTGACTTTTATCTTTGTGTGTGAAAATAGTACATTACTTTTCATCTGCTAATTCGTACTTTTTCTAGGTGATTGACAAGAGTTAACCGAGATATACTACCAGGAAATTACATCTTTGCTATTGCTGCTGGAGCAACACCCCAATTACTTTTTATGATGCAGTACCAGAGATGTATCATCCTTTTTGACGTTTAAGGAACACTGAAGAGCAGTTGTTTGGGAAGAAACTATAGTACATACCGTATGTGTTGTGGAAAGTTTGGTGATATATATTCAGTGTAAAAAAATATGTTTATGAAAATGTAAGTAACCATGCCAACTTGAAAACGTAAAAATGTTATCTACCTCCAATAAATTATAGCTACGTTATCACTAAAGTTTGCAGATAAAATGGTGTCACTGATAAAAACAACTTTTATGCTCTCCTGAACTCAATTCCTTCCAGGTGGAAGGTCATCAGGTTTATACCAGACAATTTCTGGGTCCAAAAAGTGAAACAACATATTAGAATTCCTAAAGAAGAGATTCATTACATATTGTTGCAGTGCCTCTATATATATATATATATTCTTCTTATTCATGAGTGTATGTTCTATGCTGAAGCCATCCCGTCCGGCTGGTGGCCTTTTTATAATCAAATAATCAAAAATAAACATCAAAAAAGTATTTAGGGAAGTAACAACAAACTCAAGGAAAGGAAGTCCTTTACCCGTTTTGGAGATAATAATCGTTGCTGCATCTATAATCAAGGCGTCAGGTAGAGCTATGACTGGAAGTTCCCTAGACGTTGTGCCTTAACTGTGCGTGTAATCATGTGTAAGTAGATGGATTGTTGTCTTCTATCCCTGCCCACAGCTCTCAAAAAGCAGTCACCTAACTTAACCACAAATCTACTAACTATTATAACTACATGCAACTGCCGCTACTTTTATTAATCAGACATCCTCGGAGGATCACTCGTAGTGCAAAGTGCATGGTAAATTCTTCATGTATGTATATACAAGTACATATATAATTATACGCTGTGATTGGCTTGAGAAATTTATCTGCATGTATGTTTAGTTATTCTTAAATGTTGTGGAATGCAATATGAAAGTTTGTACATGTTTTGCTTGTTTGCATGCTCGCTCGTTTTAAATTATATTTTAATTGTTATTGATACTTCCTAGTAATAATAAGTGGAGTTCAATTCACCTTATTGAACAACAGTAGATTTTCAAAGTCGACGTTTAAACCGGAAGTGGAAGATTTCTACCTCTTCCGATCTGAGTAAAGGAAAAAGACTAAGATACGATCTAATCTTGAGATGATGAATCCATAGATATATGTTGCAATAATTTGTGTGGGTAGAGACAATGACAGTCCGAGATTCTAGCCCTTTACCTATTTATTTAAATAGTCTTTGTGTCTACAAAGTTAATGTTTCTTTCTTATGACCAGAGGTGAAGGAAGTAATTTTATACGGGAACCTCTTCGCTTATGGCAGTCACCGGTGTGTCTTGTAGCGACTTCAGGTTATGGTCGTTAGGTAACATCCTCGGTTCATGGCAGCCTCGCGAGGTATGGTTTGTGTTGAGGAATCCCGTTTGCTTCGAGGCAGCCTCCAGGGATTTTAGTAAAGATAGAGCCCCTTCGTCCAATGCGACCTCCAGAGCTGTTATGGATTAGCGATCAGTGGTCAACTGATTCCTCCGTCTTCTTTGGTTCCACTTTTATAGCCTTCTTCAAGGTGGCTCGTTCACCTTCGGTTCCCATCGTGTTATTCTTCGTGTCTTCCTGTTTTTGTGTATCGTCTGCTGCTTATAAACAATAGCACGTGTCGGTTCTAACATGTGCTCACACTGTAATGGGGATTCTGACTCATATAGATAGATAGATAGATAAATATAGAGATATAAAATGTGGTTTGTGTATATATACAGGGTGTTCATTTATTATGTAGCCAAAATCCATGGTGAAATCCTCACACCTAAACAATAAAAATAAAGTCCATATTAATATATGGCGAGAAACGCTTTGTTTCAAAGTTACGAGATGCCGAAATCGAGAAAATTGTAACTTTGGGGCTGCCTAGCTCGAAAACTGAGAGAGATATCAATAGTGGTTAAAGACACATTGGCGGAACTAGTACGGTGTCTATCTAAATAACCATGTTTCAGAGTTGGGTTGTGCCGGCGCATATGATTTTAGAGAGAGAGGGGGAAGAGCAGAATCTATACCGCAGCTCCCTCAAAAAATCGATTGAGCCGATACGTCTCATCTCGGAAACATCGTTTTTCAACTTCACCAAGACCGCTGAACAAATTTCGACTATTTTTGACACCTAACTTGACCCTTGTCTAGATTATATTTTTATTATGTTACTTTGATTAAATTCTGCATACTGTTTGGGAAGTAAGGAGTTCAAACTTGATACGAAAAATTGAATATCTCACGATCCTTTCAGCTTAGAAAGATGAAACTTGGTATACACATTCTTCATTAATATAATAGGACTCGTGACCCAGCGTTTCTGAAAATTCTTGTTTTGAAAGGGGAAAGAGGGTATATTCCTTCTTTCATATACATAAAAATGAATAAAAAATATATTAATCCACTAACTCCTCGTAGACCGTTGAACCTATTTTGATTTTTCTTGGTGCATGACAGGATCATCGCATAACCTAGGTTACCATGTTACTTTGATTACAATGCGTTTCCTAAGGACTAGCGAAAGGAGTGTCAAGTTTTATGCGTAAGTTGAATATCTCACAATTCTCTAAATTTAGAAAGATGAAATTTGGTATATAAATTTTTCATTAATATAACAGGACCCGTGACTCAGCGTTTCTGAAAGTTCCTGTTTTAAGGGGCGAGAGGAGAATTTTAAATACATATATAATTAATGTAACAACTTTAACCCATTTGATCAATTTTGATTGGTTTTATACACGAATAGACCATAGCCTAAGTTGAGTTTTTACGTAGCATGTTGCTTTCCTAAAAGGTATATCATAGGGACGTCTCGGAGTTCAAATTTTATGCAAAAGATAGAGTATCTCACAGTCCTGTCAACTCAGAAAGATGAAACTTGGCACATACATTCATGTAAAATAATAGTACGTGTGGCCTAGCATTTTTTTTTTAATCCCCAGTTTGTTTGTAAACTCCTTGTTGATTACTGCAACGATTTTAATGATTTCTAATATGCTACTGGACCATACCATAACTTAAGTTTTATCGTGTTACTTTAAGATGCGTATCCGAAAGGAGAAGCGGGGAAGGGTCAAAATTTTTTGAAACATTGAGTATCCCATCATCCTGTCACCTTAGGAAGATAAAGCTTGGTATATACAGTAATAAGTACCCCTGTTTCAGTGATTTGAAAAATCTCGTTTTAAAGGGGAACAAGATACGTGTCTTCCATACATATAAAAATAATTTAACTCCTCCTCCCTCGGAACTATGAAATTCTTTGCCGGGACCATATCTCAATGTAGATTACGATATTCTTTGTTCCTACCCCCGCCGTGTATTGAAAATTGATCTCCAGATGAATTTTTTTGAAATCAACTCTGCACGCTGTAATGAAAATTTGTGGGTATGGGTACTGTTCAACACCGAAACTATATGAGACATGGAACTATACCTTAACGTAGAATCTGAACCGCATGAGCTCCCACCAGGAAGAGAACTCGGGTCTCCCGCGCCATGCAATAATAATATATTTATCATGATGACTTCGTGAGTTGGTAATACAAAGGTTGATAGAAATGCAAATACATTTGGTAAATTGATTTTTACCCCGTATTTTGGTGTACTAGGTTAATTGAGACATCTCAGCTTGCAAATAATTTTCACATGGAAGACAAATCAATGAATGAATCAATTACATTTCAAACCACGCTAGGGAAACATACTTTCAAAAACTCCTGTAATAGAATGATTATATCTTGAATTAGTTTGAAACCATTTTGCTGAAACTATCGAATTGAATACTTGTACGTTCATCTTTATACTTTTACTATACGTATCACGTCCTATTTAACGGTATTTTCTCAATTTTGTTCGACTCCAAATATTTGCAGTTGTTCTTACCTACGTATCATGTTTGGTAAACATATGCTTTTTTTTAATGTGGCAACATCGGCACTTTTTGCCTAAGGAAGAAAATGAGAGAAGTTAGTTGAGGGTTAGAGGGGGAGGAAATCGAGGAAAGAGGCCATATTCAATCTTCTTTTATGAATAAGGCATTTGCGTTCCTCTGTAGCAGAAAAGTAGTTGAGTCCATCGCATATCATGTCATGAGTAAACATCCATCACTTCCAATTATGTATGAACTGGACATAGAGCGAACGCTTCAACTCAGCCTTCGAGGGCAGAAAGTGAGAGAAATTCTAGCTACGTCTGCTGTTGGCAGCTCTGGTCGAAGGTTGCAGAGGTGCCAACTTTGCCAAAATATATCCATATCATCCATAGATTTACAATCTGTATTCAGGAAAGGTGATCTTAGACATGGAATCAAGCGAAAGTACAATGTAAAATGTTGAATTACTTCTCTTCACAGAAATTGAAGTGGATATCACATTATAAACAAGGAAACAGCAAACCTCTGTGTGTCACGCTGATAAAACAGATTATATATAAAACAGAACAGATATATATATAACATAAGTTGTGACTGACTGACAAATTGATCAACGACTAGGTCAAACTGTTTAAGCTAGAAACTTGAAATTTAGACAGGACATAGAATTTGTGATGTGAAGTCCCACTAAGGAAAGATTTTTGGAAATTCGACGGGGAAGAGAGGAAAAGAAGCGTGGAGTTTATTATCTTCAAATGTCCATATCTCGGTATCTCTGAATGTTAGAGACATGAAATGTGGTGTATTGACTTATAATTTAAAATAATTAGACCTGTGTTTCACCGTTTATTGATATTTGAGCTAGACGAGATGAAAATGGCGTGAAGATAAAAATGTGGGGGTTACAATTACTATAAGATGGTCGTATCTTGAGATCCTTTAAAATTAAAAATATGTTAGGGATACGAGAAGCATAAGATTTATAACGTAAGGTACCCACTAACGAAGGATTTTTTAAAAATTCAATGGGAAAGGGGTGAGTTGCGGTGGCAATTATTATAGTAAAATGTCCATATCTCCCAATCTCTGAAGGGTAAAGATATGAAATTTCGTAAATTTATGTATACTTTCCATTTAACCCTTTAGAAAATGATTGTGGTATATAAACACAGCTGATCATTTCACTTATAACAGGTGTAATATACAGGGTGAACAATTTATCTTGATCATCCCCTATAACAGAGAAACCAAAAGAGAGAAAAGAGGGAAACTGCGCGAAGCAACTATAAGAAGGGAGACAGCTTTGCATGTATTAAACAGAAACACCAACAGTGTTGCCAACCCAATATTTTTTTTCAAATGGCTCTACCCAGGTGATTACATATTTCCAATCAACATGTCAAACGAAAACTTAAAATACCACTTTTGTTATTCAGTGTTGCAAAGTAAGGATATTATAGTATCACAAAGATCCAAAGTTTGAAAGCCTCTATCACACGTACAGCATAACAGAGATGGACAAAATAATGCATATCAAAAGTACCTTAGCGTTGCATACCATGTTCATGGTATGACGTTTTTCGAATGAATAGGAACGAAGTTACCAGGGCTTGAAAATTTGAATTTTTTTAAAGGCTTTATTTCGAGAAATGCTTAGATAAGCATAATATCTAGTTACATGTGTGGTTTCCAATGGATATACAAACTATATTGTCATTAACAGCACTTCGATATCTCAAACCATGCTGGAAATATGATACACATTGCTGAAGTTTGCAACACTGCTTAAATCATGTAATTGTGACAACTTGTAATACAACTACTAAAAGACATTGATATAATGCTATAAAAGAGAAAGAAAACAACAATCATTTTAAATATTTTCCGTAAAATACGCCATTTTCAACAGTGTTGCGAACTTTATCAATGTTTATCATGTCTCCGGAACGGTTTGAGATGTCAAAATGCTCGAATTAGGTATTTACACCTGTCATTTAAAATAATTAAATATGCGTTTCACAACGTTTTGATACTTGCCCTACAAGGGAAGAAAAGAGTAGGGCGAAACGAGGGGTGTGAAACTGGGGGTTCACAGGTACTTCCTAACTCAATATACATATGTGCATTTTCTTAATGAGACTATACTTGTATAACAGGGAAATAATCGATGTAGCATGAAAATTTGATCTTACATTTCATCTGTACCCTTTCGCTTATAAAACTAACCTAGTTCGATTATTTTCTTGAAAATATAGGAAGAAGAAGTTTACAATTACTATTGTTTTTTGCGGTACAGAAATTACGGTTTAATACTATACAGACGTAGTGGCTTGTAATATTGCCCCCCCCCCCGCCGCACAAAAAATCTGGATGCGAACCTGGTGGGGTACAGTTGCTATAATTGGATGGCCATATCTCGAAATTCATTCTGAACATATCTAGTCTACGTCTATATATTGTGTGATAAGCTGTGATAAGCTGGCTCTATAAAATAATAAGTTTTTCGAATTCGATAGTTTAATGCTCGTCTTAAAGTTGTCTTTTAATTCTTATTACAAAACAAAATTTACAAAACAAAAATCCCTCCAACTCAGGTAGATCATAATGAATCAAATGAAATCAAATTGGACTTAGAGTTCCACATGGCTGTAAATGTTGCGTCTTAGTTTATTTTTTTAAGCTAACCATCAAAGGCAGAACTGATGCGTCTGCCTTAGGTCTTTTTGCAGCTAACTAGCAGCAGCCATACCTGACGCATTTGAAAGGGCTTCAAATAACGCTCAATTATACTTTCCTCAATATATATAGTGTCTCCACTATTTTTATCTTGTTGCAATTTTTTTAACTAAAATCACTATGCCTTCCATAGTTCACTTTTAGATAAAACATGATTAATATCACTAATGTCGTAGTGCTCTTTAAGATATCACTCTAACGCATAACACAACGTGGTATCACTAAGCAAACCATATTACCTAAGCAGTACTTAAGCTTAACGATGAAAACAAATATTTTGGAAACTTTTATCATGTTTCTGATGTTGCATAAAACATGATCATCATCTTTTTGATCATCCAAGACATTTCTGCCATTATTGAGAGGTTACTTGCTGCAACCGAGAAGCTTCCAGGCTCCACGGTCTTTCGCTAAACTCTTCGTCTTCACATATGATTTTTCTGTTTTCATATCATCCATTAATTTTAGAGTCCTTCGTCTCTTTCTCCTATACATAATCTTTGATACTCTAAAAAAATTATGTATAATTTCCCAAAATATAATTCTCAATTTCCAGAGTGAACAGAAAAAGTAAAGAAGGAGGAGGACTGTTGTTATATTTTAAGATCGTATTTCATTCAAATTCATTTCTCATTTTATAATTTCTTTTTTAGTCTTTTTTTTTTAAAAAAAAGAAAAGTGCAGTAGAAAGCTTATAGGCCTAATTAAAAGTTAGCGATAAGTTACAAACTACATATTTAAGGAAATCTTTAGAAGGCTATTTCGGAGTATATCCTATATTCTAATTACCTTCATAACAAAAGATGAACAAAACAGAAAGTTAACTACCTGAATAATGTGATGAAAAGTCTTTTTTCTTTTCTTTGCCTGAAGACTGGTAAATAATTAGGAAATTCCTAAATTCAAGGCTAAATGGTTAATTCTTTTTCAAGTTAGTTTTCTTTTGTTGATAATAAAAGTATTAACATATGAAGAGAACAATTTACTAGTAGCGTAAGTATTCAAACTACTTCTATTAGCGATAGCTTGATTTACAAAAACTTCTTTATACTGTATATTTAACCTGTCTATTCAGAAGACTAAAAGCTCTGAAGATATGCACGATAGATCGCCATCAATTTTGATCAGAATGTAGAGACTCAAAAGCTAGGAATCAAGTGTGTTGATAAGGGTGATTGTCAAAACCGGAAGTGATATAAATCAATCATTTTCGGTTTTCACGTTGCTCACTTTCGAGCAACAAACGGTAATAGATAGCGAGAAGTGGTTCTCTGCAAACAATTAAGCACCTCAAGAGTACATTTCTTATTTCCATCTGTAAAAATGAAAGTTACAGGAATTTACTACGACTTCCGGTTTCAATATTGATCTATGTAGAGTGAAACCGATAAGAGATGCCAATCCACGCTTCTCAGAATCAATTTAGAGTTCTAAGAATATATACTTTCTTCTTTGTTAACCTTTTATTGAAACCAGGAGTGGCAGAAACGAACCATTTACGGTTTTAACGTTGATCACTATAAAATAAAATGGTATTCAATATTAATTAGCGAAATATCACACTATACAAGCCTAACTTCTTGACATGGTGTACACCTCCCTCTTTTTCCCTCAATCGCACTTTCTAACATGGTGTTCATGATACCCAGCCGATGTCCGAACAAGTATCTTACTCTTTTTAATTACATATGAAACTGTTCTTTTCTCGACTAGTATTCCTAATTATTTTCTCATTTGTTTTCAGTTTGATTTCAGAGTTTTTATCATATTTCTCCACGCCTGTATTTTGAGGCCCTCATTCGTTTGTCGCTTTAGCTTAGTGTCTATTTTTCTAGAGCACAATACTGCACGCAAAACATCTTATGAGGCTTATTGGAGCGCTTATCTCTTGTGCTAGGGGTCCCAGGTTTGATACTAGGCATTCGTTGATGACAGCATCATGTCCGTAGGTCTTCTAAACGGTCGGTAAATGCAGTCCAGGAATTATTCGGGATATTAGTTAAACATTCAAATTGTTTCACGGTTTGTGATTTTACAAAAAAAGTCGTTAGTTAAAGCTGCTGAAGTACTGTAGCCTTGGGTGTGTAACAGGGGCGGGAGGACAGGGGTTGCATTGTTCCCCCGCCTGAGTTTGAGAAACACTTACTTTTTTTTAATATAAATTTCATATTAATATACTAATGAAAAGGTGAAACTTCTAAATCGGTGGACAAGGTGAAATTTTTATATCTCGCCCCCTTGGTAAAATCTGAAAAGACAATATTGATAGAGATGCGCACGAGACGAGTCGAGACAGGATCTTCCTGACAAAATTCGAGTCGAGACACGGCTCTTCCAATAGAAAAATATATATTTTTCGAGTCGAGACATCACTTTTACAGCACATTTTCGAGTCGAGACAGCCATAAATCTTGTCTCGTGCGCATCCCTAAATATTGAAGTGTAAAGGTACTTCAATTCATCTCACTGTCTTGCAACATGATTGCTGAGAGTATAACAATTACTGTCCAATCTGAGTCATCAAGTGAAAATAAAAGCTTTATGCATATCCCACTGTATGTGATGAGAGTACATACTTCGATAGCGTAGCCTAATTAACCATATTTCTTCGAGTTTGTGATGTGAAATTTCATAATTTTTTTTTTGAGAAAATACTGAATCCTTTACATGACATTGTGACCTGCGAGGATATACTCACAGCTGTCTGCAAACTTCTGCAAACCTGTGATTTACGTCTCTCCAAGTTGTCTTGAGTAGATACTTATGGTGTCCCTTCATTGACTGGAAAACAATTATGATTTCATAGCATATTTAGATAAAGAGAGAAGTGATCACACTACTGGATTTGTACCAACTACAAAACAAGTTTAAGGAAGCCTGTTCTGAATGAAACGTGTCTAGAAGTTACAGTGCTTGAAGACTTAATTCGAAGAAAGACTCCACGATATCGGATCTATCGAAGATAAGCTCTCCCCATGTTCTCTGCCTTTTTTTCAATCGACGCTGAGAAAGTTCCAGCCAAATTTACAGAGAGAATAATAATTCAGTGCGACTCAAATCTAAAGTAAAATACTGATGAAATAGAATCCAAAAGTTCACAAATATTTGCCTAAACGTTATCCAGAAGCCTGCACTGAGAAAAAAAGTACTAAGATTTCCATGTGGATACATCGTATTTACACGGGTGCGCTCCGTAAGTAATGTAATTTCATGTATAAAAGTACAGCAGGTGGGAACACCATGCCAAGTCTGGAGTTCGGCGTCGAACTAGACTCACTGTGATTGGATAATTTTATTCACATGATTGATTTAGTGTTAAAAACTATTACTCTCGTAAGGTAGGGAGTCACAGATTTGGAAAGAACCAAGAGGGGACACTCGTAGGAAGGTAGTAACAACATTATATACCTAAGTTACCACCGTCAGAATGGGTATGACGTTAATTCTAGATTTGAAATGGTGGTACCACAATACAAAACTTTCTCTGGACGGTGGTGTAGATCGTACTTCTGATGAAACAACATTACTTAATGTGGTGACGCGCGCAACCTGGTAAAAACAGCATTTACATGCCGACTGGATTATGCATTTTTCTCCGTGTGCTAATTTCTATAGCATGTGATTTCCATACTCCGTATTACGTATCATTGATTACAACTTCTGTCACTTATGGAAAGAAACCAGTCCCAGCAAGATCCAGGTTAACTGATATTCATCAAACTCATAGCCTTTCTCAGCATTTCCCGTTTCCTCACACATTCTCGCTCTACCGATTCTCACATAAACTCTCACTTTCATTACTTGATCCGTCTCCCTCAGCCTAATTAAGGAACATTACCGTGGGGTACGTTAAACTAGAGATTATATTTCATTTCAAAATCGTTACAGCCGTTTCCAAAAAAAGTCTTTTTTTTTCAGTCTTTTGTTAACTAGCCTTATTTTCGGGAACAGGAAGAAAATTACAAAAGGAAAACCTTATATAAACTACAAGTTTAAAATTTGGTTCAGTATGACTTCTTAGGCGTATGTACAAATATCAGGATGAACAGCTAACATACGTACGTATATTTGAAAAAAAAACATATACACAGTTGTTCAACGTGAGAGGGCCATGAAACATGTACGCTCATGTCCAAAATTATTGTCGCATGTCTTATGTTGTTGTAGGAATATAATTTGATAGCGAATTCGCCCGGTATTTCTTATAATGTTAGTATGTGTATAATCGGCAAAGACATGTATGTGGAAAATTTCATTTCAAAAGAGCAGTAATAAGAACAATAAAACGAAAATAAAACTTTTTTCCATTTAACATCATTTTCTTTTACTCATTCTAATTTTCGTATTTATAATTCTTTTCTTGTGAAATTTACCACAAATATACATTTCCCGATTATACACTTAGTATCAGTATTAAAGGTACCCTGCAAAATCATTATCAAATCATATTCTTACAAGAAGACAGTTATAGATATGCGACAATCATTTTGGACATGAGTGTACATTCCTTGAAATCACGAATTTAACCCTTGTTTAACAATCACCAAACTTCCTTTCTCCTTAAATCCATTACTTCTTAGAATGTCTGTCTCTACAAAGAGAGAATATATGTGACATTTTCGTTAAGTATTTACGGAGGTGAGATTTGACGTCACTATTCAGAAACGAAAAGAAAACAACTTTAAATCATTTTCTTTGTCAATTTTTTGCCTTTACGCTTGGTGTGAAATCTGAGGAAATTAAATATTCAATGAAGGACGTTCTTTATACACTGTTAAAGGTGAAAAGCAACTCTCAGTGATTCTGGTGGATATTTTAATGTAAGAATTTAATATACGTGACTTAAAAAAAATATCAGTTGTATAGAAAATAACTCCTCAGACACATATCACGTGTCAGTACGAAGAAGGAGGGAGAAACTTTCCTGCAATATTCTCTTCAATCAGGTACTGCCTTGGTTAAGGGGTCGTCCGCATATTACGTAACGAGGTAAAGGGGGCAGAGGGATCCGGTATTGGGTTACGAAGTCTGAAAAAGGGGGAGGAGGGGGTTCACGTCTTCGTTACGTAACGCATTTTTCGTTGTAATTTTTATTTTTATTCTCAGCTTTATATGCAATAATTTAAACAACTAGTTTTATTTAGTTCTTTTTATTTTCTAAATAAATAAATATTTGTATTGTTTTGGGAAATTACAAACATATAGCCTATATAAATTGAATCATGCAGAAAGGATTCGAAGACACTACTAGACGCTACTAGACTGGTGACGAACCCTGCGTGTATTACAATACAATAAAAATTCGTTTGGTAGCTATCGCAGCATTACATTTACGGTACACGCTTTCCTGGAGTTAGTTGTTAGTAATAGCAATCACCACTTGAAAATGTCCCTGCGTTCCCACTCGTATCGCTATTTCTGAGAATATTATTTAAAACTTTTGACTTGAATCATTACCCACTATATTATTCTAAATTCGCGGGATTTCGCATGTGAAGAACATAAGGAACTGTTTCTCGTGAAATAATATTTTCCGCGACGGGAAGATTCACGATTTGCAGAACAAAATAAGGTATTAAAAACCTAATTCGTAGGATATTCATCATGCATTGATTTTTTTTATTATTTTTTGATTTAAATATTTCTGGAGAAATCGAGTTTATTCGCATTCTGGCATGTATTTAGGACAAGAATAATTTGAAAAGGCTAAACTGAAATCCAAAGTCCAAAGGAGGTGCTCAAAAGCTTGTTCACAAAGGAGATGTCCCTGCCCCTGCACGTGTGAAGCCACTTCAAATATGTGGTCGACAAAGAAGAGAACTTCTTTGCATCGTCAACACTGGCAAACTGCAAATACACGAAGCATCCTGGATCACGGTAAAAAGAGGTCGATGTGCCAGTTGTTTACATCCTGTTTCACCTGCAACTTTCGGCAGTATTTTCTCCTTGCCAGTCATTGATACGTAAAAAGATGGGTGCGATCTCCCTGGGAACGACACTATGCAATTTCGAAGAATTAAGACTGTTGATTAAACAACATTATGGAGTTAAAATAAAGTTCTACCATTTTCTAATATTTTGATTTGCTGGCGAAAAAACACTGCAAATGTATTTGGAATACAAGCATTTTGTAATAAGAAGTTCTACCATTAAAAATATATTTTTTTACAATAACCCCCAAAAAACAAAATTTGTGAAAAAGCAAAAAGTGATACGTAACAAAGGGGGAGGGGTTTGACCTTACGTTACGAAGTGTAACAAGGGAGATGGAGGGGTAAAAATACCGTTACGTAATATGTGGACGGCCCTAAGACATGTTCAACAATTCTGTTGTAAAAAAAGAAAAAGAAAAAATAGTGAGTTTTCGTTTCTTACTGTTAGACTGTAATGGACTTACTATTTATGGGTACCCCATACTAAAACCAAGTCTGGTTAATCTCCAATTCTGGTTTCAATAGCGATATAAGTTTGTAGATTAAGCCTATTCTTGATAACTTCAGTCCACATCAAACTATTTCTGAAGAATTAATTAATAGGAAGAGAAACTGCTTGGAACATTGGCTTAGAAGGAGCTGTATTATGAGGGACATGCTAGAGGGTATGGTGGTAGGAAAAAGAGGGAGAGGGTGATGGACATTACAATTAATGGACGATATCAAAACAGAGAAATCAACGTGAAGACGTAGAGGTTAGCAGAAGACAGTGGAGTATGAAAGTTTCTCACAAAGGAAGAGAGGGAGATTATATATCGAAGTGGAAGATGCTCCGTCTGGGACCCTGCGGAGGACCCTAGGATAAATATTTTTACTTTCTGTCATTCTAATTCGAAATGATGACTCACATGTTTTCCCGTTTTGACATCTGTCGCACCATTTCAGATTTATGAGAGTGGCCATAGACTTTACAATGACATTTTTGCGGACACTTTGACCGGCCACCATTTTGCACATGGTAATTTTAGAGTCGAGACTTTTTTCGTCTTCGTTAATTTCCCAACAGCTTTCCAACGATATGCTACTTGATCCCGTCACTATTTGCAAGTTTTGAGTTGGACCCCACCTGGGACCCTGCGGGTGGCCCTGGGACAACAACTTTTGTTTTGATACGTTGTACTTTTAAAATGATCAAACACGTGTTTTCCTGTTTTGGCATCTGTCTTACCGTTTGTGATTTCTAGAGGGCGGAAACGGACTTTCTGGACACCCTGTATATTCATATAACTTGCACAGAATTTATATTCGGAATTTTTTTTATTACAGTTTCGTAATAGGCGTCATTAGTGATTTTGATTGGTGTGTAAAGCATCTTCCACTTCGATATATAATCTCCCTCTCTTCCCTTGTCAGTTGCAATAAGTGAGCTGCCAATAATGGCAGAACACCTATGATGATGATGATGATAATAATGATGATTAAAAATTAATTAACTAACTAACTAACTCAATGTTCCCGACTATGAAACCCGAATGCCTCATTCCCAAAACCTGTCCATTGACATCTGTCCACAGCCAAATGGGCTGTCTCTACTTCGTATTCCTATTTCTGTGAGACTCACCTTAATATCGTCCTCCCAACTGTGCCTCGACTTTCATAATGGTCGTTTTTCCGACGTATACGTTCGTATTTAAAATTTTGATTTTTTTTTATATTTTCTTCAATTCTGGCTACATAACATGATCACCTGAGCCTCCTAGATCTAATACTTCTAACAAGGTTAGGTAACGATATAAATTATGCATTTCCTCGTTATGCAGTTTCCACAATTCCCCATTTCCGTCCCTCTTGGGTACCATTACTTATCTCATGATTTTATTTTCAAATCCTTTTAGTCCACGTTCTTTCGTCAAAGCAAGCGACCATGTTTCACAACCACACAGCACAACAGGCATAATTGTCATCTCTTTGACAGAGTTCGGAAAGAAAGAAATGAGTTCGAGCTGCATGATAAGACAAATTCCGTGCTTTCAATCGCACTGTGAATATTGTTTTGATCTGCTAATATTGATCATAGATATTAGAAACGATCCACTTTGTCGAAACTATTATTTTACATTTTAACGTATCCATAATTTGCAGTATTATGGTCACGAGTTTCCGTGCATTTAGTTTTCTAAGCATTTAATTACGCATGCATTTAATAAAACCTCTACCTGGGCTTGATTTTCGGCGAGCTCGTGTGGTTCGGATTTCACGTTAAGCTGTGTGTCTACTTCTCATATAGCCTTGCTTCTGACAGGTGCGCTAAACTGAAAATAAAATTAATAAAACTTCTTTATTTTTTAAAATTAATTTATACCATATTCCATCAGATCAACATCATTAGCATAAACATAATCATCTTATCGTCTAATCACCTAATCATCCTATCATCTAATCATCTAATCTTATCATTTTGCCCTCATTGGGGACTTAATATTGACTCTTTCGGTTTTAACAGATGAACAAGGGCGGAGATTAAGGGCCTTATGCAGAGTTGTTTTGACGCATGATGAGTGCCATACTAAAGAGTTCGACTAACATATGTTTCCTGCAGTAGTCAGGCCTTTAGTATGATGCTAATCATACGTCAAAACGACTTTGTATAAGGCGGTAAGTGGTTTGGGGGCTACTAAATCCATATTCTACATCATTAGCTTATAGCGAAGAAAAATAGCAAAAGATTATATGTATATCAATAGATTGATATCATCACCAGGCTCGTATCCAAGGGGGTCAAGAGAAGCCGGGCCCCCTAAATTTTTACTGCCCTCCCCTTCCCCCTAAAATTTTCACTGTAGACTTGCAAATGAACTATAATAGGGTGATAAACTATAATATGGTAGGATCGGGCTCCCCTAACTTCTACCGGACCCCTCCTATATTTTGGGCTTGCTTCTAGCCTGTGGATCACTGTAAATGATCATGCGTAATTTTCGAGAAAACTATTCAAAAATTCATTTTTACGGAGAGAAAACTATTTTTGTTTCATTTTTGGCGCTAAAAGTTAATTCGTTTCCTGCCAACAATAATTGGAAGTTTTATTTGTTGGAATAGATTGTTTATTTGTTTATATACTGCACATATAAAGAATACAGTGTTGATTGCCGATTGTAATCTTTTATATCGATATGAATTGTGTGTGTTGTTTTCCATTTTTTAACGTTGGATCGACATGTATGCACACAGATTATATGTATATGCTCTTAAAAACTTTTAAGAGAAACTATTTAGGGTGCATAGCTTCGAAACGAAGCTCTAACGGACACGTGTTGATTTGAAACTTTTAGCTTATTTTGAGTGCATAAAGTTTGTCCGTTTTAAGTCTTAACCTATAACATGACAGGAAACCCTATGGCATTGTCGCTGTGCCAATAACACGACGTGAGTGTCCAGGAGGTAGTTTGGCGGCCAATCAAATTGTTCTGTACTTACTGAGCTTGAAGGATTGTTTGTTTTGGCATACATAGTTTGAAAAGAACGCACCGTAAGCCTAGTTTGTTGTACTTTTGTGAGTTGAAACAAAGTGAAAAGATTATACGTGATTTATATTACTAAATGTGGCATCCTTATAGCCATATTGTTGACATACTGTACGTACGTTTAACGCTGTAGTCTGGGTTCCATTCCCAGTGGAAGTTCATAGGCTCGCTGCTGAAAGGGACGTTACGTTCCACCCAGCCATGCAGTACAAAGCAAATCAGACGAATAATAATGAAAACGAAAAGACTATATCAATAATTGCCAAGAATGACTACGAATAACTATATAAATGGTTCCTAACTGGCCGTCAGAGCATACGTTTACAATGGAAGCATTAATGCAAAGAAACAGTAAAAGAAAAGGAGAAGAGAGTAAGGTACAAGGAAAATGAAGTGAGTTTTTAGGAGTGTACCAGTGGCCATAGATTCGCAGGTGACGTACTTTGAAATGTGTGATTGTACGGCGATAACGCCCATTGTGTGAAATTGTACCACGACAAAGATTTAAGTCAAGCCGAAGACGAACCGATACATGGTAGCTGCAACTGGTATTCGCGCTACTCTGTTCCATAATATTTCCGTTAAAGAGTCAATACGCTAATCCCTTGTGTTACTGTGCTTTTCGACTTAACAAGCGGTGCATTTCATCACGTCGGTTACTGGTCTCGGTCAATTTGACGACATCATAGTTTCTGCTGCCGCACACTTTGTTGCAGCCGGGGTATATTGCCCCACTACTGCTTGCAGATTTTCCAATGTTAGTGACAATCGCGTCAGGAATTATCGATAGTATAGAGTGGAACATCTTAAGTAAGTAACAACTTGAATATGCTGCAAACTGATCAGCCTCTGTTAAAGAAGGAAAGCAAACGCAGCAGGACATTATTTGAAATAAGAAATTGCCTTATTTCGAACATTAAATAACGTAGAAGGAAAAAGAGGAAATGTAAGAGATTTCAGCTACTGGCATATTAGAGTGCGTTCAAACTGAGAGGTTAGCGGAAAATCATTGGTCATGGAAACTTATCAATTCGTAATAATGAAAAAAAAACATATGATTTTGGTTATTTCCTTACATTCGAGATAAGAACAATGAAGACCTATGAACTGAACTTAAGACATCATAGCAAAAGGTATAAAAAAAAATCAGTCATTCAACTAACTATAAGAAATACGAATTTACTCAAACAGGGTATGGAAAGTCAAACATAAACATCTTTGGTTTCTAATTTCGAAAAGAACTAAATACCTCTTTCTCTCTATTTGCTAATGAGTTTGAAAAGAATGAGTAGCCATTTTTTACTCTTTTTAATAGAGAAGAATGAAACTTTAAAGTTCCGAACAGCTAGTATAATACAGCTTATACTGTGTAATCAAAAAAGTTAGCATATGTATTGATTTAATACATACAGTATAAAGAGTATGCTATAATGTAATTACCAAAGGTAGGCTTAATTTATATAAGGAAACTTCTATATATCTCTGTAGGTGTTCTGAAGCAGTAATATATGTATATAAATTAAGTCAATACTCTTCTTCCTATCAGGGATTCTGCGAACAGAATAAAAAAAACTACATTTTTAGTAAAAAAAAATCCTTTCTAGGTCATCCGCTAAACAACTTCCATGGCAACTATGGTTGAAGAATCTTCGACCAACAGAAATAGATTTTATCTTTAAAAAAATCTTCTCTAGAAGAGTATGGTGTGCTCCTTTCTCCCTCTCTTTCTCTCATTCTGTCGGTTCGCTTTTTCATTCGTTTCCTTGGAGATCAGATTAACTCCTATTCGTTTTCGGAATCTTGAGGGAAAAGATTAACAGAACGAGAAGCCGGAAAGGCTTTTGTTATTTCCTATTCGCGATTTTTCGTGAATTCATTTCCTTCTCATTTTGTATACGCTTTCTTATGTATACGAACTCAATTTACATTACACAGAAAAATAATAAAAATATTTTTATTTCGCCACCTCAGTGTATATTTATTTAGTCTTCAATTTGTATAAGCGATTGTTTTAAATATAACCTAAAGTAATATGCAACCTAAATTAGTTTACTGTTTTGCAATCTTGTAAAATTTTGAGCATAAGTAATGGCTTAATTATGTAATATTTTTCTAGTAATGGGCAAACTTAGTTTTACGGAGAAAGCTAAATAAAATAGAAAAGAAGTTTAGGTGATCCAGTATAATTTATTAAAAATAGCAATGATCATTAGAACATTCTTGTAATTCTAAGTTCTATTACTAACTGAAGTTTCTCATATTCTGGTTATAACTGTGTTCTCATGCCAGGCTGTTTCTAATATAAATCTTCTGATGTAACTCTGTTCTTCTTCCCATTCGTCAGATTAGAAATCATGTCGCGGATCGTGTTGAGTCTTTCAGGGTCCGTATCTGGCCCGCGGGACGTAGTTTGTCCATCACCAATCTGTTCGATGCACTCTTTTATTAGGTTTAGTATATTACACAAGAAGCTATTTTATTCAAAGCGTTCTATCTTGCATTCTCACATATATCCGGAAGAAGTATGGCCACTTCCCAATAGCAACATACAGAATAGGTAAAGAGATATTCGCATTGCTCACTTTGGGATACGTTTTAGGAAATCAATATTATGGTATTACTTACAGTAGACTTTGAATACCTTCTATTTTGGAGCGAAAAACATAATTTAATTTGGAGCTACGAGCCTGTCATTTCTAGAATGTGTTAAACAAGAAGAATCATTTTCTTTCGTTCTTCATTCCATATGTAACATCACTAACAAAAGAAATTAAGATTTTGTGATGTTAATTTACAATCATGGATGCTACAACCTTAGTAGAGGAGTATGGTGGTTCAGTGGTAGAGTACTTATCTCTGGTGCGTGGGGTTCCTGGTTGGATCCCCGACTAAGGAAGTTTATGGTGGACAACATATTGTACATTGGTTTTCTCACCATACTCCCCTTTCCTCCACTTAGTCATTCCATCATTCTCTTGGGGCCGCGGTGGCTCAGTGGTAGAGCGTTCACCTCTGGTGCTTGGGGTCCCGGGTTCGATTCCATCCTCCGCCAAGTAAACTTTGTGGTGGACAAACACCGTGTGCGTGGGTTTCCTCGGGGTTCTCCCGTTTCCTCCCACTTTCTTCATTCCACCATTTCATTCATTACTCATCATCACCGTCTCTTTTAGCCTAACCGGCATAACCGTGGGACGTAAAACTCAAAGATTTCTTTTCATTTCATTTTTTCCATCATTCCCTTGCCGTAATCATCGGTCTTCCTTAGCCTAAAAGGCATAAGCGTGGGACGTTAAACTGAAAGATTTCATTTCATTTTCATTTTACAACTATTTATTTTTTTCTTTCTCGAAGTGATGCTGTGATATAATTCACTGCTTCTTTCTTGTATAAGGGGTGAACAGTGTGCTCTCAGAGACTCGGACACTGTTGAAAAAATTGAGTGATATTTTACTGATGGAATAAAATGAATTACTGATTCAAATTTTCGACATGAATAATGTCGAATTTTAGAAGCTTAGTATCTTTGGAAAAATGACTCAGGAAACTTTCAAACAATATATCAATGATTCACGTGATATTCTTTTTATTAAGTGATATAACACAACTCTCTTGTAATAAAGATAGAGAATTTAAAATATTAATGATTTTTAGGGGTCTTTAACATATGAAAAATTGAGGACTGGAAACGGTCATAACAGGATTTTTTACATAATGATTTTGATTTTTTTAAAAAAAAATAGAATTAAAACACATTTTATTGTATAACGAAACAATATATATCATGCTTTACATTACTATTTAAAATTTTAAATGTGGGTAAACACCACGCTTGAGGGTAAAATTGAAAATAAAATTAACACGTTTGTATGATTCCCTTGAAAACAAAATTGATGGCTTTTAACAACTTAAATGGAAATTCTAAATGACTTTACATTTTCTTTATCCTTCCATTTCTCTACCCAGTGACTTAAAAATCATGTTTCTTTTACTTTACACTTGTGCGATATTTATGTTAATAAATTTTGATTTAGTTTAGCCTTGAGAAGCTAATATAAATAAAAGAAATCTATGAACAGATATTTGAAAGAAATGGGGATTAGAATTTATATATATATATATATATATATATATATATATATATATATATATATATATATATATATATATATATATATATAATATTGTGATAACACTAACAATGAACAGTGAACTTTACGGTTCAGAGACTTGAACATTACGAAAGTCATAGAAGAAATACTTAAAAAGCTTCGAAATGTAGTGTTGTAGGAAGATGGAGAAGATAAAACGGACAGAAAGAGTAACAAACGAAGTTGTTTTAAAACGGGTAGGAGAGAAGAGAACGCTTCTAGCCACCATCCTTCGTACAGAGATCAATTGGATTGGACACATCTTGCGAACAAATCGTCTTCTTCACACTGCCATAGAAGGAAAAATGGAAGGAAAGCGAGGAATAGGAAGAAGAAGAACACAAGTGATCGACGATTTGACAAATAGAAGAAAATATTGGGAGTTAAAAGAGGAAGCTGAAACTCTAGAAACGGAAGAAAGATTTCCAGGCCTAAATTGAAAATTAAAAAAAGAAAACCTCATTAGTCCCAGGACCTGTCAAAGGGCAGAATACTTCTAATAATAATAATAATAATAATAATAATAATAATAATAATAATAATAATAATAATAATAATAATAATAATAACACTACTAAGCATCGGAAAACACCCAGTACTCTCTTCTAGAATATTTGTAAATACAAAAACCTTATTATGATAGATCTGTTGTTTTTCTATTGTTACCTTAAAATGTGTCAAAAGTAGGCATATTAATTGTGACTCTTGTATAAACTTGATGTTATGGAGTGAGTGACTTCATAATATACAATGTCTGACATATGTGGAAATCACTCCTTTGATATTTTAACATTTTGTCTTGCTTGCTGAAAATATAAATAAAGTACCGTAAATATGTGTCCTGCAGATCTAAAACAAGTTTATGTACAGTCGATATTTATTCTCTCTTTAGTAACATTTTGCAGGTAGATAAACACCGTCACCTACCTACCAACCAGAGACGAAGTATGGACCTCTGGAGAGTCGTTAATTGAGAAATGTGTATGCATAAAAAATCTCGTGGCTCAAGTCCCGAGGGATATTGCTATAACATTCGTGTACCATCCATCGATATGGTGGTCTTGTTTTCATACTGTTTCGTGCAATATTTGCAAGTAATAACAATAGATGTGAACCATACGCGATGGTCCCTACTCAAAACATGTGTTGTATATTCTACACACGTATAAAAACTAACACATTAAAAGTTATATATATAATACAAAATAACATCATTGTGTCGCTTTCGCTTGCCGTTAACGATAGTAAACAACAAGGAACACTCTTCTGGGAGGAATAACAATTCCAAAGTAGAACTGTATATAAAAAAAGAGATTCTAGATATGAACTAACGCTGCAAGCACGCACTTTGTCGAATAAAACAAACGCGTTTATTTGAGTAATAAAGGTTACGTATTGAACTCAAATTTTTAAACAGTTTTAGCGAGAATCCCGTCTGTATGTGCTGAATGATACAAGAGATAACAGTAAGGGAAAGTGTATTCATGACTGAAAATTTTATGATTGCTGTTTTATTAGTATATTTTTTTTTACGGAGCACCACTTAGTTATACTCTATAATAATATCATTTAACGGAAAATGTTCACAAATGAGACAGATTTTTGTCGGTAGATCTGACCAAGAAGTAACACTTCAGAAGTCGCGTCACGGTCTGAAAAAAAAAAACGTGCTTATATGAATTACGAGTTATAGCAGTATTCACCTACCGTTCCCTATACCATAGCGCTCAAAAATATAAAACTGCCCTTATAAAAACGTGCTTTTCGGCTGTTGCAGTTACATTTGTTGTTTTATTGAAAAAATAATTACATATTCTGAAAGAACAAGTTATTTACATAAGAAGACACTGTTCTGAATTGGTTTTGGTGATTTCCCCAACTTTGAGCGTGAGTTTTCACTTTCGTATAATTTGCCGAAAATGTAAACACTGTCTTCTTAGATGCAGACACACATTATTTTAACCAAAAATAAACAACTCCTCTTTAAGAAAGTATAATGAAAATAAAAATAAACTTGGCTTCCATGAAAATTTTCTTATGTTCAAGTTATGTCATGAAAAGTTTTGTTTATGAACCTTATTAATATTTTGTTGGCACATCGTCTGCTTTGTACGGCGCTCTTACACATTTTGACATTGACCTTAGGCAATTCCTCAAAAGGTCCTTTTTGGTCCTTAAGTTTTCCCAAATATAAGCAATCGCTTTCCGAAGCTCCAGCACAGAGCCAATCTTCCTTTGGCTTATTCTCGGTTCATCAAGTCCCATACATCTTCAATTAGGTTCATACAGAGACCGACAGAAAAGTTCAAATAATATAATACTTTACAGTGTATGCATTATAAAGAATGTAATACTTATTTAGTAATGTTGAATTTTTAAATATATAAACGCTACCATCGTCTGTCTCTGAAATTATATGTAAAATTTCATAATGCATATATTTAACCACACAATCTATACTCTATTTATCCTGCAGTCCCACTTATAGGACGACATAAGTTTTCGAATGTTCCCAAACGAGTAGAGAGACACATAATTCAATGCATGCTTTATGGGCCCACCAAACAGCCGTTGTATTCATACTGTACCTAGCAGCAGCAGCTCGTAGTTATGGTGAAGTCCTCAGCGTTCTCAAGTGAAATGGGACATAAAGGTAAGGAGACAACGAACGGTGGAAGAGAGAAATGTTGCAATTATAATCTGTACGAACAACACAAATTCCTCTCCAAAATTGCCAGTGCAGTCAACAGATGCAAAACCACGGTGTTCTCCATCATTCAGCCGTTCAAACAGACTAATAGTGTTCTGAATAAACTTACTACTAGAAACAGGAGGCAAATAATAAAAGTGGTGGAGCAGAATCCAAGGGTGACGGGATCTGAGATTAGAGAAAGGCTTGAACAATGTTCTGGCACTGTGGTACACACAAGAACAGTTGAATGGGTTTCACATACAATGCCCGTGCCGATTACAATGCCCGTGTTTCTAGGAGGAAACCATATGCCAATCGTGTGAATGAGAAAAAAAAACTCCCGAATTTGCAACCATTATGTGAGGAAATCAACAGAATTCTGGGATCACGTTCTCTGATCGGACAAGAGAAAATTCTACTTGTAAAAGGGTGATTGATATGTCACAGTGTGAAGGTTACCAAATACAGAATGAGAACCTAAGATCATAGTAGCTACAGTGAAACATGGAGGTAGTAGTGTGATGGTATGGGAACTGTATGGCTTCATCAGACGTTGGTGAACTGGTGTTCATAGATGAGATCATGGACAAATTTGAATACAAAAGGATTCTTGAAAACAATCTTAAGAAGAGTGCAGAGAGAGTGGGATTGGGAAATGAGTATTACTTCTGGCAGGACAATGATGCAAAACATACTGCGAAAATTGTGAGGCATTGGATCGTGTACAACACTCCCCTCACTTTGAAGAAACCGTCCCAATCACCAGATTTAAATTCTGTAGGAAACATCTGGAATGAACTCGAAAATCATGTTAGAAATCATCACATCAGAAATAAGGACCATCTGAAAGAACTTCTTCAAACAGAGTGGAGAAATATGGACTCTGCGGTCACCAAAAAACATGTACAGTCAATGTCCAAAAGACAATCGGCAGTAATTCATAGAAAGGAGATGAGAACTAAATACTAGGTGTTCCCTGTTCGAATACTTATGTCCAGATGTAAACAAACTATTTTCGTTCTTTCTGGTAGTGGAAATAAGTATCAATTGCTTCTCATGGGTTTTGTATGTTTAGTTGAAGACAGCTTTATTTTGTAACAGTTGTATTTATGCCTACTTTCTTTGCATACCTATAGAAATTATAGAACTAGTAAACATGTTTATGTTTGAATACTTATGTCGGCCTCTGTGTCTTGCGATCGTGCCGGTTACTCCAACAGAGGAATTTTCATCTTGTTTGTCCACTTCTTAGCGTTTCTGGAGACATGACAAAGTTTATTATCTTGTTAGTGTAACCAAGTCTTCTCTCTTCCCAGCAATATTTCGTCTTTGACAGAATCATATATTCCTTCATCAAATTCAAGTATCTATCCGTATTTACAGAACCATCGACCACGGCAATCTCATCGGGTCCTTTGGCTGCCATATATCCCAAATGATATTTTTCCCTTTTTCACTTCGGCGTAGTGCATTCAGTTTTATTTTTCCTTCTGGCGTTCTGCACACCATTACTGGCCGATTAGAAAATACCTGAAAATTTGTCTCATCTAAAAAGATAACGATTTCCCACATTTCGTCGGTCCAATGCAAATTACATTTTGCCCATTCCTATCGTTGCTTTCGGTTGCCAGAAGTCAGAAGTGGCTTTTGGGCAGCGACGCATGATCCGCCCACTTCGATGAGTCTTCGTTTTGTTGATCCTACAGACACTTCTTTGCCCAAAAGACCTCATACTTCTCTTCTGTTCACTTTTGAAAGGTTCTCCAACCAGCTAACAGCGTGATTGTCAAGAACACGTTTTCATCCGATCAAGAACACTTACGATCGGACATTATTGTTTCGTTTCTACACTGTGTTCAAGATGTCAGTTATCTCTCTCTGATTTTTGCCACCTTTTCTGAAACCAAAATCTGCCACTGAACATTAATTGACATTCGGTCTCATTTGCAATACCCTTTTCCGCTTATTTTGAAACTTGGGTACTTTTGACAGCTAATACAGTTAATGATGGTAGAAAAATAAAAATGAAATGAAGTCGTGCAGTTTTACGTCCCACGGTTATGCCGTGTAGGCTACAGGAAATGTTAATAATGAGGAGTGAATTAAATGGTGGAATGAAGAAAATGGGAGGAAACGGGAGAATCTCGGGGAAAATCATGTACACGGTGTTTGGCCACCACATTAATGATATGTATAATTCCTTGATTGATTGATTTTTGTCTTTCATGTATTCTATCAGCAATCAGGGTTATACAAGAAGACACTTATACTTTAAAGAGATATCTGAATCATTGTAGTACGTTCTATACTGTCTGTCTGAAAAAGGAACACGGAGCTTGTAAACTGAAGGGAAGTGCACTGCACACTAGACTAAGAAGAAGAGAGATTCAAAATTGAAAGAGGAATTTAAGAAGTAGTTTGGTTTTCCAAAACTCCTTTAAATATATACCCTTTCTGTTAGTGTCTTCGTCCGTTCAGAAGACAAAAATTTCAAGAATTACTTTGATGGATCGGTTTTGATCGGGATGTAGAGGTCAACCCAGTTTGTTAGGAATCCAGTTTAATGGAGGTGATTCGCTTATTAAAAGTTAGGAAAGTAGGAATCAACCATTTCTGGTTTCAACGTTGATTCAAAAGGTTAACTTTCAATGTGTGGTTTCTACTTAGTTGCCACTTTCTACCGTTAAGAGTCGGCTGCGAGCAGTTAAGGAAAATGGCGTTGACTGGGAAACAGAAATCTTTCTGTGTACTTGATTATCATGTAAACAAGTCTATGTGATTAGTGTGCAACAGCATTTTCGTACCAAATCCCGGAGAGACCCACCTACAGGGAAGGCCATTCGTAAGTGGTATGAAGATTTCAGAGATTTGAGCTGGATCTGTAAACGAAAATAAACTGGCTTGATATTGACCCCAACATGCTAGAAAAGGTTTGGCAGGAAATAGACTATCGGCTTGATATGTGCCGTATCACTCAAAGTGCTGACATAGAACACGTTTGATATTTTGAAGAAAACTTTGAGAGTTGACCTCTCTTAGCGCATGTCTCACAATAACATGTGTTTATTACATTTTAGAGAATAAATTTCTTAATTCGGGCCCATCATTCTGACTTGCCCTGTATAGTAGACCGATATGATGGAATGTTTCATTTTAAATATGCCGACATTGAAGTCAGTCACCATTTCTCTAATTTATAAATGATATCTATGGTGATTGATGCTAATCCAAATAGATAAGTCAACTCGTAATCTTCGTGGGCTATTCATTCAATCTGTTCTGAACTGCTTTAATCAAAAATATAATACTCAATAATTATCATGAATAATCGATAAGGAATTACTAAGAAAGATATAAATCAATATCAATTGAATAAATTAAAAAAAATATGCATGCCCTTGTTCGTCAATCTTGTAGCACAAGGTTAAATGTTAGCCTTTTGTGAGAAATTCAAACTAAGGATAAAATAAATTGGAAAACAGTACGTGTGTGCTGGAAGACATTTTTGCTGTACGTTACACGTGACAGGAAAGCTTCTATTAATGTTCAGAAGAAATAAATTAGTTAATCCACTGTATTTGTTTTGTCATTCTTTTATGACTTACAGTTCATTTCCGCTTGTCAAGGCTCAATAAATATTTCGCAAGAACTAGGGTTGGGGTAGACTAATCGATCCAGTGTTCTCATCACTCAATACTAGATATAATTAAGTGCATTTCTTTGTTTCCAGGGTTACTCAAAGTGAGTAAGGTTCGATGGCTTCCTGTCACTGATACTAATTAATCAATTGACTTTTTTATTGTCAGAGTTTCTGACTGGTATTTATTTACTCTTTTAAGTATTCACAGACAAATGTATTTTAATCCTGAAAAACAGGGTTAGTGAAAACCGTTACAAAGTGTTTGAGACTTATTGCTTTAATATTACTTTGCCTTGTATAATGAAACATGTTTTAAATGTCTTACATGGTAGAGAGACTAACGGTGTGAATGAACATGTAATGGAGACACAACTCCTGATGTTCATGTAAATATGGTATCTGATTTCTTTGTCAAAATCCTCTGCAGTCTAAGTATTATCTAATTTTCAGTTTTTGTATACTGTTTCAACTACAGGGAAAATATATATATTTTCTAATTTTTATACACTCTTTTAAACCACAGAGAAAATAAACTGGATACCATTCTCTCTTCTATTATCTTAAATGCTTCATCTACTTACATTCCATAAATGAGTTCGGACAGAATTCCGACAAAGCACGACAAGTAAATAGAAGTTTCTATAATTTCGTTGAATTGTTTTAACGGTACATTCCTCGTAAAAATGTGTATTACGTGGCATTGGTGCAGCTTTAAATTCAAAATAAACACATGAACAGGTGTATAGTAGAGTAATGAAATTCTAGTAATTCTTGATATTATATTTAAGAAATATATATATTTACTACTATTATTATTAATAAACATATAATATTAAGGTGGGTCCTTATTTTTTAATTTCAGAAATATTTTTGTTTCATCCCTTCTAAAATAGTTCAGTATCCGCCCAAAGTAATCCATTAGAAAAATGAGTTCAATTGAATAATATTAATTGATGCCGCAAGCAACCTGAAGTTTTTAATGTATTTACAGTATATAATATGAGACAAAAGTATCTTGTAAACTTGCAACGATTAGAAAAGCTTATATGATTTGGAAAGCAGTAATGGAAGTAGAATTGCACCTATTACTTTATAATACCATCATGGTAACAATCTTGAATTTCTCTCCATTTTGGACCCAGGTCAAAAATTCTTAATGGAAAAGGACCATGCGACATAACATTTTCGTTTAACTTTTCGCCATAAATAGATATCTAACGGTATTTCTTGTTGGGTCTCTCTGTACAGTTTTTTTTATTGATTTGGAGTTTAGTACCCATTTTAGCTCCGAGACTGTATGAAACAAGAACTATAGGTTAACATCGTATCCCAACCATAGGAGCACCCACCGGGAATCGAAACTGGGCCTCCTGCACCGAACCATAAAACCATGAGAGAGCTCTACAAAGATTTTATTTACTTTTTTTTCAAGAAAGACTCTATCTGACAATATTTTCTGAAAACAAAATTATTGTGAAGGGAACACAAGAAGCACTGACCCCAAAATATGCTCTATTCCCCAGAAATAAAACTATAATGAATATAATATCCTTTCCTCCTGAAATATGCTTAAATATAATATAAACTTCTTTGTTGGTTACCATGTAAATGTGCTGGCTTAAAGACTGTTAATTTCCAGTGGTAATTTAATTTAAGTTCCCGATTTAAGTAAAACTTTAAATGTGTTAAAAATTGTGTTGCACACTTATGACAAAAAAAAAAAAGTGTTCACACTTGAAATGAAAAATGAAATTTATGTTTCAGAGTGGCTCAAATATGGTTATTATTCTTGATTAAATTAAGAGGGAAACTGTTTTCTGTGCGTGTGTGTTTTAACTTACAAGCATATAGTATACAGCTTGTTCACAATTTTGTCTAGTTATTGTTGTTTAGAGTGCCTTGTCAACGGTAACTGTATAAATATGGTATGTTTATTTCCTGAAAACTTAATAACAATTTGGCAGTAGTATATATCGTATGTTGTTTCTCTTGCCTGAATGCACTAACTCCTAAATTGGATGCAACCCAAATTACAACACTGCAGTGCGGGCTTGTCGAGTTATCAGGTGAGAGAAACCCTTTACGTTCCTCCTTTCTGACTGAAACTGGATGAAATTCCTGCTGCATTTTTTTGGGGTCCCGATAATCTTGTCTGCATCTCTTCACACTTCCCTCTTGATACAAAGTCGTGATAGGCATCGTAATGCAATTACGAAGCAGCTCCCTTTTACACGATACAAGCATCTAAACAGATTGATTTTCCATTTACACTTCGGTTCACAGCCAACTTTTGCCTGTGCTGTTCTGGTTTTCAATACAGCATCACAGCGTAACAGCAAGTGGATGTTCTTATTACAATACGACAAAGCAAATTTCCTCTAATAGTTTCTATGCTAGATAATGTAATTAGAATACTTAGTACTGATAGTATTGTAGACGTTTAATGTTATTTAATTAATGAAACTTAAGTCAATAATATTGAAATATTTTTTTAAAGTGTAACAGTTTTGTGAAAGGAATAAAACTTTTTATTTTAATAGTAATCAATTGGTTCTTTTATTTTTTGAAACTTAAGAGAAATTTATTTATGAGGCTACTTAATTTTTTGAAACTTAAGAGAAATTTATTTGTGAGGCTACTTAATTTTTTGAAACACGTGAGATGGTACGCGTATGAGTTTTAGACACTTTCTTAGGAGATTGCGAAAGATGTTAATTTTATATACAACCAGTTTAAATTTATTTTCAATTATGAAGTATTTCGCAAGCTAAGAATCTTTCGTTGGAGAAGTCTAGTGATCTATTCTACATATTTTAAACTATGTTTGTCTGTGATAATTATAACAGCTTTGGCATTGTGCCGAGCAGAGAACGGACTTTAAGCAATACGTCTATTTGATTATTTGGCATTAGTATCGTAACTAACAAATATTTGATCTTCGATTGTGTCTAGTGTTGAATTTCCATGAACTATAACATGTTTCCTTTGGGTTACCTTTACTCAAAGTATTTTGAATATTTTATGAACTTTTGTTTCTACGAATGTCTTGATAACATTTGTTGGTTGGTAGAAGTTTAGCATTCCTTTTCAGCAGCGAGGCTTTATCAAATGTGGACCTACAGTTTAAGGTGGGATTCGAACCACCGTAATGTGTTCAAATTTTAATGCTTTCTTACTGGGAATCGAGTCTGGAGCCTGAGCTCCTCCGTGGCTAAGCGTGGTTAGCGTACGCGCCTTTGGCGTGGGAGACCCGGGTTCGATTCCCGGCGGGAGCTCATGTGGTTCGGATTCCACGTTAACCAGTAGGTCCACGTCTCATATAGCCTCGCTGCTGAAAGGGACGCTAAACTAAAATCAACTCAACTCAACTCGAGTCTGGAGCCATGGATATCTTAATAACAGTAACTGTATCCATACAGTCAGCTTATATCCAGTAAACTTAAGAACAGTTTTGAATTATCTAACGCCTGAGCAGGACGCAACCCAAATTACAATTCTGAGGTGCAGGGTTGTCGAGTTATCAGTAAGAGACTCTACTTTCATCCTACCTTAAACTAAATAGATATGATAATTCTATATAAAGATTATTTATAATTTGTATTTGATCAAAAATGGAGCGATGTTTAAGGATTTAGAAAAATATTTGTCTCTTTACATTACTTTCTTTTTAACAAAAAATAATAGCCATTATACAGCCTGATCAGAAAGTTCAAGCAGAAAAATCTAATATACATGTCTCAGAAAATACGTTTGAAGAGCTATACGCTGTACAAAATACTATACTACGGGTGTGATTACTTGAGTATGGACAGCTTTTTAACGAAGCGTACCATCCGTTTAGAAAGACCACATAGGGACGAAACGGAATTATAGTGGTTATACTAGTGCCTAGATGGTCACGTGATCAAACCAGAAGTCTTATATTACCCTGCTTTGCCACGTAAGATGTGAGTTTTTAGTGCCAAAGCAATGTCTGCAAAAGTATAGAACTTGTTATTTGAAGCACCCTAGAACGGAATGGAGAAGTTCTAGAGAATCGAGAATCAATAAATAGACTGGAGAAGTTCTACATCATATGAATAACTCCTTCAAGCTTGATCTAAGTAGAAAGCGTTGAAAGTCTTCTTGAAGTATTCGTTTAGTCAATTTTAGTAGTAGCTTAGTATCTGCTGTTTTCAAGATCGACTAAATTTACTTTTTTACGGTTAGTTCTGTATTTAACATAGGGTATGGATATTTAGGTTGATCTTATACTAGTTCCTTCATAATTTCTCAAACTATTTTAGCTAATTTCTTTAGTTTTTCGAATAAATGTATTTCAAATCTCATTTCTTCTACTACTTAGATCACTTTATAAATCTGGTAAGTCGTGTTTCCGAACTATGTATTGAATGTTACTGTTATTTTCTCAGCACATGAGAGAGAGTACACTTCTGCAAAACATCTCGTGGCCACACTGTCAACACAAGCGGGATATTCATAAGTGGGGCTACAAATGTGACTTTTTGGTAGGGATCCAAGCACCACATTCACATTAAGGAAATTTTGAATCAATCGCCAATCCATAATCTCCAAGCCAAGCCCATTGAGTTGAGTTGATTTTAACGTCTCTTTCAGCAGCAAGGCTATATGAGAGGAGACCTACTGATTAACGTGGAATCTTAAGCGCGTGAGCTCCCGTCGAGAATTGAACCCGGATCTCCCACGCCAAAGGTTGTACGCTAACCGCTTAGCTACGAATGAGCTCCCTTTCCATTAAGTATAACCGTGACGACATAAATGCGACGTCGGTCTGGACAACGGAAGATGCTATGTTTATAACGTTTTAAGTACAATACTACTTGGAAGCGTTCAAGTACAACACAGAGAACATGACGTCATCACACATTTTCTGAAGAGTACAAACTAACACTCAATGTATTTAATGTTCTACACAACTGTCAACATTGGCAATACGGAATCAGCAAAAATTAAAACTTTAAAATTACTGTTTATTTCAAAGATAAAAAACAATAATTTTATTGATAAATCTATGGGTTAAAGAAATAACTAGATGACTTATGTATTGAATGTTGTTAAGTGAGCGAGGTAGCTATATTACTATGATGATTGAATTGATTTGGCGTAGATAAGTTTCAGTGACGGAACTTCGTTTCAGACATGATAAACCATTAGGTTTCCTAAGGCACGAACTTAGTTAGCTAGAGATCTCGAAGAATTACAAAACTATACATATTATGTAATCTCAAATAATGTTTCTTTCCTTCTTTTTTTAAATCATGTCATGGTTTTGTTCCATTATGTATGAGCACCGAAGTATATATTCATAGATAGATTAACTGAGATCCATTTTGTATCATTATCAGAGAGCTACGAAGAGCACAATGTTGCCATAGAAACTAGAGACGTGCGAACAATAGAGCATTATCCAATTTATTGAATCACGCGAGTATCCCTATGACAGGATCAACATTGTTCTTTTTATTCCTTTTCTTTTTCTATGAACCGGTTTGAAACGAATTGAATACAGGTCAAGTACTTGTGGAATCCACGTTTGTTATCTACGTAATGCAGATGTTCGTGACTTTGAAAGAAATAACAACAATTGTCTGTCTATCACAGTTCCAGCTACGTGTCAAATCCAGGATACTATTGAAATCAACAGTTCATGACCTAGAGAAAGCTTCTAGAGATTAGAGAGAGGATTTGATACTTCTACGAATTTTAAGCTCTGTTTTCCAAGCAGGAATAATATAATCCTGTAACTTATTTTATCGTAACTGTTAATTTTGAGACTAATTTCAGTTGTGTGTTTCCTCTGTTCTGTATATCTAGGATACACATTAATCTAGAACGGGAAAATTACTTACTTATGCACAGAAATTGTATTTGGAAAGTACGAAAATATCTATTTTAGGGTATTTTTGTGTGTTAAAATCATTATTCTATTATATACAACTCAAACCTGATGGAACAAGCATAGGTGTAGGTTGCACTGTGGCTCAGTAATACAGCGCTTACCTCTGGTGTATGGAGTCCCTGGTTCGATTCCCTGCCAGGTAGATTTGTAGAGGACAACATCAGGTCCGTAGGTTTCTTCGGGGTACTCTCATTTCCTCTTACATTATCATTCCACAAATTCTTTCATCATCATTCACTTGCCTTAATCATCCATCTCCTTTATCCTAAAGGGCATAATCGTGGGACGTAAAACTGGAAGAATTAATTTCATTTCAGAAATATCTGAACTTAAGCTTAAACAGCATCGAGATTGTCGCTATTGTTCTAAGCGACCCCTAAAACCATGAATTCGACACTAATAATAGTAGTTTTGGACTATTTTACGTCACCCCTTTCAACTTCCTACTGAGGCAAAGATTGTAGTGTTCATTAGTGATGTGAGGTGGAAAATGTTCCGTTTAAATAGAGATCAGTGATCAACTATCAATTCCTCATTAACCATAAAATTGATTGAATTCATGTATAGACATGTTTAAAAGTGGAAGATCGTTTAAAGAATCTGAAAATTTTCATGGCTCAGAAAATTTCCGGTACTATGTAGGAACAAGTGAAACAATTTTTCATGAATCGAAAAAATTTTCTGTGATGTATGAAAGAAATGAAAAGCTTTTTATAAGTAGGAAACTTTTCATCATTTTTGAAGCAAAACTTAAAACAACTTTTTATAAATCGGAAAGTTTTATTTCTCTGTAGTAACAAGTGAAAGGAATTCTCATGGATCAGAAAATTTTCATGATGATGTAGAATCAAGTGGAAAATTTTTCATAGCCCGGATAATTTTGAATATTATGCATAGTGATGTTAGGTGGAAAATTATTCACTATATTTAACTGCAAAATGAACTATAAAATTGACTTTCTGTTGAGGAAAGTTAGACAGCAACAAGTTATAATTTTCTAATTAGCTTTCGGGAACCGAAAAGTTTCTAATATTTCAAGTTGGTAAGTAAAAACTTACATAATGTTTCTCTCTCTCTCTTTCTCTCCCTCTCTCTCTTTCTCTCTCTCTCTTTCTTTCTTTCTTTCTTTCTTTCTTTCTTTCTCTGTGTGTGTGTGTATGTGTGTGTGTAAAGTGCAGGGAACATAAATCGAGTTCGTAGAGTACAAATATTCCATCCCATTCTTTAAAATGTAATGAGAAAGCGAACAAAACTTTGGTAATTTATCAGTTAATTCAAAAGCAGAAAATTCCATCATTTCTTCACATATATGCCTGCCTATGTAATGAAATAACTACATAAAAGTTCCAGTTTCTTATGAAGATTATTTTTGCAACAAAAATAAGAAGAAATGCTTTGATTTTTTGTGTTTAAACCTTTGAGAAAACATCGTCTTAAGCGTATTAAATTAAAGAAATATAATTTTGTGAGATCAAAGGTGAATTTTGAGGGAAGAATACATTGAAGCTTTTCACACATTTTTGCAAAAATGAAGAACCGTTAGATTTTCACTTCATGAAACTTTTTTTTTTTTAGATAATATTTATTACAAATAAATTTTACGGCTAAAAGCAATGTAGGAATAAGTGGAGTGTGTTTTTATGAATCAGAAAATTTTCCGCTTTTAAAATTTTCCGGAAAATTTACATCACTGGTCTCCATAGTACAGTATCGGGAGTGTCACACTTCATTTCAGGAAGCCTAAAATATATGGATCCGACACTAATATCGATTGGTTTTGGTTGTTTAAATATTATCGTCTTCCTACACCGTGCGAGCAGTCCCGGGTTCGATTTCCGGTGGGGAAACTCAGTCAAAAAAGTGTAGAAACTTTTCCAGAGCAGCTATTCTGAATAAGTTTTTTCCTGGGTTTTCTTCATTCACACCAGACAAATACCAGGATGGTCCCTATCATAAGGGTCCCAGGCCGCGTCTTTCCTTCCGTCTCCTCAGATAGTGTGATCACAGAGGGACGTCATCCCTCATATACATGACGGGCTAACATGGCGATAGATGCCGAAAGCCCAGAAATCTAATTCCCAATCCTAATCTTCCTACTCCTTAGTGGTGCTAGTTTTATCTTACCCCCAATATGTTTGCGGATTACAAGTAATTTAGTATACCGTGTTTTGGAAAATCGCTCCAGGCGTTCCACAGTTAAGATGGACCGTACATACACACAGAGGAAAATTATATCATCCAGTGTAAGTAACTAGATAAGAATTCTTCTGTACCAGTTTTAATTTCCATATTCTAAAGCTGAGATAAAAGTTAATTAAATTAGACGTTCACCAGCTTCAGCTGTGATAAATCTTAAAAGAATCAGACTTTTTCTTCATACTTGCACATTATACTAGAACTCCAGTATTGGCTATTATAACCTAGAAATTTTTTGGTCATATAAAATAAAAGGGATAACAGGGAGATTTTTTTCAATTATTAAATCTTCAGAGTCTTTTTTAAAACTTATTTCAACCTCTCTATCTCTTTGTTCTGACGAAATATAAATTAGTTCTAAACTTTTTCTCTCCTCACTGTCTTTACCAAATTAACTTCATAACTGATATTGGTAACTCGACTGCAAAAAGAAAATCTCCATTTTATCAATGTTATTACCAATTTTTTTGTTTATTTATCGCACTTATTAATACAAGCAAATAAAATTATAAAGAATAAAGAGCTCTGTATTTGAAATTTATTTTTTTAAAAAAAGAAGAAAGGAAAGGAAAACGATTAAGCAAGCCTGCAGTAACAAAGACGGAAAGAAAAACATCCTATAATCCCGTTGAACATTCGTGTTACTGCGTAGGATAGGTAATTTCCGGTGTTGGATGTTCAAAGTATTGTACACACACACACACACTAATAGAAATAACAAACTGTGGAGTGAAGAGGGTGGGAGAGAGAACTTGAAGGTTTTTTTCCTATCTCCATAGCAACAACCTTCGAACAATGGTTTTGAATTCCTATACTCTCTTTCCATCTTTTTTCTTAAAGTACCACTTCTTTTTCACCCCTTCTTTCTAGTACTTCGTACCTTCCACTTCGTCATTCTTTCTTTGTTAGTCTCTTCCAACTCTCTCTCCCTCTCTCTTCATCTTTTTTAGGTCTCCTATTTTATTCATTCTTCTTCTTTTACGGACGTCATTGTCAATTTTCTGTATAGTGGACAAGCTATTGCAAGTGGATAGATTTCTAAATGACACTCTTTCAACCCAATAATTGCGTTGACCCTTTTTTCCCCTCTTTTGTTACTTCCAGCCTTAGTATTCTTTTACTTGTTTTTTTTTCTAACGAAAAAACGAAACTATCAGAATTTGTTCTACTAATGCGTTGAGTACTTCCCAGCATAATGTGAAGCTTTTTTTGTATATTATTTTTTTCTGTCAAATCGAAAATTTTCATTATTAAAAAAAAACCTATTTTTCTCACAAAAGTATAAAGAGAGATTTCTTTGTGTATCTTCTTTTCATGTTTTTAAATCAATCTCGGACATTTTAGCCTAGTAAGTCTACACTATATTTTCGGATACCGCTACTATTTTCTGGAACTGGATTGGATCTGTATCTCATTATACAACGCATTTCCTCATTAATGCCATGCCGTTTTTTCCTATTTCCACGTTTCTTCGTTTACCCACCTAGTTCTTTAACACCACTGGCATATCTTTTCACACAGCTGAACATCGGTTTTGTGTCAAACCGGTAAAACCATTCCTGTGTGAACCGCAACAATACATCTTTGGTGTTGAAACAACACTCTAAAATGGTAACAATACTAGGATCAGAGGTCTGTATGTTGTAATATCTGTAATGCAGTGTAAAAGACTGATCCGTTTCCATCTGAAAAACTTGCTGACAGCAACTTACACACGGGCATCAGGTTTTCAGCTATTATGTAATTGCGTAAAAGTGTTGTAGTGATCAAAGTACCCTCGCAAAACTCGCTTCGGTAAAGATTACATCATGATTCTTGCTCACCCAAACTTTTGGCAGTTTTCGCATAGTAGAATATTGTCTGAGGAATGGCCTTGTAGTACGTTGGGCCACTTTTATATTTAAAAACGTTATCCACAGCACCATCTTCGCAATCCACATTAACAGCGAAATTGCATTCTAAGGGAGCATCAGTGAAACACCTAAGACCTTGTGCTAAAGAATACTCAGGATATGGCGAGCTCTGAGTATCTGTTACCACAGTTCCTTATGGTCAAACTATCATGTGTGGCGTAATGACCAGTAAATCGTACAATCCATCAAAACTTGAGGCTGCAAACTGACCTCAAGGTCATTGTGTACCCGTTAACACCATGGCATACCGCGTCTTGAAAGAGCACAGGATAAAGGCTGTACGGGCATCACCTAGCTGGTGACTACCGGAAATTTGTTGTGACAGTATAGGAAGCACAAGTCTACCTTTTTATAGTTCAGCGTATACTCATCTTAAATTTACGGGGAAAAAATAGTGAATATCGGGAGGGTATATGTTGTATTTTTGAAAACTGTCTAGTGTATATCTACTAAAACTTTTAGTATTACATTGCTGGATCTACCTGAGTTACTGTGAAAAAGTTCGAGCCATCACACTCAGAGATGCTGACGAGAAAGATCGATAAAATTTTGTAGTTTGATGCAAAGAATGTTGCTGTAAAATTTTTGTGGTTGTTACTGGCACTTGCTACAAACGGAAGCTCAAAGTTCGTAAAGTCTAAAAAGTGTCAAAAATAGATGCTGCTCATTACCAAAAGCATGTCCTATCTCTAATTTACACAGAGTGACACAGTGCCTCAGTTGTAGAGCACTTACTTGTAGTGCGTGAGGATCCTGGTTCGAGCCCCGGCAAAGTAGGTTTTCTCGGGGTACTCCCGTTTCCTTCCACATTTCCATTCCACTAATTCTTCCATCATTAATTTGCCTTAATCATTAGTCTTACTTAGTCTCTACTAATCATGGGAGTTAAACTTAAAGAATTCTGTTTTTTTTTTTTCTAATTTACACAGACAAAATACCAACATTGTGTCGTGACGAACTATACTAGAACAAAGGTTCATGGCCAAAAATATCCGGTCTTCTACTTGTACCAACGTATGGCTACGGCAACAGGTCCGTTCGACAGTATTCCCAATAAAAGTCCTAATGATAGTCTCAGGGATCACTATGATTTTGAACATTTCAATGGCGCCTTTCATTATGACAGTAAACGTCCTTTGGAAAACCTGCAAATAGGAGTTGATACAGATTGCAATGAAGGCTGTAATGATCCACGATAACTAACTAACTTTATGACTTAAAAGGAGCCCGAAGGTTCAATGTCGCATTTAAAAAAAATTCTCCATTGACTTCTGTTCTTAGCCAACTGGATTCTGTCTTTGTTTGGTATTCCTATTTCTGCAAGATCCATCTTAATATTACCGTCGCATCTGAGTTCCGGTCTTCCTAATGCTCTTTTTCCAATTAGATTTTCAGTTAAAATTTTGAAAATATTCCTACTTTCTTCCATTCTGGCTGTATGACCTTCCCATCTGAGCCACCCATAGTAAATTTTTGACCCTAATAATGCTAAGTAAAATGTATGAATTATGTAATTTTTCGTTATGAAGTTTCTGCTATTATGCATTCCAGTCCCTTTTGAGTCTGAGTATTCGCCTCAGGCTTTTATTTGGTAATACATTTAGTCTGTGTTTTTTTTTTCTTCAAAGTAAACGACTATATTACACAATCATACAGCACAACAGGCATAATTATAATTTTATATATTTTAAAATAAAACTTCTTCGACAGAATTTTCAAACAAAAAAGAGCTGGACTGAATTATAACACGAATTCCATGTTTTCAATCAATGTTTAATTTCCCCGTAGATATGGTTATAGTCTGTTAATATTGATCCTAGATATTTGACAGTGCCCACCTAGTCCAAAGTTTTACATTCTATTTTAACATGTCTATAGTTGGCAGTATTTTCATCATGGTGAATTCCCATGTGATAAATTCATACAGGTCATCCTCTGGATATGTATAATAAAGATTTGCTTTTTTTAAAAGTCATTGAACGACAATATATTTTCGAACTAGGGAAACTTATAAATATGTTTTCCTTTATTCACATGTTAAAATTAACAACTATCCTCTTTAAACCTGTGTAATGTTATATCTCTCGTTTTGTGGGGGGTTGACGATAATTTGTCATTACACAGAAACTAACTAAACTTCACAGAAAGAGAGCGCGAGCAACAGAAATTGAATTCGTGGTTTTTCTATTTGCTTGTTTAATCTTCAGTTTGTTTGCCCTTTTTTCCGTTATGCTTTTAATTTCCTTCGTTTCAACAGGGATCATTCTATTTCACAAACTTCCGCAGTAATTAATTCTTCATTAAATCGTCTATTCCAACAGACACTGCACTGCGCTGTGCTGTGGTGCCTTATGTTTTTCAGTTGTTTATCTTCTCACTACAGAACCGTATTTATTTATTTTATCTTTTTTTACCTTGTTTTCTCTTTGCTTTATTTTTGGGTTTAAAAATAAAATAATATTGTAGTGTTTGTTTTATCTTTACGAAATGAACTAATTAAGCTCTGGTTATGTTTCTGTTCCGATATGTTCATGCAGTTTTAAATATTGATTGTTACAATAATATTAATGCGTTATGAGTATAATCATGTAATTCTGTTAATTAAGTCATTTATCTCAGGTGTCTCTTCGTGATCATATTGCTGACACTTGTACTTACTATGTGTCTTGCTCCGAGTTCAAACAACGTTAGGAGTATTTACCTTTCATACATACCTGAATTGTGAGTTTTGTTTTAAATACTCGTCATAGACCGCGTGTCATATAACTTTAATATTTAAAAGAAGGTCCTAAATTCCACTCAATTATACTTGATTTACTATGCTCGGACGAAAATTAGAAAGACATTTTCAGTTCAAAACCATGCGGAAATATACGTTGAGAAAGAAAGCTACATCACAGGGTTATTAAGGTCACCAAGAAAGGGGTCAATTATAAATACCGTGGTGGTATTACAAGCGGAGGGTCTCTGTAGAACGGAACACCATCATCACAATGTTGCTGCCTTGTAACACAGTTCAGAAGAGCTGGCCAAATCTAAGTGAACACAACGGAATACTTGCGGTGTGACAATAGGGTAACACTGCATTTCCAAATGTCAGTTCGAAGGAGGCGTGGTGGCTCAGTGGTAGAGCGTTCACCTCCGGTACTTGGGGTCCCTGGTTCGATCCCAGCTCGCGCCGTGTGGAATTTGTGGTGGACAAACACAGTGCTCGTCGGTTTTCTACGGGTTCTCCCGTTTCCTCCCACTTTCTTCATTCCACCATTTCATTCATTTCTCATCATTATCGTTTCCTGTAGCCTAACAGGCATAACCGTGGAATGTAAAGCTCAAAGATTTCATTTCATTTTTCCAAATGTCAGTTCGTTTCTATCTTGATCAGAGTATATGTAGCAGGTTATTTCAGAGCTTTACATCAACTAGTAAAATTCTCTCTATTAAACAGTTAATCGCTAAAACGTTTACCTCTTACTTTTATGGAATTTTTTACGAAACGTGTTTACTAGCTAAGCTAAACCTTTTCTTCATAAACAATAATTATTTGTAAGTTAGTAAATGTTTAAAGGTTTACAAAGAAAGTTTACTTTCATAAAAAGTTTCAAATAAACATTTAAACACAAAAAGAAAGTTTATTTAATATTTGTAAATGAAAATTTAGTCATTTATAAAAAAAAAGATTCATTTTAATTAAACGTATTTAAATAGATGATAAAATGCTTACAAGAGAGGTTTAAGTTTATTAAACGTTTGTAAAGAAAAATTTGAAATGTTTACAAAAGTTGTTCATATGTTAAACGTTTGTTTACTCATTAATATGAAAGGTTTAGTTTGCTAAATATTTTAAATGGAAGATAAAATATTTCCCCCCAAAAATGTTTAGTTTGTTAGACGTGTGAAAGTTTAAATATGAATATTTACATAAAGGTTTAGTTTATTAAACGTTTGTAAATGAGCATGCAGTCATTTACATAAAATGATTAGTTTGTTCAACATTTTTAAGTGGATGATAATATGTTTACAAAAAAAATGATGAGTTCGCTAAAATTTGCAGATAGACATTTAAACATTAACAGAGAAGATTTAGTTTATTCAACGTTCAAAAATGGACATTCAGTTATTTGCGTAACAAAAGGTTTAGTTTATTGTGCATTAGTAATGGACATTTGGTTGATTTATTAAACGTTTTTCGATGGATTAAGAGAAGTTTCTCAAAATAATTTAGTGTGTTACAGATTTCCTATATTGAATGTCTTAACTCGAAAGAGGTTTCAGACTTTGATCCTTACTATTATAAGTTACGGCCATCTTTTTTTTTTGTTTGTTTGTTTGTTTGTTTTTTTGTTTATCGCACTCTAAAATACTAATGGTAAAAGCAAGACTATATTACTTGCACCCAATGTTGCCGCAAACTTAAGCTGGCTGCACATTGAGAGAGGAAACGGGTGGAAACAAGGAGTATTACACGTCATTCTCGATTTATTGAGCTTTATCGGAAACCAACTCTCCATGCATTCAAATAGGTCGGCCGCAGACTGAGCAAGCGCATGTTCCGGAGTCACTAACAATGCTACGCGGCACTTAGAACAGTGTTGGATGCCTATTCTCCTTTCTTTGTTGCACGGCAAAATTGGGGAACCATTTCGACCGGCGCATGCCCAGATCGAGACTTGAATTGCTTTTTGTCTCTTTTTTTTTCTGTGGATTGTATTGCTGTAGATATGAAACTACCGGGCACACTGACGGAGCAAAAGAGCTTAAATTGCTCCGGAGCACTTTCTTCTATCTTTTTGCTTCATCAGTGTGCAGCCAGCCTTACACGTTCGTTGTTAATTTATAACTATTAAAACTAGTAGATAACCAATGTGTCAGTGCTGGCAATATTTTGCGTGCATCCATCCGTGTCATTCACACAGAATTCGTTTAAACTCGAAATCTCACACGAAATTCGAAACATGTCTTATAGTGTCTTAGTGAACCACTCGACCTCTTTTCCTTCTCTTTTAGGTCAAGTATTAAGGAAACAGCGCTGGAATACATCATTTTCCTACATTTGAGAAATTTCGAGATATGGACATTTAATGTATAAGAATTGCAATCTCCATTTCAACCATCCACGTCTAATTTCTAAACCTCTTTCTTTCCCTTCTAGATTAAGTATAAGTTCGAATACCAAATTTCATGTCTCTAACCTTAAGGGACTCCGAGATATCGATATCTTATTATAATAATTCCAACCCAATTAACCATTTTACGTCATTTTTTTTTAAAAGGTATCCTTCGTTTGTGTTATCTTACGTCACGAATTCTATGTAGCCTATTATCCAAATTTCAAGTTTCTGCTTTAGGCAATGCGACCTAGGCGTTGATAAATCGGTCAGTCAGGATGACGACGACTTTTAAAATATGGAGATAAACATGTGAGTTTGGTTTCACGTTGTGAAACCCACTGTAGACATTCAAATCATGGTGTTTCAATATTAAAACAAGAAATAGTATGTCTATCAAATAATATGTCAATCACTTCTGGGGCCACGTGGCTCGGTGGTAGAGCGATTACCTCTGGTGCGTGCGGTCCCTGATTCGATCCCCGGCCAAGTAAATTTGTCGATGACAACATCCTGTCCATGGGTTTTCTCGGAGTACTCCCGTTTCCTCCCACTTTCTCATTCCACCTATTCTTTCATCATCATTCACTTGCCTTAATTATCCGTTTCTCTTAGCCGGAAGGACATAATCGCAGGACGTTACACTGAAATATTTCGTTTCATTTCTATCACTTCCATCTGAAATAAACAGATGAATTTAGAGCTGGAATCTGTTCTTGGTCCGCTGGAATCTGTGACAAGAAACAGTATTTAACTATTTGTTATATTTGTCGTTCTATAGGAAAAAATATTGTAAACAAAAGTTGTACTGGCTTTTACCTATTTTAAGAGCTGAAATAACAAAATATTCTTGTGATCCTGATTCTATTTTTCTTTGTTTTTTTTTTTTTAAATCAGTTTGTCATCTTTTGTAAACAAACAAAAAAAAACACTAAATTTGTATCAACTTGGGTTTTAATAAAGATACAACCTATACTTTAGACACCTAATTTATATTTTTTAAAAAGCCGCTTCTAGATATCTATTGCCATTTCTCTCATTGTCGATCAGTATTGAAACCGGTAATGTCCAGTACTTCTAGTTTGAAAAGAAAGATAGTAGTCGTGGATAAGCGGTTAGCATAGGCGCCTTTGGCGTAGAAACCTAGGTTCAATTTCCAGCGGGAGCCCATGTGGTTCGGATATCCTACGTTAAATTGTTTGTCCACGTCTCATATAGCCTCGCTGCTGCACGGAATACTAAACTAAAAAAAAACTGAAAATCAAAACCGGAAATTGTAGTGCATTTTTATCACTTCTGGTTTTATTAGAGGGTTAAACGTGAACATGAAATGTATCTTGGAATGGTTAATCGATTACAAAGAAACCACGTCTCGTTATCTATTACGTTTTTGCTCCATAGAAATTAACGTTAAAACCGGAAATGGTTGATTTCTACCACTTCCGGTTTGAAATCATCTCCATGAATAAAATCGAATCCTAACTTTTGACTCTGTACTTCCTGGATAAAATTGATGATGATTCATCAAGTAGTTCTTGAGATCTTTTGTCTCCCGGACGGACAGACGGACACACGAAAAGACTAAATATAAAGAAGTTTTGTTGGTAAATAAAACACCATAATAAACAAAGTACGGGTTCGATTCCTGGTGGGAGCGCATGTGGTTTGGATTCCACGTTAATCAGTAGGTTCCATCACATATAGCCTCGCTGTTGAAAGGCCATAAACAAAGTAGAATTATTCAAAAAGTACACCTAGCTAATAGCCTGACAAGTAAAAGCGAAATTAATACGTGATCACGTGATAGAAACGTAATAAATTATAGACATGTCCATACATTTATTTTCTAGGTTTGCTGAATTATATTTCATATCATAAACCTTGACATTATCAAAAGTTTTCCTGATAAAGAATCTCACAGAAACAAATATAATATTACATCATTATCTTCCCATTTTAATGGATTGTAGTATGTCAGATATGACTTCTTTATCTTTACCTTCCTTCACTAATTGGGCTTCTACATTCTCTCTGTAGGATAGATATTTTGGCTACAGGGAGAAAATATAATCCTCGTAGTATATAGTAGACTGATTGAATACGAGTGTGTATCGTGTGCTGGATGTGATCAATTCCTCTGATTCTGTAATCTTGCTTTCTTTTTCTTATTAACTTCCCTCGAGTAGTTTGTAATGAAACTGATAGTTTGTAACAGCAACTGAATAGCTCTTATTTCAGGTTAGTATATATATAGAAAGGAAGGGGGAGAAGAGAATAATAGAACAACACACAAATAACTTGCAGTATTCTCTATTAATTAGTGCACAATCTGTCCGTGCGGACTGAGCTAAACCAGGCTTTCTGTAGGCTATATTCTCATGATACTTGAGAACTTGACAATAACAACAATAATAGATTTCATTGTCTGCTTCTCCGTTCTGTTTGGTAGTAACTTAGATAGCTTAAGTTTCAAATATGTATTTCACGTGGGTGTAGGAGGTATAAATAAATAGACAGGAAATGCTTTGAAATAATTGCAAACGTATCAACTTAAAGAAGCAAAGTAAATGTTACCTAGATACGTATATTTTAAGTGAGTTACGGATCACTGTGTGTATTGTAGTGATGTTGTAAGATGTTGTCTGTACCATGTTGAAGTTGATTACTAAGAATATATGTAATACACTAAGAATATATTAGAGAGTTTATGTATAGAGAATTTATTGGCTGATTCTAATATGAGGCCATTATGAAGGAAAGATACTGGTTATGGATCACTTTCTATATGAACTATTAGACTTACAAAGTATAGTGTCGAAAGTTTTATAGAACGGCTTTGTCCGTCTGTCTGTCGACAGTTATCAGAGCAAAAACTGTAAGAGATATCGAGATGCAGTTTTTTTGCAATTAATTCTTTTTCCCATAGAGTACATTCTATGTCCCGTATTGACTATATATTCAATCCAAAAGTGGTTCAAATGAACGACTTCCGGTTTCAACCTTTATCGCGATAGAACAAGAACACTAAGACATAACGACTAATGGCTTTTTGATATGGATTCAGCGATCGAAGAACAGGTTCTATTTTTGATCTTATTAATCTAATGCAATCAGTAAATATAAATGTACTACTTCAAGTTTGAGTGTTTAGTTCCCATAGTTTGGAAGTCTACCATAATTTCACACTGCGAAGTGAAATTCACTTGTTGTAGGTGTGTTATAATATAAAATTCGAATAGTGGTTAAAGTTTAGTACTTGCAATTGATACTAGTAAGGCTTGGAGTTCATAGGATCTAAATATATGAAGGAATATCTATATTTATAACTAACTAACTAACTCTATGGCCTATGGAACCCGGAGGTTCAGTGCCGCGTTCACAAAAGCTCTCCACTGACTTCTACTATCCTTAGCTAATTGCATCCAGTTTCTACTTTGTATTCCTATCTCTGCGAGATCCATCTTAATATTGTCCTCCCATCTGCGCCTAGGTCTTCATAATGGTCGTTCTCCTATGGGTCTACCAGTCAAGACTTTGAAAGCGTTTCTACTTTCTTCCATTCTAGCTACATGACCTGCCCATCTAAGCCTCCTAGACTTGACGACCCTAACAATGTTGGGTAAACCGTATAAACTATGTAGTTCCTCGTTATGAAGCTTCCGCCATTCCCCATTCTCGTTCCTCTTGGATCCGAATATTCTTCTCAGGATCCTGTTCTCAAATACTTTCAGTCTATGTTCTTCCCTCAGAGTAAGCGACCATGTTTTACACCATATAGAACAACAGGCATGATTATCGTTTTATATATTTTAAGCTTCAAATTCCTCGACAGAATTCGCGACGACAAGAGATTTTGAACCGAATAGTAACACGAATTCCCTGCTTTTAGTCGACATTTAATTTCTTCGTGAATATCTATATTTATATAAACTAAATCTACATAACTAACTTTGCAGCTTAAAGAACTCGAAGATTTGACGCCCCATTACCAAATATCCTCATCATAGGATCCTATCCTGTGCCGAACAAATTCAGAATAAATTGTCTTTGCCATGTTTCCTAAGGTTTTTTGATTTATATTATCCTTCCAGTTTCTTTTTGGCTAGTTCAAACGTTTCTTTGTCTCTAATTTCCCCCTAGAATTACCTATATGCGCTCAGCGCACTTAGGAACCGTTGCGTAACATGCATAAAGAAAATCGCTATACCTAGTCACTACACGTCATACAAGAGGTGGCAACACCGCATACCTGATAACGATGTGATCACTTACAAAAAATAAAATGGGAGGTACATTTAACTGATTGTTCCAAATTTATTTTCCCTCAGAGACACACTTTTATGTGTATTTCCATTAAAATTAATCAGTCTTTAGAATGCCATGAGAAAATACATCGTCTGATTGTTGCTCTTATGCATGCCCGTTATGTAATATGATGGGTTGTGTATGCCAAGCAAACTCCTTTAGCCATCAGTTTTTTTCTACAGAAAGTTTCACTAAGAGAAAGAGAAGAACTGTTGTGTTTGTTTGATTTGTAAATTTTATATTGTCAAGTTAATTAGTTCAGTTTGCAGTATTACATTTGAAATTATTGAATTTTGAAAGTCCTCACCATTCTGTATTTCAATTCATTCCAAGATATTGCTAGATCTTATAAAGAAGGAAGAGTATACGCGTAAGTGAGTAAAATGTGTTAATAAGGAAAACTTGTAGACTCACGTCCAAAATTATTGTCGCATGTCTATAAATATGTTGTAGGAATATAATTTGATAACGAATTTGCCCGGCATTTCTTGCAATGTTAGTATGTGTATAATCAGCAAATACACGTATGTAGCAAATTTCATGCCAAGAGAGCAGTAAATAAGAACAATAAAACGAAAATAAAACTTTCTTGTTAATTTAGCAACATTTTGTTTTACTCTAATTTTCGTATTTGCAATTCTTTTCCTATGAAATTTACCACAAATATACATTTTCCAATTATACACATTATCAGTATTAAAAGTACCCTGCAAAATCATTATCAAATTATATTCTTACAAGAAGACAGTTATAGATATGCGACAATCATTTTGAACATAAGTGTACATTCCACTTTCAATGCACATCTGTTTCATAAGAAAGTTGTTCTACCAAAAACTCACCGGTCAGTTTGTCAGGACATCGCTGTAAGGAATTCAGAGCAACCTGCACGACGCCAGTCATATGTTTCAGTGCAGAAGGCATTATCAGTGATCGTGCGTCATGCGAGGAGTCCGTTTGACTGAGAATGGCGCACAGACAAGAACTTAGAGAGTTCGATAGGAGAGTCATCATCAGGTATCAATGCGGGTTTGTCGTGCCATTAGTACCCAATTACGCCATCCAAAATCAACAGTGGATGATGTAATCCTGAACTGGAAACGTCACGGTGTCACCAATGTTCCTAAGCGGCCCGGACGACCCAAGAGAGTGGTGAAATGAGTGGTATCCAGCAATTGCCGTCAAACTGCATCCATCATCCAGCACAATTTTTACACTCCATCGGGCACATGAATTTAACTGAATATCGTCAAAACAGAACTGCATGCGCTTGGTTTCCATGGTAGAGCAGCCGACCACAAGCCACACATCACCCCAACGAACAAAGCCAGAAGGTTGTTATGATGTAAGGCTCATCAAAATTGGACCCTAGACCAATGGAAACATGTGCTATGGAGTGATGAATTGTGGTACACATGCTTCATGTCTAATGGTCGGGTGTGGGAGCGGCGACGACCCGGGGAACGCTTTTTACCAGACTACATTGTACCAACAGTGAAATTTGGTGGTGGTGGTGGTGGTATAATGATGTGAGATGCATTTTGTTTGTTCGACCTAGGCCCGCTTGTTATTGTGCCAGGTAACATGACAAGTGCAAATTAGCTGGACATTTTGGACAATTCAGTGCTTCTCACATTGTGGAAATTCTTTGGAATAGACTCGTGTTACTATCAGGATGATAGTACCCCTTGCCATAAAGCTTCCAATGTTATGTCGTGTCAGACGAAAACAATGCGCATCGACTTCAGTGAGCTGCTCAATCGCCTGATTTGAATCTCATGGATCATCTCTGGGATGAATTGGAGCGGCATTTAAAGTCCATACCAACTCGTCCAAATTCACCTGCCGCACTTGAAACCGCCTTGCAGGAGGAGTGGGCTGCCATCCCACCCCAAGTGAGACAAAGGTTTGTGAACAGTCCGGCGTGTTCCTCGACCCCGGAGCGCCCCACATATAACAGTTTGGCATATGTTGAGGAAACTGATGCATCTCAACCATACAAGTCACACCTCATATGTTGCAATGAATTTGACAAGAAATCGACTTCAGATGGGATGTGTGCTACATCACCAATAGAAGTTACGTTGAACATCTTTAGTAGGACTATAAGGCAAAAAAAAAAAAACAAGTATTTTGCTACAAAATGACACCAAAATAATGTCTGTAAGCTAAATAAATAAATCGATATAAGTTTTCGAGTCCTTCTTGATACAACCTATATAGGTCTATAGTTGTAAAAGTCGCCGTAGTTGTAAAAGTCATAATAAAAGGTTCGGTTTACTATGCATAAAAATAATAGCAAATATTCTTTGAACATTATATAATTTACTCTCATAGTACTTAGACAATGTAAAAAATAAATAGCTTGATGATAGTCTGTTTCAGTATTTTTAATGATTTAACGTATTTTCTGTCAATAATGTAATGATGTCAAAGTATAGCTGAACCTTTGTATTTCACGATTGACTTTATGTTCCTTTCATAATGGAGATGTAAACAAATTGTATCTAAATTATTTACTCGTTTATGGCCATACAAGGTTACGTCAGTAGTTTTTTTTATTCAAAACTATTTTTATTTCTTTATTTCTGTCATAGATATTACAAGAGAGGAATGTATAATACATATGGATTGTCCTATTTTCCTATTTAGTGTACAGAATATAAAATAGGACATAATGCATTTTCTATTTAATTTTCGTTCACATGTATTTGCTCTTAACTGTACTCAATAAGATCTTATTGGGCGCTAATATAACGCTCACCATTCCCAAATGAATGGTAATAACATGGAAATGAATGCTGTAAATTGGAGCTGTACCGAAATTCAAACTCATTTACAATGACGAGTGTTTTCTGTTTTTTATCAGGTTGAGTTTACATGTGTGAGGAGAGAGAGAAAGAGAGAGAGAGATGCACACACATAGGGAGAAACCCTCTATGTTGTTAGCGTTTAGACAGTTGATTAAACATTACCTCGTGACCTTTCCAACATCATGTTTACATATGGCGGAAGGGAGATGAGATAAATACATCTCTTCTTATCCAATAAATTGTCAGTGACGAAGCGAAACGTTAGAAAAGTGAATAAGCAGGCCAAAGAGGATAAGAAGAATATGAACGAAAGTTCAAGGAAAGAAGTATAAACAATTAACTGAAATACCTATAGAAATGAACATATTTTTTGAAGTTTTTTTTAATATAACAATTTTTTGAACTTAAAAATACAATGTCAGTTTGGATTGATTACGTATAGTAGAAACTGATATTAAATCAATATTTGTTCTTATGAATATGTTATCAGTGGCGTATTTAGGAGGCAATCGGGTTCAGTCTCCCCCCCCCCCGAAATAAATGTGTTAGTTTTTCGCATTCCACGTACAACAATAATCCTTCTTACCATTTCTAAGAATTTCATTTTCTTATGCTCCTTGCTCAGAAATAATACTGTATTTGTCAAATTTCTTTCCATGTAAGAATTTCATTCGTTCTTTTTTTATTTCATCCATTCTATTCTTCTGTTTCTTTTCCTTAGGAAAAACGAAAGAAAGTAACAACTATAATACTTTTGACCGTTGTTAGTTGTGATTCAAGTCGGCGTCGTCAGTAACACCAAAAATAAGAGGAGCTGATAAGCGAAACTGATGTTCCACATCAACTCGCACGGATATCAATATAACTGACTTTAGTTATTATAGCAAAGGAATATTTACATCGTTTAGTTATAAAGAAAGATAAATGTTTGAATTAAAGAAAATCAAGAGGGGGGAATAAGTAGCTCGGGAAATTAGGTAAGCCAAGATAATGCTTTTTCTTCTATAAATATAATAAAATGAAATCTTTAAGTTTTACGTCCCACCTTATGGCGGTTAGGCTAAAGGAGACAGTGATAATGAGAAATGAATGAAATGGAGGAATGAAGAAAGTAGGAGGAAACGGAAGAACCCCCGAGAAAACCCACGAGTACGGTGTTTGTCCACCACATAGTCCACACTGTGCGAGCTGGGATAGAACCAGGGACCCCAAGCACCGGAGCTGAACGCTCTACCACTGAACCACCGCGTTCCCCGAGTAGAATAAAAGGATAGTTTCACTGCTAAATTATTGTGTATATCATATCGTATAAGATTCACCATTCTGCAATTCTTGCCATTAAATCTTCAATAAATGCATAAATTAAAATATATTTAATTCTCAAACTCAGGTGGACAATTGCCCCTCTGCTTCCCCGTGCTGTGCATAGCCCCCTTCCCCGAAACAAAATCTTAAATGCGTCACTGGTTATAACATTGATATATTTATGGAAAATAGTGATAAGAATTTTGATTCATTTTCTAGAATCGATTCCTTTCAACCACTATCACATGAATTCGTTCTTCTGAATCGAATTCTTTCGATTACAGTTCATTCAATAATACGATTCTTCAATTTGATTCCTACAAACAAGATTTCGATAAAAAAAAAACACACATAATCCTTTCGGTTACGTCCAAAATAGTTTGGTTTTTCTTCTGATTCGTTTCTTCATGCAATAGTCATACCAGTTTCAATGGTAGAAAAATTATTGAAAAGTGGGGCAAAGAGAATTAATTTTCCTTCCTCTGACCTGCAAACTTCACCCGTTTTGAAGATTGCATTTGTCGAGTTTCATTCACTGAATCCACTGGATGAAAATGAAATAACAAAATATTTCAGTTTACCGTCCCACGATTATGCCCTTTAGGCTATGGAAGACGATGATGAAGGCAAGTGAATGATGATGGAAGAATTAGTAGAATAAGAAAGTGGGAGGAAACGGAAGTACCCCGAGAATACTCACGGACACGATGTTGTCCACCACAAACTTACTTTGCCGAGGATCGAACCAGGGACCCCATGCACCAGAGATAAGCACTCTACCACTGAGCCACCGTGGTCTCCAATCCACTATATGAGTCCATCTGTCTGCTGTTTGGTTCCATGAACCAAATCTAGTGAATTAATTCACCATTTTTTTCTGAGTGAATCCGTTTTTTTGCTTTCTCCGAGGTCAATCAGGTTCTTTTTGCAGATTCTATCTTTTCATTCCACTGAAGGAATCATCGTTACGGAACGAATCCCTTCATAATTAAGTTTCAATTTCATGGTTAACGGGGTAGATTTATACCACTCTCAGATGAAATAGAGGGATTAGAAATAAGTGAAACCTTCTCTTAAGAAAACAAATCGATATTAGAAAACTATTCCTTGCTATCTTCTACTGTTTTTAACCTAATGTCTATCTACAGACTCACATACACACCTATCTACAGAGTCTTATTCAGAAAAATTCTGGTCACTCCTCTATCTTTGTGAAAAGTCTTGTACTATAACCTGCAGGTGGAATTAAATAAATGCGGATTTTCATCGGCCAATTAAGATCTTAAATTAGAGCTAAAGTATTAAAATTTTCTACTCATGATTGCCAGAATACCGTCTTCTAAAGCAGCGTGGGTGGCCAAGATTTTTTTTTCACGAGACTGTGCGTAGTTATTCGATAGATTTTTCTAGATTTATGAACAGCATATTTTGAAAGTCTAAAAATAAGATCTTTTATACAATTATTTCTTCACAAATGTCCACAGTCACCCAATTGCTTCTTTCTTCTTGGTTCATGAGAGGAACAAATATCCCCGCGCTGCTGTCCGCCACTATTAAGTCATAATAATTCATTAATTCACTTCCATCTTGGGCCACTAATCTCTCAGTTGGGTAGACGAAGTTTTTCTTTCTTCTCCGCTCTGAGTCATTATTTTCATTACCTTGAAGTTATTTCTCTAAATGGTGTAATATTTGGTCGGTATATTTAGGATATTTCAAGGAGTTTAATTCACTGTGAACTCTTGTAAATATATATATTTACCTTTTATGTCCGTATGTCCTTCCGGAATATACGAAATCTCAAGAACTACTTCATGGATGACCATCAATTTTGACCAGAATGAAGAGGATCAAAGGCTATGACTCTAGTTTGTTGATGGAGGTTATATTCAAATCACAAGTGGTATAAATCAACCATTTTCGGTTTTAACGTTGATCACTGGTAAGCAGAAACGGTAATAGATAGCGAGAAGTGGTTTTCTGCAATCAATTCTGCCCCCCAAGATTATTGTAAGGTTCCGCATGTCTTCACACCATGCTGTAACCAGATGTCTTCTACACGTGCTTACACTAAATAAACACAATGCAGACGACAGTAACGAAGAGGAGTCGCTCAATATCGCCAACAGTCGGCAAGACGAAGATTAACGAAGATAGCCGATATTTTAGGATAAAAGACGGTAGCACACCCAGTGTTGGGCAAAATCAATTGAAATCAATTGCAATTGATCAATCAATTGAAAGTAATTGCTCTGAAAATCAATTGCAATTGATTTCAATTGCAATTGATTTCAATTTGTAATTGACAATTAATTTCAATTGCAATTGAATTCAATCATAAAATTAGCAATTAAATTTTCGTCAATTGTTAATTGTTAATTGGTCACCAGGCAATTGAAACTTTTAATTGTTAATTGTCAATTGCAAAGGGTGCAATTGAAGCATTCAATTGTTAATTGCAATTGACAATTGAAACTTGTAATTGTTAATTGTAATTGTTAATTGCAATTGAAATCAGCAATTAAAACTGAAGATAAGATGTGTGTATATTGTATTGTCCACTTGTTACTGTTTTACATATTTCAAATAAGGTACTTATAAGAAATGCTGGATACCTACCATCCATCCCCCCCCCTGGGAAGAAAGCCGTCAAACTAAGTATTTTTTAAATATATTATGTTTATGGTTCTATCCCCCTTGAAAGAACTCAATATGCCCGTCATGCATACAATAGGAATGAGCACGAGCGAGTTCGAGCGAGTTTTCTTTAAAACTCGACTCGACTCGAAGCAGACATCTTTGAGTTCGACTCGAGATCTCGGCTCGAAACATTTCCCCCCAACTAGACTCGAATTCGGATCGAGTTTCAGGTCGAGTCGAGCCAATTCGAGCTAAATCCTTTGTGTAGTTCCAAGTACTACTATCTTCAAGTATCCTACATAGACAATATAATTATCAATGATACTACTACTACTACTATAACTAATTATTATTATAACACCGTGTGCATGTATAAACATGGAATATAGGCGGTTTGTATCGGAATACTAAAAATTAGTTAACTGTCGATCTCGGTAGTCAAGAAATCTTCAGGAGGCAAGGACATCGGTCACGAGGTTCTTGGTTTGAGTTCAGGAGGAGCAAGTATTAGGGCTCGAGCCAAAAATTGTTAGAAGTTATGGGACTCCAGCCAAACATGTTTAAAACTGCTCGACCCGGGTTTAGCGTTGTCAACGACTCAAGCGGCTCGGTCACAGCTCATTCACTTATCGAGCCGAACCGAGAAGTGAGCCGAGCCAACAGCTCATCCAACCGAGCCAGCTCGAGCCGAACCGAGCCGAGCTGATTGCTTACCCCAACCGAGCCGGTTCGAGCCATTGGCTTAGTTAAGCTAACTCGAACCCAGCCTATGGACTCGTTTCAACGGAGCTGGTTCGAGCCATTGGCTCCAATTGAGCCGAGTCGATAACTCGTCTTTACCGAGCCGGTTCAAGCCATTGGCTCAATTGAGCCCAGTCGATGGGTAATCCCAACCAAGCCAGCTCAAGCTGTACGCTCAGTTGAACCGAGCCGGGCCGGTTGACATCATCACTATTCCGGTTGGGCTTCTACTTTGGCTAAAAAATTGAACCGTGCAGTTCTCAGCCTTGATGGTAAGAACTACAAAAAATGATATGAAATCTTTAGTTTTACGTCCCACGCTTATGTTGGTTAGGCTAAAGTAGACGGTGATGGTGGGAAATGAATGAAATGAAGAAAGTGGGAGGAAACGGAAGAACCCCGAGAAAATCCACCAGCACGGTGTTTGTCCACCATAAAGTCCAAACTGCGCGAGCTGGGATCGAACCAGGGACCTCAAGCACCGGAGGTGAACGCTCTACCACTGACCCACCGCGCTCCCTGGTAAGAACTACAGTATATACTTATATTGGTGCTCACGGCGTCATTAACTTGTTCCACTACCAACGAATTTCGAGATACTTTGTTTTGCATCTTTTGTGCGTGTTTTGTGTCGCTTTGTGCTCCTATTCCCACATTTTGTGCATCACCGGAAGTGGGTCAAAATGGGCCTACAAATATGGCGGAACAAATTATTGCTCTTCCGCCACCAATGAATTTCGAGTTCGTTTCCTTCATATCGTTTTGTGCCGTTTTGTGCGTCTACTTCCGTTTTGTGCGTCATGGGAAGTGGGTTAAAATGAGTCCCCAAGGTGGGACGAAAATGACCAAGAGTTCCGCCACTATTAAATCTCGAGGTCGTTAATTTCACATCGCGTACCCTTTTGTGCGTCTATTTCGACGTTTTGTGCGTCACTTGAAGACGGTCAAAATGGCCTCAAAGGTGGGACGAAATTGACCCACTGCTCCGCCACTACCGAACTTCGAGGTTCTTCCTTTCGCATCGACTAGTGAATGTGTCGTGCCGTTTCGTGCCCTTATTTTCACGTTTTGTGCGTCACCGGAAGTGGGTCAAAATGGGCTTCCAAGATGGGACGAAAATGAACAAGAGTTCCGCTACTATCGAATTTCGAGGTCGTTGATTTCGCACCGCGTACCCTTTTGTGCGCCTATTTCGACGTTTTGTGCGTTACTGGAAGACGGTCAAAATGGCCTCGAAGGTGGGACGAAAATGACCCACTGCTCCGCCACTACCGAATTTCGAGGTCCTTCCTTTTGCATCGACTACTGAATTTTCGTGCTGTTTCGTGCCCCCATTTTCACGTTTTTTGAGTCACCAGAAGTGGGTCAAAATGGGCTTCCAAGATGGGACGAAAATGACCCACTGTTCCGCCACTATCGAATTTCGAGGTCGTTAATTTCACATTGCGTACCCTTTTGTGCGCGTATTTCGACGTTTTGGCGTCACTGGAAGACGGTCAAAATGGGCCTCGAATGTGGGACGAAAATGACCCAGTGCTCCGCCACTACCAAATTTCGTGGTCCTTCCTTTCGCATCGACTAGTGAATGTTTCGTGCCGTTTCGTGCCCTTATTTCCACGTTTTGCCAGTCACCAGAAGTGTGTCAAAATGGGCCTCCAAAGTGTGACCAAAATGACCCATTGTTCCGACAGTAGATATCCCCTCCTTCATAAGCGTGGGAAAATTTTGGCGATATCATTTCCTGGAATTGGGAGGCAAGTTTCGACAAGCCTTTGGTTGCTATGTTCATAGCCTTTTACGGGTAGTACAGAAGCGCGTGGGAAAATTTTGGTTTATCTGAACCCCTATGAGAACAGTTTGTTGTTATTGCTATGTTCATAGCCTTTTACGGCTAGTACAGAAACGCGTGGGAAAATTTTGGTTTATTTGAACCCCCGTTACCCCCTACTCCTCTTTAGTTGCTATGTTCATAGCCTTTTACGGTTACCACAGAAGCCCGTGGGAAAATGCTGGTTTGCTGTTGCTATGCTTGTAGTCTTGGACGCCTACCAGATGTAAAAAACAAGATAAAACATGCCTTTTTCTTGTTCTTGTCGTTTATTGGCTAATAATTTGAATCCCCAAACCCCTCACCCCTCCTGCGAAGAGCGTAAGCGGAACGTATGTGCTTGTGTAGATCATTCTGTTAGCAGCTGTTGCAAAGGAAGAAACGTCAAAAATTTAAAGATGTCATCGTCAATGAGTTTATTAGATAAGCTTAATAAGCCATCAATGGTACCCTTTACAAAAATGCGAGATTTGGAGATTGGAGTACCATTTCGTATTGTAAACTGTGAGATAATTACAACGGTATATGGTAGGAAGGCCTGTGTGACATTTGAAGGAGGTGAAAAAGTGATTTTACCTGGACGTTGTACTGAAAAATTGGAAGCAGATAATGGTGCATTATTAACGTATTTACAAAGTGGGAATGTCTGTTTAATATATAAAGGAATGAAGATTAATGTATCTGGACGTAACATGCACGATCTTGAATTTACTGAACTGGTTTACTCATCGTAAGTGTATGGTGACATGTACAAACAAGATGAAAACATGAATTTTCCTCTTTGCCCCTCCTCTTCGTGCATGCGCAGTCATCTGTATGCATAGTGTCGTTATTCTGTACTGACCAGCGACCGGAGTAACATGTCTTTGAGTGCTTGTGCGTCAACTATGGATACCAAGAAAGAGTACTTGTTAAATGTTGAATATGGACTTAATTCAATGAAAACCAAATTAATTTGCATTGGACTGGATAGTGATACATTTGAACCAGTGATTCGTGTTGGCAAAGGACTTGTGTTTGGAGTGGAGTTAAATTTGGCAGAGTGGGAGAAACTTGTACATTTAATCCCATTTGTTACGGACTATTTAAATTCTCAAGTGGAAATTACATTTATAAAATCTCTTGGTCGAAAAAACGAACTGGTGGTACGAAAACTAATGGGTGAAAAATTAGTGATGTTAGAGAAGAAAGGAACACTTCATGCTCCTCGAAACACTGTGTACTTATCTTCAAGTGATTGGCTTTATTTCTTGGAAATATTACCGTGTATTGAACATGCTGTGAAAAACAGTAAAGTTTGTAGTGTTGTGCTACGTGAATATTTTGACTTGTGTACAGATACTATTCGTAATCATGTACAATTACAGTGTCTTACATGCAGAGGACTTGCCGGAATCCATACCTGTGTAGATGAACAGAGTATTATTAATGGTATGAACATTAGTTTTCCAAGTGTCTCTCTTGATAAGAACAGTGATGTGAACATTGATGGTGAACGTTTAAAATTGGAAATGAAAGTATTTTGCAAACAAAAACTTATAGATTCAATAATGGCTGATTTATTTGATAGTGTATCGACACAGCCATGGTGGGGGGAAACCGAAACTCAACCTTCGGAGGGTATCAATGAAGTGAACGACTCTTCATAAAAGAAGGAGAAATTGATTTGTTTTTTTTTCATGTATACGAAACAACGTAATATCAAATGTAATAAAAATATATATATAGTGGAAAGTGAAATGTTTTATTTGTGTGTGTGTTTTGTGTTCGTTTCATACACCTCAATATGTTAGGATTTTAAAATTTTTTATAAGAAAAAAATCCTAACATATTTTTTCCTCGTATATTATAAGTGATACGTATAATAATAATAATAATAATCATAATGAATTCAAATTCTTGAAATGAATGTTAAAATAAAAATTAGTATTTGAAATTATTATTATTATACAACTTTGTCTTAAGTATGATAGGACTTTTTTTAATTTTAAAAAAGGAATTAAAATAATAATTAATATTAAAATTTTAAAAACAAAAGTCCTATCATAATAATAATAATAATATTGAATTCACATACTTGATTTAATTTACGAAAGAATAACTGATTAAGTATTTGAATTCATTATTATTATTATGTAGCTATATGATTACATCATTGAATTAAAAATCAGTTTTAGAATCTTTTTTTTTAAATCACTATGAAATTCTTTAATTCAATGACTTAAAAATATGTTTTATGATATGTGTATTTAATTACATAACTGATCATAAAACATATTTATTTATTAGGAAACGGAGAAAATAAGAAATAAAACATTTGTTTTCAAAGAGAAAAAATAATACAAAGTGTTTATTGTTGATGAAACTATTTACACAATTAAAACGCCGGTAAGTATAGTATATTTTAAAAGAACGTTAGATTTTGTTTCCACTGTCCGTGGATGATGATAACTTCACAACTGCCATATACTGTTCACTGATGATACTACTGCTGTTGATGTTGATGATGAAACGTAGATACAAGTCAATCTGTACATTGAAGATGATGTCCATACACACGATGACGATCTTTTACTCTCTGAAATGAAAAAAAAATTGAAAAACAAACTTAAAATTTATTTTATCTATAATCATGAACAAATAATAATACATACAAACACATTATAATAAAGAAGAAGAAGAAATGGCTACCTTCAATAATATGAAAAGAAAGTAATCAAAACAAACGAAGAAGAAGAATGAAGACATGATTACCTGTAAAAGTAAATACAGCAAACGACGATCATTTTTTTCTGGAGTTGATGAGAAAGTGTAATGAAATTCATTTAAGGACTTTCCTTTAGCTTTGAAGCATAGGAAAAGATATGAATAATGCCCACATAAGGATGATTTTACACTTTGAATTTGTTTATTATTAAATGTATAAGAAGTGGAATTTCTACGTAGAAATTGAATATGATGCATTACATATGGAGGAAATCCAAATGTATCGAAGTAGTGGGCACGGCCATCAGTATGAATATATACGGAAATCCAGTGTGTGCCAAGTTTGTTCGAGGGATCTGTATTTATGATGATAGCTGCAGGTAGTGGAACATGTGCTGGTAATTCATTGGCTGCATATACGCCAACGAAATGATTGTGAAATAAAGAATTTGTTTGCAAAGCATTCAATAAATCTAGTGTAGAGGACATCATGTATAAAAATGCAGACATGTACATATATGATATGATATTTAAATAACGTACCTTTAAAAATCCATGATGATGTTCCTCTGATGATCCACTTCTAAGAGAGATTGGAATTCTCCATACACAATGCAGGAGATAGGTGCTGGTAGAGGCTTCGTAAAATGAACTTCCAGACGAACACACCCATGCCGTATAAGATTCCAATGCTGCACAGCGCTGGCTTCTCCATCTTGAGTAATGTCGAAAACAAAGATAGTGTATCCTTGAGGAAAGTCAAGGCGAGGAATATTGTTGCCATGATTGGAAAAGTGAATGCCTGATCCACAGAATAAGGTATGATATGAGGAAACATAGAGGTTGTTTTCGAAAATTGGTTGTAATGGTTTTGAAGGTACAGGTTTTCCATCAATGTATAGAGAGAAGAAATTGATGTCAAAATGTTTGAAATGAAATGGATTTGAAGTTATTGTTCCTGTATAGGCATCATTTTGTGTAAACGCCACAATCACTCGAGTTGGTAATACTCCCATAAATAAATTATCAATTGTTTTTGATTGAAGATCCTTTGGAATGACGAATGACTTCATTTGCACTCTTGTGAGAGGATATTTGGCTGTTGTTGATTGTAGAAGCTTGTTATGGGCTAGTTTTATTGTAGGACTAACATTAATCTTTTTAATATGTAAAGCAGCGTCTAAAATGTTCACTTTAGCCTCAACAGACGCATCACTAGCGATGAGACAAAAGTTTGGCTTTGCAGGAATTAACTTGAGACGTAATTCTACTCCTTGGATTAAAAATTTATCTTGATTAAAAATATCACAATGAAGATGTCCAAGCATGTCGAATTTTGCACTTTTTTTTGTTAATTCATAACGTTGTTGAAATCCTTTATTACCACTAGATGTTGCATCCATATGTCCAGCAGTATCTTGAAACCAGAATGCACATTGAAGATGAGTATTTTTAGCAGAATCATCATAATTTAACAGTTTTTCAATGTATGATCGATATGGATGATTATGAGATGGAAATGAAATCAGTTTGTTATTTAAATACACTTCCACTTCACTGAACATAGAATTTAAAAAGTCATTAATAGGAGCCACAGCTTTATCACTTTCACCAAATGCTGATCCATCAGGCTTAACGATTTGAGCTTCGATGTAAAGAAGAGTATGTGGTAGATCTATGTATTCATCACTTGTTCCTGGGATGACAAACTCTATAGGAGCATTATCAGCTAGTGAACTGATTGGTTTGTATGTAACAACATGATTATCCAATATACTGGTTTGCGTTGGTTTTGTAGAAAAAATATCTAGTTCACTTTTTACACACTCGCAGGATTGATGATGTAAGAAAGCCATAATGGTGATGATTTAATCAAAGATATCGTGTGATAACTTCCTCTTCTTATAAGACTGATTTTTCTTTGTTTTCTGTGTACGTTTCCTCTTGCCCTTCTCCTTCTTCTTCTTGCGCTTGATGATGTGTAATGGTGAAGGGTTAAAGATGGAATGATGTGTAATTCTTCTTTTCCTTCGTTGATATCCAGATCCTAGCATAGATTTCAGTTTATTTTTTGCTTTGTCTTGCAAGACGGATCTCGCTTCACCCATTCGTTGATGAAAGGATTCGTTAATAGGTTGATTGTCGATGATGACATCAGTAATAACGTTTGCTCCAGATTTTAATAATTCCTTTCCTACTGTTTTAGCTCCTTGTTTTACTAGTGGCATGACAGAACGAAATAATCCTCCAAGGAAACTTCCAATACCATGTCCAACTTGATAAGGGGAGCCAACATAAACGTTTCCAGTTCCAGAAAGAGCTTGTTTTTGATAATATTGTAAATATGGATTATTCATATTTGTCGATGTTGACGCACTGGTCGAAAATGTAGTTTAACGCATACAGTTCCGAAAGTGAATGCCAGTGGAGAGCCTGTACTATCTCTTATATCTATTTTGATGTGTTCAAAATGCATCTTCTCTATAGGCACATAATGTGGAGGATTAAAAATTTCTATAACACTACTTCCAAATGTATGATTCACAGGATTCATATTTATGATACGTAATAATGGTGCTACTGTATCTCCAACAAATACAGATTGAATTATATCACAATACACATACATTGTAGATGGAAGTCCTAAACGTAAATTTGGAATGCTTTGGCCTTGTTGCATATCCTTTAAATCAACGCTTGGATCAAACCCCAAAATCGCACTAACACTTGGTGATAATGCAACGTCTACATCTATGTCTTTATGAAGACGTCGTATAAAACAGGTATTACTCTCACGAGTATAAGAAATATGTAAATTTGTGAATCTGTTGTACGTATTTATTATCTTTATCAATTCTGATATGTCAGTGTAATAACGTACAGGAATAGTTATAAATTTCCATTCATCACTTTTTGCAGGTTTGTAAAAAATTTTATTATTTTCGTCATTAATATTTAATATTGAATGAGGATAATGAATTTCAACAATAGCCACTTCCCACTTTTCATGGAATTCCATTCTTTGATGAAGTTTCGTAGTGTATGATGTTAAGGTGTTGTCAGGAAAATATTCCATAGAACTATTACTGGGAAGCGTAACGTAAAAATCTCCATCAGGTTCCATTGTACTTCTCGATCTTCTTTACGGATGATGCAGGTATCCAGGAATCGAAAGAAGAAGGATATCCTTTCCAATGAACAAGATATTCTTTTCTGCTGCCTTTTCTTCTTGTACGTATGATTTTATCTATGTAAAATGTCTTTGATAACGTCACAGGTTGTAATTCCTCTCTGTAAAATAATCCATCCAGTGGTTCCTTGTTTAAATCTTCAATTTCATAAACAGGTGGATCTCTTGGTATTATCTTCTTCACTTTAAATATTTCCCAAGTCCAATTTTGCATATATCCTTTATCAAATGTACGTTTAGTTTTACTAATTCGTACTGTATCACCAATCTTAAGATGTTTTGAGAAATTTGGATTCTTTTTCTTCGTCTTCTTTATTTTATTATCATATTGATTATGCCATACTTGTAATAGGTTATTTTGAGAAACATTTGCAGGTGACATCTTTATACTTGAATGATAACCTTCATTGTATGATTTCACAAGAAGAGGTAATACATTTAAATAATTATACGTTTGATACTTTGTAAAATACTTCCACATTTTTTCTTTTAAAGTTCTGTTAAAACGTTCTACAATACTAGCTTTTATATCAGGATTTTTAGTTGTAATATGTTTTATTTTGTTGTGCACTAAGTACTTCTGTATTGTTTTATTAGTAAACTCACTTCCTTTATCTGTTCGAAATGTAATTGGTTTTCTGTCTTTGAACACAATTTGCAATGCTTTTAAGACATCATTTGTACTTTTAGATTTTAATGGCACAGCCCATGCATATCGACTGAACACATCTATCACTGTCAGAATATAACGATATCCATCATTAAATTTATGAAGAGATTGAAGATCATTAATATCACTTTCCCACTCATCATCAATGTTATTCACTACATAGAAATCTCTTTTAAAACGACGACGTACAGGTTTGTGTAACGTATATGTTGTTTGTTGCAGTAACCATCTTCTTATACAATGTATAGGAATTTTCTTTTTTGTAGCTATCCACAGTTTTTTAACAGTTGAAAACGAGGCAGGATGTGAAGGGTTGTAGTAAATCTTGCTTAACTGTTTGTTTACGGTTTCCACCTTGACCATACTGGACGTTTACAGGCACGTTTCCTTTTCCTTATAGGAGATATTACTTTTTCCTTTTCTTCTTCTTCTTCTTCTTCTTCTTCGTCGTCTTCTGCAAACGATTTCAGAGGTATTTTTTCCCTTGACGATGATGCTGTTGGTGATGCTTTAGTTCGTCGTAAAATATATGACAAACGTTTTGGATTTCCAATAAGTTCTTGAGGTGTGTTATTATAAGATAAATAATTACAAAATTTCTCCCATCCCGGTGGATTTGTGTGTTTCCGGGGTCGCGACACATCAGAAATTAAATCTACAATGTGAGATCCTTCTAGTTTATCACCTCTGATGTAAACAGTTCCTTTATTATCCCACGTGATATTATCATCATGTTTCATTCTATGTAGTAGTAATTCAGCTCTTTTACGAAACATTTTGGGTATAGATAATAATATTTCTTCTTCTACTTCAGGCTTCTCTGATTTAGTTGACGTAATTGAAAGTGTCACAGGTTCTTCTTGTTTTCGTATTAAATGTAAATATTTTTGAAGAATATTGTTATACTGATTCCACTTTTCTTCATCACTAAGCGATGATAACTGTAAAATCTCTTGCATTTCTTGATCCAAATTAGATTCACGTTTCTCCAGGGCTGATGATGATGATGATGTTGGTGTTTGTATACGATTCAGAACTTCAGGTGGAACTAAAATCATCTTCTTTGCGTGTTCCATTGTACTAACGGAATAGTAAACTTGATAATGCACCAGTTAAAATAGGAGCTAATAATGCCGGTAGGAATCCACCCTGCTGCTGTACTAATAAATGCTTCTTCTTCTTTTGGATGGAGTTTCCTTTCTTCACAAGATATCGAAGCGTCCTCTTGTATCGCTTTAATCTTGCTTTCTGTGTCTTTGTAAGAGGTACATTCCCTTTTAATACATTATAACAACATTCACAAATACTTCGAATCACTGAAGAGTCTGCATTGGCCAGTATAGCTTTACGTAATTTAGGATTTGCTTTGCTCAGCGTACGAAGAAGATCTCCGTGTTTTACTCTTGGAGACATATTGTCAGAATGAAGAAACACAGTTTAAAACAATCATTATAAACATATCTTCTTCTTCTATTTCGATGGAACATAAACGTAATGATAAATATCATCAGGAAAGATATTTGTTTGAAAACGAAGTTCATCTGGCGTATCCTGTTTTAAATCAATAAAGAAATATCCATATGGTAACTTTGTTGCGTCGTTGAAACTTTCTTGAAGAAATTTTGAATTCTCAGGAGTTAATTGATAACTCAAATGTTTAATTTGTGATTTATCTCTTGGATTTTTAAATAATACGATATAAGAACAATTCAAACTCATATCTCTGCTTCCTTTTCCCTGATGAAATATGTTTTGTGTAATAAATAGTACACTAAGATTTCTATGATGAGAACCCTTTGTAAAGAAATCAACTATATTGCGGTTCACTTCACACATTTGATCATCAATAATAATAAGATGTGGTCCAGTTTCAGGTAAAAAGTCTTTTGTTCGAGGTAATCCTTCAATAAATTGTACTTTTGTCGAAATTTCTCTGTATGCATTTTGCCATTCTGCATAGTACCAATAAATATGACGAAACGATGTATTAACCATACGTGATAAATTGGACAGGAAACGTATTACAAAGGAAGTTTTTCCACATCCACTTGGTCCGGCAACAATACATGAAAAGGGATGTTTCCACGTCGTGTCCATGTTAAAGAGTATGATTATTCTTTCTTCATACGTATATTTATAAAGGGCCTTATTACATTTCTCTTCTTCTTTTGTTGGAAGTAGTGTAGCCATATGGAAGAGTATCATATGAATTTGGTATTCTACGTCGTTTAATATAATTTATCTTATAAATTTTTGTTTCGGGCATGCTGACGATAGTATGGTCTTTCCTGCGGCAAATTTTTTTCTCATTGGTAATTTTTACTTCAGTAGGACGAGATTCTTCCTCTTCTTCTGCATCCTCTTCATTATCTACTATCATTTTCTTCATTACATCAAAATTTAGGTGTTTTGAAGATTCATAGTTTAATGAAAAGCCTCGTATCTTGCATACTTGAAACTCCTTCTTCGTGCTGGGATCAAAAATACGTAAGCTGTAATTCTTCGGGCCCGCCGATACATATTCTGAAATATAGGCTTCTTTACCATATTCGAGGACTTCATTTGTTAAATCGCCTAAAAAGTCACCAGTTGGAATTGTACTTTCACCAGGTTTTTGCGTATAAATGACGGAATCAGTATCAAAATATAATACTCTTTCTTGTAGTTGATCTAAATATTTGTACAATTCTAATCTTGCTTGTGCTGTTGTGTATGCGGCTATGACAACATTTACTGTTGGTAGTGAAACAGGAACGTCATCGGTGTATTGCCAATATACATATAACATGTCATCATTTACTGGGAATATTTGATGAACATCTATATCATGAGATGTTAATTTTTCATATAATTCCTTGGGTTCATTAATAATGCTGACATGACCCATGTTCTCACGTTGACCAAATTTTCCCCAAAATGAATTTAGCATTAATTTAGCTAAACTTCTAAGTGCTGGATTATGTTTAATTTTGTTCTCATCTAGACGTATTCCTTCCTTTTCATAAAATTGCTGAATGTACTTCTTCTTTAATTCATCTGTTTCACACCATGATGGCCATCCACTAGCTTCTGTTTTTGCTTTCAGGAAGGTGTTTATGTATTCTGCAAATAAGCCGCCACTTTTTGTTTTTTCATCATATTGAACAACGTCATATGCCCATATTTCATGAATATCTATTATTTTGTATCCTTTTTCTAATGCCTTTCTTACTTCATCTGCTACCCATGTTCCATGTAGCACTCGGTCTTCATCGTTGTGATTACAAGGTGCTTGGTTTAATTCATCACAACATGTACGGCAGAGTGGAAACATCAATCTATCATTTGATTTATAAGGGAGTACAGGATGAAACAGTTGTTTTGGAGGCAAAATACTGAGCTTAACTAATCCTTCTACTTCTTCAATGGTGGGAATATTTGAATCTCCAGGCAGGTAGATAGTAGGGTGACGAATTGGAAACTTCTTAGTCTTAGAGATAAATGGGTACAAGGAAATAACATCTTTGTAATTTATGGTCTCTCCTTCAGATTCTTGTGCTTTATGATACAAACGTATGGCATTCACACGTCCTCCATAAAAAGCGTCACGAGGATTTAATGGTGTTTTCTTTGTATACGGATGATTACTAACATACTTCTTCATCTCTTCATTTCCTGCCAATTGTTTTTTAAATTCACAACCCCATATTTCATGCACTTCACAGCCAAAATCTTTTAATTTTTGGATTTTCTTCTTTGTTGCTTCATATCGAAATTCCATGGTATCGGTATCATTGTTATAGATGGGTTTATCTCTGTCGTTAGGGTAGCAGTAGATACAGCCATGTGTAAAATCGCCCTCATATTCCCACACGTGTATTCTTCCTGTATTGGGATCTGTCCATACACCATCTACTTTCATTGATGCTATTCGTTTTTCCTTACTACGAGCAGCATTGGTAATTTGGATGTTTCTTGTTTTTTCTTCCCAAGCTATCCATTGTACTGCTTCAATTGACTGGACATCTCTCCATCGATACCCGTTCTTTGGTATGATACCAATCGTATTTTCCTTTAAGAAATTTCTACGATATACCAAATTACATGCACTGGCGATTGTAATGCATTCCAGTAAGGGATTTACATTTGTTTCAGATTCAAATGTATTCATAAAGGAAATACATGCTTGACGTAATACTTCAACATCCTGTACACAATATTTGATGAGTTCTTCTTTCATTTTAAAGGTGTCGTTTTGATGTTCGGTATACCATTGGAGAAACTTGCGTCTTTCGTCTACTTTCATAGTATCTGCTCCATAATATTTAATGTCTGGAAGCGGCCCTTCATAGGTTTGGTTCTCACGTCGATTAAAGAAGTGTGGGAAATATCCTTTGCACGATTGAAGCCCAAATGCACCACTTAATTTACTTAAGGGCATAGGAAGAAAGCTTAGTGAATCGATGAAGGTTACGTTTCCTATTTTAAGAGAGAGAATTTTTGCTCCATTCATGATTACTTCTGGAGTCCAATTCATCTTCTCAACCATGGTCTTAATGATGAAATGTGCGTCATATCCCTTTGAGTTATGGGCAACACAGATTACTGATTTAATGTTTGGTCGACGTTGTTGAAGATGATTTAGAAAATCTTCTATTACATTTTCTCCGTCAAAAATATTTTCTCGCTTTCCACAAATGACACAATCGTTCTTGATGTTGTTATCTTCATAACATTGGTAACATACATGTTGACTAACCAAGACATTAGGTATATGTTCATATATGTTTGCGTCCTCATCTTCTATTTTCGTATCTTGTGTGCATTCAATATCATAAAACAGAATCATAGATTTCTTCTCCATGATGATTTTTTCATTGGCTTTTTTCGATTTTCTTCTTTCATTCACTTTCATGTAACATTCATGATTGGGTGGTACAATAGCATAGCAAATATTGCAATAAGTTTCTCCACATACGTGAGAACGTTTTTCTTTCATTACATAAATTTTCAAACACTGGGCACAACATTTCACAATGGAACATAAAGGCTTTCCATTTTGATACGGCGCTGACTTGTGATAGTCATAGCATGACTGGCCATAAAATTCTCGATTACAATCATTGCAAGTAATATGGGTTTCTTTAAAATCACATGGAGGCTTCTGATGACAACGAAAACATACAGCTGTACAATGTTTCAAATGTTCATGCTTTTTTTCATATTTCTTATGACAACTTTCGCAATAAAATTTACAGCTAAAACATGATGTCAAGCTTTCAATGACGTTGAAGTGATTATCTATAAACAGTAAATTTAAAGCAGTTCTCTCGTTATCACTTGGTGGTGCTTCAAACATGACATCACTGCCTGAAAAGCCCCTATACACTGTAATTTTATAATCCTTTAAATATTCCTGAAATTTACGAATTTCAGGAATTCCACCACCATGACTAAGATCTACATCAGCAGATTCACATAGGTCTTCTGCTTCTTTTTCAATTATATATTTATATTGATTTACATATCTTCTGTATTCAGCTTGATTTCTTCCCTTGTATTTTTTCAGTCCTATGGCAACTACGATTGCATGTGCTAAACACCTTGTACCTTTATTCTTAATTGTAACAATACCACGTTTTGCCTTTACGTATTCCTCGGTATTCATAATATGTTGTTTCAAACGACCTTGTCCTCTCGGCATGCGTACATGATGAAAATTCACGATGCAATCTTCGTTTATAAGAAAAGCCGCATTACTTTGCAGTACTTTCTCATAACTTATCCATAGAACTTCTGCTGAAAGATTTCTTGCTTCTCTGAATGACAACCAAAATGGACGATGTCCTTCTCTCTCGTTTGTGATTGTTATTCCTACGTAATCATGCTGGTCCACATTACGTAGCAAATAATCTATTAGTGCCCGTAGACTTACTTCAATTGCCGTAAAAGGGTTTTCATCTGCACGCACGGGGGCTAGACGGAATCGTAGCATTCTACCCTCCATATTGTATCGTCTGTATTGTCTTCTTCGTTCTTCTATTATATGAAATCTATTGTGTCCATCATTACGGTTGTTATTTCCGAATCCTACTTGTATATTTGAATTTCGTTGTGCTTGAAATACGGCTAGCAATTCGTCCATTCTTTTTTCTATGCCGTCTAAATCGACTTCCATTTCTTCGTGTTCTGCACTAGCCTCTGCTAATATTTCCATAATTGAGGGATATATTACTTCTTCTTCTTCTTCTTTTCTGGGGTCGGGAAACAAATTTTTAATCCAATTTTCTAGTTCATTCGTGTAAAACTTATCATCTTCTTCTTCTATCTTCATCTCTTCCTTATTGTAATCCTCTCCTATTATTTGGGAAAACGTGAAATTTAGCAGCTCTTCTTCTTCATTTCTCCTTTCTTCGACGTCTTCTTCTGTTCCTTCTTGTAACCACTTTATAATTTCTTTAATACGGTCTGATGCTTCTTCTGTTATCGTTCTATTGCTAGCACTGTTCAATATTTGTAATAGTTCTTCTTCATCATATTCTTCTTCTTTTTCTACTGGAATTTGAATTTCAATAGTTTCTCTTTCTTCTTCTTCTTCTTCTGTTGCTGCTTCTTCTATTTTCATTTGTTCTTCTCCGTCTTCTTCTTCTTCTTGCATTTTTTCATGATGATCTATTTCCATTTCTTCTTTTGCGTCTTCTTCTTCTTCTTCTTCTTCTTCTTGCATTTCTTCTTCTTCTTCTTCTTCTATCCCAATTATGGCATTTATTTCACTTAAAAGAACTTGCGTTTCGTTATTTACGCCCACTACCTCTTCTTCTTCTTCTTCTTCAATGTCATTAATGAAGACCGTAATCTCCTTCAGTAAATCTTGCGTACTCTCTTTTGCCATTTTTCTTCCTCAGATGTATATATACGTAATGCAATATGTGTAAACGGTATATGAATATGATATATAATAGGATATATAAATCTTATTTAAATGGAATATATATATGTATATAAATATTTTGAAAGGATATATAAGCGTTTAAAAGAATATACGAGTAAGTAAAATGTGATATATAAGTAATTAAAAAGGAATAATAATAATAATATCAACGGGAATAGGGAAAAGGATTACACTTATCTTTATTTGTATGCAACCTAAAATAAAAAAGAAATGAATTTTGTTACTTATAAATCAATATATATTAGATATATAAATATATACTATATAAGACAGAACTTTATGATGTCAATGAAATAATCTCTCATCATACCTTTTAAATATTTTTAACTTTTCTTCCTATTCCATGGGATGAGGAGTGAAACAAATGTATGCTCACAATCTCTTTCAAATGTATTGACTAATGAAGATATGTAGATTACACGGCCTTTTATACTTATTCTGATTTAGAATTTTATCGTTAATTTTAGTGAACGCGAAATCACTTTCGAAAACTATAGAATCGATACTAATGTTGTTTATTTTACGTGTATGAATATCACCCCCGGGAGCTCAACACTTTTTACCCCTTAGATGTCACGTTACTGATTTCAAAGTGTCTTTATTGAATACAACATCTTCGAAAACTATGGAATCGAAACTAATACTGTTTATTTTAAATTATTTTTACGTGTATGAATATCACCCCCCGTGAGCTCATCACTTTTTACCCCTTAGATGTCATGTTACTATTTTCAAAGTGTCTTTATTGAATACAACACCTTCGAAAACTATGGAATCGGTACTAATATTGTTTATTTTAAAATATTTTACGTTTATGAATATTACCCCATAGGGAGACCCCGTGAGCTCACCACTTTTTTTACCCCTTAGATGTCATGTTACTATTTTCAAAGTGTCTTTATTTGAATACAGCACCTTCGAAAACTATGGAATCGGTACTAATGTTGTTTATTTTAAAATATTTTACGTGTATGAATATTACCCCAGGGAGCCCCTCGACAAGTAAACTTTATGTTAGATAATATTATTACATGAGTACTGTACTTTGAACTAAGGGGGACTCGGTGAATCAATGGTAAAGCGTTCACTTGTGATGCGATAGGGGACCTTGGTGATTTAGTGTCCACGTCTCATATAGCCTCGATGCTGAAAGGGACGCTATGACAATATAGATGAAAGAATTTTTACAAGTACTAGGGGGCCTCGGTGAATCATTGATAAAACGTTCACTTGTGATGCGATAGGGGTCCTTGGTGAATTAGTGTCCACGTCTCATATAGCCTCGCTGCTGTAAGGGACGCTATGACAATATAGATGAAAGTATTTTACAAGTACTTATTGTCTTTTCGAGTGCAAAATAATACGCATTCAATACTACACAGAGGCTTGTAGTGTTTGAGCCCCGTCGCCCAAAGCTTGGACCTCTCCCAACAAAAAATTTCTTAATGTACGCCTGTGTACATAGCTAGTATACGAATTCTATGACGGGAATCTGAGCATTTTAGAAGAAATGATGATAATAATAGGGAATATTTTAACTACTTTCGTCCTTTTAAAGTAATATCACATACAGCTTAGACTATAATATGGAGAAAACTGTATAAAGTTCAACTTCCTAGATCAACTTAAAGAAATGGAGAAATGTTCTCTTATTTGAGAATAGACAATTGTTTTAACTTGAAGATTTGTGCCCCATGATGAAATCGCGGGGTGCTGTGGCTCAGTGGTAAAGCGTTCACCTTCTGTGATTGGGGTCCCTGGTTCGATCCTAACTCTTGCCGTGTGAACTTTGTGGTGCATATAGCCTCGCTGCTGAACGGAACGTTAAACTCAAAAATCAATCAACATCATGTGTACATAGGTAACGGCATCCGAGATGTATAAGCAACACTAGTTTTGTCAAGTTTAGATCTCAAACACTGTTTTAATATTACCTAAAACACACACACACATACATATCTTTGCTTCGTGTTGTCTGAAACCATGACCTAAGATAATGTTGACGCGACAGCTGAAGAACAACATTGAAATACAAAACATGTTCTGTTATCTTATTTTTCTGCTCTTTGCAAGTAGACATTGCAGATACAGAAACTCTCTCAGTTCGTTGACTTGTGTATGTGTATTTAACGTTAGATTTCACTCTTATTAACATTAGAAAATTATGAAATTAACTTCAGTGCCTCAGTGGTAGAGTGTTTACCTCTGGTGCATGAGGTCCCGTGTTCAAATCACGTCTTTTTTTTCTATATACTTGTCATTAATTTTAGCGACCACAAATTCCCTGCTTCCTTTACAACTTAACGAAAAGATGCTATTGACTGTCCCCGGAAAACCGACCTTATCATTTCATTTTTACGTTCCAGAGGGTACGGTGGCTCAGTGGTAGAGCGTTCACCTCAAGTGCTTGGGTCTCTGATTCGATCCCAGTTCGTGCCCTATGAACTTTGTGGTGGACAAACATCATATGCGTGGATTTCCCTTCGGAGTTCACCAGTTTCCTTCCACTTTCTTCATTACATCATTTCATTCATTTTTTCATTATCACCTCTCCTTCATTAGCCTAGTAGACGTAACCGTAGGACGTAAAACTCGATGGACAAACACCGTGTACGTGAATTTAATGCAACATTTCATTCATTCATTTCTCATTACCATCGTCCCGGCTGGAGCTCATGTGATTCGGATTCCACGTTAATCAGTAGGTCCACGTCTCATATAGCCTCGCTGCTGAAAGGGACGCTAAACTAAAATCAACTCAACTCATCAACTCATCATCACCGTCTGCATTAGCATAGCCGACATAACTGTAAGACGTAAAACTTAGTGGCTCAGATTCCACGATAATCAGTAGGTCCACGTCTCATATAGCCTTGCTGTTGAAAGGGACGCTGAACTAAAATCAACTCAACTCATCACCATCGCCTCCATTAGCATAGCCGACATAGAAAGACAGACAGACCTTGTTGGCTTTATTGTTGGACGTAAATCTCTTCATTGTTTAAAAGATTTCATTTACAAACAGAAAGACAGACGTATACATCATATTATCAAAATTAAAATACCAAGTCTACAGACACTTCTCGCGTCAATTGCAATGCGAGCCAGAAAACATTCAAGAATTCCATCTTATCATTTTCTTAGAAGCATCATAGAAGTTCGCTTATGTGTTTTTAACTAGGGCAGTCTTGTTATCTCGTTGTAGTACGTATCATCAAAACATTTGACAGTGGCATCTTATCTGTTGCTCTTGAAACTAAACCATTTTAAGATGTAGTTCAATGTACTAACAAAACAGAGGAAGAAAGAGACTAACAAAACAGACATTCACATATATGTCGTCAACTGCTATCTAATTGCAATGTACGTCAGAAAACATTCAAGAATTTCATCTTATCTTAAATGAAAACCTAACATATTGTTTTATTCTTTCAGGAATAATCATAGACCGTAATATTTTTAATAATATATTTTTTTTACTTACCTATTTTAATAAGTCTGATGATAACACTTATTCTCAGCTTTAGGCATCCAACGGGTCAACCACGTACAAAGACACACACACACACACACACACTCACTATTACAAATATGAAGTGAAAGTTTTTACGTGGAAGAGGATCGACACACACTTTACTCTTCTAACTCTGAATCACAAATGTTCTCTGTATACACACATACACACACACACACACACACACACACACACGTGTTTGTCTTAGAGAAACATGTTTCAACAAGTTCGATCATGCCAACCATAATCGAAAACATATCTCGTTACGATTTCAATGCATAAGATAATATCTTTCACATCAAGACTTGAGAAAGTCATGTTTCATTTTGTTTACACAGGTATCTATATGGGACTGTATTTCAATTCTAAATTTCGTTAACGTAGTTTTTTCTGCTATGGGAATATATTATATTGCAATTTCTCGTCACGACTTAGCAGCAAATTCATTTGGCATAATCTGATCTTTAATTTCTCTACATAAGTGATTTTAATTACTTGTCATAACAGACATCATGTGAATATTCATATAACACATTTCACATTCTACAATATGATATGCTATGAGAAGCTAGCGTTATTAGAATCCATTCGCAGGGGGTCTGGGGAGGAGTGTATAGGTATGTGTTTCGTTATGGGACTCATATATGGTTTCTTTTCTCATGTCTTTAAAAAAATTTCTGAAATACAATATTTACCTTAGCAACTAAGTCAATTTCGTGAGAAGCTTTGATCATTTGACTATCACGTCTTCTACAGACACTTTGTGGGAATAGGGCCAAGGGGGGCTAATCAACACGATTTTGCATGGGTATGTGTTTCGTTCTGAGACTCATATAATGTGTCTAATTCCACGTATTAAAAAAATCATGACATAAAATATTTACCTTAGCAACTAAGTCCAATTTCATACAATCTCCTGAGAAGCTTCGTTCATTTGAATATCATGCTTTCAGTTCATATTCTCCAGACATCTCGTGGGAATAGGATCAAGGGGTTTATTCGCTTATGCTCTTTGAAGACAAAAATCAATCATTCAATCAACTGGGAAGCTTCGATCATGATAACTGATAGGACTCTGATCCGTCCATCAGTATGAGCATCCAAGACTATGAAGGCCAAGAGCATCTAGCTATTCAATACATAACGAAAAGCAAAAATCAATCAATCAATTGGAAAACTTCGATCATGATAACTGATAGGACTATCAATTGGGGAGCTTCGATCATGATAACTTCTGTGCTATCCGTAAAAGGCTATGAACATAGCAACTAAAGGCTTGTCGAAACTTGACTCCCAATTCCAGGGGCTATGAACATAGCAACTAAAGAGGAGTAGGGGGTAACGGGGGTTCAAATAAACCAAAATTTTCCCACGCGTTTCTGTACTAGCCGTAAAAGGCTATGAACATAGCAATAACAACAAACTGTTCTCATAGGGGTTCAGATAAACCAAAATTTTCCCACGCGCTTCTGTACTACCCGTAAAAGGCTATGAACATAGCAACCAAAGGCTTGTCGAAACTTGCCTCCCAATTCCAGGAAATGATATCGCCAAAATTTTCCCACGCTTATGAAGGAGGGGATATCTACTCCGACACTATCGAATTTCTAGGTCGTTTCTTTCGCATCGTTTAGTGCCCTTTTTTAAAGTTTTCTGCGCCTATTTCTCGTCTTGTGCATCACCCGAGGTGAGTTAAACGGGGCTTTAAAGTGGGAGTTAAATGGCTCACTGTTCCGCCACTATCGAATTTCGGGATTGGTTCTTTCGCACCGTTTAGTGTGTATTTTGTACCGTTCTGTTCGCCTACTTCCACGTTTTGAGCATCACCAGAAATGCGTCAAAATGGTCCATCAATGTGTGAGGAAATAGAGCCATTGTTCCGCCACTATCGAATTTGGAGGTCGTTTCTTTCGCATCGTATAGTGCCTACTTTGTACTGTTTTGTGCTCATATTTCCACTTTAGTGAGACAACAAAAATGGGTCAAAAGGGCCTACAAGTATAGCGGAATAACATAATGCTGTTCCGTCACCATCGAATGTCGAGGTCGTTTTCTTCACATTTTTAATGCATGATTTGTGTCGCTTTGTGCATCAGTGGGAGAGGGTCAAAATGGACCTTTAAAGTGGAATGGATATGTCTTTTTCTGCCATATTGGTAGGTCGTCTTTGACCCACGATTGATTGATTGATTGATTTTGAGTTTTACGTCCCGTTCAGCAGCGAGGCTATATGAGACGTGGATCTACTGATTAACGTGGAATCCGAACCACATGAGCTCCCGCCGGGAATCGAACCCGGGTCTCCCGCATTGACCCACTTTTGTTGGCCTACAAAACGTGAAAATATGCGCAGAAACGGTAAAAACATGCACTAAACAATGCGAAAAAGCGACCTTGAAATTCAATACTGGTGGGAGAGTGGATCATTTTTCTTCCCACTTTGAATGCCCATTTTGACCCACTACCATTGATTCACAAAACGTGGAAATAGGCTTACAAAACGGTAGAATACACGCACAAGATGATGTGAAGGAAACGACCTCGAAATCGTTCCTGACGGAACAGCATTAAATTGTTCCGCCATATTTGTAGGATAACATTGACCCATTTCTGGTGACGCAGAAAACGAGGAAATAGGCGCACAAAACGACGCAAAAAATTTTCATGTAATTAAGCTGAATTTCCATTTAAGTTTGTAAGCTTAATTATATGGAAAATTTTATACATTTTTCCTTTACGTTGGTCTACTTTACGTTGATTTTGGACTTTTAAATTTTATTCAGTTTTCCACTGAAAAGTATCTATAATTCAACAAGGAAATAATTATTAATTATAATTATTATCTATATAATTGAATTCATTGTAATTTGTTCCATAACAAACACTTTACCATTTCGTACTAGCTGTTATGCCCGTTCTTCGCATGGATCAGATAAAATATCAATGTAAACGAACTGAACAACGGGAGAACAATCAAAAAACATTTCTAAAATTGGATATATTTTGTGTGAATATATATCCAACAACCGTTTCCGTACATGTGTTTTCATTGGGAAGGCTGATGGGGGCTGAATTTGAACGTATACACTATCGGGGGTGTCACTATACGTCTGAGCAACCCCCATAAATATGGATTCGAAACAAATTCTACTACTTCGACATGTCCCGGTGAACCACCCCTCAGACCCCCTTGGTTCATATTGTGAAGAAATCTCCTCTGGCCCCCACCAACCCCCAACCAATACCGCGAAAACTATGAATGTGATACTAACATCTGCCATTTTCTACTACTTTTTACATATGCCGGTAAAAGTCCCTATAATCCTCTGGTTCCAATTTTGAAAAAAAAAAAAACAATGCCTCTGGCCCACAGCCGATGGGGGCTGTATTTGGAAGTCAACGCCTGTGAAAGTATCACCATTCATCTCAGCGACAGCGAAAACTATGGACTTGACACTTATATCGGTCACTTTCCATCATTTTTACATGTTTCGCAATTTCCCACCCCCGGTGACTCCCCGCCGGGAGCTAAATGGTGGCTAAATTTGAAAATCATCGCTAATGAAAGTATCATCATTGATCTCAGCCACCGCGAAAACTACGGATTTGACATCGGCCATTGTGGATTATTTTTACATGTCTCGTGATCCCTTTTATAATGCCCCCTTTCTTAGCTGATGGGGGCTAAATATGAAAGTAAACGCGGTCTTGAGTTTCACCATTGAGCTCAGCTATCCCGAAAACTATGGATTTGACATTAATATCGGTCACTTTCGATTATTTTTACATGTCTCGGAATTCCCCCCTCTGCTGACCCAAGGCCCGCATACAACGGTGGATGAATTTGAAAGTCATCGCTAATGGTAGTGTCGCCATTGATATGAGCAACCGCGAAAACCATGGATTTGACACTAATATCGGTCATTTTGGATTACTTTTACGTTTCGGTATCCCCTTCCCGTTGACCCACGGCCCACAGCCGAATACGGTGAATTTGGAAGTTAATGCGATCGGAGGTTCACCATTGATCTCAGCGACCGCGAAAACTATGAAATCGACACTGATATCGTTCTACTTTTACATGTCCCGGTAAACGCCCCCCTGAGACCCCCTGGTTCGAATTTTGTTGAAAACGCTTTGCCTTGGTGTGGGACCTGGACCAAGGTATCTTTGACCAAAATTTGGTAACTCTCGGTCGACTTTTCTGGTCTCCAGGCCGGCCCCGGTAAACGTCCCCTGGGGACCACCTAGTAAGGAATTAAAAAAAAAAACTCTTCGTCTTGGTCTGGGGCCTAGACCAAGCTACCCGTGACCAAATTTTGAAAAGTTTCGATCCACTCGTCTCGTCCACAGGTCGCACAAAGATAGACAGATAGACACACGAACAAACTCTATTTTATTTATATTAGAAAGGTGAGATCCGCCGTTATTGTATTAGTGCGGTGCTTGAGCGATTGATCGTAGAAATTCAAACTCCGATGAGTGAAAATTTTATAGGCTTGTTTCATTACAAGTTTAGACTCTTTAGTCAGTAGAGAATAGGGCGTGAATCATGGGTCAGAGTTGATGACAATGGGTTTTGGTGGGTCTGTGGGTCACAGTGGGTAAGAGTGGTTTATGATGGGTGGTGGGTCAGAGTGGGTCACGGTGGGTCGTGGGTCACGACGGGTGGTGAGTCAATTGGTCGTGGCTAAAGTTTTCATTGCCCCACGCCCTCTCTGAACTATAGTGTTGAAAATTAATTGTGAAAATCAATTGCAATTGATCAATCAATTGAAAGTAATTGCTGTGGAAATCAATTGCAATTGAATCAATTGCCAATTAATTTCAATTGCAATTGAATTACAGAATTCAATTGCAATTACTTTCCACTGCAATTACTTTCAATCAATTGATCAATTGCAATTGATTCTCCTTTTTCAATGGCCAACTGCAATTAACAATTAACCATTACTTATTTCAATTGTTAATTGCAATTAACAATTAAATTTACAGATTAATTGTTAATTGTTAATTCAATTGAAATTTGCCCAACACTGAGCACACCTCAAGCAGCATCAATCTTTCTCGGTTGATCAAACTACCAAAAACCCTAAGACTCCTGTCCATTGGGAACACCTTACCCCTCTCACGACGCCTGGTCAATAGTGAGGAACCTTTCCTATAAGTCCTAAGACGCCTGGTCATTGGGTTCCCTTTTCTCTCTCACGACTCCCGGTCACCGAGAGAGACACCTAATCAAACAAACTCTCATTCCCTCTCACGACGCCTACTCAAAGAGAGTAACCACACCTACAAGAGCCCTAAGACCTTGGTCATTGGGTTCCTTCTACTTTCTTACCTAAAATATTAGAGAAAACTACTTATTGTAATACATTTCTATACTCAAGAGGATCTTTTATAGTAAAAAGGTGATGGGAAAATCCAAACTCCCGTGTACCATATTTTGCTCTACCCTACATAAAAGAAGAATTTTACGATATATTCCATCTCCATCCTTAGCTGTATACTAAAACCGTAAGTGATAGAAATCAACTAAAACTTCCAGCTTCCATATTCTTCAATATTGACCAGAAACAATGGGAGATAGGAAGAAGCTTTTTTCTTTTTTTAGAATCGATTTTGCGTTGTGAAAATAGGCACTATCTTCTCTTTTAATTCTCTATTCAAACCAAAAGTAGCAGAAATTAAAAACCTTGAGTTTTAACGTTATATGACTATTGAGTGAAAACGGTTAAAACGGCAATAGATAGCGAGAAGCGGCTTTCTTTAATGAATTAGGTTATGTTCTTGGGATGCTTACCTCCACTCTAATCTCTCTAATAAAAATCGTAAGTGGTAGAAATCTACTACAATTTCCGGTTTCAATACTAAATAGGAAATTATTAGACTCTTTCACGTAGTGTAACATAATAGTACCACTTGTTTCTTATTCCACTTTCCCCATAGCCAATAGCATGATTTCTCCCATGACTCATAACGGGTCTAATCATCCTGTTTTTTTTCTTTAATAGTAGTCGGTAGTCGGTCCTACTCCCTTTTTCTTCAACCATTTCCACTGTTCTTTGATTTGATACCTTATCTACCCATCGCATTTTCAGCATTCATCCACTTGGTTCTTTAACACTAAAATAATAAAAACCGTAATCAATAACATTACACGAATTGTTGAACATAATATTTAGATTGATAGTACACAGCAATTATTTTCTTTATAATCTCCCTCATAGTAAAATGGTTACCAGTCTCGCTTTTTTGAGGTCAATTCAGGCTCTATTCTTATGGGCTATCTGATTCCATCTCTACCAATCAACGCCTACGACAGCAGCAGCAGCAATGGTTAATTCTAACCTAACCTACGCGTGTCGCAATGGATTAATCGTTCAATAAAATGTATTATTAAGTCAAAAAAATGTGGGAAGTACTCCGTTAATTCATACCTAAAATATACAGAAATTCTGATACGAACTCAGTCACTACCTTGGTGTTTTAGAGTTTCTATAGAATGTACACTCATGCCCAAAATTATTGTCGCATATCTATAACTGTCTTCTTGTAAGAATATAATTTGATAATGATTTTGCAAGGTACTTTTAATACTGGTACTGTGTGTATAATCGGGAAATGTATAAGGTTCATTTATGGCAAATTTCATAGAAGAAGAAGTATTAATTAGTAAAACAAAATGTTGTTAAATAGACAAGAAAGTTTTATTTTCGTTTTATTGTTCTTATTTACTGTTCTTTTCACATGAAATTTGCCACATACATGTCTTTGCCGATTATACGCATACTAACATTATAAGAAATACCGGGCAAATTCGTTATCAAATTATACTCCTACAACAACATATTTATAGACATGCGACAATAATTTTGGATATAAGTGTACCTTCAGTCAAATTTCCCAGTTCGATGGGATGAACAATGTTAAAAACTTGTTTTATTTTTATATATATATATGGTAAAAGCGCAAATAAAATGTTCCCTCGTACATGTCAGGTTGTTCTCACACAAGAACACGTGTAAACAGAGACCATATAACGATGAGAAAAGAAAACTGGGGAAAAAGATAGCGATAACCATGCTTCATAACGACCTTCGTTCTATTTTTAGTCGAGAGAGAATATAAATCTTAATATCTTCAGGATTAACAAGCCTTGAAAGCACTCGAAATGGTGGGCGGGTAAGTAATGAAATAGGCTTAATATATGAGAGTATCGCTGTTGTTGGATGCTGTAGAGACAAGAAAGAGACGCAATTCTACAACGAGACACTTTTCCAGGATCAAATTACTCTGCATTTTGCCGTTGAAAGTACGGGTACAAATCATTGTGAGTAATACTTGATACTCATAGGTAGTTACTCACAAATCAGTCTCATTTCTGAATCTGGTGGTGGCACGTTGGCTTAGTGGTAGGATGATCATCTATGGTATAACGAGTTTCAAGTTCGATTCAAGCGATTCAAATTGTAATAGATGATGGCATGTCTGTGTGTTTTCTTAAACCCATCACCAGCTTCCTCTAATTTCTTACAATCACAGACTAATTCTAATGTAACATGTGAGGGGGAAGGATATCGATCAAATATTATCTTTACGCAAGAGGATGCTTAAATCACATAATTCTATGTCAGTGATGGATCTAAATGTACTAGAATAAGTAAGAAATTATATGCAATTTTGACATAACTCGTTTATTTTATTGTTATGCAGTTTTGGTCATGCTATGAAAGTTTGGTCCTAGTTCTTCCATTTGTCTTCCTTTCATTGCAGATAGATCATGACCGCTACATTAGAAGTTTGCACCAAAGAGGAACAAGGAGCAGTGATCCGGTTTTTCTAGCCGGAAGATGTATTAGGGACCATGACTAATTTCCAGACGATGTGCCACTTTATCAATAGTTATTTCTTTGTCTAACAGAACCATGTTACGTGCACGCTCAATGTTGTTTTGTTTTGTGGCCGTAAATGGCCATCCGGATTCTTCCTCGTGCGTAACACTTGTGCGACAATTTTTGAATTTTTCAATCCATTCGTAGACACTCTGTTGTGACAAGACATTATTCAAGTATTATGTCAAAAGTCTTTGATGGATTACGACCCTTGATACACCTCCTTACCACAAAAACTGGTTTGCTGCTCGTTGTTCCTCTTTGGTGCAAACTTCTAATGGAGCGGTCATGATCTATCTATAATAAAAAGAATACAAATGGAGGAATTAGGATCAAACTTTCATAGCATGACCACAACAGCATAACAATAAAATAAACGAGGTCAACGATCAGTATGAATAATGTAAGAAGAATTATGTCAAAATTGCGGATATTTTTGATATACCCTCGTATTAAACATTTAACGAATATTGTATAAAATATGGAACTAGAGAAGGAATAGACAGAAGTAAACTACCAACACCAACTAGACTACTCAAATTTCATAGTTGCATGATACTATTAAAATTAGTATATACTATTTAAATAGTTGCGATTGATGGCTTTGGTTTTAATTAAGCAAATTGACGGGCGATTGTGGCTTCCGTTATTAAGGGTTTAACTCTCTTGTGTCCTCCATGAATTTAATCCTTGCTTATAACAGTACATATATTATGAATCTACTATAGGAGTTTATTATGCTTGGTTACAGAATGTTAAAGTAGTAATTTCATTATATTTCATTTAAGTGGTTCAGCGGTTAGGCGCTTATCTCTCTTGTGAGGATCACTAGTTCGATCCCAGACAATGTGAGATTGTAGTGGACAACACTCGGTTTTTTCGGGTTCTTACACACTCATATTTCATCAATGCTCTCTATAGTAATACACTTTCTTTAATAATGAATTTCCTTTAGCGCAAACAGTAGAATCGTGGAACGTTAATATTTCATTCCATTTACATAATACATTTCATTTCTTATTAAAATGAAAACTAATCATCTCTGGTGTACTGAGCAGCTAAATATGCAATTAATTATTCCTAACGCACAAAGCAAAACCACTATGACGTGGTCGTTAAGGAGTTTGCCTGCTAATTATGTGATCCTGGGTTCGATCTGTGATGGACCCAACACTTTTTCTCCCCTTCTACTCGACACAGCTTCGCAAATGAGAACACTAAAAGCATTAAGGCATTGTTGACGTGATCCAATGCTGACTACACCATTTTCTTCTAAGTACAGATGTGCTGAAAGTTTAAAACATATCTTCACAGAATACGTTGGGAAAGGGACAGGGAGGAATTCCTTTTCCTTTCTCGTACAGAGCAGTATGATCCGAAATCTGATTGGTTGCGTGTTATCACCAAAGCGACATTGTTGTCACATCGCCTGTCATTCCATAGGTTACATGTTAAGACGGATCAAGTATAAGCAATAAAATGTGAGGTTATGAATCCTTTACATTTCCTCACTCCATACATTGACCCTAACACCACACTTCTAGCTGAATCATGTTCACTTTTTATAAGTTGGTTTTCATACCAAAACAGGAACATGGTATTCCTAACTTTACATGTTGTTAGATTTCCTGTCATTTTATAGTTTAAATCTTGAGACGGATATACTATATACAGAAAAGTTTAAGATAATGAATCCTTTGCATCCTCTTCACTCCGTATTTTGACTCTACATCACTGATATAACTCACAGCTGGAACATACTCTATAAGTCGATTTTCATACCAAAGCAGTGGAATGGTATTCCTAACTTTACGTTAGGTACTCTCAAACTATTGCAAGCTTTTAGCCCAAGTTTTCTTTCTCTCTTTATGACCTACATTTTGTGCATAATGAAAGAAAACTGTAAAGTTAGTTTTAGTTAGCGAGAGTAATGACAAAACTCTGTGATGAAACTTTTAACAAAAAGTGAAACATTTTACAAAACCTCTCAATTTTATTTTAATCTCTTTAGAAATGTCTATAATGGTTTTATTCTTCTTATTCTGTTACTTATAATATCATATCTTTCCCACAGTCATTTACCCCTTTCCTTAAAAGAACAGATTATAATGGTCTTCATAACACAGCTATTTGGCTTGTCCTTATTTTAGGGTGGGTGGTTAAGGGATAATTCAAATAGATCAACACAGCTGGGATGTTCTCATCAGAACCAAGAACAAAACTTTCTCACAGAATATAAAGCTGTGAAAGAAAACACTGTTGCAGCAGTTTAATTTTGTTTGTTTGTTTTACACGTATTGTTCTTTGTTTTTTTTTTTTTTTTTTTTTTTTTTTTTTTGTAAATACCAGTAACAACAAAGAAGAAAATAGGATGTGACAACGAAGCTTAGATAAAATAATAATAATAATGAAACAAAATTCAAAAGACTTTTCTCTTATCTTAAAACGTTTGTCTGTTTTGAGAGATTTTTCTTTATATACTTTTTTTCATTTTTCTCTTATTCTCAAAAGCTTAAGAACAAACGAAATAAAATTATATATCTCTTCTCAATTATCGAATAACATTTGACATTTTTCTCCAAAGTTCTGTAAGTTGTAATTCTGAAAGTGAAAATGTGAACTCCAGAAGAACAAATTCGTCAAAAGATTATTTTTTTCAGAAAAACTTTTTTGAAATAATACCCTAGAGAGAGAGAGAGAGAGAGAGAGAGAGAGAGAGAGAGAGAGAGAAACAGAGACTACAAAAGTCTATTACTGCTTCTTTTCAGAACTTTTTTTTAAAGTTAGGAACATCAATTTTCCACGTGGCATTCTGTCGAAAGCAACGTTGCAAACTATATATATATTATTGCTTTTACCTAATAGATAACTTTCCTACCGTGTATTGCATCTGACGTTTTTTGTATGGAACTTTGAAGGTGGATGACATTTCTTACAACTATATGGTCAAATATGTTGTTGTTTTTTTGTTAACTCTATTCTTCATACTTTTTCATTCGATTGTTTGTTCAGGTGATTCTATAGAGTTTACAAGTCGTGTGCATCACCGTTAGGGGGAGCCACACAACGATAGGTATAACATGTCATTCACAATACATTTCTTTACTCATTCAGTATATTAACACGTAAATAATCTGTACGAGTGGAACAAGGGTTATCAATTACACAAACCAGCAAAGATTTTACGCCATGAAATATTTTTTATGATACGAGTAGGTAAGTCAAATCCAATGTTCTAATAACAAAACTATTAGTTGTTTTGCCCTATCATGTACAGACTTTGTACAATCGACGTATTTATATACATATATATATAGTAAGTAACGAATGTTGTATTAGAAGTAATATCTCTAGAAAGAAGTTTTTAAATGCTTAAAAATTTCAAAGTGTATTTTTCCTGTAATGCATTTCATTATGGATTTAAATTCGTTTCTTGGAGTCTTGGACCGGATAGGAGCCCCCCCCCCCTTACTTATTTGAACATTCATATCGAGACCTTGAAAATCACTGCATCATTTTACTTCGCAGCATAATTTTTAAAAAAAAATGTGCTACGTGTGCCTGCTTGAGAGTGCATTTTGCTGTTGCGACTTTCAAAACAATATGTAGCTGCAGAGGATTACTGGTAGAGAGCTCACCTCTGATGCGTTGGGTCTCTGATTGGATCCGAGCTCACTCTCAAGTTAGTTTCCTGGTGAACAAACATCGTACCTGTAGGTTGTTATAGGGTTCCCCAGTGGTAGAGGGCTCACCTCTGGTGCGTTGGTTCCCTGATTCAATCAGAGCTCACACCAAGTTAGTTTTCTGGTGAACAAACATCGTATGCGTAGGTTGCCACGAGGTTCCCCTGTTTGTTCATTCTATCATTTCGTTTATTATCATACTGTCTCCCTTAGCCTCGGAGTGTAATTGTGTGATACTAAACTCCTAAGAAGAATCGTGGACAAAATGTCATACTTGATTGTTATCAGAAGATGTTTGCATTCCAAATTAATTAAAACTCAGCTGTTACCTCCCTTACATATAAGGATAGGCATAGTAAAACAACTTGTGAAAACGTTGGACAAAATTGATCCTTGTTTCCATCTCTTAATACGAAGATTAAGGAGAACATTTTTGATGACCCACAGATTCGCAAACTCATAAAGAATTATACATTTAGAAATACCATGAACGATGTGACGACACGGAGATTCAGGCGTGGGAATCATTTATCGTTCTTGTCAACAACTTTTTGACAATATCAAACATAATAGATCGTGAAAATCGTGCTCCAAAACAAATGTATGCTCTCGAACATCACACGAGTTTGAAGTTACATTTCCTGCACTCTTATCTTGGCTACTTTCCTTAAAATTTAGGTATACTGAGCGAAGAAAGGAGGAAAAGTTCCACGAAAGGAGAATAATTTATAGTATTGCATAAATTTGATATTTACGTTGATACTGAATGTTCATCACAAATCAGGAGGTCAATAGACACGTCATCTGTGCATTGTAGAAAACCCTTAACCTGATACGGAAAAACGGTTAGTCGATTTGAAATCAGCACTCTGAAGTTAGGTAAGAACACCTGTTTCTATTTATATGCCGCAAAACAAAAGTTTCATCTCGCAGGCCTGTATTATTATTGACAAAGAGTAACTCACCTTTCATCGCCATAGAAATACCCATTTCTCTCGATTTTCTCAAAATGTACGCGTTTGTATTTACCATAACCATCTAATTTTGTTTATCTCGATGTTATGTATCGGATTCAATATGTCTAATCCTTACTCAACATTATAATTAAACAGAACTTAATTTTTCAGGGTTAATCACAAGTCATGGTCATACCTCATGATTCATACTGTGTAACATCATTTTGCTAGAGCCTTTTTTAATTTCAAGTGTGCCTTCGCTGGCGCTGCTGACGATTTGTGTTTTCCCGTATCTCCCTCGAAAGAGGAGGTACAAGTTGCTCTGGCCGAGATCTTCAGTAGTTGAATGTGGACAAGGTTGTCACAGTGACGGGTTTCGCTGTTCACTGTCTTGTTAGCCATTCTAAGTACCTTACGATCTTCACTCTCCAAGACCAAACGACTGAACGACTGACAACACAGCTAAGATCATTCTCATCTTTCCCCAAAGCAAAGGGAAGGTTTCCTACCTAAGAGGGCTGCAGGGATTGGGATGAAGTATGTTTCACATATTGTACGAGGGCACACTTGAAATACATAGGCTTTAGTAGCACAATGAAAATTTTGATGAGAGTATACTTAAGTATCAGTTTATTCTTAAGAGATGGCGTGATTATCGCACATAATCAATTTTTAGGTTTTACGAGAGAACTTATTTTTCTCGGTTCTTCTTCTAACGATTTACATTCACCCATATCATTTCTAACTCAATGAGATGTCTTGTCTTATCTTTATGATTTTTTTTTCGTTTTACGTTTATAATAATGTAAAAATTTATAGAGGCTTTTTTTTCTATTTCTGAAATACACCAGACTGAAGAAAATGAAATTTGTCTTAGAAAGAATACATACACTAATATATGCATTTCACAATCTTAAATCTCTTGAACTGAATTTCAGTCTGTGTTAGAATGTTGAGAGTACTGTTCGTTCGCTGAGCATATCAATATGGCTTCAGATGAGATACACTTACGTCACGTGACAGCTATCATTGCTCTTCTTTTTTTTTTAGATTAGTGAAGTTAAACACGATCACTAAATTTCAACCATATTTTAATCAAAAAATGATCAGGACCTTGAGCTGAATAGTGCTTACTACATTGTAGCTTGTGCTGATAATGTCAATCTGATATGAGGACAATAGAAAGAAATACAGCGATTCTCTTGAATACTTGCAGGGACATGAGTTTAGATATAAATAAAGACAAAATTAGATAAATGAAAATTTGCAGTGACCATAATACTACAAATTCCTGATACTTTGAAATATCAAATAATACTTTCGATAAAGCGGATGCATTCAAACATCTAGAATTAATATTGTCAGACTAAAACCACATCCCCAAATAAATTAAACGTCGACTTAAGGCATGAATTTTGTGTTCGTATTCAGTCCAAATTCTTTTGTCATCCTGTATTCTGTCAAAGAATTTGAAGCTTAAAACACACAAAACGATAATTATCTCTGGACGCAAACCAAAAGTGTTTGAAAATAAAATCCTGATGCGAATAATTGAACCCAAGAGGGGCGGGAAAGAGACATGATGGACACTTCAGAACAAGGAACTGCATAAATTATATCGTTTACCAAACATTGTTAGGGTCGTTAAGCCTACGAGACTCGGGGGGTAGATCGTATACCCAGAGTGGAAGAAAGTAGGAACGCAATCGAAATTTTGACTGGAAAACCCAATTGAAAATAGTTCACAAGGGAGACCCAAGGGTAGATGGGAGGACAATATTAAGGTGAATCTTGCAGAAATAGAAATACAAAGCACAAACTGGATCCAGTTTTCTAAGAATATAAGTCGGTGGAGAGCTTTTATAAATATGGCAATGAACCTACGTATTCCATAGGCCATAGAGTGAGTGAGTTAATTAAGATTATACGAGTGTTTTTGCTTGTTTTCTTTAAAGCAATGTTCAATGAAAATATACAAATTTACATTAAATATTGTATAAACCTAAAAATTGCATGTAATTCGACATCGTTCATGTTCAAATTTTAATTTAAAAATTCCTTTGATGCAATATATAAAATATGATAGTCCACTTGACTTTATTTTATGGCTTAGTATTACAAACAAGATATCTTAACTTTGAACTTCATATGACTTAATAGATTTGAGATAATAAATTATAACTGTCCAAAGGTAAAAGAGTACTCATACCAGTAGTAAGGAAAGTGCCCAAGCTTGGTAATATTTCTAATTGCGCTTTTTCTACTATATTGAGGACACTAAATCCAAACATGTCCATCCGCTGGGTCACGAGGGGGGAAAATCTCAAGTATCCTGATACTAAAATATGAGTAAATATTAATATCCCAACTTTGAGACCATTATTCGCGTAACCCCATATAATATGGTGTTTCAAAACGAAAATAGGAATTTTAAGGCTTTGACTAGGGGCATGATAAATAATACATTAAACGAAATAGCAACTCATACAGTTTTTGCTACAAGTGTTCAATGTGAGCGCCATTCGTCACACATCGAGTCGATAGGCGAGTTCTTCCCAAACTTTTATCAATGTGTTTTGAGGAATTGTTGCAACAACTGCTTCAATTTTCTCTCTCTCTCTCTCTCTTTTTTTTTTTTTAAATTTCTCAATCTCCTTAAAATTCTCCACACAAACGTCACTGGAATTGCTAATTCACGACTATAGAGGAGCCAGCCAGAGAAGGTCTCTGACAGCTCGCAGAGTCGTTGTTACTGCTCACGTGTCAAGGCTTTTTTCGGTGTATCTATAATGTAAACTTAATGGTGTAAGACAAACTGATCGTGGTTGGAAACACTAGTACCAAACTAGAGGCTGCATTTTCCCCATTGCATATGGGAAGAAACTTCAGAGACCATCTTTTATTGGCCCTGCTATAGCCTTCCGAATTGATTTCTTAGGGCTACACGTGAAATAAGTAAAGGCAAGTGAATGATATTGGATGAATTGGTGGAAGGAAAAAGTGGGAAGAAAAGGGGATTACCCAAGAAAATCCGTGAACAGGATAATTGCCACCACAAACTTACCTGGATGGGGATCCAACCAGGAACCCCAGACACCAGAAGTAAGCGCTTTACCACTGAACCACCATGCTGATCTCTGTTACTTTCAATACAATGTGTATCCTATGGGGGTAAAGCTGGTTCATATCTTTTGAATCGAGTATATCAAAAGCCCCTCAAGCAAAAAAAAGGAAAAAAAATGAAATCTTTGAATTTTACGTCCCACGGTTATGCCGGTTAGGCTAAAGGAGAAGGTGATGATGAGTAATGAATGAAATGGTGGAATAAAGGAAGTGGGAGGAAACGGGAGAACCCCGAGAAAACCCACGCACACGGTGTTTGTCCACCACAAAGTTCACTTGGCGGGGGCTGGGATCGAACCCGGGACCCCAAGCACCAGAGGTGAACGCTCTACCACTGAGCCACCGCGGCCCCTAGCAAAAAAGATGTAGCTTATTATTTTAAAATAGCACGTTCGTAAGCATTTTCAAAAGTTGACAATTTCTGTAATATTTTCGAATTTATTCCTGTATATCGCCTTTTTAAAACACATGGAGGAACCATTTGAAATCAATTGTTGAACATTTTTTAACACTTGGCTTCAGCTTGGTTTCCATAAATTCATTTTGATTGAAACAGATCCTAGGGAAAGTGATAAATATGTATTCTAAAGTGGTGAAAGGAAGTTCAAATATTTCTTTTTAAAAAAATGTCTCATAAACATTATTCTTCCCGTGCGAAGAACGGATATTTCAGATGGTAGCTAATAAAAATATTTTTTTTTTAAAAAAAAAGGAAAGGGAAAAATTGCAAAACGAAATTCTAGAAATTCCGTCTCTAGAGTTAGAATAATATTACAAAGCTAATGGAAACACAGTGTTTTAAAGTTGAAAACATGTTTTCAAGTTGGAAAGCCTGTTGGTTAACACTCTGAAGTCGATCATCTGCTTTAAAGACCTCGTGAATAAGGTAAATGTGTGCGTTTGCGTGTGTATATGTAAGGGAAAGGAAGAGGGGATGAGACTTAAAGAAAAAAGAAAGAGAGAGAGAGAGACGATGAAGAAGAGTGAAATATACAAGGCGGATGGATAGAAACAAGAAAACGAAAAGTAAGTGGATGGTAGGGTAAGTCTCTCCACTTCCCTGGAAGAAACTTCGTTATCGAAGGCAAAATGTAGTTTTCGAGAGAAGAGAGAAGAATGAATTCCAACTTTATATATGATGTAAAAGGGACGAAAGAAGCAAAAGGGTTTCTTACCAGACGCTGTTACCTTCTTTTTCGATTTTCAACATTTACATTCTCACTTCTTCATCCCCGTTTCTATTATTTGTTTTTTCTTCCGTTTTTTTTACTCCTCCAGAAATAGGCTTGACCTTTTTCTTCCTCTCTTCCTATATGTAATAGATTATTATGGCAAAATGGGTTGAAGTAAAGCTTTGGGGAAAGTGGAGGATATCTGAACATTGAAAGCTACGAAGGTTAACCAATGTGCTTGAGTCTTGTTATTAGAATCAATAACAGAGGGCGCTACTTCATCATGACTACACCTGATGGAACTGAGGCTACTTCGGATTCGAGATAGCTCGGATTTTACCTAAAGGTAGACGTTAGCATAAATACAGTGTATTTAAACTAACTTAATACCAGTGCTGCTCTGTGTTGTTGAAGCGAGCAATCCTTCCTTTTCGTTATAGTTTAAACCAGGCCCGTATCCAGGGGGTCTAGGGGGCGCCCCCCTAAAATTTTCACGGTAGGCTTGCAAATGAACTATAATATGGTGATGAACTATAATATAGTTGGATCGGCCCCCCTAACTTCGGCCGGCCCCCCCTACATTTTTGGGCTGGCTATCGGCCTGGTTTAAACCCCAAACTATACAAGTAAGTCATAAAACACACACACTAACTCAACTGAAGACTGGATACAACAAGATCTACAGTAAGTTCAAACATGGTGCGATGACAACAAATTAGTAATAAATGCATCCAAGTGTAAATCCATTTGTTTTACAAGAGAAAGAAATCCCATCGCCTTTGACTAATCATTGAAAGGTACTAAACTGTCTAAACCAAGTACTGTTAAAGATTTAGGTGTTATTTTTGATCCTGAACTAAATTTCAATCAACACATAAATATGGTAACAAACAGCACATATAGAAACTTAGGTTTAATGTATAGAATAGGGCAAGACTTCTTCAGTGAGACAACGTTTGCAACACTTTATTTTACATATGTTAGATCAAAATTAGAATATTGTTCTATTATAAGAAACCCCAATAATAAAAAAAAATACTCTCAAGAAATAGAAAGCATCCAAACGAAATTCAAGAAAATGATTACATCCAAAAAAAATATTAGTTATTATCCCAAATATTTTTCCTACAATGATCTAGTAAACAACTTTAATTTTCAAACCTTAGAAAAAAAAGATGGATGTTAAGCTTGTTATTCTTATACAAGTTATTAAATATTATTGATTGTATGGAGTTAGTCTCGAAAATATTACTGCGAATTCCCACCTGCAAAACCAGAGCAGAGAATACTGGGACATTATATTGTGCGAAAGCCAGAAGCAATATATTATTTTAAATCCCCTATGTGGAGGCTGTGTACATTATACGATGACATTGTTAATAAGCTTGATAAAAGTGGATGTATTTAATTTCTCAGAAAATAGGTTCAGATCATATGTGAAACAAGAAATTTTCTTTAGAAATAATCAAGAAATTTATACATGTAACATTTACTGTATGTACACAACACTGTAATTAGGTATTAAGCCTGTTGTGTTGTATGTTTAATACAAATAAAATAAAGCGTAAAGATTGAAATGTGTTTATAATGCATGTTTACTAAAAATATTTGATTTAAAAATAGGGAAGGATTCACTCCAATAATAAATCATTCATTATTGATCCTTTTTAACTCCAAACAGAAAAGACATTTGGAAATCTTCAGAAAATCTGATGCCATATTCTACCAAAAATATGTCTTTACTACGAAAGTTTTAATATACTATATTTTTTAAAAATCATAAAGGGGGATTGAGTCAGGCCCGTATCCACGGGGGGCTAGAGGGCCGGGCCCCCCAAAAACTTTGACTGCCCCCCCTAAAAGCTTCACGGTAGGCTTGCAAATGAACTATAATATGGTGGTGAAGTATAATATGATTGGGTCGGGCCCCCCTAACTTCTACCGCCCCCCCTAAATTTTTGGGCTGGATTGAGTCTTCATATTTGATTAATTTCAAGCAGCGGGAATTATGTAAAAGCCTCAATAAATGTACACCATATTGAATAAAAATTTAATATTTCTTTTACAAAAGTTATCGTAGAACATATTTGTTTAAACCCGAGGTGGAGAGAGATCAGTTTTGAGTGATTTTAAATCCAAGTAGTGATAAGATTTGTGAATTCTCAAAGTGTGCATCAGAATCTAATGTTCTTTTCGTGGATCATAAAAATAGCTTCATTTCCGATTTTACTACAAGAGGAGGTAAGATTCTCCTATTATATAAGATTTCAATTGATTAAAAATTGTGTACTGTACAATTGAATAAAAAATGTGTATTTCTCAAACTCGGGGGTTACTTGCCCCCTTCTGCCATCTCCAAATGATGCCTGTGGATCAAAACCACTATGATATTTTAATGTTTTCTACTGGGAATCGAAGCCTGTAACGGTACCTTGTGTACTAAAAACACGCGAACTGGTCATTAGACTACAGAGGAGGTTATAGCTAGATTACGTAATAATGTTAGTTAAGGTATAAAATATTTAATTGAAGGTCAGTACATAAACATGTAATTATAGATGTAATGGTGAACTCAGAAGTTTTAATTTATTGGAGAGTATTTCAACGGTTGCCTTTCGCAGGAGAAAATCATGCGAAAGCAAGCGGCAGGGCGTTGGGTCTAGCTTTGAAACTATGATACAGAGTTCGAATATTGAGTGCTTTAGAATTTGGATAGAGCGCATAGACGACACTTGGCCGCAATGAGAAAACATGGAATAAAATAGCAACACAGAGTGCGATAAAGATAGAGAGAGAAGATGGAAGGGAAGAGTAGAATTACAGCTGGAAGTAATAATCTACCTTGATTATTATCGCAAATATAATGCTGACAGCGGGTATTGAATCTCATCTGTCGTGATGTAAGCCTTGCAGCAAACTGGTCTCCAACCGCAGTATGTCATTGTTACGTTAAGCTCTCAAGTGTGCTCTCAGCGCTATGCTGAAATAGCTTGCCTTTCACTTCAAGCTAGAACCTAATTAGATTTACCGTTCACAGCTAGAAGTCCCAGCCAACAGATCCTCAGCACAATGCTGGAAACACATCTTCTACTCCAAATTCTGTTCAGACTAATTATGTTGACAGCTCCTTACGGAGAGCTGCCAAGATGATCCAAAATTGATAGTATTTAACAAAAAGAGAAACCTCGAAACAGCGCTGAAGTTATTGGCTCTCTCCTGTGGTACAGTAATTTTAGGCATGGAAAAGAGGTCTCTCGTAGTATATTTTCATTATTTAACTTTTATATAATTATTACATGTACAATAACATACATGTGCGGGGAATTTTTTTTTAAAAAAAGAGAAAAATATCTTGTTAGCGTATCTTGCTGCTGGCCAACAGTAAACTTTTCATAATAACGTTTATCTCTGGTATTTAAATCTGTTTCGTACTAGTGCACTCTTAAAATCCCCAGAAAAATATAAAAATAAACTTTTCACAAGACATTGCTGATCTTTATTAAGAATTTCACATAATCAATCGATAAATCAATGCCAGACCAAAAGACCAATCACTCAACTCCTAATCAATCAATCATCTTGACGATTCATTCGCTATATGAATCCTTCGGGATTGAAGAGTGTGTTCTTTCATGGTACCATTGTACAGTGAAAACATAACCAACATAATTTAACATGCTCTAAATCAGGGTTTCTCAACCTGGGAGTCGCGACCCCTAAGGAGGTTGCGAGACGGTTTCATGGAGGGGGGTCGCGAAGACAAGCGAAAGAGATAAATATAATTAGAATCTAATAATGGAAAATAATTTTAAATATTATTTTGAATTTTGTTTTTATAGGCATATTTTTTATACATACTATTAAGAACAACAAAAATTAAGTCTACTAAACATTTTCAACAGGTGTAGAGTTATTTAAAAATCAATTTAAATGAAACAGGTACGATATGAAATTAATAAGAACTTCATATTGGAATACCGTACCAAAAATGTACAAATGCAACAAAACCTGCATATTGAAATACAATTAAACTTGAGTGCTAATGAGATACCTGAGTATGGTGTGATTTCACTAGTACGGCAATGTCCGGTTTAATCTTCGTAATGCGCATCAAGTCATTTTCAACTGATAAGCGATTTCTTGTGTTTGTTTAAACGCTTACCATTAAAAATTCACTCCGGCCTATAGTATTCATTTTGAAACAGTATGGCAGATCGAATTTGATATTTGTAATATGAATGAACTGACCAAATTTGATTTTAATCCATTCGCTTTTAGGGAAGTTACTGTATCCACTATATACAAGAAATAGATTCTACTATTATAGAAATAGATGGATATGATGAGATCTCCGAAATAGGTAGGGATATATTAAAAATTCCACACAAGTTTATTACCGGTACAAACCAGAAATTATAAGGGGGTTGGTTGCTGGAAAGGGGATGTGATAAAATGGGAATTAGTTTGAGAACCACTGGCCGTATGCACTGATGAAGTTCAACTGTTGAACGAGGGCCATAACCAAGCTCGGTGAAAATGTCTGTTGCACCAACAACGTTCAAGGTTAAGTCTCGGTTAGATGATAGATAAACTTGGTTTTAGGTTGAACGGCCGAATTTGGTGGTTTAAACTTCGTTGATCCAAGTCAGTCTGTTTACATTCAAAAATATCTTTGTATTTTTTCACTAAAGAAATTACAATACATTTCTAGTGTTCGGAAGTATTTTGCCCGTGGTTCCATTATTTTTTCCATCACAATTACGATCATTTAAATTAGACTACTCACAACTCTAGGCACACAATCTCGAAATTCGAAAAGAGCAGCACGCGGTTTGCTTTCTTCATTTGTTAGTTTGTCAAACAAAGATTAGAGACAAAAGACGACAACCAATCAGAGTCGATTGTACAAATAGACTGAAGTTTACTTAAACGAGATGTACTGAACTTCGACTTTCAATAATGCAACCTGGAAGCACGTTTAAACTTGAAAGCTTAATGTTGAACGCGTTTGAGTGAACGCTCGTTTAAACTTCGTTGGTGCACACGGCTGTAAATAGTTGAATGGTTAAGTAGGGTGAGTTTGGCTCGAATTGCAACCACCTCCACGTAGTGAGATCTGGGTCAATTTTTGCAAGAATAATTTTGTGAGATGGGAGAAGAGCTGCAAACTAATGTTTTCACCTCACACTTGAATATATAAAATCACTCTTTAGAAAAAATGACCGTGTGTATACATTTTTAATACAAGAGTGCGTATGGTTGCAAAATCGTTATAAAAATCAATTTTTCACCGAAATTCACTCATTTTAAACCATATGCGCAAACTCTGTGCAGCTGTAATTTTAAAAATATTTTTTACAATTATTAAACAACTAAAATAAAGTGATTCCATGTTATTAGAAGTCGAAAAGCTTAAACTTTGATCGTTAAGACAATGGCTTTCGTGCCTTTTTAATTTGTAATTTTGTTATCAAACTTTAGGTCCTTCGCTCGAACTGAAAACAAAATATACATTTTTTTCAGTATTTTCCCCCTTTATTAACATGCGAATACGCATCTTTTCCACACTAGAATTCAATATTCGAAAATTCACTTTTTTCGATCCACCTCACTATATAGTTCTAATAAATCCATAATATTGGCCAATTGTTCAGTGATGTAGAAGATGAATTCGGTACATGTACGTTGGCAATAAATATAACCATCACCTCCTGTATTTTTGGAGAAGTTACTTTCAGTTGATATGTTTTCTTTCTTTCATCCCTTGAATTTGTGACCTTCTGAATCAGAACAACAGAACAGGGTGTTTTGAAAAAATTCGTAACCGGTAAGAAGCGAAAACGTTTACAACACAAATCAAATATTTAGCTGGTGACTAACATAAGAGGTAAATTTAAGATTAACAGGATACGAATAGGATTACTTCAATTCGACCAAGTTCCAAGACAGATAGTAACCAATGTACAGAGTAATACGTAATATGTGTAATATATAAAAATGTATGTAGAGTAATATCTGCTAACTTGACCACCAGTTTAAGTTGCCCACCACACTAATTTGGCCTCACTTTTGTTGAATCTGTATCTTTTCAAAGTCGTCCAGTTCCAAACTGACTCTTCTTCATTTACAGAAAATCTCGGGAAACCGAGAAAAACTGTAGGATCTGTATGTTTTGTAGAATGGAAATACTTCACTGCAGGCCCGTATCCACGGGGGGGGGGGGCAAGGGGGCCGCCCCCCTAAACTTTGGCTGGCCCCCATAAAATTTCACGGTAGGCTTGCAAATGAACTATAATATGGTGATGAAGTATAATATGATTGGGTCTCCCCCCCTAAGTTCTACCGGCCCCCTCCCTAAATTTTTGGGCTGGCTACGGGCCTGCTTCACTGTGTTCTTGTGAATCATATTTGTGTTTCATGCATAAATGGACAAGAGTGGGTTTTGAACTGGGTGACTCATATGCAACTGTGAGGTTTGATGTGAGGAAATTCACAAAATCAACCTGTTTGTTCTTTACAATGTAAGTTAGATTAACTCTTATCATTTTTTTAAAGAACAAAACCTAGACTTTTTTTCTTTTTTTCTCAAAACGTAAATTAAGTAAAGAATGACGTCTGCCTGTTCCACATGTTGTTGAATAGAACTTCCATCTGCTTCGGTGGTTTTCACAATCTGCTCCTTGTTTAGTGTTGATGAGGCAGAAATCTTCTCGTAGCTTGATTCAGATTAACCTAATTAGGCGTGCGGCTCTAGAACCAGGTCAAACAACTTCATTATCTCCTTTCGTTAGTTATTTTGTAACTTTGTAGTTGTCTCTTCCCACGCAAATAAAAAAAAGACATGTTTACGTTAAATAGAAACAGGAAGGGGGGAGGGACTAAAGTGTCATTAACAATCAATATATTACGTCACAAAAGTTTTCACTTAATTTGCTTCTTTTTCTCTTTCGTTTCATGCTTAATTGTGTGCTGTGTGCTGGTGCTGAATACTTTTAAATAATTCTGTAAAATATCCTCCTTTGGGGGAGGATGTAATACTTACTCATTCAGTGTACACAATCCTACATAGTTTTCACTTGCATCAGGCAATGCTCTTCCAAGAAAAGTATATATTGTGATTTAATCAAATAACTTGCTACATTCCCTTTATTACTTTGTACCTTGTAAAGGTTCATGTATCGTACAGTCAGCAGCAAAAATTCATTCCGTTTCATTAAATTAGTTTCGAAAGTAACTTCAGAATGGAAGCACAATTTGAATACAGTTTTCAGTAAATTAATCAGTTGAGAATGCTTCAAGAGTATTGCCAGAATGAACTTAAATGGAATTAATATTTTTCTTACTAACTTCTACAGACTTTATTCCAATTATTCAATGTACTTTATTATTATACTTATTAAACAATTCTTGTAATATATCTATCCATTTATAATTTTCCTTGAGTACTAAATTTTTTCCACATGTTTTATTTAAGAGTTCTGTTAAAACGTTCTACGATATGTTGTTTTACGACAGGGGTGTGCCGTGGAAAATCATCGCCTGGGGCGAGAGTATATGACGGCGCACTCATACATATATTCCAAGCAATTTTTCCTATCTTTTTTCCTTTTTTCTCCCGAAATTTTCGCCCCCCTTACTTCGGCGCCCAGGGCCGTCGCCCCGCACGCCCCCCCCACGGCACGGCCCTGTTTTACGAAGACATATGCTCGAAATGGAGGGTTCAAAATTGAAAAATTAGCAACATATCATATCTCTCTATGACTTACGGCTCCTTAAATCTCCCGAAATCGGAACTTTTTTGAATCTCGGGAACATTAATAGTGACGTAAAAAAAATTCTTCACTTCTTTAGATAATTTTTTGTGCTCTATCGAATGGAGGGTTTAAAATTGAGAAAAGGGTGTAATTTTCTGTATGTTTCAGCCATACCACCGTAATTCCAAAAAATAATTTTACCAAATGGAAAGAATTTTTATCACTGACTGTACAAGTAATTGTGTACACGACAAGAGAGCATTTACTAAGCAGGTCTAATGACTAGCGTGTGTGTGTCGTTGGTGTGCGTGGCCCCATGTTCCATTCCCACTCGGGGAGCATTAAAATTTGAATGCATTACGGTGGTTCGAATTTCACCTTAAACTGTAGGTCCACGTCTCGTATAGCCTTGGTGCTGAAAATGAATGGTACACTTCAATAAACAAACAAATGAACAATAAAGTGATTTTGTTTTCTTGAGAGAGAGAGAGAGAGATCAGCTAATTCACCTCTCGCATTCTTGACCGATTTCCACTAGGGATGGCCATAAAGTTCCGGTTCCGGCGGAACCGGTTCTTGGAGATCTGGTTTTCAGAACCGATTCTGGAACCGGTTCCAGAACCGGGTCTTGGGAACTGGTTCCAGACCTGGATAAGAAGAACCGGGTCTTGGGAACCGGTTCCAGACCTGGCCCCGAAAAACCGGTTCCGGAACCGGATCTTCTAGAACCGGATCCGTTCAGACCCGAAAACCGGTTCCACCAGGTTTAATTTCTACCCGCACCATGCCAGGGTTGCATAGTAGATTTAAAACAATATTTCCATTGAACATTGCTTCAATAAATAAATAAGTGAAAAAATACTAGGCAATAGCACTAGTATCATAAGCAGCTATTTTTGATAAAATACTGATTTAATTGCGTTGGGAACTACAGTAAATCTTCCCGAGTTTGAGATTTTTATATACTCCAATCAATAATATATTAATACGAGTATCTATATATTATAAAGGTAACCAAGAAAGTTCTGTCGCTTTTTCATCCACCACCTTCGGATATCATTATGTCACCTAAGACGTACCTGGAAGTTCAAAAATAGTCGGCCTTCTGCCAACGTTCTAGAGGGCCATGGATTCCATCGCGCTAGAACTTGGTGTGCCGTGAAACGAAGAAGGTATCAAATGCAATTTACATCTCTACTAGGGATTTAAACTGGCGTTCTCTAAGGTGATTTTTCAACGAATGGAACATGTGATAATCGGATGGTACAGTTTCCAGTGAGTATGGCGGATGCAATAGCGTTTCCCATCCAAGGTGTTCAAAGGTGTCCCGGGTCATCCTAGCCACATGGTGCTTAGTGTTGTCTTTTAACACGAGGATAGAACAGGGTTCATCTGCTTACAGTACACAGTTGCATTGATGCTCTGACTAATTGGTAGCAGATACGGATGCATGATGCCGCGAGCAGTCCACCAAACACACAGTGGGATCTTCTTCTGGTACATTGGTTTCAGCTGTTTTGGAACCATTTCATGCGATGCTAACCAATGATGACGGCGCCGTGGAGCTTCGTACAGAACTCACTTTTCATCACATGTCAACATCCTGCCTCAGACGAAACAGCAAAGAAACACACGTGTCTGCTCCCGTCACCTTCTGGCCTGAAGTCAAATCATATGGGACCCATCGACCCAACTTGCAGTGCTTCCCAAGTTGATGGAGGTGCTGCCGAATAGTTTCTCCACTCACACTGAATTGTAGTCTCAGTTCCTCACATATCTGGCCACTGTTCGCCTCAATTGGTGCATGAAGATCTTCATCTTATACATGTGTTGTTCTTCCGGCACGTGGTGCGTCTTCGAGTGTTTCGTCACCGTCCTTAAACTTGTTAAACCACCGCTGTACTGTCCGCGTAGTCACGACACCCTCACCAAAGGCCTGGTATATCTTCCGCCCTGTTGCAGCGGCGTTTTACCCCAGTTTGAACTTGTACAGCATACACAACACCCTTAAGACGCTCTGTGTAGGTCCCATGTTCACTCTGTCCTTACATAAGTTCACGGTGTAACTGAAGTGCCACAACCAGGTAATATGTTGGGTATACCCACACTAACAAATGATCTTCGCCTTATCTCCATTCACATTCAACTCACGGTATGAGGGCCAATTGAAAACAGACCTCCATAAAAAGCGACAGAACTTTATAAAATGTTAGTTTATATGTTTGTGGTCAATTCTTTCGACGATGCGATGTCGAAAACCACAAGTACTAGAAACGTACCGTTTTCACTGGCCGATTCCAAATTTCGTCTAGATTTGTCAGTTTTCATTCAATTTTTCAAAAAAATAAAAAAAAAACTTGTCTTTATTTTCTATTCCACCTGTTCGGCGTCGGTTTGACCCTATAAGTTTAATATTGGCACTAGGACGTTAAGGTTGATACCCTTGTTTAAAGCAACCAGTAGAGAAGCTACGTATAGCGGGTTGATAGACATTTCAGGCATTTTGCTTCAATCTGAATGACAAAGCCTATTGCAAGCTGGTAACTTCAAGACTTGCTCACCCACAATGAGGCGTACTTGGATATGAAATTATGAGAAAAAATTGCATTTGGTATCATTTATCACTTATCCAAGTTTGCCACAAACTCCCCACAACATTCTATATATTAAAATACTATATTTATATGTTTGTCTATAGCAATTCACTCCTTTTGAGAGCCGTCCTGTTCTTTACTTATGTCCGTGAAGGGACTTACAGAGATATAGTGAGAAGTGGGAAGGAGATTCACGCTCATATTAGAACTCTCTCATCTCCTGTACTCCACTTTCCAAAGCTAAACCTGAATTGATGGTACTCTTCTCAGTGTTCAGATGGAAAACGATGATAGACTCTAATCTACATACTGGATTTTAAAATGTGTGTTTCTAGTCACGTACTCCATCTTAACATTTAAAATGGGTTTGTTTTTCATCTAAATACGCCATGTTTATTTTTTAATATATAAAATTATCTATCTCTTCTGTCTTTTAAATATCGTTTGTTTCGACTGCCTTTTATTAACTGCATGCGATATGTTTACTTGTATGATTGCGTACTGTAAATAATACTGCCATTTTTTGGTGTTAATTAGTTAAAGCTTGCAGTTCAGAAGCATGAAGCGTGCCCTTTTTTTGTGTTTTTTGAATGTGAATTTGAATGCGCTAGATTTAACAAGAAAGTGTGTTACGTTATACAATACAGCATGCATTATGTACAATAATACATGGACTATTGCTGTTATAAGAATTAAACTGAATAAGATTATATATATATAATTATTAAAATGAATGTAAATGACTTCACAAAGACAATGGTTACAACAGCGAATTCTGACATTAAAGCTTATTAGTTAAAACCGATTAGCCTATTACGTTAAGTTGCATTTTTATTGAATATTTTAGAAATACAGAAATATTAACTCGGTCCAAACTTGTGCACACGTTGATATTTTTTTTTAGTTGTAATTACTCTTCACAGAAAATTGACGGTACTAATAAAAGGAAATTTGCTTCATAGAAGTAATTACATTTATTTTCAAAAATGAAAAAAATCTTATGTTATAAATCCCAGCTAAAATAAGTATTAGTACCTCCTCAATTTATGAATACTTAGTACATTTTAATTTATCAGATAATCGGTTATTTCGAAAAATCAATTTCAAGTGCTTAATGCTCAATGATTCTGTAATTGTACAAGTGACACGAAATAAATCACTAGCTTCTAAAATGTTTCACGTTATACTTACAGAGTAGTATTTCTTGCCTCCTCTTTGTTCATTTTTATCGTGTGCACACGTTAAACCCTTTTTTGTTCCGTTTTCCCTCTTAAACTTTGTTAAGTTTTATCTCATGTCCCTTCTTCAAGTTTGTTTGTTTTTTTACTCCTAAGCTTCGTTAATATTTTATCCCTATTCTCTTTAAAATTCTGTTCGCTTTCTACCTTTACATCTCTTAAACTTTATTAACTTTTATTCATTTCTCTTTTTAAGCTTTGTGTATTTTTTATTACATGTTCCCCCTTAAACTTTGTTAATTTTTATCTCATGTCCTATCTTGAAGTTCGTTCATTTTGTACTCTGTGACTTCTCTTAAGCTTCATACACTTTTACCCCTATTCTCTTTCAAACTTCGTTCACTTTTATTACCCCTTCCTCTTTTAAACATAATTCACTTTTATTTCTGTCACTTTTTAAGCGTCGAAAATTTTTTATGCATTGTCCCATCCTTAACATTGATCATTTAAACCTCGTGTCCCAACTTGAACTTTGGGCCTCTCCACTCATCTAATGAGTGAGTAGTGGTCTTAGGTGCACGGAGTAACGGGTTTGATTTCCGGTTGGAGAGCATCGATCGAATTACAATGGTCTGGATTTTCACCTTAAACTGTATGTCCATGTCTCATGTAGCTTCGGTGTGGAAAAGGTACGCCAAATTTCAAATAAAGAGTAAATAACCTTGAAGTTTCTTCGTTTTTACACCATGCTCTTTTTTTTAAACTTATTTCAATGTTTTATATATTAGGGAATTGTTATAACTATACTATGCTTGATAGATAAAAATAAACGTATAATTTTGTAACAAAAATCAGAAACTGAAACCATTTTGTAATTGCAAGAAAAACTAGAAAAAACGTTTAATTACCTACAGAAAAAAAATATGATACATCAGCAACTGGATTCTGCGATGAAATAAGATTGAAATAAAAGAAATAATTGTGGCGGCGTATTATTTCATTGATAACAACGCTATACCTAAAAAAACAGAAAGAAAATGGAAAATAAAGGAAATAGAACTCCAATCATAATCATAGCAATTTGAGATAGTTTCTCTTGTTCATAAACCAGGAAAAGTAACAGAAAATTCGCTGTAAATCAAAGATCTTCGAACTCCAAAACGTTTTAATACGGTTTGAAGCAATTTAAAGGGTGGGCGGAAAATAACTCCCTATTTTTAATATTTTTCCTCCTAAAATATTGTACGTATAAACTCATTTTTTTGCATACATGTAGTTTATTATATACCATTATATTTTCAAAAGTTACAATTGATTGTGTGCAGTATTTTCTAGACACTGTCTGAAATGAACAAGTACAATACGTTTGCTACGACTTTCCTCAAGATCTCAGCTGGAGCACTACTTATGATTTCACGGATCTTATTCTCAAGTTCCGCTAGAGTTTGTGGTTTACTGCGATACACTTATTCCTTAGCCTCCTCCCCCCCATATAAAGATATTGCATGGGATGAGATCTAAACTTCGTGTTGGACATTCCGTGCCAAGGGCCCAGTAATGCGGGAAAAAGTTAATTCACACCATACTGTCACATTCGGTTTGCCCTGCACTTTTCAACGTTTCAATAGTGGCTATTAAGACGATTAATGAACCCTCTTACATGAAACACAGCTTCATCACTCCACAGATTTTTTTCAAACAAGCATGGATGATCTTCATACCACGCGAGCGTTATTTCACAAAATGTAATACTCCCATCGCAATCATCTGGATACAATTTTTTTGACATAATAAGGCTTCCATGGTACGTAATGTAATTCTTTGTGCAGAATTGCACGCACAGAATAGCGTGTAATGCTATTCTCTCCCTCTTGCAACCTACCTTGTTGATTTGGAAGGCTTCGCTCGAACATCTCTCTTACTGTGGCCACCTTTCCCTCTGATACAGAATTCGAGGGCCTATTTGATCTCTTAATTTGCATGATACTTCTGGTAGTCATTAATTTTCTGTGACTATTTTTAATTCGTTTTATATCCAGAACAGCTTCCTCTCATGTTGAAACTTTCCATTACCGTTAGACCTGAATTACAGATTGTCACACCTCAAATCTTGCTGCAAATTTTGGCTCTCTTCTCAATGCTTAATCGCCTTGACATCTCTGTGGCTTCAATGGAACAACAAAATCTTCACAAGAGCTGGAAAAAATACGGAAGAAATGGCACACTTTAGTCTATAAAACAAGATAAGTTTCATTGCAATCTATATAACATTAATAGAAATTCATAATTCAAAATAGGGAGTTATTTTTCGCCCACCCTGTAGACTTACTAAAACAGAATAAAATACGATTTTCTTCATATTAAGTAGTATAAGTTGTTCAAATTTATCCTATTTTCTGTAATAGTATCCTATTTTCCAACTTTAAACAGCAAATCCGTCCACTTCCACAGCATTTGTATATCTTTGTGAGCTCAATTTGTTATTCATTTATACATTGAAAGGACCATTTGCAGAGTGTGTTTGTAATTTTCTACGAAGGTAATCTGCAAATAGCTTTTTGAAAATCTATGTGCAGTCGTCTTTGTTTGTTATTAAAGTTTAATGGTCCTTTGTAACATCGAGCTTATATTAGACGTGGACCTACAGTTCAAAATGAAATCCAAGCTACTATATTTTCCCACCGAGAATCTAAGGTCACTGTGGCTCAGTGGTAGAACGTTCACCTTTGGTGCATGCGGTCCTTGGCTCGATCATAGCTCGCGCCAAGTGAGCTTTGTGGTGGACAAACACCACGTGCATGGATTTTATCCGCATTCTCCCATTTACTCCTACTTTCTTCATTCCGCCATTTCATTCATCATCACAGTCTCCTTTAGCCTGGCTGGCATAACCGTAGGACGTAAAACTTAAAGATTTCGTTTTTTCTATCGGGAATCGAATCGAAAGTGAGCGCTCTAGGCATTACGCCAGCGGGCAAAGTACAATATCTAGAATCCTGTTTCTAAAAATATAGCCTAACAACGTTCTCTAAAATGTCCTGTAATCTAAGAAGCTCTGTAGCTGTGTATAAAGCCGAAAGCTCATGGTCGTAGAAAGAAGAGCTAGTAATTAGATCCTATCCAATAAGAAAAGCCGAGTAAGCCAGAATTTCTAAGATCACTCCCCTGAAGACCTATCTGTATATTATTCTTTCATATACTTCTTGCCGTGCCTATAGGCCCAAAGACTTTCTTCTTCAGAACTCTACTTTTCCATGCAGTTCATTTTTTTTCAGCTTCTGATGCTGTTTATTTGTTCACTTTGTCGTAAATTGATTATATATGTATACAGAGTGAACCAAAAAGATGTATTATTATTATTATTATTATTATTATTATTATTACCAATAATAAGATGTGCACAAACTCCCTGAGGTGATTCGTGGCATCCAAAGAGGACAAAAAGATCTCTCTTGCATGTTGTCGAATTTCGCGCCATGTACGAGTGACAGGAGTGCCAACTTGGAATCGATAATCGAATGCTAACAATTAGAACAGAAAGATGTGCACAAACTGCGGGAAGTGATCCGTGATATCAAAACTAATTACATGTGGCTATGTACATCAACAAAATGGTAATAAGGCAGTTGCGCAGACAACGATAGTTTGTACAGATCTTTCTGTTCCGTTCCAATTGTCAGGATTCGATTGTCGATTCCAAGTTAGCACCGCTGTCATTTCGTGCACGACGACGGAATTCTATAACATGCAAGAGAATAACATTGTCTTTTTTTGATGTCACTAATCACTCCCCGGAGTTTGTGCGTATCTTTCAGCTTCACCCTGTATATACTTATAATGTATTCACTGAATCATTACATTGAAAAGCCGTTCAAAGAAACAGAATTAAGTAGGCTTCATATTTAAATCAGTATAGCCGAGGTTCAGTAGAGACTGAATACTGTGAAGAATGACATTGATCGTTGGGCTACATGTTGAGAAGAGATCTGGACAGTGTAGTTATGACAAACATGACTAAATCCTACATCAAACCTACGTAAGCCTTGGCTGCATCTCGACTGGGTTCACTTGCATATATTAAAAATTATGCCTTTGTTTTTTGCATCCCTCCATAGGATCCATAGCGGTTTAGTAGTAGTTCCTTAAAGCCGGCAATACCTTGACGAGAGTTAAGGCAGCCAAACCGTGGCAAAGGGAGGTATGAGAGGATGCGGAAAGTGATCACTGTATAGACCGTATGTCTCAGTTACAATGTTGGAGAGGCTTTTGTGTAGCACGAACTGTATGAGGCTTTGTTCATTACTCTCAGTACTGAACCTCGGCTTGACCTTCTCAAGATGCGGCCGGCCTAAGTCTAACGTAAAAGACCTTGCAACACGCCATGTGAATTATATTACGTCCATTACCGACTTTTCTCTGTATTTTCGTATTGTCTTAATTTTGTTTTCATTCTTTCAAGTATTTCATTATTGTTCACTTGCTTTTATGACTCACTTCCGCTTGATTTATAACTCATCATTGTAAGGCATTTGCTTACGCGGTAGTCACTAGGCCAGCGAGAAGGGCTTTAATCAGTGATGCCAACTGTGGGGGGGAAATCTCATTTCGTGGGATTTTTTGACATTGATTATTCGGAATGGGATAAAAGGGAATTTTCTTCAAAATTAACAACATATATGGGACTTTTTTTTACTATACGTTTAATCCATACCAACAAAATTCTCTACGAGTGAGAAGTAGATATAATGAGTCGTCAATAAATGTGTCAGGGTTGTCAAGTTCTAGTGTGAAGTATTTTCTTTGTTATTGGCAAAGTAGGGTGTGACTTAATCATGTGTGGTTCTTAAAAATCAAGTACCAAGAAACGAAATTTATACTCTGGTATTTTGTAGAAATGAGAAAACAAAACAATGAACGAATGAATGAAAGAAGAAAACAAATCAATGAACGAATGAAAGAAAGAAAGGAAAATATCTAACGCGAAACAATGAAGGATCTATTAAGAAATATGTAGAGAACAAAGCTATTGTAATAACATTCGGCTCAATATTTAGGATTTAGATGACTGGGCTTTCGGCATTTATGGCCACTTAGCCCTTCACATATGAGGGACGTCGTTCCTCGGCGATCACACTTTCCGGGGAAAGAGAAGGAAAAAAGTATTGGAGAAGGAAGGAAGCGACCTGGGACTTATAAGTATGGTACCATCCCGACATTTGCCTGGTGTGAATGAGGAAAACCCAGCAAAACCTCATTGAGGATGGCCGGCCTGAAAAAGTTTTTTTTACAGTTTTTCGACCGAGTACCCCCACCGGGAATCGAACCCGGGACCGCTCGCACCGAAGGAAAGATCGGCTCAGTACAAGAGAGTAATACAAAAGTAAGTATTCTAGAGTCACTGCATTTTTGATAACATAAGAAAATAAACTTGTTCTTGATTAAGAAAAACCTGTTATTCACAAACTATTTTATGAACGAAGAATATCAAAATTTATTGATAATACATCCTGAAATTGAAAAACGTAACACACGTCATACGTAAGTTTCATTTCTATATTATTATTATTATTATTATTAGTAGTAGTAGTAGTAGTAGTAGTAGTAGCACAATGTGGAAAATTCATATCGGAAATGGAATTTTTTGACCCTCGATATGGGATTTTATAACGTTTCGGTTTGGCATCATAGGCTTTAATAACTCGGGAGAAAACGTTTCTACCGTATGGCATGTTCAATTTTTCGCCTAGGCCCTGCAAGGGACTTACAGAATTCTGGGGAAATCACCAACTTTATTAGTTGTGACATACAGTGTCATTCTGAAGACAATAATGAAAGAACCACGAAGCTAAGATAAGTACGAGCAGAATCTTCCTAAATAAATGTATAGTTTCTTTTTCTTTCAAAAATAATTTTAAAGCATATTACGAATCAGAATCTATTAAGTATTTTATTTTTTTGCTGGATTAATCTAAACGTAACATAACATTTTAACTTGTAGCACAAACTCTGAAGATAAGTTCACAGAAAGCAAGCAAAATTTTTTGCTTCAAGATCGCACGTTCAGCAAAAACTTTTTTAAAAAATTAAATGCAAAGCTTATTAACATTACACAGTAAACACGCTAAACAAATATAGGTTATATGTTTCAAGTTTATTTTTTATGCTTACACACGAGAAGAAAAGCACGTAAAATCCACAACTGCAAATTGACACATTAACGTCTCTTTTTTGGATCAAAAGATCCAATATTTTATAACAACATGGTAAATTTATGTGAGAAAATTAACAATATTTAGATTATTAAAATTCAGTGCATTAATGTTAAAAGCTTAGTTCAATTTCTAAATACGATATGTATTTTTTTTTTAAAGTGAGTAAAATGCAACAATTGAGTCAATAATTTTACTGTACTAACAATTGAACACAGTATTGTAATTTAAATAATTTTGTGCACAAAGCGTTCATTTATTATACATAATTTTCGTAAGCAATTGTGAAAAAAAATTAACAACCCTGAACTAAAAACTGAAGTCATATTATACCGTAGTTACAAAAATTAAAATCTTTTCTCTAGTTCCCGATACAATTTGTAGTAAATATGACATCTACGTATATTTATCATATATAGGCTTTTGTCCTTTTAGAAAGGTAATTGTTTAGGTCATAGTTGTTCAGAAATATGTTGATAATATCTGGAATGTAAATTTTAAGTTTCTGAATTATATCCTGTGGCCTTTGTAATGCACATCTCTCTCGCATTTCTGTTTATCTATTATACTTCTTTCTTTTTTAAATTTATCATCTTACCTGTGAGCCTCAGCGACATATTGCACTTAAAATAAGATATTTTGTAAAGAAAATTATCCAGGCAATTAAAATTTCGTCCAGATACACCTTAGGATCTAAACTATTAGCTTGATTTATTATTATTATGCAGAAATTCTTCACTGAATAGTATCAAAAATTCAAACAAATTAAGATACGCTAATAGTTGTAAAGCATATTACCAATTATTACAACTTAAAATACAAATGTTAACTGAAGCATTCAACTGAATAATACTGTATAGCATATATCAGTGAACTCGAGGAAGAAACCTGTAGTATCTTTCTGGTCTACCGCTCATAGATCAATTTGCCAGCGTACTAGTATTGTCAATTGAGTAGTGCAGCAATGAGCTTCTCAGTATTTGTCAGTCATATTTCGTACAGCACTTAATTCCACTGGTAACACTACTAGTGCTACAGTTGAATTGTAGAGCAATGAGCCTCTCAGTATATGTCAGTCATGTTCCGTAGAGCACTTGATTTGACTGGTAACGCTACTAATGCTATCAATTGAGCAGTGGAGCAATGAGCCTCTTGACACATGGCAGTCATGTTCCGTTCAGCAAATGTTCCACCAGTAAATCAGCACATTGCAAAATGTGCCATACAACGTTATTCGGTAGAATGCTTCAAATATGTTTTTTTAAAGTAGAATTTAAAGGAAAACAAACTTTTAAAAAAGTATTAATAGCTTTATTTAAACGCTATACATCACTGAACGTACGCTATACATCACTGAATGTATGGATATTTGAACCTTCAATTAAGAAAATAGTTCAGTTTCCAAATTCTGTAGTGAAAGATCTTTGAGTCCGTTTCATTAGCATTTTATACGTATTTTTTTTAATGTTTTATTCTTTGAATAGAAAAAATTTTAGTGGCAGTTAAGTATCAGAAGCATTAATTCTCTCGATTCAGGTTTTTTAAAATACTCTTACCGAAACATAGAATGTCCACAGTATTAAAATCGAGCCATCAATTCTGAAGTTACCGAGAGAAACTGTTTTGTTAGTGTATTAGAGTGTAGTGAAACCTTTTGGTATTGTAGTACAATGCTTTACATTTCTATTGAAAGAGTATTAAGCATGTTTGTTGTGCTTGCAGTGAAGTATTGAATGTGAGTGTGTATTTTAGTAATTTCAAAATATTTTCGTATTTACATCTTATTTTCTGAGAAGCAGAAAATATTCAAAATGGCGTTCCGTTATTAAATTATTATTCTTTTATACGTCTTTTAAACTTGTGTACTGTGTTTGGAGATGACCAAAATTATTCTCTTTGTTTTCTGCACATAGAATGTCAGTGTTCTTCTTCCGCCTGCACAACCTACGAAGGGAGGAAGAGAAGAGAAGGAAGGGAAAAGGCATGAGGCGAGGAAGATGCACCAACGCCCTAACGTTGGCGCCAAGTCGACTCTTTGAAAAAGCTCCACTAACGCCCTCTGACAGCTTGGATGAAATCGCTTCTCAAATTCCCAGGTGGTCTCTTTGCCTCTTTTTAACATAATACATTTTATTTTTCTTGTTTTATTTAATGCTTTGTTCTTTGTTCGTCATTATCACAGAGAATGCCGAAAGAATAAATATACATTTTGCAGCTTTTCTTCCTCAAATGTAACAACTGTAATATATTTACTATTTTGATTGTTTTTAATCCGAAATTTACAAAACAAAAGTAAGCAGCAAATGGCTTTGGTGTGTTGATTCTACAAACATAATTGCATCCTTGAATTATTTGTGGAACGCGTTCGTCTCAGAATATATCTGGAACATACCACATTTATATTCTTCAGGGAACACGCGGTATGTACCTACAATGCCCAGATATTTACAGTCTTTGTTCCACAATATCCACAAATGTCATTTTCTCTCTATGAGAGAACTTTAAAAAAGTTTTCAACTCCAGAATAAATAATAAGTTAAAAGGTACAATCGTCATACTATTTGTAGATTCGATATGTTCCGAAATGGAAATCTTACATCTGATTCAGCATTTTGTTGATCTCAAACTGGTTTTGTTTCATAGTTCATAACTGTTACCACCTTGTCAATCAAAGCTGGTTGCTATATACAATGACCTTGATTGCAAACCGTATGGAACAATTAGATTCTCATTACTCAATCAGTGCTTATCCCTACCCTTCTACGTTGTTATAATAATCTAGAACGCGAGACTTCTAACAGCTCTATGTATTATTGGCGTATTTCTTTTTCACGTATACAAGGTGCAGTTTGTACTTTGTGTGTCAAATGTTAACGCACATGCAACAACATTGCCCACCTTTGTAGCTGGATTATTGGATGTATACCTCTAAATTATATATCTATTAAAAAACAAAATCAGTTTAAAATAACATTGATTTTACTGTATGCAGCATTAGACTATATGTATGTAGTATGTTGTTTATAAGAGATATCAGTATATTGTGCAGCTTGTTTTCAGTATGCCGCAGTTGTTTCGTGTATTTAAGTGTTAGTAGAGCAAACCTGTGGCAAATTGTTTCCATTGTTCGATTTTGACCATGGAATATATATTATATATATGCATCCTTTGAGATCTTTTCAGACGTTACAGTTTCAACACAAAGTACATTTTCAGATTCCCAAGCTTCAACCTAAAATAAAAATGGAATGAAATATTTCAGTTTACCGTCCCACTAGTATGCCTTTTTAGACTAAGAGCGACGATGATTCTAAGAGAAACGATGATTATGCATCAAACGGAGACAATGATTAAAGCAAGTGAATGATGGTAGAATAATTGGTGGAATGAGAAAGTGGGAGAAAACGTGAGTACCCCGAGAAAACCCACTGACACGATGTTGTCCACCACAAACCTACTTGGCCACAGATCAAACGAAGTACCCCACGCAGCAAAGATAAGCGCTCTACTACGAAGCCACTGTACCTCCTCTTAAAATAAAAAAATACCGTATAACTATCTTATTGAAAGGAATTTATACAGTCTGGAAAATACTCTTTGCACAGTTTAAATTATATGCGAAGAATATTCAGTATGTTTTATAATTTTGGTACAAATCAGTGAACAGTTTGTTACATGCTCTAGAAACGGAAATCGTGTTCAAGCTAGTACTAGTCCATCCGATTATAATTAAAAGAAATGAAAACATATTGAAGTTTTAGCCATTTCAATGCAACATACCAGAAAACTAGAGTATTCTTTGTTTCTTGGTACAGATATCTTTAATTACCAAATATTTTAGTTGATTAATTATTTACAAATATTTGTTTACAAATAAGGCCAGACTTCTAGCTACATCATCTCCAGAAGCAGGCGCTTGGCTCCATGCTATCCCGTCACCTTCTTTAGGATTACATCTTCCCAATGACAGTTTTCGAATTGCCAGTGCACTGCGTTTGGGAGCAGATGTTTGCGAGCAACACAGATGTCCTGCCTGTAGAAGTGTCGTAGACAAGAAGGGCCTTCATGGACTCTCCTGTGCCAATAGTGCGGGCAGACATTCACGCCACTCCAGCGTCAACGACATTATCATGAGGGCACTAATTTCAGCAGGAGTTCCTTCTATATGTGAACCGTTGGGATGCAGTCGTGCAGACGGCAAGAGGCCAGATGGTATGACTCTAATACCGTGGAAGAAAGGAAAAGCACTTCTATGGGATTTTACTTGTTCCGACACCTTCGCCCCTTCAAATATACATTCTTCCTCAGCACAAGCTGGCAACGTGGCTGCTCGCCGGGAAACAGAAAAGCGCAGGAAATATAGCAATTTACTCGACAAATATCATTTTGTCGCTATAGCTGTCGAATCGGGTGGTTCATGGGGTCCCGAAGGCCTTAACTTTATAAAGGAAGTTGGTCATCGCATTCGTTTATCGTCAGGAGATGCTAGAGCAACCTCGTTTCTACTGCAACGCATCAGCATGGCAGTACAAAGAGGGAACGTTGCATCCAGTGAAGCCATATCTAGCATCTTGGTGCTAGATCTAGCATAATTCACATGCATTTAGCATCTAGCATCTTGACTTTAGCATCTTGCCCAAATCTAGCATTATTTCATTCTTCCCTCTGATGAACAGAAAAAGAACGAAAATTTAGATGGTCCAAGGACCGTCGGGAATTATTCTTTTTAGTTGAAGCGATCGTTAAAGCAATGAAACCAGTCAGCATTTCCGCGATTGTAATTTATTGTTGAATTCAGAGAAATATTCAAAAATAGCAAAACGTGACTCTACAAAACATAGTTTTATTACTGTCAACTGAAGCCTGAATGTTTGGTTATCTGGGATGTTTCTGTCCCTTCCAATTTACAACTTGAGAGGTAAGGGATATGAGCGTCAGGGGACAGCTAGTAATACACTAAAAGAAATGCTTCAGGCCTGTGTCGGAAGCGGCATGTTGTGTATATATTTCTTAAAATGTTATCCATTCATAAAACATAAATTCGACCTTCCTCCCTTATAATGTGCCATTTATCAATTTATTTCATTATCATTCCTGACAGCGTCACATTAGCTTTGTACATGAACCCAGTTGAATCACTTCATTAAAATAATGAAGATAAGTAGGGGCGGGTCTTTAAAATTAGTTAGAAAAGATAATTTGAAAATCTGGCATAATTTACAAAAATTTAGCATAATTCAGGCCCGTTTTTGGCATCATTGCGAGTCTCGAGTGTGGCAACCCTGGTTGCATCAGTTTTGGGAACGCTACCCTCTGGTAAGGAACTGGAGGAGATCTTTTGTTTGTAATCTCGGCGACGGTTTGAGGATGCTGTTGTGAGGCTTATCACAATAACGTGTATTAGTGAATAATTATATTTTAATAATCTGTAAAATGTAAATTGTGCACTGTTCAAGGAATGTAATATTTTGTAGTTTTGCCAGCGGACTTAATGCAAAGTGGGATCTTATTGTTGTCTAATTTCTAATTTTAATTAACTTTGAATGTTACAAATTTGAATGAGGCCGTCGGTTTTAACAATATTTCATTGTTAAATTTTAATGTAAATAATTAGGCAAAAATTGCTTTGTTGTTTAAAAAAAAAATATTTGTTTTGTTAAAAGTGATACAACAATATAACAACAGAGATACGAATTTCGTTGGTAATATGCATCTATTTAATAAGCATTATACAATTTATTTGCAAGTGTAAAAAATCCTTCCATACTAACACACATTTTTATTCCTAGTAACCAAAGAATTAAAAATAATTAAAAAAAGAATATTACAAGATTACCGAATTACGTATATATATGGATTATCCGTGTTGTGCTGGGACGTTCGACGATTCAGTCCGAAAAAAAAACTCTAAAGGAAATTGTTAACATTGTGTTTATGACAGATGCTGATGCCACATACTGTTTCCATAATATCAGATATCAAAGAAAGGATTTCAGACAGTAAAGTATCTTATGAAGTTGTTTTACGCAACAAAGTAGAAAACAAATTCTGTCTCAGATTCTGAACCTTCTCCAAGAAGAGGAAAATTTTCTTTGTATGTTCTTTTGACACAACATCGTTGCCTTAACAAGAGCGCTTTATGAAATCATAAATATTTTAGTTTCCTGAATTGTTTTTTCTTATTTTTGAGCTTTGAATTCGAAATGCAAAGAATCGGAAAGAAAATCTTGTTTTGAACAGATCGAAGCTTTCGTCCACGACTTTCTTGCCTCGAAATTTTTGGACTTGGTTTTGAATGTTTCAACTTTAATAAAGAAATAATTGTGCGTTTCACCTTTATTTTCCTATTATAACATGAAAAATTATTTATACTACTGAATTCTAAAGGAAAAATATGAGAAGTTCAATAAATCAAAGATAATCAATCACTAAATGAGAAATAAAATGGAAAAATTGGTGGACACAGTGGATTTTCTACTTCAAACGAATTGTTTGTAGGCTTATTAGAGAGTTTGTATAGTCTACATCAATAATGTTTTATTAAAATTTCAATAGTGTTAGGAGTAACTTCTAAACTTTTGATAGTGTTAGCAGTAACTACTTCTAAAATTTCAATAGTGTTAGCAGTAACTTCTTCTAAATTTTCAGTTCGGTAGTGTTAACAGTAACTTCTAAAATTTCAATAATATTAGCAGTAACTAGTTCTAAAATTTCATTAATATTAGCAGTAACTAGTTCTAAAATTTCAATAGTGTTAGCAGTACCCGCTTCTAAAATTTCAATAATGTTAGCAGTAACTAGTTCTAAAATTTCAATAGTGTTGGTAGTGCGTAACTTATTCTAAATTTCAATAATGTTAGCAGTAACTTTTAAAACTTCAACAGCGTTAGCAGTACGCAACTCCTTCTAAAACTTCAATAGCGTTAGCAGTACATAACTACTTCTAAAATTTCAATAGTGTTAGCAGTAACTACTTCTAAAATTTGAATAATGTTAGCAGTAACTACTTCTAAAATTTCAATAGTGTTAGCAGTAACGACTTCTAAAATTTCATTAGTGTTATCAGCAGGGCCCGGATCTTGTTGACAAGTCAACTTTTTTCTGTTACGCATAGGACAATTCAAGTTTAAATAAAAACGTTATCCATCAACTCCAGGTTCTAAAAATATAGTTTTTTAGGGTCAACTTTTGGTCACTTTTTGCCGTTTGGAAATTTCAGGTCATTTTTTATATTTTAAGGTAACTTTTAGGTCACTTATGTTTTTTTATTCTCTTTCTTCTACATAAGGAAATCTTTAAATGAACACGGTTTACGGATGTGGAAAAGACGAAGTTGAAAAATCTCTTTTCTTGCTTCCTGACTATTGGGGTGAAAAAACTGCATTCTTAACAAGCTAACGAAAACTAAGCTATAGCTGGTTAACGAAAAGTGGGAGTTGGTAGGTGCCCAAAGAGATAGTTTTGGGTTGTTGACCACAAAAGATGTGATCACGTGAATAACTAAAACTGGATTAGAAGGCATACAAGGATTTTAAACAGATTTTTATCTATTATTTTTATGTAGTGTACACTTGGGAACTTTTATTGTTTAAGAGTGCTCCTTAATTTAAACTCGGGAGTGAATTGTCGCTTTCAATACTTACAATGCCGTACAATGGACTGATCAATAGAAATAAAGGATCAACGGAGTGCAACTAACTGAAACAAAATTTTCTGAATATGAGTGAGAAATGTTAATTAAAAATCCAATGGATATTAAAAAATGTCAATGTTTAACGAAATAAACGTTTAAGAAAACGCAAGTGTTAAGGTCAATTTTTGTGATTTTTAGGATCATTTTACAGGAATTTTAGTGTCATTTTATAGGTCACTTTTTAGAAAATTTTAGGTCAACAAGATCCGGGCCCTGGTTATCAGTAACTTCTTAAGATGAAGTAACTAAACGTAGTAGAGCAAGTTACCATTTAGAATTTATCGATAAACTAACATTCCAGTTATAATTTCAACTTTTAGGAACAAAAGACTTATTTTATGAAGAGGGCGTTAACATTTCAGCTTTTAGGAAATAAAGACCCCTTTTATGTAGAAGGTTACGCGGAACAAGTGTCTTGTATTAAGCTAGTTAAAATTCGAACGGATAAAGTTTAAAAACACTAAAGCCAAGTTTCCTATCTCAAATATATTGGCAAGCTATAAAGAAGAAAGAAAAATGTGTGTAAATAATGAACTTTTACTACAAATAAACTAACATCACAGTTTGTGGCTTTAAGTTTTGTAAACTGAACTTACGGGTTGTAAAAAGAATATCTAAAAGTCACAATTAAGTGTTTTCTCGAACGAAGAATAGATTGATATGTAAGCAAATTTCTGTACCAAAACAAATATGAGGTTGTATCTATTTCTGGGTTTATAACACTTTTTCTTGTCTACCAATTTGAATTTGGCCAATCTATACAATACACATGGCAAGATGTGTAACTTTCAGGTACTTGATAAGGTGGTTAGGCAACCAACATGATTCTTGCGATGTGTTGGGTTGCATAACTTACCTTGCTGGTCATCAATTAAATGCCAGTTCAAAAACCAATAGATAGCCAGTCCCATACTGAATCTAAGACTCATAGTAGTTAATGTTGTAAATTCACTTTTTAGTTGAAGAACCCACTACAAGAAAACTAAGTTGATACAGTGAAATATACACTGTATTCCCAGTTTGCTTAAATGCTAGTGCCTGTTGGCTGCTTCAACCAGCAATAATTCCACGGTGGACTTTGAATACACAGAGGATGAAAGAAGCACTGTTAAAATACTGGTAATCCACGTTGAGCACAATCGGAAAAATGTCCTTTGCGAAGTTTCGTAGCTTCGGGGTGAACTGCATTCCGCAGCATCCCCTGAAACCATCACTGGTGCTAACAATTTTCATTTCGTTTCATTTCGAATTAAGACTACCAATTCAGGCCTAACATACTTTTATCCTTTAAATCAGGAATAATAACCGTACATTTTGAATTAGACCTAACAAATCCGTATCTTAAGTTCATGTTCGAGTCAAACACCTTCACAGGGAATCGAGCCCAGACTCTCGCGCACATAAAAATGTCGAGTTAGCCGGGAAGGGACACTACTATCTTATTGTGTTATATATTCGATTAGGAATTATATTTCTAAGCTTTCGGCATCTATCGCCATGTTAACCTGTCACGTATGAGAGATGACTTTCTTCTGAGACCACATTATCCGAGTAAAGGGATGGAATGAATCGGCCTGGGACCTGTATGTTACTGACCATTCCGACATTTGCCTGGTGTGAATGAAGAAATCCGAGGAAAATCTCATTCAGGATGGCTGACCTGAAAAAGATTTTACACTTTTTCGACCGAATGTCCCTTCTGGGAATCGAACCTCTGACCACCGGAACCAAGGACTAGAGCGTTAGCGACTGCGCTACGCGGGAACACTACATTTTATAGCACACACGGTTCTATTCGTTCAATTTATACTTCTTTCAGAGTTCTTTTTGTATTCAAACAGTTGCGGTTCCAGTTGTCATATGAATTCCTGTATAATTCATTAATCAGATCATTTGCTTCTAAACTATGTAGATGCTGCAAAAATGATCGCTTCTTTAGTGACATTTTATAGTTTTTTTTTTTTGACAACTTCTGAAATGATAACTAAACGTGTCAGCTTGAAACTGCTTTGTAATTAAATGGGTCAAATGAATTATGAATTCGAATTTTTAGTTAAGATGTAGTCTTTAATTTGCATTTTTATTACAATTGTTGTATGAACGTAAGAATGATCTATGGTACAGTAGGTTTCAATATTAAACTTATGCTTAGGTTGAGATTAATTTACTTTTGTTTTCCATTAACACTTTTCAAAAATGAATCTACATTCTGGAGGATATATATATATATATATATATATATATATATATATATATATATATATATATATATATATATATATATATATATATATATATATATAATATGAACACCACGTCCGTGTTAAATCTTGTGCAAAACATAAGTCTATCTATACTGAATGTTCATGATCAATTTTACTTTATGATTCTTCTTGGGTTCCATTCAGATTTTTTTTCATGTAATTTGAATATAACTGCAGCTATTTCATCTTAGTATGTGCAAAATAATAATTTATGACACGCACCAATGTTCCAATTCACTGCTGCAATCACAAGTGATTTGAAAAGTGAAAAATCACGTATACAAATCACAGTAATGGGAACATTATGTATTATCGGTTTGCAGTTAATTTTGGATAATGTTCCCATTACTGTAATTTGTATACGTGATTTTTCACTTTTCAAATCACTTGTGATTACAGCAGTGAATCGGAACATTGGTGCGTGTCATAAATTATAATTTTGTACATACTAAGAATGAAATAGCTGCAGTTATATTCAAATTGCATGAAAAAAAATCTGAGTGAAACCTAAGAAGAATCATAACGTAAAATTGTTCATGAACATTCAGTATAGATAGACTTATGTTTTGCACAAGATTTAACACTGACGTCGTGTTGATATCAATAGTGTTTAAAACCTCAGTGAATTCTTGAACCAATGAGAATAAAAGTGAAACAACTATTTAGTGACAACTTTATTTGGCCGCTTCCATTTCAACTCGATGGTTCATAAGGTCAACAACACTTAACTGAATCACGACAAAGGAAATTAGATAAAATTGTAGACCAGCTGATATAAACAAGGGAATTGGAAATTTCCAGATCACTTTCTCATCTATGTCAACAAGAACTTGGGATGAGAACAACAAACAATTTCAACGTTTCCATACACTACAAGCGTCACGGAATAGGGTTTCTTTTCCTTATTAAATCTTCACATTTTCATGTTTTTAACATATTCCACGGTTATTATTAGAAAAAAAATAAAATGAAATCTTTTAGTTCTACATCCCACGGTTATGCGGGCTAGGCTAAACGAGACGATGATAATGAGAAACGAATAAAATGGTGGAATAAAGAAAGTGGGAGAAAACGGGAGAACACCCAGAAAAAACATGCACACGGTGTTTGTCCACCACAAAGCTCACTTAGCGCGAACTGGGATCGAACCAAGGACCCTATGTACCAGAGGTGAACGCTCTATCACTGAGGCAACGCGGTCTCTGTAATTATTATAATACTTTATGGCAGATTATAGTGATTTCAAGTACCTACAACAAATTTTAAAATTTGAAGTAAATTAATTTGCATTTGTTGTTTTACATGCACTTTGGAATATTTGTTTATATATTAAGTTATCTGTAATGTACATTTATCTCCAAAATTATTGACGCATGTCTATAAATATGTTGTTGTAAGAATATAATTTGATAACGAACTCGCTCGGTATTTCTTACAATGTTAGTATGTGTATAATCGGCAAAGACATGTATGTGGCATGTAAATTTCATGTCAAAAGAGAAGTAAATAAGAACAATAAAACGAAAATAAAACTTTTTTTGTCCATTTAGCAACATTTTGTTTTGCTCATTCTAATTTTCGTATTTATAATTCTTCTCCTATAAAGTTTACCACCGAATATATACATAGTACCAGTATTAAAAGTACCCTGCAAAATCATCATCAAGTTATAATTTGACAAGACAGTTGTAGATATGTGATAATCATTTTGGACATGAGTGTACCACACTTGTATTATTATTACTACTAGTAGTAGTAGTAGTATGAAAGCAACGTAAACACTAGCGTGATCCTAAGATAGCATTTCATAAGAGACACTAGAACCTTGAGTTCCAACTTACAGCAAACGATGATTAATGAGTACATCTCATGAAAAATAAAATTAAGAATCATTTTTAATTAGCGTCATAAATATTGTGTTGCGCAAAATAACCTACTATTAATGGTAGCGAAACATGCAGATAATAGTATAATAACCGAACATCTATAGCGGAAGATGTCATGATCTGAATTTATTTGTAAGCGGATTACGTGTTGGTAACCAAAAGAAATTTCAATTCGCGAAAATTTGTCCCGAGTTGTCGAGGAACAGAAAAATAATTATTGTCATATTAGTATAATTCTAATGAAAATGATTAATAATGTAGACTCATGTTCCTAAAAAAAACTTGAAACGTCTATCTATATTTCCAGTGTAACTTTTATTTTCCCTGTTCTTACTGTGTAGAAAGGATTGCAGCGAACACATTCTTCTTTCTTTCGAACATTTTTTTTATCATTTCTAAATGGAAAAATAAGTAGGAAATCTTACAGTAATCATAATATAAGGTTAATTATTAGAGTAACCCACATTATGCTTTATTTTTTATTTAATTGTGCTTTATTTTTTAAATTATGCTTTATTGTTAATTTCAATATTTTAAATATGTTGATCTATTTATTAATATTTTATGCAATCAGTTTCCTTCATATTTAATGAACTTTCTACTTAATGCACTGTAAAGATACATATTTTACTCGAGTCAGTTTTTTCATCACCTGTGGGTGCCTTAGAGGTGTATTATACAGAAAGAGAAAGTAGAAGAGAAAGTGCCACTGAAAAGTACAGAAAGTGCTCAAGTTCAAGAGGTGCGCATAACAATATAGTGTGGAGTTCTTGTGTACTATTCATTTTTGTCAAAGTTTTCTTCTTTTCCTTTTTTCTTTTCTTCACATCAAAAGATTACATCGAAAAGTTTACAGAAATAAAAATAAGCGTTTCATTGTTGCATTGTTATGTTGTCAATGATTTTGCATTGTAAATATTGGTTTTAAAAGATATTAATACAGTATGTTAAACCTGCAGTTAAATAGAATTTTCCAAGAATTGTGCTATGTACTTTAAATTATGCTTTATGATTTATTTTCTAAAATTATGCTTTATTATGCTCTTAAAATTAGTTTCTTCTGGACCCTTAAACAACCACAACAATGTTCAAGGTACCAACCATATGTGTAAATTGCTGTTATGCTTTTTATGCTTTTGGGTTGCTCTATTAATTATATTCATTATTTCCATATTTATTTAATTAATTATTTATCAGTCATCAGGCAGATGCCCAATTAGTGTGATGAAATAATACAATATATTTTTTCAACAGTTTTCTTAGTACCTTACAGGACATTGTGCATATATATATCAATTTTATCATGTTTTTGACAATTTGTTGTAGACAGAACATATTCAAATTGGTAACTTCAACATTATGTTAGTTCTAGACTTCTTGCAACAGAAGAGACCTGTGTTATTAATTCTAGTTCTAACTGAAGAAATATGGAAGTTTAATGATTATATAAAGTTTTAGCAATTTTTTAAAACCATTTTTGATGGTCGGTGGGGGCACTCGATCGAAAAAGTACAAAAGCTTTTTCGAGCCAGTCATTCTGAATGAGGTTTCCCTGGATTTTTTTCATTCACATCTAGCAAATGCCGGGTTGGTACCTAACTTATAGGTACTGGTCCCAGGCCGCTTCTTTCTTTCCCCAATCCTTTCTTCCTTCCATTTCCTCGGATAGTGTGCTCGCCGAGAGACGTCGTCCCTCAAACGTGACGGGCTAAATGGCCATAGTTGCCAATAGTTTAGACATCTAAATTCTAAATCCTAAATCCATTTTCTGAAGGAATACCAGATCGGCAATATTATGCTTTTGTTCTAATGATTAAAATATTAAAATTGTCTACAAATGTATTATGGTTTTCAAGTGATGAGTAGATTCTAGTTACTTTGTGCATCAAATACTTAAGGAATTTTGATTAAACTTTTTCAGTTTGTTGACGATACTTTTGTTGATAGGAGTTCCAAATTACAAAAACATATTCCAACTTTTAGCGTACATATGAGTAATACATTTTCAAGAATGTTTTCAATATTACTGAAATCCTTACCACTTCTAATTATGAATCCTAATATATACTTTAGAAGCAAATTAGCGACAAGTCAACAAGCGCAATTACTGTGATTAAGAACTAATGGTACAAATAGGTCCAGAACTTCTTCCGGACTTTATTCTCAATATTTCTATCGTGTACCTTCTTAGTTAAATGGTTAATACGCGTGGTCTTGGGTTCGATCCTTAATAGGTTACTGGACTCGGGTACAAACACGAATACAGGTTCTGATCTCACTGAAGACTATGTCAGTATAATACTGAAATTGAACGTAACACTTCAATTAATCAATAAATCGATGAATAGTATTTATACTAACATATTGTTTTGCGGTATCAGCCACAAATAAATCTTTCTTAGAACATCAAGAGCACACACTCAATTGAGGAACGGTTGTCGACCACATGTTGTAGCATTTCTACAGACTATTTACTTGGATTGTTCATTATATGTTTTTCTAAGCTGTAAAATATTTATTTTTAAGATACATTTATAAACTACACATACATATATAGATGGGTCCTTCCTCGCCACTTCACATAGTCCTCATTGAGATTCAAGCATTTGTTTCACCGTTTCACTAATTTGCCTAAAACCTTTGCAAAAAAATCAGTGCTCTGCCTATTTAGTACCCTTCTCATATTCCGCTTCACTCCTTCATCTGTTTCGAAGCGTTCATCTTGCAATGCAAAATTTAACATCGGAAAAAGATAGAAGTAAGTCGGCGCTAAACTGAGGTTTTATGGAGAGTGGAGAAGCCGCTTCTACCCTAATTCTTCAATTTTATGTCTTCGTTCATTGCTGAGTAGGCGTTATCGTCAAGAAGTGACCAGGTTGCTTGACTAATTGCGTTTCCCTGAAGAAGAGTTCAGGTTCTACATAAACGATCTGAGTCTCCTGTCAACTGCTGGTGAAGAAGTTAAGTGGAATGTTAAGAGACTGCTAAAAAGCCCTGATTTTTTTGCAAAGAGGTTGATCAAATTTATATAGCGGCGAGACAAATGCCTGAGTCTCAATGAGGATTATGCAGAGAAGTGAGGAAGGATCCATCTACACACATGTAGTTTACAAATCTATGTTTAAAAAATAAATATTTTACAGCTTAGAGAAACTTATATACTGAACGACCCACATACGTTACTTTATGAGGTATCGTGCTAATTACATTATATCAGCCGCTAACACTTCTAAAACGAAACATATATTCCACATCACTTGAACTGACATTAAATCTTGCTTAGACATAGCTTAAGAATTATGATCTCGTAGTGTTTCCTTTAAACTATCGCCTAACTCAAAGCATATACATCCATGATTCCATCATGCTGCATAATCAAAGTTCACACACACAAATAGAGCAAGACACTTAAACTAATGTTGCTTTATTGTATTATGTCCTGACCATAATTTACTAATTCTAGTTAACTAAATTATGGTTAAGATTACCAGTGGTAGGCTGCTATAGAAGATTATGTTTGTTTTATGACCTTTCGTTATTATTTCTAATCTACATCCCGAACAGTACTGTAGAAAAAGTCACATAAGCAGGCTGCTGCCTCATAAGCTGGTAAATTTGCCGTTCTGTACATATCACATACTCAGTAAATTATGTAATAAGTAACGTGGGAACGATTTATTAGGAAAAACAAATATATGGAAGTACTTCGGAACTAGTCGAGAATATTGGAAGCTAACGTATTAAAGTACAATAAATTATACTAGTAAAGTTTTAGTTGAGGGGCGGAAAAAGTTCGCCAGCCATTTCTTTTCTGATGAGCTTTAATTATCAAATATTAAATTCCTCTTAGATATTTGGTGGTTTATTGGTAAGTTTGTAAGAATCCAGAGATCCAGCGTCTTAGGGTGACAGTATCCACGCTCTTCTGACCAAGGAGTGTGTGTAGATACCTCTCAGAGACCGAGTATCCTGGAGAGGAAGACAAAATTCAAAGACCATGAGTACTAGAAAGTGGTGAGGTGTTTGCGAGGACTAGGCGTCCTAGAAAGTGGTAAGGATATTGGGAGGAACAGGCGTCCAAGTAAAAGAGTTTTCAGAGACCAGGCGCCCTAAGGAGAGATGATGATGATTGGTGGAGATTGATACCTACTGCGGTCTTGTGGCTTTTTTATCCTAAAATGTCGGCTAACTTCGTTAATCTTCGTTATTTGACAATTATTGATGATGGTTCACGATATCTTCCTTGTGGTTGTCGTCTGAAGTTATCTATAACCAGTACGTGTAGAACTTTGCAATATAAATACGTTTGACTATAAATATGTCACTCCTGATGGTGTTTCCTCGGTAGGAGACAAAGAACTGCATTCTAAACAATGAAGAACAATTGTTCTGTATTCCCTCCCTCTACTGGTACTATTATTGTCATTCAAATGCTTTTTCTATTTCTATTTAAACATCATTTTATATTCTTTAATTCATACTTTTGTCTTTCACATATTAAAAGTAATAGATTCCTTCTCTAAAGTTGAATGAACCTAAACTCTTGTTTCTTTCCTGGTCAGTGAATAGAACCGGAAAAGTTCTTTACCCACGTCCTCTAAAGGACTCATAATTACTCTATTCGCATACTCATGTCAAAAGAAGAAACCAGTAACAAAGCAATCATGTCATTAGAGTTCTCTTTGAAATCTAGCATTATTCTTAGTGAAACCACGCAATATCTGTCGCAAAAATCTGTGATTAATTTGAAACTTTTATAACAAATACATAGAACACATATATATGTTCCAGACATAATGTAGTTTCTTTCAATACTACTCTTCACGTCTTCTTAAATTCTGATCAAATCAACTAACATTTTATTTCTAAACGTTCTTGATCTGTGCTTTAAACGTCTGCCCGGTCCTAATCACTAAACCCAATGCAGTTTGGATCGTGGATTTAAAATCTAGAATCTATCATGACGATTTAAAATATGAAAGTTAGCCGCTGAATGTTAAAAGACTGAAGCCTAACCCTTGATTTTAAAACCGAATACCTTGCCAGTGAATTTAAAACATGTAAATAGATCTTGAAACTTCAAATCTGAAGCTTCCTACTAAAATTTAAGGCCCTGAAACCTAGCTAGTAGATCCGAAATCCCAGGCCAAGCCCAAGAGTTTAAAATAGTGAAGCGTAAACCGTGAACTTAAAAGCTGAGAACTTGTACCTAAATTTAAACATTTTCGACCGTTTGATATTTTAAAACACGAGTTGTGCTATTCAAATGATTCGTATGAATATTCGTTATTTGAAGTATTAAACTATTTTTGTGCTGTTATTCGAATAATCGAGTATCCGAATATTCGATTTTAATATTCGAATAACTAATCCTTTGTTATTCAAGTAATTGTTTAAATAATTATTCGAATTCGAATAATTGTTCAAATAAAATTATTCGTAATTCGAATAACTGTTCAAATAAATTTATCGGATTATTGTTTGAATAATCTAGCAAAATATTATTTGAATAATTATTCCTTTCCAAAATATTATTTGAATAATATTATACCTGATCAAAATATTATTTGAATAATTTTACCCTAACCAGAATATTTTCTGAATAATATTATACCTTACCAAAATATTTGAATAATTATTCCTTTCCAAAATATTATTTGAATAATATTATACCTTACCAAAATATTATTTGAATAATTTTATCCTAACCAGTCGGCGGCAATTCAAAACCTGCTATGTGCATTTTGCAGGAGAAGCGAAAAACAGTATCCTGGTTAGCTTTTTGGCTTTATAAAAGTGATGTTATAAGTAATATTTGATGCTGCACGTAACTGGTACCTTCTCAAGTTACTTGAGAAGGTACCAGTTACGTGCAGCATCAAATATTACTTATAACATCACTTTTATAAAGCCAAAAAGCTAACCAGGATACTGTTTTTCGCTTCTCCTGCAAAATGCACATAGCAGGTTTTGAATTGCCGCCGACGATTACCAAAATATTTGAATAATTTTATCCTTATCAGAATATTTTTTGGATAATATACCTTACCAAAATATTATTTGAATAATTTTATCCTTATCAGAATATTTTTTGAATAATATTATACCTTACCAAAATTTCATTTGAATAATTTTATCCTTATCAGAATATTTTTGAATAATATTATTCCTTACCAGAATATTATTTTAATAATATTATTCCTTAGCAGAAAACTATTTGAATAATTCTTCAGCATCTATTGTGATCTTCATTCACATGATTTCCCATGTAATTGTTTATATTAAGTAAATCTTAAGATATTTCTCTCCGCACATCAATATATTCACGTCACTAAACACAATGCTGTCCAACATACAGATTGGACATTATAGAAACCGAAGTATAGTTGCAAGTATTGGACGAATAGTGAGTGGCAGCAATCTTGGCAACTGTACTATTTACTAATAAGCTATTGCAAGACACATCCGTCAGTTTCTATCCACGTTGTATGACTTTTGGCAGGAAGATAAATAATATATACGTCTCTCGGAGAATCTTAGGTAAGAGACCATATTCTGATGAAGAAAATAGAGATCAGTTGTATTGGAGAAATGTGTATACATATCATAGAATACTATGTTCCACCTACAGTAAGTATTACTTTAAAAAAGAAACAGGTAAGTGATGGAATTTTCTTTTAATTTTTATATTATTATAGAAAAATATTTATAATGGAGTTATAGAGTTAAGCCTTGAAATCTTTACCACTTTCGCAAAAATCATAAAACGTTCAGCATTTTTACTCTGTCTTTAAACCAAATCTATTATTATTATTATTATTATTATTATTATTATTATTATTATTATTATTATTATTATTATTATTAAACTCGTTTAATTTCCCAAATTTTGTTCAACGTTTCGGAAATGCTCGTATTTTATTATTTTTGCTTTGTATATTACTATAACAATTGAATAAAATTATTCATGCCTTCTGGAGGAGAGCTGAGTAGTTTCTAACCCAACTTAAGAGTGTTAAGTGTATCAAAATTCTGAATATTGGAAGAACGAACCTATCAGTAATACTCAAAGGTCAGAGTATTAAATAAGACTAAACCCGCAGTGGGAAGTCGGAGAATAACATTGTCAAACGTTAGGAATATATCTCAAACAGCACATGATTGATGAATATGTATTTAAGTTCTTTGTCAGCAGTGTGGTTATATACTACGAAACCTAAAGTGTAAGGTGGAAGATAAATAAAAAAAATGAAATGAAATGAAATCTTTGAGTTTTACGTCCCACGTTTATGCCGGTCAGGCTAAAGGAGACGGTGATGATGAGTAATGAATGAAATGGTGGAATGAAGAAAGTAGGAGAAGACGGGAGAACCCCGAGAAAACCCACGTACACGGTGTTTGTCCACCACAAAGTTCAGTTGGTGGGGGCTGGGATCGAACCCGGGACCCCAAGCACCAAAGGTGAACGCTCTAACACTGAGCCACCGCGGCCCCAGGGTGCTAAATAAGTGAGATGCTCTCTCACTGGGACTGGACCTCGTATACCGAGCTAGTCATTAGATGAGCAGGATGGAGCAAAAGTAAGAATCGAAAACAGATATCTAGAACTTGAATTTGAACATACTCAATGTCTTATCAGATGCACTATGGCTCAGTAGTAGGGCGCTTAGTTCTGGTACGAGGATTGCCTGCTTCAGTTCCGAGACCATGTGAGTTTATGATTAATAGCATCATGTAGATGAGATTCCTCAGGATTTCCTCCCTTACCTTCCTCTTCCCATCCTACCAATCATTTCATACAGAAAGATAATGATGAATCATCTGTCTTCTTTACGCTACAGAGCATGAACGTAGGACGTAAACCAGAAAGATGTTTATCTCACCAGTCGGGTAGTTAAACAGTAGTGTGCATATATTTAATTTAAAATGTTGTTCATTTGAGCATCATAATGCTGTGTTATTTTAACCAAACAAGGGCCGCGGAGGCTCAATGATAGAGCTTTCACCTCTGGTGCGTTGGGTCCCTAGTTCTATCCTAGCTCACGCCAAGTGGACTTTGTGGTGGAAAAACACCATCTGCGTTGGTTTTCTCGGGGATCTCCCGTTTCCTCCCATTCTCTTCATTTCATCACTTCACTCATTCTCATCATCGCCATCTCCTTTAGCCTACCCGCTATTACTGTGGAACGTAAAACTGAAATATTACCTTCCGTTTTATTTTAACCAAACAAATTAACCAATAGCCTTAACAAGCCTTTTATGAAGCACTCATCATTAGTTAAACGTATTGGTAGACATGTTGCCGGGTTCGATTTCCGGTGGGAGAGCAAAATTTAAACGCATTGCCGTGGTTCGGATTCTATCTTAAATTGTAGGTGGATGTCTTATATAGCCTCAGTGCTGGAAAAGAAACGTTTAACTTCGATAAAAACTCATAAATAGAAAGTCTTCAGGTGTTTTTCTTCCTAAAAAAATTCTTTTGTATGCAATTATAGCAGTAGATATTTGTGAAGAAGTTTAAGCACAAGCAAGTTTCACATTTCTGTTATAAATTAATGCAAGAAATAGTAATAAATTTGTTATTTAGTGTTCATTTTAAGAATCTTTTCTCATAGTCCCATACGCTACTATACAGTAGTCAATTAATGTATTTAGCACAAACCCAATTAAAGTACATGTAAACAATTTGAGTCATCTGCTAAACCAATTAATACGCAAGAATTAACATTGTCATTTTAATTAATGCTCATAGAGGCACGTATGTATTAACACCGCTGACCAATCGACCTATTTTCATGTGTGACTGCCAGTGTTACGTGTTTAGCCTTTATGCATTTCGTAAATGTCACACGTGAATGAGGTAATTGATGTGGGATTTCGGAGTGTTGATGGGATTTTACGTGATACATCATTATCGGTAACATGGATTTCTTTATACCGGGTGCGTCAAAAGTCTGGTTGAAGTTAGGTTGAAGTTTATCTTTGAATGTTATTGTGCCTATTCATGTACTTCATGTAATGAGCATTCTTGTACTCACAACAGCTTAATGTATCATGCACATTAAGGTATTTTTCACTACTTTTTGCGATGATTTTATGTTTACATCTTCCATTAAACATTATCTTGCTGCGTTTTACATAATTGAAAATCTTTTTTATTTTTGTCACCTATTTCTTTGATCGAACACGTAGACCACTAGTGGCGCCGATTTCTGTATAACTTGGGGTGGGAAGGTTCAGTTATATGTGTTTCATTGTTATATGAGGAAGCAAAGATTCAAGCAAGTTTCCAGTATATTCAAATTCTGGGGGAGAGAGAGTCCAATCAAACTTTTGCGCAGCCCTCCAGGATTGGCCCTCATGAAGACCACTCATGAACTCTCAGATGCTCTACCTAATTTGGGGTAATACATCTCTAAGTATTATCGATTAACGTGTCATCTTTTCTTCCTCTATGAGCGTTGTATCCAGCAAGATATGAAAACTTTTCACTGGTTTCATGATGTTGGAAACACACAGTGGAACGTCGAAATGCTTATTCCTTCGATAGTAAATAATCTACGTTTTGTAAAAATGGGATACAGTGGCTCAGTGACAGAGCTCTCACTTCTAGTGGAAGAGATTCCTCGTTTGATCCCAGCTTATATCAGTTATGGTAGACTATATATTGTCTGTAGGTTTACTTTTGAGGTTCTGTTTCCTTCCGCATCTTTATTCTATCAATTATTTCATAGTTATTCTAGGACATAGGAGTGGAACGTAAACTTGCAGGATTTCTTTTCGAATAGAGTGTACGGGGACGCAAAAATGTCTCGGCGAATGTAAACATTAATGTGTAAAGGTAGCTAGAAGACTTCAAGTCGGTTTCTCAATGATTCTGTATTGTTGGATGGCATGTGCCTAAGAGAAGAGCCTACTGTACTAGCAACATTGCTGTTTCATTTAACGTGGGGAGCCATACCAATGTTGAGCCTAAACATGTGGTGCGATTGGAAACTTTTCACCATTTTAGATTGAAAACCCATTCACCTATTTCCAAACAACTTTCTTCTCTTTTCATCTTTTCATATCTTTATTCATAGCAGAGTTCGCCCATGTTTAAGTGGATTGATCATTCCCACGGTAGAGTTCCAAATTATGGGGAACTCAACAATAATACCTAAAACGGTAGACGTAATTTCCAGGTTAAATAGAGGGATAAAGTTGTAAATTCAAACCTATACTCGAAAATCTCAACGCACCCACATCAAAAATCGTTTCCTCTTATATTTACAGTTTTACTATATGGGAATAAATATTTAAACCGGAAGTGATAGATTGCCACTTTCGGTTTAATTAGAAGAACCTGAAAAATTTTGTTATTTTTATTACTGAATATTTGTTTCGCTGTTCTGTGTTCCTGTTCATATTTTTCGCCACTCGTACCACTTACATGCATGCACCAGAAATCGAACACACAATGCATTGACACAAGATTCTTTTTGTCTCAATCTGCACGGTGGTTCACCTCTTGTATCTGTGGGTCGTTGGTTCAATCCCTGGCCAGATAAGTTTGTGAGGGACAACATAATATCTGTGAGTTTTCCGTTTCCTTCCACATTCTCATTCCACCAATTCTTCCATCATTCGTTTGCATTAATCACTCGTCTCCTCCCTTAGCCTAAATAGCATAATCTTGGAACATTAAAGATTTCATTTTCTTCTTCGTCTTATTTTGATTGCACAGTCACGGCCAAAAGAGAATTCCGTTTCATAAAATCTATATTACGATATGTCGATCGATCGATTGATACTTCAAGTATCGAAATATCGATGTTAAAAATATTAATAGGTACTTTTGGTATTACATTATTTTAATATTTTTATATTTCTATATTTTGGTATTTTTCGACCTGTTGATATTTGAAATTTATATATATATATATATATATATATATATATATATATCAATGTTTTCCGGTACTTTAATATTAAATGTTTTCTTTTATATATTGGATGTTTTGATATTTTTCGATATTTCGATGTTGTGATATTTCTATATGTTCATGTTTTTATCTTTTAATATTTTCTTGTGCTTTGATATTGATCTTATATTCTTTGGTATTTTTTCACTATTTTAATGTCGGTTATCAAAATATTGTAAAATATCAAAATAAAGAGTATTTTGATATTTATCGCTATTTTGATATATGGTATTTCGGTAGTTTGATATTAAGGATTTTGATATTTTTATATTTTGTTGTAGGGTATTTTGACAGGTTTTGTTATTTTGATGTTGGATATTTTAATATTTTTCAATATTTTGATGTTTGACTTACTGTATTCTTCAGTATTCAATATTTTGATATTGCAATATTCAATAAATTGATATTTTCCGATATTTTTGATATGTTTTTATATTTCAATATTCGATATTTTTGGATATTTCCATGCTTCGATAATTCATAAATTTTGATTTTTGATACATGAATAGGATTTCACATAGTTCTAATAAAAATTTGTTTTGTGGTTAACTTATTAGTTAGAGCAACAGTTCTTAATGATGGCGCCGGAAGATATTCACTAACTCTGCAGTGAAATTTCAAAAACTTTTTGATACTGCTACCAAAAAAAAAAAAAGAAACAGTATTAATTTTGTACTGTAATGTGAACTCATTACAAAGGATACTGTGGTACAAGCAAAAATGTATTGAAAATCACTGAGTTTGGTGTATCCTCTTTAAACCTGATTCAATTTCCTTTTAGGAAGACACATCAGTAAATCAGCTCACTGATAAAAGGAAAGAAAAAAATCTTAGCAGACAATTTATTAAAGCAATGCACTCTAAAACGTAACCGTAAGCGAAATCTGACCAAATGTTTACAACCAGATAACGCTATCTTCTTTTTGTATACACGACTCCAAAAGTGCATTACCACCTGCAATTCTCCCTTTCCTGCAATAGCAGGCAACCCAAAAAGCTCAGCGCTTGGGTTGGTTGCACATTCGAAAGGCGTTGGACCAAACCTCAATTTTGTTACAAATATATCAGTATGGCAAACTGCAAATAAGAGAATAAAATAAATTGTTAAGACTTACCATTTTATTATCGTGATGGCAATGGATGACATAAAAGTTACAAAATCATCTTACCTAAGCAGTTCAAACAAGGTGAATGGTAAGAAACACACATAAGAGGAAAGCAGTTTCTTTCCTTTTCCAAAAGAAAATCTCGTAAAAAAGAAAAAGATTATATAATGTAAAGGTTTAATATAAAAGCCTAACACCCCAAAACAAACATCCACACGACACAGAAAGAGAGAGAAACACAGAATAAGGAACACCAATGGCTTAGCTGACTAGCGGGACTCTCATACAAGATAAAGAGATGGGACCCTAGTTGTAAACCTAATTGTTATAATTATAATAATAATAATAATAATAATAATTATTATTATTATTATTATTATTATTATTATTATTATTATTATTATTAAAAAACGTCTATTTTCCCAATCTCTGACCTACCTAAGAGCATGTCTGTATATAGCGGTCATGTGAGTACCTTTTGTCAATGAGTGGCCCTAAAGGTAAAAGGGATGCAAATCTCTGAGAGAGAGGAACAAAAAACTTTCTTATGATAAATTCTAGGGGAAAGTTCGATGAATTGCTTTTGACGGGTGCTTTCTTGTTTTTCGGGAACAGAAAATTGTATCGGCTAAGAAATTACAGTATATAATATTGCAAATTTGCAAGTGCATTTATTTACAATGCAATTTGAGGTAATAAAGAAATTGAGGACTTCGGGACAAACGACTTGTCAAGTCCAAAAGTGAAACTATAAAGGAGATAGTTTCACAAGGATTTCTATTCATCTGATTTTCTTCAAACTTGGCACATATATACTAGACCGAAAATAAATGCACACATGTTTTTTTTTGTTTCTTTCGGAGAACAGGTTAAAGGAGGCAAAGGGTCCCTTTTAAAAAAGGGTACCTTTGATTTAAAAGGACCAAATTCAAGGAACGATACTCTGACGATGCAAAGATGACTTCAAAGTACAAAATACGGGTTTTGAAGTTTTTTACAGAGAAGTTTTGCAGAGGCAATGCTCCTTCGAAATGAGAAAGGACTCCAAACAATCTTTATGGAAATTGGATTTCGGTGGAATTGCTTGGAACCGTGTTATGTTGTAGATATTATGTTCCTGAGAAAAAGTCTCAATGGACACAACCAAAAATCGTTGGCCGTTTGGCCACCATGAGGCCACTTTCTTAAAAAAAGCCGAAGAAAACGACATTCGAGATTTTGGACAAAAATACTAAAACCGTGATGTTGTAGATACTGTGATTCCGAAAAGGTCCTAATGGCCATAACCACCAAACACTTATATTTGGCCACTACAGGGCTACTTTTTTGAAAACAGCCAAACAGTGATATTCTGGATTTCAATGAAAATCAGTAAAACTGTGATGGGTTGTAGATGTTGAGATCCTGAGAAAAAGTCTCAATAAGCACAACCACCAATCACTGACCGTTTGGTAACTACAGAGCCACATTTTTGCCAACAGCAGAACTTAACGTTATTTTGGATTTCATAGCAATTGCTTGAAACGGTGATATGTTGTAGATATTGTGATTCTGGGAAAAGTTCTTAATGAGCACAACCACTAATCACTGATCGTTTGGCCACTACGAGGCCACTGTTTTGAAAGTAACCGAAGATGGCGATGTTCTTGATTTCGGTAAAAATGACTGAAACTGTGATATGTTGTAGATGTGGTAATTCTGAGAAAAGGTCTTAATGGGCACAAACACTAATCAATGACCGTTTGGCCACAACGAGGCCACTTTCTTGAAAGTAACCGAAGATGGCCATGTTCTGGATTTCGGTAAAATCACTGAAACTGTGATATTTTGTAGATATTGTTATTCTGAGAAAAGGTCTTAATGAGCACGACCACTAATCACTGATCATTTGGCCACCACAAGGCCACTATTTTGAAAGTAACCGAAGATGGCGATGTTCTTGATTTCGGTAAAAATGACTAAAACTGTGATATGTTGTAGATATTGTGATTCTGAGAAAATGTCCTAATGGGCACAACCAATAATTACTGACCGTTAGGCCACTTTTTTGAAAGTAACGGAACATGGTGATGTTCTGGATTTCGGTAAAAATGACTGAAACTGTGATATGTTGTAGATGTGGTGATTCTAAGAAAAAGTCTTAATAGGCACAACCATTAATCATTGACCTTTGGCCACTACAGGGCGACTTTTTTGAATGTAACGGAACATGGTGATGTTCTGGATTTCGGTAAAAATGACTGAAACTGAAATGTTGTAGATGTGGTGATTCTAAGAAAAGGTCTTAATAGGCACAACCATTAGTCACTGACCTTTGGCCACAACCAGGCCACTTTCTTGAAAGTAACCGAAAATATTGATGGCCTGTATTTCGGTAAAATTGACTGAAATTGCGATATGTTGTAACCATTGTGATTGTGAGAAAAAGTCTTAATGGGCAGAGCCAATAATCACTGGCCGTTTGGACACTACGAGGGCACTTTTTTGAAAGTAACGGAACATGGTGATGTTCTGGATTTCGGTAAAAATGACTGAAACTGTGATATGTTGTAGATGTGGTGATTCTGAGAAAATGTCCTAATGGGCACAACCAATAATTACTGAGCGTTTGGCCACTACTGGGCCACGGTGATGTTCTGGGTTTCGGTAAAAATGACTGAAACTGATATGTTGTAGATCTTCTGATTCCGAGAAAAGGTCTCAATGGGCACACCCACTAATCACTGACCTTTTTGCAACAACCAGGCCACTTTCTTGAAAGTAACCGAAGATGGTGATGTTCTGGATTTCGGTAAAAATTACTGAAACTGTGATATGTTGTAGATCTTGTGATTCTGAGAAAATGTCCTAATGGGCACAACCAATAAATACTGAGCGTTTGGCTATTACCGGGCCACTTTCTTGAAAGTAACGGAACATGGTGATGTTCTTGATTTCGATAGAAATGACTGAAACTGTGATATATTGTAGATATTGTGATTCTGAGAAAATGTCCTAATGGGCACAACCAATAAATACTGAGCGTTTGGCCATTACAGGGCCACTTTTTTTAAAGTAACGGAACATGATGATGTTCTGGATTTAGGTAAAAATGACTGAAACTTTGATATGTTATAGATCTTGTGATTCCACGAAAAGGTCTCCATGGGCACACAAACTAATCACTGACCTTTGGGCACAACCAGGCCACTTTCTTGAAAGTAACCGAAGATGGCGATGTTCTGGATTTAGGGGAAAATGACTGAAACTGTGATATGTTGTAGATCTTGTGATTCTGAGAAAAGGACACAACCACTAATCACTGACCGTTTGGCCACTACAGGGCCACTTTTTGGAAATTAATCCAAAATATTGATTTTCTGGATTTCATTAAAAATGACTGAAACTGGGATATGTTGTAGATATTGTGATTATGAGAAAATGCCCTAATGGAAACAACCAAAAAATTACTGACCGTTTAGCCACAACCAGGCCAATTGAAAGTAACCAAAGATGGTGACATTCTAGATTTCGGTAAAAATGACTGAAACTGTGATATGTTGTAGATATTGTGATTTTGAGAAAAGGATTTAATAGGCACAACCACTACTCACTGACCGTTTCACCACTACAGGGCCAATTTTGGAAAGCAATCGAAAATGTTGATTTTCTGGATTTCGGTAAAAATGACTGAAACTGTGATATGTTGTAGATATTGTGATCCTGAGAAAAAGATTTAATAGGCACAACCACTAATCACTGATCGTTTCGATACAACAGGGCCACTTTTTTTGAAAGTAACGGAACATGGTGATGTTCTGGATTTCTTTAAAAATAACTGAAACTGTGATATGTTGTAGACCTTGAGATTCAGAGAAAAGGTCTCAATGGGCACACCCACTAATCACTGACCGTTTGGCCACAACCAGGCCACTTTCTTGAAAGTAAGTGAGGATGGTGATGTTCTGGATTTCGGTAAAAATGACTGAAACTGTGATATGTTGTAGATCTTGTAATTCTGAGAAAATGGTACAACACCTAATCAGTAACCGTTTGGCCACTACAGGGCCACCTTTTGGATAGTAATCGAAAATGTTGATGTTCTGGATTTCGGTAAAAATGACTGGAACTGTGATATGTTGTAGATCTTGTGATTCCGAGAAAAGGTCTGAATGGGCATACCCACTAATCACTGACAGTTTGGCCATTACAGGGCCACTTTTTTAAAGTAACGGAGCATGGTGATGTTCTGGATTTAGGTACAAATGACTGAAAAGTGATATGTTTTAGATCTTGTAAGGTCTCCATGGGCACACAAACTAATCACTGACCTTTGGCCACAACCAGGCCACTTTCTTGAAAGTAATCGAAAATGATGTTCTGGATTTCGAAAAAATAAAACTGTGATATGTTGTAGATCTTGTGATTCCGAGAAAAGGGCACAATCACTAATCACTCAACGTTTGGCCACTACAGGGCCACTTTTTGGAAAGTAATCGAATATGTTGATTTTCTGGATTTCGCTAAAAATGACTGAAACTGTGATATGTTGTAGATATTGTGATTCTGAGAAAATGTCCTAATGGGCACAACTAATAATTACTGACCGTTTGGCCACTACCGGACCACTTTCTTGAAAGTAACGGAACATGGTGATGTTCTGGATTTCGACAGAAGTGTCTGACACTGTGATATGTTGTAAATCTTGTGATTCCGAGAAAAGGTCTTAATGGGTACACACACTAATCTATTTCCGTTTGGCCATTACAGGCAACTTTCTTGAAAGTAACCGAAAATGTTGATGTCCTGGATTTCAGTAAAAATGACTGAAACTGTGATATGTTGTAGATATTGTGATTCTGAGAAAATGTCCTAATGGGTACAACCAATAATTACTGACCATTTGGCCACAACCAGGCCACTTGAAAGTAACCAAAGATGGTGATATTCTGGATTTCGGTAAAAATGACTGAAACTGTGATATGTTGTAGATATTGTGATTCTGAGAAAAGGATTTAATAGGCACAAACACTACTCACTGACCGTTTCGCCACTACAGGGCCAATTTTGGAAAATAATCGAAAATGTTGATGTTCTAGATTTCGGTAAAAATGACTGAAATAATGGAGTGTCAGTGGGTCAATTGGATTAAGATTTTTAAGTGGGTTGTGGGTCAACAGGATATGACTCACTGCGACACACAACCCACCGTGAGCCACTTTGACCAAACAATCCGTTCTGACCCACGCTGACCCACCGAACTACTGTGACTCACCAACCCATTCTGCTCAGTGCATTGTAGACAGCTTCTTCTGAGCACTGGTGAATTTGTCTACGTTTTACTTTCAAGGCCTTCTTTTTTCTTCTTTTTCATTTGTTTCTATTGAAGAAAGAACTCCAGGCACTCTTGCAGAACTTTAGGAAATTGATCATATTTGCAATTGTAATAATAGCAATAGGACTTACTTCTAGACTTTTGAGACACAGCCTAAGAGTTTTTAGAGGAGCTAACTACTTGTTTTATTTTGAATCACCTATAATGTATGAATTATTATATAAAAATTTAATATAACTATGTATGTGTGATCATCAACATCAAAGTCAACTGAAATTACATTTGGCATATACATAGTTAAGCCCTAATCTCAATATCATTTTTTAAAACTCCCTTTTGTTGGGGGGGCATTTTCTATATATAGGATTGATTTCTAAAAATAATCAAAAACGATCGATATTAGTTGACTGCCTAATATTGATATTAGGCAGTCCTTGATATGAACCACCGTGACTGCCATGATATAAATTTAACTTCAACTGCTTCTTCAATGTTGTTCTTCTTTTTAGTTTTTACTTTCTATGGCTAGAGTCGAGGGTGAAAAAAAAATATGCTGTTCAGAAAATGCTGTTTACAACGCAGTGAGCAGAGTGGGTCATGGTGGGTGATGAGTTGCAGTGGGTCACGGTGGGTGGTGGGTCACATGCTGTTGACCCACGTCCCACTCAGAAAACTCGACCCACCGACCCACTGACCCACTCCAACTCTGGTTAACGTTTCGGCATCTGGAGTAAACAAGTTCTGCCAGGGGAACTTTTTTCTTTCAAAATATATTTTTATATGTTCATATTTATTATTATTATTATTAATTACTTTCTTGTATTTTTTCCTACATTATCTTAGATTAGTGACCGCGGTTTAGGATAGATTATGTAAAGTCAAATACGGTTATGTATGTTTACATTTTCGTTTCTTTTTTTCAAAATGCACTTCTATTTGTTCACGTAGTCCAAACGTAGGCATACACCTCTGTATTGATCACCTATAACATTCTAGTGTATGAGTTTATTTGCTTCGGCTCTTCTGAGCTTAAGATGTAAGTAAAAACATATTAAGAACAAATAATAAAGAAACTAAGTCTACCTGATGGATAAAAGTAAGAAATTATATAAAATGCAATGAGCTGATCAGTAGGGTACTGTATATGTACTTTTGGGCCACCCTGTATATTATTAATAATTTATTTCTTGCATTTAATTATAACTAGCTGAAAATAACCACTTTTCGCATGGGTCAGATAAAATATCTATGTAAACAAACTGAACAACGAAACGAAAATATATCGGTAATTTTCTACTACTTTTACATATCGCGGGAAACGCCCCTTGAGACCCCCTGGTTCAAAATTTAAAAAGAACGCCTCTGGCTCCCAAGCGATGGAAGCTGTATTTAGAATTCAACGCCTCTGGAAGAATCACCATTCATCTCAGCGACCGTGAAAACTAAGGATTTGATACTAATATAGGTCATTTTGGATTATTTTTACGTGTTTCTGTACATCTCCCCCTCCCGGTGACCCCGGCCCGCACGCAATGGTAGCTGATTTTGAAAGTCATCGCTAATTGAAGTGTCACCATTGATCTCAGTGACCGTGAAAACTATGAATTCGATACAAATATCGGCAATTTTCTAATATTATTACATGTCTCGGTAAACGTCCCTCTCCCCTGAGACCCCTGGTTCAATTTTTTAAAATAAAAACCACTTGGTCCTGGTCTGGGGCCTGGACAAAAGTATCCGTTATTAAAATTTAGTAACTTTTTGTCAACTCGTCTGATCCCCAGGCCGCACACAGACAGACACACAAGCAAACTCGAACAGATAGAACAAACAGCGTTCTTTCGCATAGAATGTTGTTGCTTCCACCCAGCCTAAGTGCCGGAGGGCTTCTTTTATACGTAAACACGTCTATTGAATCTGCCTCTTCTATCGAAGTAATGGGTCGCGTGTAGTGCTAGTATTAGCTATTTTGTTGTTATTGACCTTGAAGAACTAACAAACGGTTTCACATCAAGTCACAAGTCGCTTTGGTCCGTGAAGTTGATATACAGTAGAAATGACCTATGCATTACTCACCCGTTGTGAAATAGAAATATTATGTTGGTTTTATCTGAACACCTACAAATCTGTTATAGCAAGAGGCCTTTCCACAACTACTTCCAATCTAGATTAAATTTCACGGCTAACTTTTTGAATCATACACAAGAGTATCATTGATATGTTAGTGTTAATAATATTTATGGAACCAAAGACAGGTTTTAAACTACCAAACTGTGCTGTGCATAAAGTCGGAAATCTTATAGAGTTGTTTCATCCGTGTGTCTGTTGACAGATACCAAAGCAAAGACAGAAAGTGATATAGAGACAGGGGCGAATCCTAGGGGGGGCGATCGCCCCCCCCCCCAGAAGAAGAAACTTTCTTATTTTTTATATATAAATAAAATCCATCCCAGAGTTTGGAACCCTTAAAAGTAGCATTATGACAACCCACCGCCCCCCCAGAAGTCGGTCCTGGATCCGCCCCTGTATAGAGAAATGGTTTTCTGCTATTGATTCTTTATCCAATGAATAGAATAGGTTCCATCTCATCCGTTAACTTTATATTGAACCCAGAAGTGGTTCAAATTAGCAATTTCCGGTTCTAACATTTAACCCATAGATGAAAACGGTAACATACATGAAAACGTTTTTTTTTTTTTTTTTTTTGTAAACGATTGCGCGTGTATAGGCAACATATCATGGTCATTCACAATCTCTACTAAAATTGAAAATGGTTTAAATTTATTATTACTTCCGGTTTCAACAACAGTTTCAACTTTTATCGTCATAGCATAAAACGGTAACATAGCGAGAACTGATCTTTGAAAACGAGTTATCATCTAGAGTCAACATCATGGGTACACAAAATATTCTACCGAAATTATAAATGGTTGAAATTTACTATTACTTCCGGTTTCAATTTCCAATTTCCGCCTAATAGAAATAGTAAATGCTTCAAGATGTGGTCTTTTGCAATTAATTCAGTATCCAAAGAATATATTTTATTTCCTCCGTTAACCTTCTACTCAAACCGGAATTGCTTCAAATTAGCCATTTCCGATTTCAACGTTTGTCGATATATAAAGAAAATGATAACGGATAGTGAGAAGTGGTTTCTGCAAACGATTTAGAGTCTAAAGACAAATATCTACAATACTAAATTCGTCTGTAGTTAGAATTTATTATAACTTCTGGTTTCAATAACGGTTTCAACGTTTATCGGTATAGAATGAAAACGGCAGCAGATAGCTAGAAACAGTTTTAAGCAAACGATTCAGCCTCTCAACAAACATATCGTTACTATCCATATAACTCTACTAAAACTGGAAATTGTTCAAATTTACTAGTACTTCCTGTTCCAATACTGATTTCCGTAGAGCAAAAATGGTAAAAGATATTAAAAAGTGACTTTTTGCAATCGATTCATCGTCTCAAGAATAGCCTCCTCCATTTCCGTGGCAGCTTTGATCAAAGCAGAATTTGTTAAAATTAGCCATATTATGTTTGAACGTTCCTCGCCATAGAGCAAAAACAGTAACAGATAGAACATTTTTGTCCAAACGATTTACCGTCTCTAGGCAACATTCCATAATTATTGTCAACACCCTACCGGAACAGGAAGTGGTTCAAATTAACTATTACTTCCCATCTCAATTCTTTTTTCCATAGATCAAAACAATAGGAGATATCAGGATACGTCTTTTTTTTTTTTTTTTTTTTTTTACTTTCAACAGGAAGTGGTTCCAATTAACTATCATTTCCTATTTCAATTCTTGTTTCCAGGAATCAAAACAATAGGAGATATCAAGATACGGCTTTTTTAAATATATCAGAGTCGTAAGGAAATGTTCCTCCAAGAATTCAGCATCCCACGAATACTTTCCACCAATTCCTATTCAAAAAAGAAGTAGCTGAAGTTAGCCAAGCTCGGTTTCAACGTGTATTGCTACATTTTTAATCTATGACTAAGAGTTTCAACTTGATGCATATATTAGAGGAGTTACCAGTACCAATACCAAACTAAAAGGAGTGAGTATCGTTTCACAGTATGAAACGAAGATTTCCAAACAATATGAATTCAATAGTGAAACTTGAAGTAGTGTTATCATCTGTCACAAAAGAAAATCGCGGGATAGTATGTTTCTATCACCTCTCGATTCAATTAAATGTTTTAAAGGACCAATCCCTAACCATAAATCGATAAACGTATTAACTCTCGTTTTGCAGCTCAGACAAGATACGATAGAAATATCGTAAACCTTAATAGAAAGACAAAACAGCTACGTTCTTTTACAAGCTTGAAACTTACGAATATTAGCAGTATATATTTACAGAGTAGGGAGTTTCTGCTACGTTATTCCGTAGTTCATTGGATCCGTACAGAACTACCACCCACATGCTATGTGAGCTTTGTGGTGGACAAATACCGTGTGCGTGGGAGTTTCCGGGGTGGTCCCGCTTCCTCCCACTGTTTTCATTCCACCAATTCATCCCATCATCATCCATATAGCCTGAGCCGTAGTTACCTAAAGAACGTATGATAAAGTTAAGTACTTTACCTACTAAGTAGAATTTGGTACGCTACCTTTAGACCACGGAGGCCAAAACCGTGAACTGGCGTGCTCATAAGATCAGTGCAATTTGTAGTTATGTTCAATTAGCAAACCAAATACCAAATGATGTTACATGTTCCTGTATTCTTTATATCATAGTATGATACTACAAATATAACAAAATATTATGATAAAATAAATCACCAAGACGCCAGGGCGGATTAGGTGTTCCTGGAACGGTGGCTCAGTGATTGAGCGTTCACCACTGGTGGATGGGGTCCCTGGTTCGATCCCAGGTCTCGCCAAATGAAATTTTTGGTGGACAAACACCGTGTGTGGCGGTTCTCGACGTTCTCCCGTTTCCTCCCACTTTATTAATTCCATCATTTCATTTCATTTATTCCACCATCATCACCGTCTCCTTTAGCCTAGCCGGCATACTTGTGGGACGTAAAACTCAAAGATTTCATTTGCATTGTTTTGTTTTCGTATTACTAGTAATAGCAGTAGTGGTATTCGCTGTCGTATTAGTATAGTAATAAGTAGTAGCAGTAGTTGTAATAGTAACAGTAGTAGCAGTGGCGGCAATAGTGGAATTAGCACTAGCATTCGTAATCGCAATAGTAATAATAGTATTAGCAGTAGTAGTTGTAGTATTAGTATCACATACGGTGTAGAAGTTTTACATATCTTATCTGTTACTTGTAATGCATTAATGAGTGTAGTATAAGACTTTTACGTCCATGAGCTGTATTATTGTATAATAAACATGGCTGGACAGAGCAAGCACAAATAACAAATAGACAGACAGTATAGGGATATAGAAAACAAACCTTGGGTAACTTTTCACACGATTTTCCTATTTGAGAAGGACAAATAGACAGTGCAATATTATGACCACATATTTCTCATTTTCCATTACATATTGAAGGATTGACTTGATTTATCAACTTGGTTGTTCTCAGGCCGATTACGCCCGGCCCGTTTAGAGCCCGGCTCCTTTGTGCCTGGCCAGTTTAGAGTCCGGCCCATTCTCTGCCCGGCTCGAGATTCGGGCCGGATCGGGTCGAGACGGACACAGAATACAGATCCATCCGGGCCGTCTTCGGGCCTGGCTTTGCAGGGCTCTGGTCTACAGACACACGGATAAAACCGTTTTATAAGACTTCCAGCATTTATGCACAGCACAGGTTTGAAGGTCATTTCTATATTCATGAATTAAAGGGAACTTGTATTCCTCGAAAGGCATTTGTTGGTCCTTCAAGGTCAATCGAACAATGAAAAAACGGATACTAGGAGTATTTTAACACGCCACTCACTACAACGATATAACACAATGCTGCCTCCGGCTGTTAATAAAAGGCTTAACTAACTGGAACTCGCTAGTACAGGAGCAACGTTATATGCCAAACAACGTTGTACTGTGTAAGAAATGCTAGAGGTTGTTCTGTCTATGTGCGCCGCCTCCTTGGTGTTCCCTGGTTAAAGCACTCACACAAGTAATCTTGTCAGGGCGCTGCAGGCAAGATTTTTAGTTTCGAAACATAATAAAATAAATATTTCTCGCTTGACACTATTAAAAAATAAACAATTAAAACATAGAGATGGGAGTTAAAATTTCTAACCTCTAAAACATAATTGATTGTTTCAAATGTGTTTTTGCAAAGGCAACCAAGGAACACACTAAGTTAGTCACTTTATACTTTATGTCCACAACAAAATCCTTGCAGGGGGCGCGGTGGCTCAGTGGTAGAATATTCACCTCTGGTGCTTGGGATCCCGGGTTCGATCACAGTCCCGGCCAAGTGAACCTTGTGGTGGACAAACACCGTGCTCGTGGGTTTTCTCGGGGCACTTCCGTTTCCTACCACTTTCTTCATTCCACCATTTCATTCATCTCTCATCATCACCGTCTCCTTTAGCCTAACCGGCATAACCGTGGGACGCAAGACTCAAAGATTTCATTTTCAAAATCCTTGCAAGTTCTTTTTGCATTACCATTAAAATTATTTTCTTTTATGATGATATTTTCATTTTAATTTGTATGAATGTAGTATTTTCTTTTAGTAACGTTTGATATCACTGCCTCTTGCACTCATTCTGCATCATGTAAGTTGTTGAAAATATACACTAAATACCACGATTATATATGTTGGGAATATGCATTACCGAAATTAAACTTGTACCCGGGTTTCAACCTGTTTCTTTACGTTTAAGTCAGCCGTGTTACCGAATGGGCTAGGACAGTCCCAACTTATCCTTACATTACCGGTATATTTTACTTTATCACAGCACAGCCCTTTATGACAGTGTTCATAAAAGATTTTAACTAAAAAGAAATCAATCAAAAAAAATCGAGACTCCCCTGAAAACATATAACTCGTCCCGCCATTTATATGCACCCACATACATTTTGGAAAGTCGGCGCCGTTGGTTCTATCTGTTGTGTTTGAAATCAGTGTTTCTTTCAGAAACTATGTTCCGGGGGGGGGCACACTTCGTATTCCGGGGGCACTATCAATAACTTTCTATTTTTTATTATATTATAGATGTATTATTTTGGTCTCTTGCGGGGGGCACTCTCAGAGCTCCGGGCGGGCAGTACCCCTTAAAACACTTCTGGAAGAAGCACTGTTTGAAATACACCTAATCTAATATAAATAAAATAAAAAGTTTGTTTGTGTGTCTGTCTGTCTGTATGCATGTATCTGTGTGCTGCCTGGAGACCAGACAAGAGGACCGAGAGTTACCAAATTTTGATCTTGGGTACCTTGGCCCAGGTTCCGGATCAAGACGAAGCGTTTTTTTTTAAATCGAACCAGGAAGTCTCAGGAGACGTTTACAGGACATGTAAAAGTAGTAGAAGATAACCGATATTAGTGTCGAATTCAAAGTTTTGGCGGCCGCTGAGATCAATGGTGAAACTCCGATTGCATTAACTTCCAAATTAACCCCACTTAGTTAAGGGTCGGGGTACCGGAGATGATAACTGACATGTAAAAATAATCCAAAATGGCCGATATTAATGTCAAATCCAAAGTTTTCGCACTCGCTGAAATCAACGGTGATACTATAGAGGCGTTGACTTCCAAATACAGCCACCATGCGAATAATGGGTTTTTCTGATAGTTATTAATAAATGCAAGAAATAAATTATTAATAATAAATGGGAACAGATAGGAATGCATTTTGAAAGAAAGAAACGAAATTGTAAACATACATAACCATGTCTGACTTTACATAATCTATCCTAAACCACGATCACTAATCTAACAAGAAGAAAGTAGACTTTGGTAAATTAACTTCGGGGTCATTTTTCGCGAGGTAGTATTGCACATTTAAAATATGAATATTTAGGGATGCGCACGAGTCGAGACATGTCTCGAATCTGGACTGAAATTCGAGTTGACACACTTTGTAAAATTCGAGACGAGTCAAGACAAATTTATTTCTCGACTCTAATTTTCGAGCCGAGACACGAGTCGAGTCGAGACTTTTCGTAAAAATCTCGACTCGACTCGAATGTGTCGAAAATCTTTCTATAATTTTTAATATTATTTTGAAGAAAGTATTCAGTCAGAAACAGCCTTGAAACCAATTCCAGTATTTATTACTTTAGAAAGGTACCGAACGCATAAACTTAATGGTTAATCTTTCGAAATCAAGATTTAATTTTCAGCTCAATTCCGTTAATTAAAACTAATAATTAATGTCGTGATATTTGATTGTACTTCAAATATAATAATAATAATAATAATAATAATAATGCTCTGGGGGACACACGTGAGCATGTATCTAGTGTAGCTCGAGCAAGGCACAATGACGACCGACGCGTATCGCACACTGCTTGCAGACTACGTACACCCCTTGATGACGACCATGTTTCCCAACGGTAGTGGCATTTTTCGACAAAATAATGCACCATGTCACAAGGCCAAGGTGTGATGAAGTGGTTCAAGAAATGTTCAACAATGTTCTATATCTGTTGACGATCTGCGAATTACAAGGGGGATAAGAGAAATCCCCATTGGTAATACTATATGCTCCTATAGCCAAAGGAGATTTCCCTCCATGTCAAAGAAACTATGTGCTGTGTAATTAAAATGTATGAGTTGTTTTATCTGTTGTGTGTATGAAATAAATTATTAAAAAATGCAACAAATAAATTATTAACAATACATGTGATCAGATAGGAATGTATTTTGAAAAAAAGAAAAGAAATGGTAAACATACGTAACCGTATTTAACTATACATAATGTGACTAAACTAACCGATGGTAACTAATCTAGAATAATGTAGGAAAGATGCAAGAAAGCAATTAATAAATATCAATATATAGAAATATATATTGAAATATAAATTGAAATATGAAAGAACAATATTTCCCAGAAGTAACTTTGTAAATTTAGGTTTTAGGATTTAGATTTCTGGGCTTTCGGCATCTGAGACCATTTAACCCGTCATGTTCGAGGGATGACATCTCTAGGCGAACACACTTTCCGGGGAAAGGGAAGGAAGAAAGTATTGGGGAAGAAAGGAAGTGATCTGAAACCTAAGGTATCACCCTGGCATCTTCCTGGTGTGAATGTGGAAAACCAAGGAATATCTCATTCAAGGTGACTGGCCTGAAAAACTTTTAAATTTTTCGACCGAGTGCCCCCACCAGGAATCGAACACGGGACCGCCTTCATGTAACCATATAAACGTATGTTTGTCTATTCCATTACATTGCGAATAGGCGAAATTGGAACAATGTTGCATCGGAGTCAGTCAATTAGTTCGAATAAAATATGTTACTCATAGCACAATCCCTTCGAGGACATTTCCAAGATCAAGGCAGTAACCCACATGGTCGAAAGTAGTGTTTCCACGAGATGAGACAAGAGAAAACTTCAAGCTGTCTAGTCTCGTGAGACGAGACACGAGAAATGTCTCGTCTCGTGGCAACACTAGAGCGGATGAGGCCCACAAAAAGGAGCTGTTATACAAAGTGGTTAAAATTACAACTTTTAACCACTTTTGTTTGGTTATCAGCACAACACACAACACGACTACAATCTTCCAATCAGTGTTTCTTTCAGAAAAATGTTCCTGGGAGGGTATATTTAGGATTCCGGGGGTACTGCTGGTATTATTCTATTATAGATGTATTATTTTGGTCTCCCCGTGGGGGGTACTCTTAGAGTTCCAGGGGGCAGCACCCCAAAAACATGTCTGGAAGAAACACTGCTTAAAACAACGATACTTAGTTTCGACCACGGGCGCCTGAAGGAGGGGGAAGGGGCCCAGCCGCCCTTGCTCACGAAAATATATGTGTAATATAGCAAACTACTTATATTAAATATCAGGCGTAATATAGCAATCAAGGAGATGACTCCCTTAAAAATTCTTCGGGCGCCAAGGGTTTCCAGTAATGAATTATTACGACAGGAATATTTGTCAATATCGTCGGTACAGTCGAAAGGCAAGCCTTCCCCACTTATTCTGAAATCCTTTTTTCAAAACCTCTGGCGCCACTTCAAAATATAAGAAGGCCCATGTGATTTTCTGATTTCAAAAATGACTTTGGTTTGAATAACATCATAAAACAATAAAACGAAACTAAATTTTATTGTCAAACCAGCATCCTTTCAAACTCAGTACAGGAAAAGGCCTACACGTTTCTGTCTTTGTTCGGAACGAGAAAACTCATGAACAATGGTTAGTTGCTGATGAAACTGGCATTAAGAGAACTTGTATTTTTATAAAGGATTTTTATACATAGATATAACCACCAGCCCTCGGAATGAAATATTCTGAAACACTGATCTCAAAGAATGGTTTAACATTTTACTTGAATCTGGAAGAGTATCACTAAATATTTAAACTTGAATCGGTTGGAAAATAGAAATGAAAGCTGTTTGTAAGAATCATTTAAAAAATAACTTTAGGTCTTCCTTGTTCTTTTAGGATAGTCCTCATTTGAAATAATAAACGCTGGTATACTTTCGAAGGCAATAATTTATTCCGAGTTAATACATTTTTAAACAATTTCAAAAACTGTCTTTTCATTTTTGAGATATGAGACGATACGAGGAATTTGAAGAGACGTCTCGTCTTGTCTCGGAAACGAGACGGGACAAGTAGTCTGTCTCGTCTCGTATCAAAGGTTTCTGTCTGGTCTCGTGGCAACACTAGTTGAAAGAAAGGAACTAATGAAATTTTTGGATTTTACGTCCCACGATTATGCCGGTTAGGCTAAAGGAGACGGTGATGATGAGTAATGAATGAAATGGTGGAATGAACAAAGCGGGAAAACGGGAGAACCCCGAGAAAACCCACGCACACGGTGTTTGTCCACCACAAAGTTCACTTGTCGGGGACTGGGATCGAACCCGGACCCCAAGCACCAAAGTTGAACGCTTTACCACTGAGCCGCCGCGGCCCCAAGAAAGAAACAAATATGTAAAGATACATATATGAGTACACACACACGGATAAAGTAGTCATACATGTATTTTAATCTTCTGACTACTTAACCCCGACTAATTTAAGATTGCAAGAAAGTAATTATTAAGAAGGAATATAAATATATAGAAACGTATTTTGAAAGGGAAAAAAACAAACCGTACTAGCCGTGATATGAATCTGGGTTGCCCACTCAACAAGCAGACACCTTACCGAATTATCTGCGGCAGAACTTTCAATTTGTGGTTTTGAAGCTTTATTTATACTGTGTGTGTTACGTAACGACGCTACGGGATGTCATTACTAGTGCGACCACCTCATTCAAGACCCTTTTTGTAAATTGTTTGAGGAAAAAAAGAGTGATTTCGTAAATCAACAAAACGGATCTTGTATATAGAGGGTGTAACTAAAAGGTACGACAAAACTTCACGGGTGGATTCCTTATTGGTAGACAAGCAAAAACGTTCCGATGACCATATGTCGGGAAATGCATCGTTCCAGAATTACGGCCTTTGAGCCGACTACTGGTGTGAAATAGTCACATTCTGGTCGCTCCTTAATGTGTCTCAATCTAAACCTCAATATATCAAACTCTGATTAAGATAGGAAGATAATTTTAGTAGCAACGTGTTCTGCAAAAATTAAGCTTTCCGCTGATATGCATTTTATGAGTGTATCCCCAAGGAATGCCATCTCCAAAATGCTGATGCAAAAATCAAACAAAAAACAAGTAATTACCCTCCCATGTCCACCGTGGTACTCCCACCCATACATAAAATATACAGGGTGAGTCAAAAGTCCTTGGACACCTGCATAAGTAAAAATCGACGGGAAAAGTAAAAAGTAATGATGGGAACAGAGGTTTGATGAGGGTCCGCAACTTTTGAAGTGTATGTCATCTTGAAATCCGCCATTTTGGATTCAAGTCATTTTTTTTTAAATGGGAAGGGGGTGTATGACCCATCAAATAACACTAGCTTGAGCTCAGGAATTTAGTGGTGTAATTTGTTTTTCCTATCTAGTACAGTTTAGAAGTTATTAATGTTCAAAGGTGGGAAATTACCTTGATACTGAATGCTACAACACATGTTCTACGTGTTGTCCATTTCGTGCAATGCACAACTGTAGTCCCTGCAATCACTCTGACTGGAGTCTCACACGGAGGAGATGTCTCCTGAAGTTTGGTCACAGGCTTGTTGGATGCGTTCCTCCAGGTGTCTCAAATCACTGATTGTCTCAGCATACACTATCTGCTTAAGATGTTTCCATAGATAAAAATCAAGGGGCGTTAAGTCAGGGGACCTGGGCAGCCACTCCACGGGACCACGGCGACCAATTCACTTCCGTGGCAGTTTTTCATCCAACCATTGACGGACACCAAGTCTATAGTGTGGAGGGGTCCATCGCGCTGAAAATAAGATGGGAAAATGCCGTCAGCGTTCAGTGTGGCAGGGAACACAAAGTCCTGCAACAGCAGCAGATACTGTGGTGCAGTTAAGGTGTTGTAACTGAAAAATGGCCCAATGATGCGAGTGTCCGATATACCTACACCAAACCATCACCTTCGCTGGACTATGTTGTCGACTCGGGTCAACCCAGATCGGATTTGCGTCACACCAGTGTCGACAATTATGTCGATTAATCTCCCCGTTCAAAGTGAGATACGCCTCGTCACTGAACAGTATGCCCTTGACAAACGCAGGATCCAGTTTGTGTTGTTCAGTAGCCCACATGCAGAACTCCAACCGGCGATCAGGGTCATCCTCGTTCAGTTTATGTTGCATGTGCAGCTTGTAAGGATGCCACTGATTGGTGTCCAATATCCGGATAACGGAGGATTGGCTTATTGGACATGCTAGGGACACACGACGGGTACTTCGTGTAGGACTTTTCACAAACGACGCAACAACCGCCGTTGCAGTTTCGTCATTGGTGGCAGTCTTTGGTCGCCCACTACGTGCCCTATCTTGAACAGAGCCCGTCTCTCGGAATTTGGTGATCACGTGAGCCACCGTGCTATGCGATACCGGTTCTCTGTCTGAGTGCCGTCGGTTGTAGTCAGCTGCTATTGTTCGGTAGCTGCGTTCCACTGATATAAGGATGATTTTGATCTTCTGTTCACGTGTCAGACCTATTTTAGATCACCTGGAACAGAGAGAACTGGGTCAGTATCAAGGTAATTTCCCACTTTTGAACATTAATAACTTCTAAACTGTACAAGATAGAAAAAAACAAATTACACCACTAAATTTCTGAGCTCAAGCTAGTGTTATTTGATGTGACATACACTTTCCCATTTTAAAAAAAGACTTGAATCCAAAATGGCGGATTTCGAGATGCCGGCCATGAATGACATACACTCCAAAAGTTGCAGCCCCTCATCAAACCTGTTTTCCCATCATCACTTTTTACTTTTCCCGTCGATTTTAAAACTTATGCAGGTGTCCAAGACTTTTGACTCACCATATATATATAGGCGGAAAGCATCGTCCTTTAGAAATACATAGATATCAAAAATATCTTCCTAGGTTAATTAGGGTCTGAGTTATTGAGGTTTAAATTGAGTCACATTAAGGAGTGACCAGGATATGACTATTTCCACCATTAGGCGGCTCAATGGCCTTAACTCTGTAATGATACATTTCCCGACATATGGTCATATGAACGATTTTGCTTGTCTACCCATAAGGAATCCACCTCTGAAATTTTGCCGTACCTTTTTGTTACACCCTGTATATATGTGTGTTGGTGCAACAATAAGTTCCCAAGAATATAGATTAATTCATTTTTGATTTTAATCTACACAACAAATGCTTTTTATGAAAGCAAGGAGCCTGCGACTTAAAGATGGTTAAAGACCGTAAATAAAATTGAAGATCTGAATTGCAGAACATCCGAAGTCCACCGGAGTATTTTTTTGTTTTTAGAAGAAAGACAAGAAGATTATACTTGGAATGTTATTCTGTTTAGCTGAAATTATTTTGATTTTTTTTAAAAAAGTTTTGACTTGGACTTACGTATTATGTAAGTGAATAGCCCTGAAACATAGATGCTAACATAAAAAACAGAAAACGAAAAATACGAAGAAAAAGAGTGGACTTGGGATGTTTTGTAATTCAGGTTTTCAATTCAAACTTCAAATGGAACTGGGGTAACTCGCAGACAATGGCTGACTTAACACTTTGATAATAGCTGGTGTAATGGCTGGTTTGAGAACACAATTGATATGGCCTCTGTAGCTAAGTAGACTCCCACCTTTCCCCCTCAACATTGGATACGGAAATTAAAAACTTATTTAGAATTTGATTGTTGATTCCAGTATATTTCAAGCATCACTTCTCGGAATCTAGGCCTGTGATATGTCGATATATCGCTATCATAGATATCTATATTATCATATATCAACATTCGATATCGCAAATATATGGACATGAATATAATCATTCTAAATTTTCGATATCGATATTCGGGGAGTGGGGATGCGAGGTATAAAAGTCCCCTAAGACTTGCAATGGATGAAGAAATTAAACTTACTTTTTGCAAGATTGTTTTCTAATCATAATATCTTTATTACCAAACATTGCAATGTAAATACATCCACTTGCAAATTTGCAATATTATATGATGTAATTTCTTAGGCGCTAGAACTTTTTTGTTCCCTGAAGAAAGAAACAAAAAATCACGTGGAAAAGCAAGTACTTCGAACTTTGAACTAGAATTTACCGTAAGAAAGTTTTTTGTTTCTCTTCCTTGGAGATTTCCATCCCTTTTGGCCTTTGGGACCGCTAATTGACAAAAGGTGCACACATGATCGCTATATGCATTTATGCTCTGAGGCAGAGTCAGAGATTTAGAAAAGGAAACGACTTTTTAATAATAATAATAATAATAATAATAATAATAATAATTATTATTATTATTATTATTATTATTATTATTATTATTATTATTATTATTATTATTATAACGATGGTGTTTACAACTAGGGTTTTGTCTCTTTATCTTGCATGGGAAGGCCGCAAGTCTGCTACGCCACTGGTGTCCCCTATCCTGTGTTTGTCTCTTTTTCGTTTCGTGTAGATATTTGTTTTTGTGCTGTTAGGCTTTCATATGAAACTTTTATATTATGTAACTTTTTCTTTTTATGAGTTTCTTTTTTTGGGTGGGGCGGGGGGAAAGAGAGAAATGCTTTCTTCTGATATCTGTTTCTTACCATTCATCTTGTTTGAACTGCTTAAGTAAGTCATTTTGTAACTTTTGATGTCATCCAACTCCATCACAATAATAAAATTGTCATTCTTAACAATTTGTTTTATTCCCTTATTTGCAGTTTGCCACACTGATATATTTGTGACAAAATTGAGGTTTTGTCCAACGCCTTTCGAATTCGCAACCAACCCAACCGCCGAGATTTTTGGGTTGCCTGCTATTGCAGGAAAAGGAGAATTGCAGGTGGTAATGCACTTTTGGAGTCGTGTATACATGTGTGACCAGATAGTATAACATTCAGGTTATTACCGGATATATACTTCAAGTATGAATCAGATTTTGAGAGTTGCCGGAGGTTTAAATAACAGCTCATACTGTTACTAGGCAACTGAGAGAGTCTCTGTTTTCATTAGTATTTCCTTTTCAACGGACGAGATTTATTACGTACATTGCATGTGCACCTTTTGGCAACAACAAACAAACGTTCATTCAGAAACAATCTCTTTCAAGTTACTGACATCGTCAGTGTAGCAAACCTCTTCAATTTAATTCGTAATTTTGAAGGAGATTATTTTATTCAACAAAATAAACCCTGGTTGACATTAAAAAGCATCACGTACTAGAAGTTTCGATATCGTCCGGTAAATGTCAACCGTTGAAATGTCTGTTTGCTGCCCTCTATCGGTGAGATAATGTAAGTCGCATTACTTTAGCAAAACTAAACAAACATAATCCAAAAATTCGCTTTTGTTAAAGAGTTATGTGAGTAACGGACGAACGTGTATGGACGTACAAACAACACAGTATTACAAAAATCACGTCGTGATAGTAATAAAGAAGCAAGCGTGTCTCACAAACTGAGACATTTGCCTTTTATTATTAAGATAAGCATGTCTCACAGACTAAGACGTTTGCCTTTATTACTAGGGTAAGCTTGTCTCACAGACAGATGGTTACCGTTTATTATTAGGATAAACGTGTCTTTCACACTGAGATGTTTGCCATTTATTATTAGGATAAGCGTGTCTTACAGACTGAAACGTTTGCTGTTTATTATTAGGATAACCGTCTCTCACAAACTGAGATGTTTCCCGTTTATTATTAGGATGAGCGTGTCTCACAGATTGATGCATTTACCGTTTATTATTAAGATAAGTACGTCTCACAGACCGAGACGTTTGCCGCCGTTTATTATTAGAATAAGCGTGTCTCCCAGGCTGAGACGCTTGCCATTTATTATTAGGATAAGCGTGTCTCACAGACTAAGACGTTTGCTGTTTATTATTAAGATAAGCGTCTCTCACAGACTGAAATGTTTGCCGTTTATTATTAGGATAAGCATGTCTAAGAACTGAGACGTTTGCCGTTTATTATTTGTATAAACGTATCTCCCAGGCCAAGACGTTTGTTGTTTATTATTAGGATAAGCGTGTTTCACAGACTGAAACGTTTGTAGTTTATTATTAGGATAAGCGTGTTTCACAGACTAATACGCGTTTGTCGTTTATTATTAGGGTAAGTTAAGTTTGTCTCTCACACTGAGACGTGTTTGTCGTTTATTTTTAGGATAAATATGTCTCATACACTAACATGTTTGCCGTGTATTATTATAATAAGCGTGTCTCCCAGACTGAGATGTTTCTCACTTATTATTAGGACAAGCGTATCTCGCAAACTGAGACGCTTGCCGTTTATTAGTAGGATAAGCGTGCCTCACAGACTGAGACGTCTGCCGTTTATTATTAGCATAACAGAGTTAATGATATGAAAATAACACTATCGTCCTGAGTCGATGTAGGTCTGTTGAAATAACCTCTCTCTCTCTCTCTCTCTCTCTCTCTCTTTCGCTATATATATAATATATATGTATAGGAGTAGCAATTATAGTAGAATGTCCATATATCCGAATCTGAAGGAGAGAGACATGACATTTTGTATTTAGACTTTTCAAAATCTGAAATAAGAGGTGTGAGGGTCTGGGGGGCGAAGTCTCTAGTAATATAGATACTTCTAACCCTAACGAAAATCAAACCCTCACATCTCACACTGAAGACGAGCACAATGTGATCATTTCGCCACAAGGGAGTTATTTATGTTCGATTTTTTAAAACTTTCTTTTCACTCTTCGGTTGGCAACTATGATCTACAAAGAATTTTATGAGGGTAATTGGTGTAGATTGGCTGTGTTTTCAGGAGACAAATGACGTAATTTTATTGTTCATATATCAACCCGTCCACATGACAACACCGGATCGCTATCTCCGAATCTTTCGTTCTTCCTTGACAAATCTTTTGCAGCATTCAAGATAAACGTCAGAGTTTCGTCTATGAGCAAAGGAATATAAATCACCCTTCAAGTTTTATTTTTCAGTTATTCATCTTAAATCAGCGAGAACATAATAGGGGTTAAAAAAGAAAAGAAGCGAAGTTTTAATATGGAGCGTTCACATTTCATATTGTATTATATTGAAAACAATTTAATTGCTTTAATAAACAATGGAGTTCATTTCTATAGAAGTAGCCTGCCTAATCGGCCATATTAAATGTCATTCCAGAGCTCCTTCATGGCTAAGCGGTTAGCGTACGCGCCTTTGGCGTGGGAGACCCGGGTTCGGTTCCCAGCGGGAGCTCATGTGGTTCAGATTCCATGTTAATCAGTAGGTTCACGTCTCATATAGCCTCGCTGCTGAACGGGACGTTAAACTCAAAATCAACTGAACTCAAATGTCATTCCAATTCAATTAGTATACCAATTATGCTCTCCCCATTAACCTAATAGCTAGCGAACACGCATTAGTTGTGCAGAGTCCCGAGTTTGATTCCCAGGGAGGAATGCTTGAAATTTTGAACTTATTATGATGGTTCGGATTCCATCTGAAGCAATAGTTTCACGTCTCATATTGCCTTGATTCTGGAATACAAGCCTGCAGTTTTGGCCTATGAGATTTATTATGGGTAAAACAATTTTCCATTATCGATGATACAATGAAATTTAAGAATAGTAAATTTGGAACGCATAATAATAAATTTGGTGGTAAAATGGTAAATGTCGAGTACAAAATAGTAAATTTGAGAATCAGAATAGAAAATCTGGAGTACAAAATAGTAAATTTGAGTAGGAGAACGGTAAATTTGAAGTCAAAAATAGTAAACTCGTTGTGCAAAATAGAACATTTGAGAGTTAGAATGGTAAATTTAGAAATCAAACAAATATATTTGGGGAAGGAATGGTAAACTCGGAGAGCAAAATAGTAAATTTAAGATGCGAAATGGTAAATTTGAAGTGCAAAATAGTAAATTTGAAGCACGGAATGGTAAATTTGGAGAGCAAAATAGTGAATTTGAGGCGCAGAATGGTAAATTTAGAGAACAAAATAATAAATTTGAAGCGCAAAATGGTAATTTTGGAGTGTAAAATAGTAAATTTGGGAAAGAATGGTAAATTTGGAGGGCAAAATAGTAAATATGGGGAGAGAATTTTAAATTTGGAGAGTAAAATGTAAATTTGAGAGCCGGGCCGAATCATAAATTTGGAGTGCAAAATTGTAAATATGGGCAAAGAATTGTAAATTTGGACTGTAAAATGTAAATTTGACAAGTAGAATGGAAAATTTGGAGTGCAAAATAGTAAATATGTGGAAAGAATGATCAATTTGTACGCAAAATAGTAAATTAAAGGCACATTGAAATTTGAAATGCAAAGAGTAAATTTGGAGCGCAAAATAAAAAAACTTGGGAGGAAGAATGTTAAATTAGGAGTGCAAAAATTTAAAATTTGTGCGTTGCGCTCAAGTCCTTGGGGGCGGGCGATAGAAATCTGTTGAAAAGAGATTCTAAACTTCCAACCAAACTAAAAAAGAATCAGAATTATTATGCACTGTTAACAGTGAGAGTTCTTGCCTTATATACGAAAAATTCCCCTTCATCCTGATCATATTTGACAGTTTTTTAACACTGATTTTTTAATTATACTTCCGCAACACAACTTCGTCATTTCTACTCACCTATTCAAACATTTTTTAATGTATTGTATACGTCAAAATATGAAAATAACAAAAGTTTTCCGGTTACCCCTCACTAATAGCTTACCCCAGTAAGCTATTAGTGAGGAGAATTTTGTATCAAAAATATTAGGTGTGGAAATTCTCTCAATCCCGAGGATTTTTCACATTGAAGTAATGTCATGAGTTGTTGGTGAAATTACCTACAAATAATAATAATAATAATAATAATAGTAGTATTTTCAAATACAAGAGTAGTTCGCATAAAGGTGTTCGTAAAATAAACACTGACATTAACGTTTATTTTTCTTATAGGTAGGGTTGCCCTTTCAGCTGGTATCAGGGCCGGATTTAGGGGGAGTGCACCGGAGCACGTACACCCCCCTCCGTTCTGAATATGCACTATCTAAAGTGAGAAACTGGCAGTGGAAATAGCAATACTTTCCTAAAATTTCATGTCATGTTTCAATTTCGGGCTTAAAAGAAAGCGGTTTTGCTAAACACAATTGTTTGTCAGTTCCTCATACACATCACAGATGCTTTAAGGCATTTAAAAAAAATTAAATTTGATTCAGATGCACTGATAGTTATTGGTGCACCCCCGCTCAGAAAATCCTGGATCCGGTCCTGGCTGGTATAATAGCTAGAGCGTACACTTTTATTACGCTTAGTCTCGCGACCGATTCAGAAAAATATATTTTACAGTCATTCATTTTCCGTAATCATCTGTCTCCTTTAGCTTAAAGCGTCATAACCATAAGACAGACTAAGAATGCATTTCATTTCATTTGTAAATATAGTTACCAAATATCTGTTTCTGAACCAAAGCCTGTATAATAATGAATGGTTTACTTTCACTTTTTCCATCGGTCCAGCAAAAAGAAGAAAGGAACAAAATGGAAAATAATTCTTGTTGGTTGAATCAGTAATGATGGTCCGGAAACTAACACCCATCTTACATCCAAAGATTTTAAATAAACACTACGCACTGAGAAAAAAATGTATGTGGCCTACGTAAAATCGTGTTACATTTGTAAATCCTGTAGGTTTTGGGCTTAACGTACAGCAAACGTATAATTGAAAACGCATGTTTTATAATACTTTCTGTATAAGTGTTTCATATATACGTACTTTGCGTATGAAACAATATAGGCAGTCAGGATCCCACATACAAATGGACGTATATAACATATAGCTGACGAAGGTAACATGCATATATGTATGTAAAATGAGGAAGGCTGTTAGATATCAGACATCCTGCAACGGCATGATGTAACATCTAAGGACAGTGCCTATGTAGCCTATGGATAACGTATGCTTCGTACTGATTTCTGTAGTTAACAAGAGGATTCCGTATATTTGTACAATATAGCGCTGTCCGGAGAACGGTTTTTTTCTCAGTGTGCCATGACCCGTCGCGGTCTACAAGAAAAAAAGGTACAGTGGCTCAATTGTAGAGCGCTTACCTAAAGTGCGTGGGGTCCGTGGTTCGATCCGTGGCCAAGTTTGTTTGTGGTGGACAATATCGTATCCGTGGGTTTTCTCGGAGTACTCCCATTCCTTCCACATTCTGATTCCACCAATTCTTCCATCGTAATTCATTTGCATTAATTACCCGTCTCCCTTAACTTAAAGGACATAATCGTAGGATATTTAATTGAAAGATTTCATTTCATTTTTGTCTACCAAAAATGGTGTTTAGAATATTGTAATGAGGATACAGCACTTAAAAAAGAGTGAGAAGATTGTCATACTACTGGAAACAGGGTCAAAGTGTAAACCGGGAATATACCAGGATGAGACCCTTCAAACCGAAAACGTCCAGAACAAAACTGCATGTGTGGTAACCCATACTCTTAGCAGATATCATTCCATCCAATTCAGTTTCATTATTCTGGAGAGAATAATTGTCATCAGTAAAATATAACTTGAATTGCAATGTAGAACAGAACTCCTTTATAGTGTAAAGATATCTCAAAAGAAAAGGGAGTGTTCCAGTGTTATTTTTTAAACATAAGTGCCCTCCTGTTGGTCTAATAGCATGCACTCGCCTTTGATGAACGTAGTTCTGGGTTTGGTTGTACGTTGGACAGAATTGGTTCGGATTCCATCGTAAACTGTGGGTTTCTGTCTCATACTTTGGTACTCTGGAAAAGAGATGCCAAACTTTAATAAATAAGCAAAGAATTATTATAAAACGTTTATATTATATTATATTATATTATATTATATTATATTATATTATATTATATTATATTATATTATATTATATTATATTATATTATATATTTCAACGTGTTGATATTTAAAATGTGTTAATAGTAATCATCAGCCATACTAAAATTTGATAAAAACATGTAAATCAATATTAAACATATTTAAAGTTATCAAAACAATATCAAGCAATTAGATTCTGATTACGTTCTTTTACAAAGACAATTCTTCTCAGAGTATAAATACCTCATCCAGTTCCTTGCCAGGTGGTAAAGTGCCAAGGACCGACGAGACGTTACCACGTTGGATAGAAACGGATATGCAATGTATTAGATAGGATGTGGAGCGAACTTCGCCGGAAACACAAGAAATGCGTCTTCCTACCTCCCTAATGAATTCTAGACTTCTTGCACCCCAAGCACCACTTGTTTCAATAGCGATTGGAGTGAAAACAAACTTTTCGAGAAGGTTGTTGTATTTTCTTTGCTTCGAGATAATATTTGTATATAATATTTGTATATATAATATTTGTATATATATAGGGTGTTTCAAAACAACACCGACAACGTTTGGGAGGTGATTTCTCACACCAAGGTAAGACAAAAAGTATAGAGCAACCTGGGTGCACAAATGCTTCCTTTCGGAGTTATAGGCTGCCGAAAATATGAAATTTAAAGGTCCATAGCTCCAAAACTATGGGACCTATCGTAGTCGGCTCAAGATTTCACTAACGAACTAGTATGTGCCCTATCCAAATATCCATGTTTCAGAATCCTGTGGTACATCCGCAACAATTTTTACAGAGCTAGTTGGTGCGTACTTGAAATTGTGTCTTTAGCCAAACTCCCTCTATAAAAATTGTTGCACAAGTACCTTAAGATTCTGGAACATGGATATTTGGATAGGGCACATACTAGTTCCTAAGTTAAGTCTTGAACGGACTACAGTAGATCCCATAGTTTTGGACCTATGGACATTTAAATTTCATATTTTCATGTTTTCGGCAGCCTGTAACTCCGGAAGGAAGCATTTGTGCACCCAGGTTGGTCTATACTTTTTGTCTTATCTTGGTGTGAGGAATCACCTCCCAAACGTTGTCGGTGTTTTGTTTTGAAACACTTAATATTAACCGGCTTTATATTTCTAAAATGTTACACTGTTTCGAAACTTTTGAGCTCAAACCCCGTGTTCTTATGCAACCATAATCACACTAAAGAATGGATGGTTGCCTACAAACAAGTTACTTTGTCCCAGCATCCATTGAGGAGTTACATAGTTCAGCTCCAAATATAACTATCAACTCCTAAACAGATTTATATGGGACCACCAGAAAGGTATACTCTTTCAAACAAAAAAAAATCATCAAAATTGTTGTATTTGTCGAAGTTATTTGTGAACATACCCAACAGATATATGTGTAAACGAGTTCAATTGAAAGCCCCTCCTTTTTTGAACTGAGTACTTGCCTATACAAGGTGCGACAACTCAAAGGATTTCTGCTTTAAACAAATGGACTATTGGTTTGAGATGTTTGTCCAAAAACCGTGAAATGTGTTCCAATTTCCATTCCCATTAACAACGCAGTTAAGTAACAGTTGTTGTTTCCACATAAATACACACTGCGCAAATAGAATTCAGATCCAATCGATAAGTAATTTCAACTATGTTTACGGTTCTGAAACTGCAGTAGTTGGTAGTGGCTAAATATGACTTTTTTTGGTTAATTGTAGAAAGCTGTTCTCACCTGTAAACCATGATGTACTATTCTGGTTTTAGAATAAAATAAATAAAAATGCATATTCCTAGGTTCCAATAAAAAAAAGGGAGGGATTCCATTTGAAAATGCAGACTTAACACCAATATTAGCTGAAACACTAGGTGAAGGGCAATCGGTTCGATTCCAAGCCATGTAAATTCATTGCGAACAACATAGGATTTTCTGTTTTTTTTTTTCTTTCTTATTTCATCAATGGGTTCAAAAACATTCAGTTATATTCGGTGACGTACGTAAAGTGTGTTTATCGCATTTTAATCTCGTCCAGCTTTCTGTAAAATATCATGGCAAAATGTTAGTTTACTATATTAAGGTATGGATAAGTAAAATAACGCATGTACTGAAGTGATATGGACATGAGTGCTTGACCACTCCTTCCCCCATTTGATGACATTCTGTGAACGCCACTGACTACACCTATCATGTCTGTATTAGGTTAATGGCATTAGTTAAAATCTTCAAAAAAAATATCAAAAAATAAGCTAAATGTTATTTTAAAGCCGTCCGCTAGAATAAGCTGATGCCATTCATTTTAGCATAAATAAACAATTATTTATTAAAAGTGGTTTGCTTTGATGAGATTTTATTCTTAATCAAAGAATACGCTAGAACAGAAATAGCCATTTCGTAACCGAGACTGACTTACGATCGCGCATTCTCAGACTTACTAGTTTCAATGAGGCTATCGATCACTAATATTGTTTATAATGTTGACTACAAGACGATAAGTACCTTTTCTAAATTCAAGACGAGACGAGATGAGAAACTTTACGAGTCTCACGGGCAGTGACGACGCCAGCTCTAAGTTCTTAGGGGGGCAAAGGAGGGGCAGATACGTTTTAGGGGGGGCGGCTATTTGCCATACCAAAAATGACATATTTATTACGTTTGACTTATTTTACATTACATTGTGTAATTTCGTTGCTGTTTTTATATAAGACCTATATGATTATAAATTAAAGTTATTTCAAGTAAAATTTGTAACTAACAAATAAGTAACGTCTGCACATGAAATATTTTTGAATGAAACTTTTGAAGCCTAAACATACATTGAATTACTTTCGTATATGCTACAAGCAACACATTCGTCTAGTACTATATGCTACGTATCTCTCTCTCTCTCTCTCTCTCTATATATATATATATATATATATATATATATATATATATATATATATATATATAGAGAGAGAGAGAGAGAGAGAGAGAGAGAGAGAGAGAGAGAGAGAGAGAGAAAGAATTTACGAGGAGCTGCTGAAAATGTCTTAGTCCAATCCAGAAGGAATGTAGGTACTAGGTAGAAAAATGAAACCGTAGTTTAGAAAAACATATCTCTGTATGTACAAATACAAATTTTCATATTAATAATGAAATTCTTATTGTTTCTCAGGCCTCTGAAGTGATTATGTGTGCCAAACAGATAATTTCACGAACATCCAGATCCTAACTGTTATAACATTTTTGTGTCACCAAGGAAAGTCACCGAAGTATAATTAGGATATCAGTGAAACACCACGGGACTCTCCTCCTTATATACAGTGGTGAAGAGGTAAATGGCTTAGTATAAACGTGGCGATTTCTCAACAAATTATGCTTTACATCCAGGATGATTAAAAGCAATGACTCTTCCCGAAATCACGGATGTAATTTGTGACATTATTCTTGAAAATTGCAACATTTCAGCCAGTGGTGGATATAGCCCGGGGCCGGAGGGCCTCGGCCACCCCAGTTTTTGAATGACAAAAATAATTTAAGCTATTATTTCTATAGTTTTTAAAGTGTATAGTAAACGCACGATATACATATTATAGTCTCAGGTCTGGCTGCATCCCGCTTTCTCAGTTTTTACCTTCTCAGCAAAACTTGTGTGGGCATTTCTTTGGAACTCGTCGGTGGCATAATTCAGAATGGCTTGGGTATGCTCAAGTTCTCGACATAAAGGGTTCCCAAAATATGTCAGAAGAATAAAAGAGTAACGGCATTAAGAGAAGTCTTCTTCCAATTTGACCGTAATGCTGATCAATTTCGCTGACGAATAGTAACCATAGATGAAATATGGTTGTACCAGTATGATCCAGAATCGAAACAACAGTCAATGGAGTAGTAGCACTCATTTCTCCATCGCCCCAAGAAGTTCAAGACACAGAAGTAGATTGAGAAACTGTTTGCAACATTCTTCTGGGATAAGTATGGGGTCGTACTCATAGGCTACCTCCGCAATGGTCAGATATTTAATCCAGAATCTCTACAATACTTACAAAACTGAAAGAAAAATTCAAAGTTCAACGCTGCGGAAAATGAAAAGAAAGGAATTATGTTCCTTCAGGAGAATACACCTGTCCATCAAGCCCCCTGCGAACACAACTGACATTGCATAACCTAGGATTTCAATGTTTAGATCATTCTTATTCCGCAGATTTAGCTCCGTCTAACTATTACGTGTACTTATTTCCCAAACTTAAATAACACTTGAAAGGACGCCATTTTAGATTTGATAGGGGTAGTACTACGAGCTTTGGTGTGAGGAAATCTCCAGATTTTTTTAAACTTTTCTGCAAAAACTGGAGCACTGTACAAGGTAGTATATTGACTCGCGGGGGAAGTGTAGACGAAGTAAAGCTTCACAATTCCACGTGCACTCCTGGGTTGGGCTACGAATTTTTTAGCAGTTCCTAGTCAATATGGTAGACATCACGTGAGTACTTTGAAACAAAATAAGTAAGGGAGCACTAGAATAAACCAATTACTAACTAAAGATTAGCACTCTGAGAATACGTTTTATTGGGAATCAATTTAATTCCATAAATTTATTATTATCATTTGCAGGAAGGGAAAACAAAACTCTTTTTATCCCCTTCAAAAATTAAGTCCTGGTAGTTGTAAACTAAGCTGTTATAAGCACATCCTCTGAATATTGAAAGCCAAGAATAATGTTTCAGAAAAAAGAAGTATAGAACCTTTAAATAAAACAAAATATGAAACTGAAAACTTCAAACCTGGATAAATACAAACAAGTTACGTAACTGGTTTTACCTTTCTGTTGTTTCCAATCGAAGTTGATCCAATGAGAAGAAAACAAGTCGACCAAATCTACTATTGTTCGCTAGGCACAATAATTAAAAATCATAAGAAGGAAGTATAACTAAAATTTACCTCAAAAAGCGCTAAATTAGAAAACAGAAATATGCGTGCATACCCAGATGCTCAAAGAAGAAAGCTTGAAGACTAATCTGCCACATAGTAAATGCATGGAAAGTTAAGACTACAATTTGACAATGAGATTGGTTATGATACTGATATAAAATACTGCATATAGAATGTTTAAAGATTGTGGAAGTCTGGGGGGGCAGTCTAGGTGACAGTCAGGGGGGCAGAAGTAGCTACTAGGGGGGCGCTCGCCCCCCTTGCCCCCCCTCTGGCGTCGTCACTGCTCACGGGCAACACTTTTTCACCCAAGTCGTAGATCTCAAAACACTGTTATAGTGTTACTTCATTCATAGAATACATAATATAAATTGACTTAGGGATTGTGCAAAAACAATGAAAAGCTTTTATCGACATTTGAAGATGAGCAAACCATTACACAAATGTATTTCAATAATAAATATGATTTAAATGTTGTTATATCACACCCTTGATGGACCTCTCGTGATCCAGAAGAATTCTGATAATATTTAGATGAAATTAAGAAAATATCATGGAATAAAGTTCGTGCATAAATCTACAAAACGAGACAAGGGAAAGGTGTCGAGAATCGAGACGACAAAGAATTGTTTGAGGATCGGGACAAGACGAGATTTCTATAAGATTTGCGAGATGAAATGCAAAACCATATTTCTTGTCTCGTGGGCATTACTAGTCACTAATTGCATTTAAACTCACGCTATCCAATCTAAATTAAACTCACGCTATCCCATCACAATTAAACTCACGCTATCTCATCACAACTAAATTCATGCTTTACTATCACAACTAAACTAACGCTATCTTCATCACAATTAAATTCACGGCATCACAATTTAAATCATGCTATCTCATCACTATTGAACTTACACTATCTCATCACAATTAAACTTATGTTACCTCATTGTAATTAAGTTCACGCTATCTCATCACAATTACACTCATACTATTTCATCACTATTAAATTCATGCTTTCTCATCACGATTTAACTCATGCTTTCTCATTACATCTAAACTCATGCTATATCATCTCAGTTAAACTCACGCCACCTCATCCCAGTTACACTCACGCTATTCCATCACAATTAAGATCATGCTATCTCATCAGAATTAAACTCACGCTACCTTATAATTAAAACCCACGTTATCTCATCACAATTAAACTCACACTATCTCTGTCTCGCACTCGCTCAACTCGGGCTCAACAACCTCACTGCGACTAGCGTTCCCTTACGCTGCTCATATCACTATCCACTTATATGACTTATAGCACTTTATTCATGATCAACTGAACTATATATATATATATATATATATATATATATATATATATATATATATATATATATATATATATATAATTGAGGTTGAGGGATCAAATGTCGAAAATAGATTTATTGCTTACATGGATAAATGAACAATAATTAAAGTTGAGCCAGAAAATCGAGATCGCTAGTAGTGACATCTTTATTGCATAAATGTGGCACATTCTCAACAGACATGTTCACCTTCGTAGCCAAGTATTCAACAATACTCATATCGTGGTTGTAGGCTTTATTCACAGTGGCCAAACTTGCCTCGGATGCAAAAATGAAGTAATAGCTCGATCTTACTGCAAATAGTAGCTCCCGTCTCATTTATTCTTGATGCGAAAAGGAACATTAAACTCCAATAAAATAAATAAGTTAAACTTCAATAACCTCCAGAAATGACACAATTAAACAACTTTTAAACTAAATAAAAATAGTTTTGCTATAGGTGAGGCAGCCTCAACTTTTTGTCATGAACTTAAATTTAATATTGATGGTAAAAATAATTAATTCATGTTGCGAACTTGTTCATAGGCGTACATTCTAGACTCACTATGAATAATAGTATGCCGTGAACAAGAAAAGGTTGAAAACCAATACATTAGTCTTTAAGAAAATAAGGTTATTTGGTAATTATTTGGTTGCTTTTAGTATCCCTTTTCAGCACAGGCCATATGAAACATGAAACCAGAGCTGGTGATGTTCCCAACAGCAGAGACAACTTTCAAACCGTAAACTTGAATTGCAAGTCGGCTAAGCTTGTATCCAGCTTGATTTGAAAACATGCAAGCATGCCGCAAGCTGGATTCCAGTAACAAAGTTATATAAAGGCAATCTTGCATTCAGTGTTCCATTCAAGCTTGACACAAGCGTTTTACAAGTCAAGTATATAGCCAATGAACGCCCAGTGATATTATGACGCTTTGCAAAGGGTCGAAAGCTTCGCTTATGCGTTTCAAGTGCAATCGTAGAAAACCAGAAGTCAAGAACGCACCAACTGACCGAAACCTTTCTTGCTACTAGGGGTATAGAAAATAGTATATGTAATCGTTTATATGAATTATTTTAATTTCTAAAAAAAAATACTCGGTTTAAGGTGGAATCCGATCTGCTGTAATGTGTTCAAATGTCAAAGCTCCTTAACAGGAATCGGACCCAGGACCACGTGCACTAATGGCACATGCGCTAATCACTAGACCAGCTGAAAGAGCTTTCACAATGTGTCGTACTTTACTACTCACGGAATGCCTACCTAAAAAAGATGTAAATGACTGCAATTTTTTTTTTGCGACATTAAGAAGGGAGAAAAATATGTGACAAATACATACGGGATCAGCAATATAGAATGTAAAAAGGAGGCGAAGAATGTAAGATTAATAAGTTGCTTCATCTTTCTCCCTGTGGCCCAAGCTTTGACTTGATTCTATTAATTTATGACGACGTCGGCACGTGTTATTTTTCGATTCTTTTTAAGTTTATGGTCTTCTTGTATTCCCCGACGGGAATAGCCTGGTTTGGAAATCATTATAACCCTCACACGTGGGAACTTTTATTTTAGCGTGTTTTTTTTTTCTTTTTTTTATATGTACTCTGAAGGTTAATGACCTTCACAAGATCTGTTTTAAAGCTATATTCTTTCAGAAAGAAAGAAACTTAATGAGTTTCCTGTAATTAGTAATTTCCTTTTATTATAACCGTTCTAGACCCACTTAAATTGTTCGTAATGAGATGTTTTAGTACACAAGTATGATAACTTGAAATAAGAGATTCTCATGCGAGATTTAAAATCACAAAGCTTTGTCTCAGCTTTAATTAATATTTCTGGAGAAGAGTAAACGAGATGATCATAAAGTATGATACCATACTAATGTGAAGTAAAACTTTCCAGGCTTTAATACAAGTAAAGAGTATGAGCCGACGCACTAAATTTCTTCACCACTATTTCTTAAATTCAATCATGTCATGCTACAGTTATTAGGGAAACATTTACTTATTAAATATAAACAAAAATCTCCTGACAAAATTTAGAAAATTGTTCACGAAAAGAGCTCAATCCGAAGAATAAACTAACTTTCATGGATTTCTTTATGTGAAATAGGTTATACCATATTGTAAGGGTATTAATAAAAATGTTTATCATTCAAATATGAACATTTTTTTTCTAAGTTCTTAAAAAAGATATCATTCCAGGAATAAATTATCCCTTCTGATTTTTTTTTTTTTTTACGAAAAGAGAAATCATTTATCCCATATTGTAAAGTTGTTAATAAAGCATTCATTTACGGAACATAAAGAAATATCTTTTAATCAATATTGAAAAGGTTCAGCTTTAAGGGTAAAAAACCTTTTAAAAGATGGTCTTCATAAGAAATCACTAAAAACAAGATCGTACTGTTTTAAAATGAATAATACCGTTTCAGTAGTTCTTCAGAAAATTATCCAAACACTCATCTTTTGTACTTGGAGAGGGAGAGAGAGGGAGGTTGACTTATTCCATATTATATGTTCGTTAATGGAACATTCATTTTCGAAATACGAAGAAAAACACCTTAATCGTTTTCGTTTTCAGAAAATTCTTTCAAAAGAATTTACACTAACACGTAAGAGTAAACTACTGGTTGTAAATGTTCTTGTCCTCCCTTCCGAAAATGGCTTGTACCATATTATAAAGTTGCTAATTAAACACTGAGTTATGGAATACTAGGAGAATATCCATTCTTTGCACGGGAAGAATACGTTTTAGTTTGGACTTAAAGGGGTGAATTTAGATTTAAAACAGAATCGGAACGTCTCAGCGACCACAGAAACTATGAATTCGACACTAATATCAATTATTTTCGAATATCTCCCCCTTCCCTTAAGTTGCATCGTCAAAGTGAAATAGTAGAAACCATTCCAGGCCCGAACCTCATCTATGTTGAAAATTTGATCGAGATCGGTCGGGTGGTTCAAGAGTTATTAAATCACAAACATAGTCACTTTCATTTTTATAAATAGAGATAAATAAAATTTTTATAGCAATTTTTTTCGAGAAATTCTTTTTTTTTTCGTCCTCCAGTTAACTATACTTATTTTTGAGGGTAGGAAGAAAATTCGATAAAAAAATCTGGAAACAATCTTATATAAAAACGTTAAGTTTAAAACTTGTTTGAGTTCCGTTGAATGGTATGACCTATTAGTGTGTGTACAGTCAGCGACTGTAAAAAGTGGAGGTTGGATACATAAGAAATGATAGCTTTTTCCAGTAGCAGAATAGTTTCACTGTATGTCTGATAGTTGGACAACCAACATGACAGCAAATACATGCCCGAAAACATAACATGCCAGGATATTCCTCCATTTGGAGGAAAAAGTATTACTATCTGAGAGCATCACTTAGAGAAACAACCACGAGATAAATCTGCAGAAATTCCATTCACTTTAAGATCAAAGAGATAGGAATTAAAGCAAAGGAAACGAAAAGAATAATACGCATCATGTAGAGACCGAAAAAGTATGGAAAGCTAAACAAAATGAGAAAAGAAGGAAAGAGGGAAAGGAAATAGCAAAAGACATGGGAATAAATTAAATTTTAACACTTAAGGATAAACAATCTCCGTCTTTCCCCCTACCCCATGTATTGTCTTGTTTTTCTCCCTTCATAGGATAAATCTCTTTCAGTATCAAATGCGAACATCAATTATATTGTTTATTTCCTTGAAAAAAAAAACGCAAGTCAGTCTAGGCTGAGACTCGAACACAGAATCCTGAAAACGACAGTCACACACGGTACCCACTTATCTACATAGGCTCTATCAAGTGTGTTTATAATTCAACCATTACACGCGCTGTCATCAAGCGTGTTAAATCAGCCATTGACGGTGAGTTACTCCAGTTACACTTGAAGTTAGAATTTCATTTACGGCCTTTAGCTATCTACGGCAACAGGCCCCATGTTTTCATTAAAAGCATTTGTGCTGTAGATTAACATCAAGAATAAATTAATCTATTATGAATTAATCTCTTGGGTGCACCAACACACACACATACATCGTATATACGTATATATAGATAATCGGATTGATTAAGGATTAAATGAGTTATTTCGTAAATTTACGAAACGGGTCTTGAAGGACAGTAATGACATCTCGTAGCGTTGTTACGTAACACACGTAATATAAATAAAGCTTCAAAGCCAAAAGTTACAAGTTCTGCCGTAGCTAAGTCGGTAGAACTTCTGTTTCTTGAGTGGAGCAACGCGGGTTCAAATCTCGGCTGGTTCATTTTGATTTTTCTTTTTCTCAAAATACATTCCTATATGTTTGTATTTGTCAATAATAATTGCTTTATTGCATTTTTTGTAGATTAACTTAAATTAGTGAGGTTAAGTAAAGTCAGGAAGGTTAAGATAAATATATGACTGCTTTATACGTGTGTGCAGTCCAGAGATGGAGTGAGTCAGTGGGTCAATTGCGTCAAGATTTGTAAGTGGGTCATGGGTCAACAGGATGTGACTCACTGCGATATACAACCCACCGTGACTCACTCTGACCCAACTACCCATTCTGATCCATACTGACCCACTGATCCACTCTGACTTACGAACCCATTCTGCTCAGTGCATTGTAGACAGTTTCTTCTGAGCACTGGTGAATTTGTCTACCCTTTACTTTCAAGGCCTCCCTTTTTCTTCTTTTTTCATTTGTCTCTATTGAAGAAAGAATTTCAGGCACTCTTGTAGAACTTCAGGCAATTGACCATATTTGGAATTGTAATAATAGCAATAGGACTTACTTCTTGACTTTTCAAACACATCCTGCGAGTTTTTAGAGGAGCTAACTACTGGAGAAAAAAATGTGAATTACCTATAATGTACGAATAATTATATAAAGCATTGAATATAACTATGTTTGTGTGTTCGTCATGATCAAATTGCAAAGTCAACTGAAATGACATTTGGTATATACATAGTTAGGCCCTGATCTCAATATCATTTTTAAAACTCTTTTATTGGGAGGGAGCATTTTCTATATATAGGGTTGATTTCTAAAAATAATCGAAAACGATCAATATTACTTCAGAAACCAATTGAAAAGCAATTATTGAGAAATACAAACAACAGTTTTATGCATTTTACATCTACTGCTTTTTATTATAATAACTGCTGAAACTTGTGTTTATGTATGGAGCGTTACAGCATAAGGATATCACGTCATAAAGTTGTGAGGAAAATTTACATAAAATTTGTACTGCAAGCTTAATTACGTGGGAATTTTAAATTTGTACGGGATGCTTAATTATATGGACAATTTTAGACTTCTCTTTACTTTGGTCTACTTTACCTTGATTTGAGACTTTCAAATTTCATCCTATTTTCCACTGAAAATGTCTGTAAGTCAACAAAGAAATAATTATATATGATAATTAAAGTTAAATTCATCGCAATTTGGCCCATGACAAACACTTTATCATTGTATATCGTAAAAATCAAATCCACCCGTATTGTAACAGAGCGGTGCTTGAGCGTTGAACCGTGGAAATTCAAACTCCGATTAGTGATAATTTCATAGCCTTGTTTTATTACAATTGTAAACTTTATTTAGTTTTAAAGAGAGCGTGGATCATGGGTCAGAGTTGATGACGATGGGTTTTGGCGGGTCGGAGTTGGTCACAAAGGTTCAGAGTGGGTCATAGTGGGTGGTGGGTCGCAGTGGGTCAGATGCTGTTGACCTACTTGACCCACTCCAACTCTGATTAACGCTTCGACATCTGGAGTAAATAAGTTCTGCCAGGGGACCCTTTTCCTTTCAAAATATATTTTGATATGCTCATATTTATTATTATTAATTACTTTCTTGCATTTTTTCCTACATTATCTTAGATTAATGACCGTGGTTTAGGATAGATTATATAAAGTGAAATACGGTTATGTATGTTTACACTTTCGTTTCTTTCTTTCAAAATACACTCCTATCTATTCACGTAGTCCAAAAGTAGGCATACACCTCTTCATTGATCAAGTATAACATTCTAGTTTATGAGTTTATTTGCTTCGGCTCTTCCGAGCTTAAGATGTAAGTAAAACACATTAAGAACAAATAATAAAGAAACTAAGTCTATCTGATGGATAACAATAAGAAATTATATAAAATGCAATGAACTGATCAGTACGGCACTGTAAACTTATTTTTGGGCCACCCTGTATATTACTAATAATTTATTTCTTGCATTTATTAATAACTAGCTGAAATACACACTTTTCGCATGGGTGAGATAAAATATCTATGCAAACAAACTGAACAACGAAACGAAAAGATATCGGTCATTTTCTAATACTTTTACATATCCTGGTAAACGCCCCCTGTGACCCCCTGGTTCGAAATTTAAAAGAACGCCTCTCGCCCGCAGACGATTGGCCTGTATTTGAAAGTCAACGCCTCTGGAAGAATCAACATTCATCTCAGCGACCGTGAAAACTAAGGATTTGACACTAATATTGGTCATTTTGGAATATTTTTTTTATATATTTCGGTACCCCACCCCCAGGGTGACACCGACCCGCATACAATGGTAGCCTATTTTCAAAGTCATCGCTAATGAAAGTGTCACCATTGTTCTCAGCGACGGCGCTAACTATAAATTCAACACAAAAACCGGTCATTTTCTAATGTTTTTACATGTCTCGGTAAACGCTCCCTTCCCCTGAGAAACTGGTTCGAATTGAAAAAAAGCTTCGTTCTGGTCTGGAGCCTGGATAAAGTATCCGTGACCAAAGTTTAGTAACTTTCGGTCAACTCGTCTGATTCCCAGGCCGCACACAGACAGACACACAAACAAACTCGTGTTTCATACACAACAACAGATAACACAACCCAGAGCATTTTTTCTTTTTTACATAGCACAGCGTTCTTTGTCATAGAACATTGCTATGTTGCTTCCACGCAGTCAAACCTTCTAGTAAGTGCCTGAGGCAATTAGTCTTTTATACATAAACACGTGCGTTTGCCTCTTCTGTCGAAGTAATGGGTCGCGTGTACGGCTAGTACAGCTATTTTGTTGATGTATTGACCTTGAAGAACCAACAAATAGATTTTCATTAAGCCACGAGTCGCTTTTGTCCGTGAAGTTGATATACAGTAGAAATGACCTATTCATTATTAACCCGATGTAACATACTAAGATTATATTGGTTTTACCTGAACACCCACAAATTTGATGTAGCAAGAGGCCTTCCCACAACTGCTTCCAATCCTGCATAAATTTCACGGTTAACTTTTTGAATTATACACAAGAGTATCATTGATATGTTAGTGTTAATAATATTTATGGAACTAGACAAGTTTTTAACTTCCAAACTGTGCCGTGCATAAAAGTCGGAAGTCTCATAGAGTGGTTTCATCCGTGTGTGTGACAGATACCAGAGCAAAGATAGAAGTGATATCGGGAAGTGATTTTTTGCCATTGATTCTGCATCCAAAGAATAAGTCCATCTCATCCGTTAACTCCATATTCAAGCCAGAAGTGGTCCAAATTAGCTATTTTTCGTGTCTCGTCTCGTCTCGTAAACGAGACGAGACAGAACTCTTTGGGACAAGACGAGGCAGACTAATTGTCTCGTCTCGTTTTCGAGACGAGACGAGACGTCTATTGAAATGTCTCGTCTCGTCTCCTGTCTCGAAATTGCAAACACAGTTTTTGAATTTAAAGCACACACACAGCAAACGTAACGTTTCCGATGTTACTCGGATGACACATTAAGGTGTTAGAACATTGAAACCGTTACGTTTGCTCTGCGTTTTTTTAAAAATAAAGTTAAGTGTGATAGCCTTGTTAGCTGATTTTTATTAAATTATTTCTTCATGTTTAATTTTTCGGTTGTTTCTAGTGATCACTCCTTAATTTCCTACAGAAATTTGAGTCCGACATTTATAATTGAATTTAAGTTTTGGTTCCATCGCATTTTATTGTCAATATTAAAGTTGCCTTACAACACATTTAATTTTGACTGAGGAAATGAAATTTCTTCACGTATTTGTGAATTCGAACCCCTGCCCTGGATGACTTTTGTATGTGTCCTTAACCTTACTTTTTACAACGTATGTCCTGCACAGTAAAAAAATATCTGTGTTGATTCAACACCATTGGCGGAGCTATGGGGGGATGGAGGGTATTGTCCCCGCAACTTTTAGACAAAAAATGAGTTATTCATATTAATTCCACACTCGTCTAGGAAGTATTCCACAGGTCGAGACCGACCAAAAGGTCTGTCCCCCCAGCAGGCAATCCTAACTCCGCCCATGTTCAAGACAATGCGGTGACCCAACGTGACTACCACTTTTTGTGTTAAATCAACACAACACACGGTGTTGATTTCGGTAGTGGGAGAAAAAAAGGTCAGCTGCAGGGAGATTTGAACATGGATTAGCCAGTTAGAAGTCGAGCGTCTTACCTAATTGGCTAACTCATCAGACAGAAAAAAACACTTAAAACATTATAGAGATAAAAAAAATGTTGCTGAACACTGAACACAAAGTTACTCTCACGACATATACCATGATTTAATTACTTTTTCAATGGTCAACTAAGAAGCACATTTCCCTATTCCTTTCAGTACCCTTTCTGTAGTTTTATTTTTTTAAGCCACTACACGACCTGGCGACACGACGGCCAAAACATTTTCTTTCATCGCGCTTTTGTTATTATCTCTGGATCCAATCATAGCATCGCTATTACTAGCGTCAAGTCATAATAGTAAATACGGTCGTAATTGGAATACCCATCAAGTTCCTTTTTTTTTTTTTACACTTTCACTGTCAAAAACATTCTTATATGGCTATTATCATATCTAATATAAGTGTGTTAGGACTTGGAAACGATTAGTGAAATTTAGGAAAATCACGCCTCCATTTTAAACCTGTCTTAAGACCGCCTTTACTATTATGATTGTCGTGTGCAATTACTAACTCCAGTATCGCAGTAGACATTCCTATCTGACTTGACTCGCGGTTTTAGAGAGTAAGGTAGGTTGTACGGAATACTATTTAAAAAAAAATAGTGAGTCGGTATTGAAATCTTGAACACGTTCAGGAAGGCCTGTTTCAATTCAGTTTGGCATTTTACTTCGTAGGAGCTTTTATTTTCAGTTGTTTGCCACCCTCTAAACGTGCCGCCTTACTCGCTCCTAACAACAATCAGTATCGTCTGGGGCCAGTGCAGTCACATCGAACTTTACTTGTCGTGTTAACATTACTTGACATTAATGTCTTCGTTTTTGACGTATCTATGAGAAATATATATTCGTGTATTCGTGCCGGTAAAACAAATTTCAATGTTTCAGAATGTTAAAAAAAAAAAAGTTCAGGGTCGAGGAGCCTCAAACCAGCGGCGCAAATCTGTCTTCAACATTGGGGGGGGAAGGCAGGGGGACGAGGAAGACCGTTTCCGTATTTATTCCACATACCGTATTATCCGACATATCATTGCAGGTAAAAAGTAGGATCAATCGGCAAGAAGAACTGCAGGTTGTGTCTGTTTTTGATGCTCTGGACTCTATCGCCTAGCACGCCCGTCTACACCATGACTCATACGTCTATCATTCAGTGCAGGCACGTATTCAAGTTTTCTTTTCGGATGGGGCAAAACACGAATCCTCCTAAGCACTTAATTCTAATGTTTCAAAATTATCGATATTATTATTATTATTATTATTATTATTATTATTATTATTATTATTATTATTATTATTATTATTATGAATAATAATAATAATAATAATATAATAATGAAACAGTTCTGTATTTTTCTTAAACTTTTTCTTACTTTTCATTTATAAACCGCTTTATTTTAAACAAACTGCATTGTAGCACAAACAAAATCAAAAAATATTTTTGAGACACATGTAAGGAAAACTGTCTGCTACGTATATCACATAAAAGTAGCAAATGGCAGTAAGTGTATCGTCCTAATACATTAACGTCATAAACAGAACGGAATCGAAATTGTAATCCCATTTAAAATTTTTCTTTAACTTCACCTGGTATCAATGGTATTACGGTATGTTCTTAGAATTATAACAACATATTGCCCACTGTTTGGACACTGCCTCAAAGTAATCTGATATAAAAGAACCCAGTGTGCGAATTAGATCATTCATATTGGGTGGATAAAATTAGACAACAGGACGTAGAGTTTGAAGGTAAAATAATTCAAAATAAGACAATAATGCAGGGTGCGAAATCATTTGAAAATGGGGGGGAAGAAGTTCAGCGATCCATACTAATGCTTCGTGGAGCCTCCAAAAAGTTGAAATTTTAATTTATTATTATTATTATTATTATTATTATTATTATTATTATTATTACTAGTAATAATAATAATAATAATAATAATAATAATAATAAATATTCAAACTAGTCGACATTATTATTTAAAAATGCTTTAATGTTATTTATTCCTTTAACCAAAATTGATAACATATCTACTGCGTTTAATATACACTTCGGTGCGTATGGTCCAGGGTTAGAGTCCCGTGGGACCACAGTACCCTTGTGTTTACCATCATATTGAAGACTGCATTCACGAAAATGCGGTAGAGATCTATAAGCCAGAAATAATAGTCCCTGAGAACCGATGTCCTAACCAAACATTAGAACTACTAACTTGAAGCGCTTTACCTGGCCAGCCATAGATCCCCATGAGCAGTAGAGTCAGAGCATAGTTTTTATTATTTATGAAATTCCCCTTTCTTCGCTAAGTATTTAGTGTTTCAGTTTGGTCGCTCAGATATCCGGTCACTTATGTAAGTCTAAATAATACTATGTATTTTATTGTATTATTAGCAAGAATATATTATTATAAATAACAGATATGATTTTAATACAAATACTTGATAGACAACAAAAAACCGTGCTGCCTCAGTGGTTGAGCGCTAACCTCAGGTGCGTGGAATCCCTGGCTGGATCCTAGCTCGCGCCAAATTCTGCTTGTGGTATACAAACAATTGTGTGTGGGTTTTCTCGGGGTCCTCCCGCCTCCTTCCACTATCTTAATCCACCATTATTATCTATCTCATCATGACCGTCTTCCTTAGTTTTACTGAATATTCGTAGGACGTTAAACCTTAGAAAATGAAAGCACAAATACAACAATACGATTGATTTGCTTATTTAAATTTAGTGTCCCTTTTCAACAGCGAAGCTATGAGATGTGGACTTACAGTTCAAGGTGGAATCGTTCAAATTTTTGTAAGGCGCTTCCACCGGGAATCGAACCCGGGACCCCGTGCACCGAAGATGGTGCGCGAATGCTAGCCCGTAGACCAGCGGAGAGAGCCACAATAATACGAGTAATGAATGATTGTGTTACTGTATTTATAGACCTAAAATATAGTTTGCAATAACGTATCTTACCTTAGAGAAAAAATGTAAGATTAAACTTCACTTTCTTTCCGTGTGTAACGAGAGTTGAACATGTGACGGCCAGAAGAAGCCCACGTATGAACAGCAGTAACAGCATCCCATAATTTTAAAGGAGATCCACTGAGTTTAATTGTTAATAAAGATTGAAAGGTACTCGCCAACATACGGGTTCTTTCGAAACTTTTAATATGAACAACACTGAATCCACGTTCACAGGTAGCAGTTGATAATGGCACAGTACGAACTTTCCGCGTTAAGTCTTTAAGAACTTGAAAATCATTTACCGACTTAGAACTTGACTTGTACTCTCTCCATTCTGACAGTGTAGAACCCCCGTTTGGTCTAGTGGCTAGCACGCTTGACTTCGGTTAACGTGGTCCTGGTTCGATTCCCGGTGGTATACAGTTGAAGGACCAAAGTGGTCGGATTCCATTATAATCAGTAGGTTCACGTCTCCTTTAGCCTAGCAGGCATAATCGTGGGACGTTAAACTAAATCAAACCAAGCCATTCTAACACTGCAGTATCAGGATTTAATCCAAACAGCTTCTTTATATAAGTCTATGTTACCGTATAAACCACTCATGTTATTACGATCTTTATTTTCAAACACTCAAAAGCACTTTAGGACATCATTAGAAGGAAACCTTTTTTCCACGTCTTCTACTAAACCCTGGATTACCTGCCCCCTCATTTGATCAAACTCACTATCATCACTCCCTGTATCAGACGCTTGTCTGCAGTGCACTAATACAAAGACTTTGGTAGACATCATCTTTCATACGCATTTCTCTCAGAGCTTGGATTAAGGATTCAATTCTTGCTCTATTTCATTGTACGAAACTGGTTCCTTTTGCATCGTTTTACTAATATTAGACAGAATGGACGCAATATTCAGAAGAAAACCGAGCAATAGAATGTTCTTTTTCTCCAACAGATTTTTTTTTTTTTTTTTGTAACTACCACTCAGTTTAAAACTATCTCTGTTGAAATGGTCAGCATTTTCATACCCCAAAAGTAGGAATTGCATTATGCAAGAAAAATATGTCAAGACTGCAAATAATACATGCTCCACATTTGAAATCCAACGTATGTGAAACAATCTTCTGATTTTTAGCATTCCTGCGGCATCTGTGACTGTCGAGATACTTTTAAGATTTGCAGCTGTATGAAGTTCGCCTAACAAATATTCAAAGTTGTGAATAGCATTCACAACATAAAAAACTCTTTCAGATACAAGATCCATTTGATGTGCCATGTAGTGTACGCTAATTAGGCACTGGTCGACATTTCTTCTAATTTGGGCAGCAACACCTTGTTTCTCCCAGTAAACACTACATCCCCGTCAGAACCAAATCTAACAAGCTTTTCTTTCAGATTAAAAATATATCATATTCGGAAAACGCGTGAATAATTTTCTCTTCAAGGAATTTTGCATCGGAATTTTCTACAGGCACTAATTTATAAAAACAACAACAATGGTTATTTTCTTCGTCCACATATGTTACATATAAAAGCAAGTGCTTATCCGCAAACCTATTTGTAGGTTCGTCAACTGTTTACAACACATATAGATATATATACGATGTATGTGTGTCTGTGTGTTGTTTGTGTGTGTGTTGGTGCAGCCAAGAGATTATTAATTCATAATAGATTAATTTATTGTTGATTTTAATCGACAGAACAAATGCTTTTAATGAAAACATGGGGCCTGTTGCAGTAGATGGCTAAAAGCCGTAAATAAAATTCAAACTTCAAGTGTACCTGGGGTAACTCACCGTCAATAGCTGATTTAACACGCTTGATGACAGCGCGTGTAATGGTTGAATTATAAACACACTTGATAGAGCCTATGTAGATAAGTGGGTACCGTGTGTGACTGTCCTTCCCAGGATTTTGTGTTCGAGTCTCAGCCTAGACTGAGTTGCGTTTTTTTTTCATGGAATTAAACAATATAAATGATGTTCGCGTTTGATACTGAAAGAGATTTATCCTATGAATGGAGAAAAAACAAGACAATACAGGGGGTAGGGGGAAAGACGGAGATTGTTTATTAATAAGTGTTAAAATTTAATTTATTCCCATGTCTTTTGCTCTTTCCTTTCCCTCTTTCCTTCTTTTCTCATTTTGTTTAGCTTTCCATACTTTTTCGGTCTCTGCATGATGCGTATTATTCTTTTCGTTTCCTTTGCATTAATTCCTATCTCTTTGATCTTAAAGTGAATGGAGTCACATCCCGTTGATCCATGACCCACTTACAAATCTTGACGCAATTGACCCACTGACTCACTCCATCTCTGGACTGCACACACGTATAAAGCAGTCATATATTTATCTTAACCTTCCTGACTTTACTTAACCTCACTAATTTAAGTTAATCTACAAAAAATGCAATAAAGCAATTATTATTGACAAATACAAACATATAGGAATGTATTTTGAGAAAAAGAAAAATCAAAATGAACCAGCCGAGATTTGAACCCGCGTTGCTCCACTCAAGAAACAGAAGTTCTACCGACTTAGCTACGGCAGAACTTGTAACTTTTGGCTTTGAAGCTTTATTTATATTACGTGTGTTACGTAACAACGCTACGAGATGTCATTACTGTCCTTCAAGACCCGTTTCGTAAATTTACGAAATAACTCATTTAATCCTTAATCAATCCGATTACCTATATATACGTATATACGATGTATGTGTGTGTGTTGGTGCACCCAAGAGATTAATTCATAATAGATTAATTTATTCTTGATGTTAATCTACAGCACAAATGCTTTTAATGAAAACATGGGGCCTGTTGCCGTAGATAGCTAAAGGCCGTAAATGAAATTCTAACTTCAAGTGTAACTGGAGTAACTCACCGTCAATGGCTGATTTAACACGCTTGATGACAGCGCGTGTAATGGTTGAATTATAAACACACTTGATAGAGCCTATTAGATAAGTGGGTACCGTGTGTGACTGTCGTTCTCAGGATTCTGTGTTCGAGTCTCAGCCTAGACTGACTTGAATTTTCCTTTTCAAGGAAATAAACAATATAATTGATGTTCGCATTTGATACTGAAAGAGATTTATCCTATGAAGGGAGAAAAACAAGACAATACAGGGGGTAGGGGGAAAGACGGAGATTGTTTATCCTTAAGTGTTAAAATTTAATTTATTCCCATGTCTTTTGCTATTTCCTTTCCCTCTTTCCTTCTTTTCTCATTTTGTTTAGCTTTCCATACTTTTTCGGTCTCTACATGATGCGTATTATTCTTTTCGTTTCCTTTGCATTAATTCCTATCTCTTTGATCTTAAAGTGAATGGAATTTCTGCAGATTTATCTCGTGGTTGTTTCTCTAAGTGATGCTCTCAGATAGTAATACTTTTTCCTCCAAATGGAGGAATATCCTGGCATGTTATGTTTTCGGGCATGTATTTGCTGTCATGTTGGTTGTCCAACTATCAGACATACAGTGAAACTATTCTGCTACTGGAAAAAGCTATCATTTCTTATGTATCCAACCTCCACTTTTTACAGTCGCTGACTGTACATATATTTGGACGAAGGAATGAACAAAGAGACAGATATGAACAGTCATCTTTAGGATGCTACAATATTATTAACGTTTAACAATAACAACAAAAAATATGTGCAAGCACGAGACATATATCAATTAATAGATCTTGTTATGCTGAACAAAATAATATGGATTTATGTAAATTCTAATGCACAGTTTTCAAGAAAATCGTTTAAAAACTTTTTTTTGTAAATCTTAAAATCTACCGACGCCATCTATTAATATGAAGCTGAAACTGAAGCATACATTGATCAAGCGTTTCATTACGACATTAGCAAGACGACAGTACGCAGTGTGATTAATGAAACATAACAAAATAATTATTAACGATTCTTAAACTTTAAATATTTGTTCAACTACAAATATTGTTGAACAATAAGATATAGTTCGTGTCCCATATAGAACCAAACATTTGAAATACCCGACATTTCTGTTCTAGTAAGTTGGCACCACTGAAGGCATTTGAAATACCCGACATTTCTGTTCTAGTAAGTTGGCAACACTGAAGGAATTTGAAATACCCGCCATTTCTCTTCTAATAAGTTGGCAACACTGAACGTTTACACGATTTTCATCTGTTGTCTTTGTGGTTAGTAGTCACGGTTCGCCGAATAACGCATATGAGTTTCACGGAGTTTGCGAACAGTCTCTGCATCAACATTTACCACATTTGTAAAGAAGTTTTTCCCTGTGACAACTCACTGTTCCGACGTGAAGCTGTTCCATTCCTACTCGTACAGAAAGGCAGATGACGATCATCCGCTTTTCGGTGCTCCGTGACTACTAACCACAAAGGGAACAGAAGAAAATCGTGTAACGTTCAGTGTTGCCAACTTACTAGAATAAAAATGCCGGGTATTTCAAAAAAAAAGTTGCGTTCTCTATGGGACATTCCAATTCTAATAATAATGACCCTTGTTTGATTTTTCCTCACAGTGGCGTACATAGTATTAATAATAATTACGCTAGTTGTTTGATTTCTCTTCGCAGTGGCATACGTAGTTCTAATAATAATGATGTACACTTATGTCCAAAATTATTGTCGCGTATCCATAGCTGTCTTCTTGTAAGAATATAATTTGATAATGATTTTGCAGGATACTTTTAACACTAATACTATGTGTATAATCGGAAAATGTATATTTGTGGTAACTTTCATAGGAAAAGAATTATAAGTATGAAAATTAGAATGAGTAAAACGAAATGTTGCTAAATGAACAAGAAAGTTTTATTTTCGTTTTATTGTTCTTATTTACTGTTCTTTTGACATGAAATTTGCTACATACATGCCTTTGCCAATTATACACATACTAACATTATAAGAAATACCGGGCGAATTTGTTGTCAAATTATATTCCTTTAACAACATATTTATAGACATGCGACAATAATTTTGGACATGGGTGTACATACTAGTTGTAACTTCTCGGCATAAAAGAAACTCGAAACGTGTAAATCTCTTTGAAATATTGAATTCAATGCTTTTCGCGATTTACCACATTTATTCTCTCTTATCTCATCGTCGCGTCGCTCGCAAGTTACGACGTACTTCACTCACCCGCCATCATTCTCAGGATCACGTCCTCGAACCTTTGACACCACGTTTATCTGAGTTCTATGCTCCACAGTAGTAGCAATGGCCCCACAGATGAACAACTTTTTTTTTAACAGAATATAACTAAAATTCCTAAGTTCATTAGATTTAAATCAGCTGATTATAGTAGCCAGTTTATAGGAGATCATCTTAACGACAGAGCTTAACACCAGTAGCAATGAGATTTCGACTCTTTTTTTTTTCTGAATGAATCTTTACCTCAACGGCAGATGGGTTTATTAAGAACGAATATCTGGTGCTTCTTCAGATAAGTTTTTTGTCTTCTGAATTGTTATTTATTTGAAGAAGAAGTCAGTTTACAACATCGCTAGATACATTATGTCAGCTTGAAAGAATGGTCCATAAACATTTGTTTGGGATAAAGCACAATTTTACTCGCACTTCGTGCTGCTGTACTGCTATGCACTAAGCAATCATTCTAGCAGCGGTACAGTCCGCAGCAAAAAAAAATGCTGCTACGTGAGCATGTAAGTTTATTGAGAATCGACGAAGTATTTTGCTCCAAAATAAGTGTGCAGGATTGGACGCCGAGGTTTCTCCTGGTTGTGATTCGTGCCATTTAGACGTTATGTTGATTTCGTGCACTGTTAGGTGTAGTTTCACGATAAATTTACATGCTTATGTTGCAAGGTTTTGCTGCGGACTGTACATGAAACTCTAGGACTTCCTCTTTCCAACGTTGGGTATATCATTCGTCTATTATGTATAAATTCAGGAAATATTTACATACAAATTTGAGTCCAACATCTTGAATCATGCTGTACATAATCTGGATGCTACGTACTTTAATATTTTACACTCCGAGAGTTAATACTAATGAGCATTTCAGTGTTACAGAAATGTAACCGCTTTCCCGAAATACACTCGCAGCGCATACGACCTTTCTTTCTCATTGTTCTAAATTCCATGAATATTTCGAAATGTAAAGTTTCTTATTTCTCTTGTTGTTTTGTTCTGTTAGCAGTATGTATTACTATCACTTCTCTTGCTCTGAAGCTATTCAGCAGAAGCACTGAGAGCGTCTGGAAGAAATTATTAATGTGAAACTGTTCCCCTCTCTCGATGTTAAGACTTAAACTCCATTTATGAATGCCTTCTAAAGCTACTATTGTGTACCATACGTTTTGTTGTAAGTTCATGGTTTCGAAGTGACGTTCTATGGTTTCAATAGAATCTAAGAACTTTCTTATGTAAACACTTTCTCATTTCATAGTTCAGAACACACACACAAACTGGCAAATTACATAAAATGTATTGTGTAAAGACGTATTATATTATATAGCTTTTAAGTCTTCTTGTATAATAGTACAATGCATGCAATTTTGACGTGAAAGCTCCCGTGTTTAAAAAAACATAATAGTTGGTACGAAACAACTTTGGTGATTTTAGCACGTACTTATGTGTAGTTAGTATACTCTTGCGTCTTCGGCATGGGAGAGCTGGGTTCGATTCCGGATAGAGATGTATGATGATTGGATTCCACATTAAACTGTAGATTCACATCTTTTATAACCCTGGTGCTGGGAAACGGCTTTAAACTCCACATCAATGAAAGAAGTTTGATGTACAAGTTTCCAATAACAAATACTGAATTTGTAATGAATTTTCTGGATTGAAAATAAAAATCCTTGCAGATATATTATTTTCTCTCCGCGAAACTGTGTAAAGAGAGGAAAATGATAATTTAGTCAATTTGAGTGTTTTATAAGTTCTTAGTTTCACCATATGTACAGTCAACAGCAAACGTATCTACCCTCTGATTTTTATTGCAATACTTTCGCGCCTGGGTAGATGCAACCTAATTTACACCTATCATTTCAACCAGCAGACGGCAGTTGGTAAAGCTTGTGGTGCACTGAAACAGGCTCTTCCTGTGGATTTGATGCCCGAAAAAATTCTCCACTTTAAGAATAATCTCCATTGTTTGGAGCATGTTGTCCAATAAGTGCAATGTGTCATTGGTATTATAATTCGTTGCGTCATAATGTATTATTTCACTGCATTCTGTACGTAAGAAAAAAGACAAAACACTGATCATACATGAATTAGAAAATAGTTGAAATTAACAAAGAATATTAAATCTGAAACGATTAAAAAAGAAGTAAGTTATTAAATCTTCCTCTCCACTCATGGATCTACTCAAATTCCCTGTCATTCGAACTTTTCTTTTCTTCTCCACAGGAAGAGATCTTGCATATCACACAGAATATGGATTGAAATTTAAGCACGTTAAAAATTTCAGACCTGGGGATATTCGAACCTGGGCCGCCTTGGTAGGAAATCGATGCGATAACCACTTGCCTACACAGAAGAGTTATTTGATGTTTCTCAAAAACTCTAAGCTACTTGAAATTCTTTCGTGTAAGAGTAGTCAGGATACTGAGGCCTGTATAAAGAGGCAATCATTCGTTGAGTTACTCATTATCATCTTTCTCAAATCAGAAACAGATCAAATAGAACTTTCTCAATGAGGAAAATATCTCGAAACGTTCCTCAAGTCGAAGATGAGGTTTTGATATTGGTTCTGCAACCTAGGAAAAAGAAAAAAATAGTAGACAGTATGTTTTGAACATTTAAACTGTCAAGACGTCCAAAAAATATTAGGTTTCGGGATATTTTAAAATAAAATGTGCTTATCATACGTACTATCTTCATCGAAGAATTTGTAGTGTCTTGGTGAATCGTAACCACTACCAAGCGACAGATCCGAATTCGAATTCCGTCATATCAGTTATTTTTCCATAAAATTTTATTATTTAGGCAATTGTTATTCTGACTCTATTATTGATTTATTATTATCATTAGTATTAACGATCATTCTAAACCTCATCATTTCACGGATTCTGTTTTGTAAGTTACTGTGATGTAAATAAAATGTGACTTGTGTGAAAACTACATTTGTACGAAGCAAGAGCTGTAAGTCCCAATTGTTCGCCGCAACCTCAGTCATATCTGACTGAGAAAAAAAAAACTATTGTAAAGCAGTAGAAGAGGAAGTATTATCATCGCGAAAAAACCGAGCTCAAAATTCCAACGGATTTACACGTTTCGTGAACTGTATGTATTGAAAAAATGTTTTTGAATATCCGTTCGTCCGCCCCAATGTAACATGTTTACTTGCCTATAAATCATATCGTTCAACGAACCCGCACCTAATTTAAAATTAAGGTTTTCTAGGAGAGTTTCTCGAATTTACTTCAGAGTGGCACACTGGCTTAGTGGTAGAGCTCTTACCTCTGATGCACAAGGCCCCTTATTCGATCCTCAGCCAAGTACGTTTGTGCTGGACAACATCGTGTCCTTGAATTTTCTCAGTTTTCTCCTGTTTCCTCTCACATTTAATTAAAAGTAGGTGACCAACACCACATAAGTGGTCTGTGTGTGCAAAAGGTTACAGCATCGACTTCCTACCAAGACCTGGAGGTCCAAAATTCTTAACATACTTCAATTTTAATCCATACTCTCTGTGATATGCAAGATCTCCTCTTGTGAAGAAGGAAAGGGAAGTTCGAATGACATGAAATCGAAGTAGGTCAATGAATGGAGACGAAGATTAAGAACTTATTTCCATCAATTGTTTCTAGATTTAACATCTTCAGTTATTTTTAACTATTTTGTAACTCATATATGATCAGTGTTTTTTCATTCTTCTTACATACAAAATGTAATAAAACAATATATTATGCGCACAACGAATTATAATAACTATGATATAGCACTCGTTGGACAACACCTCTAAACGATAAAGATTTATCTCAAAATGGATAAATTTCTTCGTGCATTAAATCCACAGCAAGATCCTGTTTCAGTACTCTGCAGCTTACCAACTGTCGTTTTCTGGTTAAAATATTAAGTGTAAATTATATTGTATCTTCTAAGCATTTGTAATATCAGCAAAAGTACCTGCTCTGACCAAATAGAGTTGTAGTAGTCATGGGGAGATACTTTTGCTGCTGACTGTACCCCTACAAAAAGTATTGTTCGAGACAACCTTGTGACCCATCTCCCTTTGAAAAGTCTTGCACTCTTATCCAGAGTTGGAATTAAATCAAGCAATTTGGATCTTCTTTGACCAAACGAAATCTTTATTTACAGCTGAAATATTAGAATTTCGTACGTACAGTTCCCAAAATAAGATCTTTGAAAGTAAACCGGGTGGCCAAGATTTCTTTTTAACAAAGACTGCAGTACGATGCAGTTGACGGATTATCAGGTACAAAATATTTTCTTTTATTTTCTTTTTGACAACTTAAAATATGCTTTCTCTTAAACGATACTATTTAATTACTCAAGCTTATTCCTGATATTATCAACTGCAGACGAAAAACTTTCGTTTCTCTATGTAATGCACAAGATTTTCACAGCGCTTTTTAACCAAAGAAAAAACTTAATTTGTCCCTTTTAGCAACGGCGCTAATTGGGTCTGTGTCGTTGAAATTTACTTTAGTGAGCACAACGAGAACCAACAAAAAATAAAAACTCTTCTTATTAACTATAATTCATTTGTTCTAAAGAAAGAGCTAAAAGAAATTGTGCCTATGAATTGTTATGAAAGATGCACACTACATGTATTTTACATATGCAAATATATGGAATAAAATAACACTGGACATTCTCGCATACACGAAACCCGCAGTGTAGGGAACATAAATGATTCAATTTTCAAACTACCTCCCTTCTTTTTTTTCCCTCTGTACTTCTGTTTCATTTTAGCGGATTAGTTATTCTGTGGCGAGAATTGTAAACACCCTTTTCTTTTTACTTTCAACCGTTGCTTCAACACCGCCATTTTGTTTCTTTTCTTTCCGATTCATTTATTTTTTACCAACATTTATTTTCTCCTTTACTGAAGACGTGTTGTGCTAAATGCTGCTATTCAGCTGTACGTATAATCGATGTTTCTTAACGTCGGAATAATTTTCCCTTTCATTGCATTTGTATAAAATTCGATTAAGCAGAATGGAATTAAAGAATACATATTATCGTAAGACCTTATTTGTTTTGTTTTCTACATCACAAAATGTTTACTTTCTTTTAATATATAAAACAACTAATTTACTTAGTAGACTCTTAATACTTACCTGGGAAAACAAATCATACGATCATTTCAATTCATACCAGTAACAAAATAGCATGGTTTTCTGGTAGTTTAAGAAAAATGGTTCCAGCAATAGGATTCTTCGTTGTCCTTTCTTAGCAGTACTAATTATATTAGTCAGTCTTGTAACATTAGACATGGTATCCCACCATATTAGAAATAAGAGCAAGTAGCAGTGCTAAGTGCACATGTGAAAAAGTTAGGTTTGTATGGTGGGATATTTTTCTGATAATTATTATTGAAACCGGAAGCAGTAATTGATTTCTTATAGTTCTATATAGTATAGGCTTTAGTAGAGAAATCAGATTATAGTGGAGATGGAATACACAAGGTGGTCCACTATTATGCATATGATGTTTGACTGACTGTAGTATTTGTAATTCTCGATAAAAAGTTTCGATATGGCAACACTGTGTAGCCTGAGAGTGGGGGAAAACGGTCAGTGGATATAGAGCCATTAGTATATGCCAGAAAGGATGATGGAAAGGTTATCTCTGAAACAGTGTGTGCGTTCGTATTCTGCAACAAATAATTACAAGAAGGTGAAACGGAGGATGACAGTCGAGTTTGGAGCAAATGTCCCCTCTGTGTTAACAATTGCAAGAATAAACAATAAATTTGACGGTACTGGTAGTATTTTGCATGTGAAGGAAGCGTGTAGGCCCCGAAGTATGCATACCGATGATAACAGGACTCATTTAACTCAACGTAGTTAGAGAATGCGGCTGTTGAGCAACCGCAACCACAAGGATAAAAGAATCCTAAAGGACGGTGATGATGAGAATGAATAAAGTGATGAAATGAAGAAAACGTAAGAGAAAAACTAATCAAATCTACGCATACGGTTTATCCATCACAAAACCTACTTTGGCGCGAGCTGGAATCGAGCCACGAACCCTATACACCAAAAGCAAACACCATATTAGTTTCTTTTTATTAGCCCATACTTTATTTAAATCTTCCACCAGGAATCGAACCCGGAACCACGTGCACGAAAGGCACATGTACTAAGCACTCGACCAACAATGGACCGGCTGAGCAGCTACAATAGAGCCACCGCAGCCCAGGAATACAATACCATTATTAGCGAAAGTTTAATTTTATAACCACTCTGTATGTCAAAAGAACAAAACTCTTAGTGAACAAAGATAGTTCACACGAAAACCAAACGATTTCAAAACAGTGATGTTAATTTTTTGTGTAACTCATAGAAACAGTTTTGCCATGTTCATATACTCTTGTTAATACTTATTTTTATTTCATTTACTGTGTTCACTCTTTAGAAACTAGTGGTATACCAACGCCAACTAGGATAAATCATTTGTGGTAGGGCTGAAGTTTGATGATAATGGCATACCGCAAAGTCAGCCTGTTCATGAGTTTAACATAGAAGAGTAATGATTTCTACGGAACGCATCATAGGAAAATATACGTATTTCTTCACATATAAATTATGATCAAGGTTAATAAATTGTATGAAATGCTCGTTAAAGTAAAGCGAAATTTCTGTTCATGTCAGACAAGGAAGAATTTGTAGTCCACGGGCACACGTATCTATAAATCTGTTTACTTCTTTGGAATGCACAGTGTGTCAAGACGAGAGAGAGTGTGTGTGTGTATGTATAGCTATGTACCATGCAAGTGCCAGAGAATTAGTTATTTATTGACCTTTTGCCCTGTGCTCCAATCCAGAAGCTTTTAATGGTTTCTACACTTGGGAAGGGCTGTGTTCCTGCAAATTTAATGCATTCTCTCACTCCACTTGGTCGTCGCAAAACCAGCAAAAGTTTTAATCACTTCGCGTTACTGCAGTATCTTTGCTATCTTCCCGGCTTTCCTGCTCATATAAATTATGTATGTTACTTAGAAATAAGTATAGTCATGGGATGAAGACGAAAAAGTAAAAAGTTTCCAATCTGCAATTGATTATATATCATTTCCTTTAGAGAGAATATAACTATTGGTGTTTATATCATCCTATCAAAGAGTTAGTGCTTAACTGCTAAATCTGTATGTTCAAGGACTATAACTGTTTCAAGGAATATGTGCATCCTGATAGGAATAGGGGAGAATAGTCTAGTTTGGACCAGTCTCACATATTTATTGTATATACCAGAAACAAAAGGTTGAAATGAGGAAATAATGACTGAAATAAGAAAGCCGTTATATTGGCATTTTTGATACATCTTAATCAAAAATTAATGCAGTAACTTTATACGAGGGAGAATCAGAAACTAAGGTTAAAAGGGCGATATTTCTGGAGTTTCGTCTGTTATAGAGGAATGAGGAGTGTATGATAATTGTAATACATGGAGTTGGCAACTGTGCAGAGTTTTAGCCACCAGCCACCTACGGTACTAGTTGTACGTAAACACAAATGACGTCTTGTTTGAAAAATTAGTCTCGCAAGGAAGTCCACTCAGTTATTAGATTTCTGTGCGAGAAACGTATAACCGCAGCTGAAATTCACCGGCAGCTAGTAGAGGTTCACGGAGAAACTGTAATGTCTCGTCAGCATGTCGCAATATGGTGTTGAAAGCTTACGGTTGATAGAGAAAACGTCACCGACGAGCAGTGCAGTGGTCGATCCACCACGGTATTGACAGATTTGAACACAGCTCGCGTGGATTCTATGCCGAAAAATAACTTAATTTATGTACTATCTGTTAGTTGTATTTGTTGTATGAAATAATATATACACGTTCCACTGCAGACTATGTCACCTTACTTTCTGATCATTCCTTGTATTACAAGAACTTGAAACTACCGTCCATTTAAGGAAAGTAAGATCTTAAGTTTGGACATACTTTTTTAAGGGAGGATAATTTTCAAAATCAAAAAATCTTTAAGTTTAACGTCCCACGGTTATGCCGGTTAGGCTAAAGGAGACAGTGATAATAAGAAATGAGTGAAATGGTGGAATGAAGAAAGTGGGAGGAAACGGGAAACCCCGAGAAAACCCACGAGCACGATGTTTGTCCACCACAAAGCCCATACGGCGCGGGCTGGGATCGAACCAGGGACCCCAAGCACCGGAGGTAAACGCTCTACCACTTTTTTTTAAACTTCCTGACTTATTTTCTACTGCAACCACTGTTCAGGACTACTAGACACGACAGGGACACAAACACAGAAACATCGAGGACAGTTAAAATTCCACCCTTGCTACTACAGAGGGACTCGAACCCCTAATGGGCTTCACCTAACAATCATCAGCCTAACGCCTCAGACCGCTCGGCTACACCCACCGGCACCACTGAGCCACCGCGCCCCCCTTTCAAAATCAATTAAAACACTTGGCCTATTCATATCAAGTAAGTAAAATGAAACTGAAAATACTAATTGTAATTCATTTCCACTCTATTTTCTGCACGGTTTTCTTTGAGTCATCCTGGATCTGAAAATGATAGCAGAACATGCCTTCTGTAAGCTTTTAGTAAATCAGGATACTATAGTTTTTTTTTTCTTAATACTCAAAAAAACATTCAAGAAATCATTATGAAACGATTCACTTCAATGGGCCGGTCTATTGCAGAAAACATGCGATGGTCCAACCGAGGCAACTAGTAGGTTAAGACTGAAAAACGTGTCTCTAAACTTAACGTTACACTGCAATTTTCAAACAGGCACATGTACACTCATGTCCAAAATTATTGTCGCATGTCTATAAATATCTTGTTGTAGGAATATGATTTGATAACGAATTCGCCCGGTATTTCTTATAATGTTAGTATGTGTATAATCGGCAAAAATATATATGTGGCAAATTTCATGTCAAAAGAACAGTAGATAAGAACAATGAAACGAAAATAAAACATTCTTGTCTATTTGGCAATATTTTGTTTTACTGATTCTAATTTTCATATTTATAATTCTTTTCCGATGAATTTTACCAGATATATACATTTCCCGATTATACACACAGTGTCAGTATTAGATAAAAGTACCCTGCAAAACCATTATCAAATTAAATTCTTACAAGAAGACAGTTATAGATACGCGAAAATCATTTTGGACATGAGTGTACGTACACAATATTGACCTGAAGCAATATACTTGATATGAATATAATCTTAAATTTTGGTATTTGACCATTACTGATGCAAACTCACTCACAATGACACAACAAAAAATATCACCAACTCATATATTCGATGCTCTCCGCTGTATACTATATGCACGTCACCAGAGATTGTTCTTAAAGTAAACCATCGTTTTTCTGCAGACAAAGTACACAACTCTTATACATCCAAAAACTGTATCTTCTAAATATTAAGCATTCCAATCCAGAAGTCGGTCCAAATTAGGCAACTCTGTTATCACTGTTAAAAGAAGATTATTAACAATGGATAAAATCTACTATAATTCTCTACATATCCACTATATTATACAATTATGTTATGTGAGTCTCAGTTAACTCAAAATCAATAGGATGAGATCTTTTTAGACCATGTTAAGTTGACTATTTCAAAAACAGTTTGGGCGAGATGACTCACTGGGAGATTATTCACTTCTGGTGAATGGGGTCCCTGGTTCGATTCCAGATCGCGGGTAATAGGCTTTGTGGTGGACAAACACTGCGCGCGTGGATTTTCCTCGGGGCTTTCGCATTTCTTCTACTCTTTTTTTTATTCCACCATTTCATTCATTCCCATTTTCACCATTCTCCTTTAGCCTACTCGGCATTAGCGTGGGATGTAAAACTGGAATATTTCATTTCATTTTCTCTTAAAAACGATTAAATTTGGCATATTCGTTGTGATCTGAGTAAACTATAGAATAAAACAATTCCGTTTTATTGCACGGTATGGAACTACTGTACAATTGAATTTCAAGCCAAGGGGGTCCGATATTGAAGCCGAGAGTGGTTATATCTACCATTTTCGGTTTCGTTAGAGTGATACGGTGGAGACAGCCTCTAGTCTTGGGACACTAAATCCATCCCATGATCTCTTAGTTTTCTCTCTCTCTCTCTCTATTGGAATCCAATATTGAAACAAGCCTGGTTAAATCTATTATTTCCAGCTTTAATAGGATAATAATGTCAGATATGGATATATTCATGGGACGCTGAATCCATTTCATTATATGTTACAGTTTTTCATATGGAGATCTAATATTGAAACCGGAAGTGGTTAAATGTACAATTTCCGGTTTCAATACAATGATGGTGGCGAAGATGGATACTATTCTTGAGACGCTGAATCCAACACACTAACTCCTACTTTTTTTGCTACGTGGGGAGTTAATACTGAAACCAGAAATGTTTAAACTTATCCTTTTCCGGTTTCAATCAGGTAATAAGGGTAAAAATAGAACTTATTCTTAAAAACCTGAATCCACATAAATTAAATAAATGGTAAGGTAACACACTGAACTTTCTCGCTCCGATTCCTTCCAGTAATTCATGTTATGCTCCAATTATTAACCGAACATTTTCTTATGAAATAAGAACAAAATTGTAACGTGTTTTCAGAAACTTCGCCTGAAGAAAAAACACACACCAAAAGTAAAACCTGTCCCTTGTGGATTTTGTAGAAATGGACCGAAATAAACTTAATCCCAAGAATAAACTATCCATTGTACGTTTTTTTCAGGGCAAATACATTATGTCATATTGTCAGGTTATTAGAGAAATACTTGCTTATGAAATATGAACCAAATCGCCTGAGTTGTTTTTGAGAAAATCGTCCTGAACCCTACGAATAAAATATTCTTCGTCCAACAAATAAGTTATGCTATAATAACAAGTTATTAATGCAATACTTATTTATAAACAACAACAAACAAAATTGCCGTAGTAATTTTTTGAGAAAATCATCCGAAAAGAATTCAACATCAAGAGCAAACTAATCTTTGTAGATTTCCTCTCAAAAAAATTACTTATACAGCAGTATAGTAGTGTTAATGAAATATTGATATATATGAAATGCTAGCAGAATGCCTGTCTTTCGTAGAGGAGAATACGTTTCATTTTGGACATGAAAGGGTGAATTTGGATTTAAACGGTATCGGAAGTGTCACTATTTGTTTCAGCGACCCTGAAAACTACGGATTTGACACAAGTTGCGGGGCTGATTTGGTTTTAAACAGCATCGGAAGCGTCACTGTTCATCTCAGCGACCCCGAAAACTATGGATTCTACAATATTATCGGTCATTTCGATCATTTTTAAATATCTCTCCTCTCCCCTTCCCCTAAATTGCACCGTCATAGTGAGATGATAAAAATTATTCCAGGCCGAACTTCATCTATGTGGCAAATTTGATCGGGATTGGTCTCGTAGTTCATGCACAGTGTTTTTCATATATTTTCAGTATATAGGTAAGCAAAATCGTTCCATTTTCCATAAAATCGCAATTTTTATTTTCATCCTTCAGGAAACTACCGTTATTTTGGGGAGTAAGTACACTTTAAAAAATCGTTGTGTTATTTCAACGACATGCCTATGTGTTAACACGATTGTGTTAAAATATAACACTAATAAGTGGTTAGAACAACTCACTCTGCATTTGGAGTTGTGTGTCAAATACCGGTAGTTGAAATGACACACAGCCTGAGTGTGTGTTAAATTAACACAAGTGTAGAATCTTCTGTGTTGTTATCTGCGTGATTGCCAAATATGTTGGGCATCTAATTATAAAGGCTTATGAATTGAAGCTACAGACAAGCACAGTAGAAAGAAATACTTAAACAAATCCAGGTATACGCAAAATTTCAAAATGCAAACCGCGCGATGTGTTTTAAATTGTTTTACATAATGTTTCTGAAGAAACCCTAACAGCACAAGATGTGCTAGGCATGTGCCATTTAGGTGTTCTAAATTCATCTCCCACATTTGATGCATATATTGCTTCCTTTTCTAAGCGATTGTGTACTAGAAGCAACAAACGCATCAACTTTATTAGATGGCAACTGGCGCCGATCTTTGAAAGTGGATATGGAAGAACTATAAATTAAAGTAAATAGACAGTCGTCATTTTGTTATAAAATTAGGTCTACATGGCGAGCAGATTTTATCTTATCCCGAACGGTTATCTTCGAATATACGCGGCTTAAAGGAGCACTCTGATTAGCCAAATTCAAAAGACCTCAATAATTTATCCCTCTACAAGCGACATTTTCCTCATAGCCTCCGTGGCCAAGTCGGAAGAGCACGCGGCAAGTAATTGAAAGGTTGGTGGTTCGTGTCCCTACCCCGCCACTGCAGTACATTTTTTTACTTGTTTAAAGTGTATTCTAAACTCAGCATAATGTAAACACATTACGCATATAGGCGATTTAACATATTTTGGGGGAGTAATTTTGTGGTTCATTAACGGTTACGGCATGGCTCAACACCGGTTGTGTGTTAAAGACGTAACACACCGCCTGTGTTAAACGCCAACACCACGGGGTATATGTTGAACTAACACCGCATAGTGGTAGTCACGCTGGAAACACTGCCCTGTGTTAAAATTGAGTTGAATTAACACAACCATTTTTTACTGTGTGGGAAATTCGAATTCACTTAGAGAATCTTATTTTAAAAAATGTAAAATTTTGTCCGGATACATAGATTGGTAGGGTCTATAGAAGAGTGTACATACATCTGAACGAATGAACGTACAGACGAATATTCAAAACTTACTGTTTTCGTTATATAGAAGCCATGAAACTTAGACATCAGAGGTAACACGGTGAAAATAGTGATAAATCTTTTTCTTTCACTTTCTACCGGCGATAAGAGAGAAGAAAGTATCGTGATTATGAAGAAAGAAAGAAAACGAATCCGAAATTTCAACAGATTTACATCTACTAACGAACGGAGAAAATGGTTCTATGAATCTTCCCATTGAATTACGCAAAGCATAGTTTGAAAGTATAAAGGCTTACTATCTTCCACGTTATTCAGCATTTTATACTGTTCGTAATGAAACAAGAAAAGTAACTTAAAAATGCACATGGCAATTACGTGATTCTAAAACTTTATTCTGCATATGCATTGAGAACAAAGAGCGCGTATGTTCATACTTAATTTATTACATTAGCTCTTTCAGAGAAAGCGAAATGTTTCAGAACGTTACATTTCAGTTTCTATGTGTGTGTGTGTGCTTCAGTGCAACATTAACACTGACATTTTAAAAGGCCTTTCTTGGAAATGAATTCAGTCTTTCGTTTCCCTGTGTGCGTTCTTCAAATAAACCTAGAAGTTGTTTATACTTTCTTTCTGGAAATACATGACTGCAAGATGATAAATTTAGTACAAATCAAGTGTTTTGTAAATAGAAATTGGAGACTCATATCGATTTGATATAGAACTTTTATTTTTATCATTTTTGCAACGGAAATGTACGGTTTTGAGAGTTGCCAGAAGAAAATAAACACGTTCCAATACAGGAAAGTGTGATTTAGTAAAATCAAAAGTTATGGCCAAAATTATGACATAAAGTGAAGGAAATGTAAACTTTTTAAAAGTTCATTAGGAATATTTTTGGTAAATACGAATTTTGCGGAGAACATTTTACAAATATGTTCATTTTATTGACGTTACCAAAAAAAAAAAAAAAAAAACTTCCTAGAAGTTAGCAAAACAAGCATCTTTTAGTCGCTCTGGGTAGTATATTTTGTACTTTGCAAACATAGACAGAGGGAATCGTCTGGCAAACTCTATGATATACCGGTAACAAGATTTAAATTTTTTTTCAAAGTTAACATCAAGTTGTATATTACATACTTCAAATCTACTTAAAAGGAAAACATAAAATACCACATTTATTACACACTACTGCAAACTAAGATCGCTAGACTATAATAATCCAAATTTTGGTGGTAACTGTAATAATACAAATGAGACAGACGGGCCAATGTACAACCAGGCGGATAATTAACTGAAAGTAAAACATTATGAAATAATTAGTGGAATGAAAGTGTTGGAGCAAACAATGCAACTTTAAGAAAATGCACAAAGACGATGTTGTCCACCTAATGCTTGCTTTACTTGGAGTCGATCCACGAACTCCTCGCACTAGAAGTGAGCATTCTACTAGTATTTTAAAAATCTCTCTCTCATTTATTTTTCGGAGGGAATTGAAACTCTAATTTGTTTTTCCTCACAATATACCACTGACCCACCGTATCATGGAAGCAGTAGCGAACTGTAGTTTTCTTTTAAACATTCCCAGTGAGGAAGCACTAAAATTTTAAGAGTACAATTTGTCTTTAACTTGCTTAAAAAGAAAATGAAAAATTATTATATAGTCCGTTATATATAGTAGGTTTTTTTTCTTCAAATGTAAAATCTAAAGCGATCGTTGCCTTAACTTCATTTAAAATTTGTGAAAAAACTTTTTTTAAACAGCAAACTAAATATACATTTAAATAAAAGTGTCTCAATATGGTTTTATATCGAACATTCCACTCAATATTATGGTAAATAATATTTCTAGTCGTCAATTCAAAGGTGTTACTTTACTTTAGGGATTATTAATAGTTGCCATGGCATTTAAAACTTGTAGTACAAAGTACATTGTTCACTGTACCACGTTTTGCAATGTTTTAATTGGTAGCAATGTGACAACTACTGAAAAAGGGGTCAAGTTTTCAAGTAAGGAACCTGGCTCACAAGAACGCCCTATAGCTCCTCCACTCCATAAGAGGCTGCCAAACACCATCTAGTGGCTGGTTTACTCTAAAATACATATATGTTTTGTAATCAGTCGTTTTTTTTTTCTTTTTCATCAAGTACAGGGGTGCACCCGCGAGGGGGCAAAGTTTCCGGACCCCTCAAAGCTTAATAACTCAAGATACATTTCTACTTTCTCAATAAAACTATGCTTGCTTAACAGGGAGATACTTGGTGTATCATGGAAATTTGATCTTACACTTCATCTGTACTCTTTCTGTTATAAAAACAATCTAGTTCTATCATTTTGTTTTCTGAAAATATAGGTGAAAGTATTTCATAATTACTTATCGTCTTTGCGGGTGAAGAATTATACCCGTTCAACTGATTAATTGCTTGTAGTATTGAGCCCTCCCCTAAAGTTTAGATCCCTCTCAACAAAAATTTCTGGGCGCACGTCTGATCAAGTAGTTATTAAATCGCGATTGTTCACGCTAAAACGTAGTATTCTTGTATATAGAAAGTGTTCTTGGTAATAATCATTCAATCAAATCTTACAATCTACATAGAGTACTTTTAGTATCAATTCAGTGCAGTTTGTGGGTGTTTATTAATGCTTCGTTGTGTGTATGTAACAACCAAAATCTCGTAGCGTCAAATCATCAACAACAACAACAATCCTACAAACACACTTCTGTTTTCACAGTGTGTTGGCAAATTGAAAATTCCTCATTTCAAGAACCGGAAACAGAAACCATAAAACTGGGTGGAAACTACATTAAGTTTTGCAGAAATTACGGCAGATAATTGTCAAACATCAGCTTATGGTTTCCTCCATACTTGTGCCAATCAATATCTACGCAGTTCACTATTTGTATCCCTCTCATACAGCAAAAGAGATCAGAAAAATGATCTAATTCCATCTAGTGCAACATTGCTAATCCAATTTCCAACGATTACATTTCTAGTTGTCTGCTTTGTTGTTCCACCCGCTCGCCGATGTTTCAAGGAGAAATCACCATTTCTTTTCGTTGGTTTTTAGCTCTTGTACGGTATTAACAAGTTTCCTGCTCTGTGTTGGCGTAATCAAATCAAGATAGAGACTTTGTAATTAAGCTCATAATTATGTACAAACCATATTCATTTAAAAAAATATTAAAAATTGTACCATGAGGAAACAAAGACAAGAGTTTTAAGTAGGCTTACCGTACATACCAAAGCACTAAATAAAATTAAATGCATATTTCTTTTCTTTAAAAAAAAAAAAAAAAGAAATGTTTTGCAACGTAATTTTTGTAGTCGTCATTCTTAATTAAATGTTATTAATAAAACTTTATGGCTGGTTTTCAAAATGTTTGTGAACTTTAGTTGCTTCATTGTTTAATAGGAATTACATGAAAAATATGCTTTGATCTTTCATAGATTATACACAAGAGTTACTTTGGTTCTCATAACTTAAATTAAATTCACATAGTAAATCTATTAGTAAAGCATTCTGAAAGTTCATCGTCGCAGAAACATAAAAGACGTTGTCAGCAGTAGGAATTTTGTACTGAGTGAGTCCACGTGTTATTCACAACTCGAATATTCTATTCTTACTATACTTCCACTTCCTTGTTGGTTCACCGAAAGGTTTCTTTTCCAAAGGCTTTCCAGCTCTATGTTGGAGCCATATAAAGAATAATAATTATCTCCCTTAAATATATTTACATCCATTATCTCCCCTGAGACACATATATTATATCAATTATCTCCCCTGAGATATATTTGCATCAATTATCTCCCCTGAGATATATTTATATCAATTATCTATCCTGGGATATATCTACATCAGTTATGTCTCCTGAGATATATTTAAATCAAACATCTCTTCTGAGATATATGTGCATCAATCATTTCCTCTGAGATATACCTATACTTACTTCAAGTATCTCCCCTAAGGTATATTTACATCAATTATCTCCTCTGAGATATATATTCACATAAGTTATCTCTCCTGAGATATATTTACACCAACTATCTCTCCTGTGATACATTTAAACTAATTATTTCCTCTGAGATTTGCACTAATTATCTCTCACGTACTTTGTTTTCACGAGAACAGCTGTCTTGCCCATCTCACGATTAAGATATCTCATTCCTATTATCTGCATGATATTCAGTAACGTGTAGCAGTGGCGGCGGTTGGACGTTAAAAGTGAGGGGGCAAGACATGATCTGAATATTTGTATATAAATGTTAGTTTTCCTTGTTGTTTCTAACATTTTGTTTGACGAAGGGTTGTATAACTAATAGGATACTATATTTTCAGTTAAAATACCGTATATCGTATTTCATATTTTATTAAGTAACTTGACAAGAGCAACGCAAGTAGGTACTAGCCCTTTGTACTCTTAAACAACGAAAGTGTAAGAAGAGATTTGATTCCTTGCTCATGAACATCTTAAAATTCTGTCTGGAAAACTGTGTTATCAGTTTATTTAATAAATTTGCAAAACAAATAAATAGGAAGGATGATATTAATCATAGTAATGAATAATGATGCTTGTTTTGCAAAAGTTATATTGAAACTGAGGATTAATGAAAAAACTTAATATTTAATTGCACACATGCTATTAAATGTATGTTATTACTCTTAGAAAATGAAAGGCAATAAATACTACAAGCATACGCTACGACATTTAAAGAAATATTTGCTTTTGCAATTTCTTGAAATATGTTCGTTGCCATTAGGTGCAGTTTTCACTTTCTTGGAACACATCAAAACACAACAATACTTAGAATCAATCCACACTTCAGTTATACAAAATAAACTTAAAACCTAGAATTATGTTAAATTTACTAAATTTTATTGTATATACACTTGTACATTCTTAAACACAACACTTCACTCGTATATTACACTACAAAACAATGGAAAAGGTAGAAGTTGTTTCTTATCACGCTCTTTTTAATCGATATTCCTTACTTTAGAAAGAAGAAAAGACATTTTAGGAACTGTCAATTTTTGTGCAATTAAAGAATAACTTGTGAAATAGGCCCTACTTTTTTGCATAATGTTCTTTCGATTAGCTTCAAAGCGGCTCACTAACATATCGAGCCCTTGTAAGAAGAAATGAAAGTATGCTGAAATTGTGCTCCAATAGGTTATTTTTTGGGGTTATTTTCTGTGGCGATTAAAACGCAATTACTGTAGCTTTCTTTACTCCACGGGAAGACAACCAATACGTATTCACGCAACAGCAAATATTATATGGCAGCATTTTTTCCTATTAATCAGTAACACATACAAAATCGTTACATTTCCAAATGAAACTATATACATTAATTGGTTACTTCAAAAAAGTGAGGGGGTAGCTGCCCCCCTTTGCTCCCCCTAATCGCCGCCCATGACGTGTAGCTATTATGATGAACCCATTCCTTATATTATGAGGGTGAAAGTCGACATGAAGCCAAACGTCTAAACAGGCAGTTTAGTAAATTTAAGTCGAATACACATTTGTTTGTCCCGAGCAAGATCATTTTTAGTGGAAGATACCAGTGACAGTTCTTGAGAAATGTCTCATCGATAAAAATTCAAAGTCGTCGCTACAAGCTTAGGAAAGAAAACTTATCAGATATTCTAATGCTTGCATACATATGAATATGTGCTGTACTTGCGATTTTTGTTTAGAAAAATCAGATGAAGTAATATAAACGAGAATAGTGAGAAAGGAAGATAAGATGGCATCTTCGTATTATACGGTTATGCCAGTATGTGTTACATATCTACTTTCTGTCACAACCAAGTATGTTTCGATTCTTTATTGAAAAGTTGGTCATCTTATTGTGGAATATTATAATTCCATTCATCTTTTCTATATTTTATTTTCCTATGTAGATCAAACAGTCTTGAAAAAGTGAAATCTTTCAGTTTAACGTCCCACAAATATGCCCTTTAGGCTAATGGAGACGATGATTAAAGCAAGTAAATGATGATGGAAGAATTGGTGGAAGGAAACGGGAGTTCCCCGAGAAAACCCGCAGATACGATATTGTCCACCACAAACTAACTTAGGCAGGGATCGAACTGGGGACCTACGCACCAGAGATAAGTGATTTACCACTGAGTCCCCGTGGCTCCCAACCAAATGGTCTTACCTATACTCACTGATTTCTCAGATAAAATCACCTGGGGTTGCATATATGCATTATCAGATACATTGTTCTTTCTTTCCACATCTAAATATATTCTGACATTTCTGTTCCAGGAAAACAAAGTAGAAATGTTTCCTTTTCTCTTCCGAATATTTGACTGCTGATGACATGAACATATGAAACATCATTTATACAAACCCAATCAAGCATCTGAATTCTTTCATAGACAGTTTCAACAAAATATTATCTACAGAAGGAGAATCCTCTCCAAGAGAAACTTTTAGAAAATTGATTCTTGCATATAGAAGATATGGACTGTGGAAGGCTCATTCTTCAAGAGAACGGGACGCAAAACTGAACACTATTATAAACTCCGAAATTAAGATTCAAAACCAATCTATTGAATTATTATTTATTTATTTACTTCTGAACAGTGGTGTATTTAAGGTAGGCCTTCCGAAATTTTATTTAGTATCTAAAAGTAAATGAAATATCTTGCAGAATCTTCACCTTTCTAGGAATAAAGTTAGAAAAGCCCCCACGAAACAAAATCGTAAATACGCCACTGCTTGTGAATAAAGGAGACTATTTTTATTACAAAATCTTTAAAACTACAACTAGTATTTACGTCACTGTTGGATATATGTGCTTCACTCTTAGGAGAATCTTAAGAGCTATAGATACAATGTTCTACGTAACACTGTATATACAGGGTGTATCAAAACAAAACCAAAAACGTTTGGGAGGTGATTCCTGACACCAAGATAAAACAAAAAGTATCAACCTAGCTGGGTGCACAAATGCTTCCTCTTTGAGTTACAGGCTGCCGAAAATATCCATTTCACAATCCTGTGGTACTTCCACAACGATTTTTACAGAGGTAGTTGGTGAGTATTTCAAATGATATGCCCGTAGTCAACTCCCTCTGTACAAATTGTTGCATGAGTACCTTAGGAATCTCAAACGTCTTTATTTGGATAGGGTACATATTAATTCCTAAGTGAAGTCTTGACCCAACTATGGTAGGTCCGATATTATTCGAGCTATGGACGTTTAAAGTTCTGTTTTTCATGTTTTCGACTGCTTATAACTCCGAAAGGAAGCATTTATACACCCAGGTTGGTCTATACTTTTTGTCTTATACTGGTGTTGGGAATCACCTCGCAAACATTGTCGGTGTTGTTTTGAAACAATCTGTATATCGAGTGTTTTGAAAATGGCGCCCACGGGAAATAGAGATTCGTTCTTTTGGTCAAATTGAAGCAAACATTTTATATAATGCTATATTGTATTACAGTGGCGTATTTACGATTTTCTTTCGGGGGGGCTTTGCTAACTTTCGGGGAGGGCTTTACCTGAAAATGTGAAAATTCTGTAAGATATTTCATATACTTTACTATAGTAAGTAAGATTTCGGGGGGGGGCTTAAGCCCGGAAGCCCCCCTCCCTAAATACGCCACTGATTGTATATAATGCTAAACCCTCCGGAAACTCTTTCAGCTAATATGGGGAATCAAAATTTTCACTGTATGACAACGTTGCAGATTAACTATAAACTATTACCATTACTTTAAGAATCCTACAAGCAATTACATCGATTATTACGCTAATACGTAGTGCTAATGTCAAGGTCAATCAACTTTAATTGTCATTTGGAAAGAATCAATGTAAATATTTGATGGATTGAATCATAGCTGTAACCTATGATTCTTTATCTACAACGTTGCTACGTTGCCATATAGTGCAATTTGCATCTCCAGACAAGGACCCGAAAGGTATACATTATATATATATCTAGGGCCGGATCCAGGATTTTCTGAGGGGGTGCACCAATAACTGCCAGCACATATGAACTGAATTGATTTTTCTTTAAAATGCCTTTAGGCATCTGTGGTGTGAATGAGGAAATGCCCTGGAAATGCTAAGTCTCTCTCCTCGGTGAATCTTTTTCTCTCAACTTATAGAAAATTAACTTAAATTATCGATTTTACAAAACTTCCATTTGTTTTAAGCCCAAACTGAAACATGACAGCAGAAATTTTCGGAAAGTGTAACTAGTTTCACTGTTAGCTTCTCATTTTAGATAGTGTATATTTACAACAAAGAGGTAGTGCACGTGCACCTTTGCACCCCCCTAAATCCGGCTCTGAATATATAATAATAATAATAATAATAATAATAGAATCAAGTGGTTTACTTCCACAATTCACTCTCCACTTGTAACGAGCCGCATCCGTTTGGCCTAAATTTTGGACCGGCACTGCTAAATTCATCCGGCCCGTAGTTACTCAATGACAAAGTTAATTCGTAATAATGATACTTACTTATAGATCACTGATCATGGGGGCATGGCTCAGTGGTAGCCACTTACTTCTGGTGCGTGTGGTTTCCGGTTCGATCTCCGGGCAGTTAAGTTTGTGGTGGACAACATAATGTTCGTATTTTTGCTCGGAGTACTCTCGTTTCCTTCCGCAATCGCATGCTACTAATTTTTCCATCATCATTCACATGGCTTAATCATCCGTCTCCTTTAGCGTAAAGCACGTAAACGTGGGACGTGAAACTGAAAGATATCGTTTCATTTCATTTCAAGAACAATTAAAACCACTTACCTATAATGTGATGCTTTTCAGAGCGCTTTATGTAAAGGGCGCACTGTACCCTTCACGAGTTCTTTACCAACAGTAACTGTATGTAAGTTATTTATTGTACAGAACTGTTATATACAGAAGAATAAATAAAACCATTTGTTTTAAATGTGGTTTCGCAAAGGAGCACTATGTAAAGAGAATACTGTACATTTTACGGATTCCTTACCAATAAAAACTGTTAAAATTTATTATTTAAAAAAAAAACACACATCTCTATTTATAATGTTATGTTTCGGAGGGTGCACCGAGACATTTCCCGGTGGCCATATTCCTGCTTTTAAGCCTCATTACGCACGATTAGTGTTTCTTCCAGACATGTTTTTAGGGGGGTACTGTCCCCCGGAACTCTGTGAGTACCCCCCGGATGAAACCAAAATAATATGTCTATAATATAATTGTACCAGCAGTGCCCCCCGGAATACGAAGTGTGCTTCCCCCCCCCCCGAACAGTTTCTGAAAGAAAAACTGCGTACGACATTTGAAGAAAATCCATGAAAACAATTTTTATGGCGCTAAATATACGGCGCATGTTGCCAACAATAAATGATTGTTTTCGTTCTGCTGGAACAAATACTATTAATATATTTACACTGCTAGCCAGTAGATAGTATGTATTGTTGTGTGGCTTCTAATGGTGATACACATGCTCCTAACAGTGACACGCACATGTTACTTTTAGAAACATTTCAAAATAGTTTGCTTTTCCTATTCGAAAAAGGAAAGAAAAGAAATGAAATCTTTCAGTTTAACGTCTGGCGATTATGTCCCTTACAAGGGCGCCCATTAAGGGGGGCCAAGGTGGGGCGCTCACCCCCTAGAAGAAATTGTACTTCGGAATATCGAAAACTCAATTGAATTTTTAGAATAGTTAGAGCAAAATTTGAAAATATATTTGAAATGTCGCTTATACTTGCCCCCCCTTGGAAACCACAACATGGGCGCCCTTGGTCCCTTAAGCTAAGGGAGACGATGATTAAAGCAAGTGAATGATGAAAGAATTGGTGGGATGAGAAAGTGAAAGGAAACAGGAATACCGCGAGCGAACTCACGGACACCATGTTGTCCACCACAATCTCAACTTGGCCGGGGATCGAACTATGAACCCCACGGACCAGAGGTAACCGCTCTACCATTAAGCCCTGTGCTTCCGGAAAAAAGAAAAGAGGTTTTAGTGGTACGTGAATATAAAAAGTTTGAAAACCGCTGAAATAGAATACTTTGTACCGAAGGTTCTGTTTTCATATGATTTCCAAACAACTTTGTTTTCAGGATGACCTAAAAAGAATCACTTTAATTTTCCTGGTATATAACATGTATACAATAGGGCAAGTAACAGCTGATTCTATTAGTGCTTTAACCATCCGCGACTAGCGCTTTCGTGAAACTTCCTTCCAATGTGCAATTTCATGAAAGTAACTTGAGCAAAAGGTAGGCGTCGACATCTGTTAGTCGTTTGTGGTACTTCTACTGAAGCACGTTGGCTATTCTCGCTTCTACCCTTAACTTCATTATCGCTCTGTTTTCCTTTCTATCTTCCTTTCTTTCGTCCTTTCTTTCGTTATCTTCCTTCCTTTCGTCCTTCATTTGATCTTTCTTTTTTTTTAATCAATCACATATGTACAGTATACCGTACGCGATCTACAGAACTTACCCTAGGATGACCAGATTTTTTTTTTTTTTTAACGAGATTGCACCGTTTGTTTAGAAGAGTCCTCCTGTGTCCCGAGAAAAAACGCAAATGGAACGCAAAATGTCCACGCAAAAATAATAATAAGCGTTCCGTTTTTGGCTCGTAGTTGCGCAGTATAATTTTAAAGTGTCATTTTAAATATCTTTCATATATGAACTTCTATAGTTTTAAGGTGGGGGGCTATGTTGTTCAGTGGAAAAGCGCTTACCCTAGCGCCTGGGGTCCCTGGTTCGATCTCCGGCCCAGTAACTTTGTGTATTACAACATCGTTCCCGGTTTCTTTTTCGAGGTACTCCCGTTTCCTCTCAACTTCTTATTCCAACCAATTCTTCCATTATCATTCACTTGCCTTAATCACCCGTTTCCCTTATCTTAAAGGATGTAATCGTAAGCCGTTAAACTGAAATATCTCCTTTCTTTTCATTTTAATTTTATAGTTGGGTCGCGATGGCTCAGTGGTAGGGCGTTCAGCTCTAGTGTGTGGGGTCCTTGGTTCGATCCAGCTCGCGCCACGTGAATTTTGTGGTGGACAAACACCGTGTAAGTGGGTTTACTCGGGGTTATCCCTTTTCCTATCACCTTATTCATTCCACTATTGCATTCATTTCTCATCATCACCGTATCCTGTAGCCTAGCAGTCGTAACCACGGGATGTAAAACTGAAAGGTTTCATTTATAATTTTGTAGTTTTTTTTATGGAAAGTTAAAGTTTTCCACAAGAAATTCAGTTACAAAAAAAAAAAAAAAAATCAAGTGACAATCGAATCCTTTTATTCTGGTTTCTATTACATGTTATACTGTATTGCAAACGTTAAAACTAGAACAAAGTTAAAATTGGAATAAAATTTATCTATTTTGAGAAGCTAGAAATGTTTCCTCACTTACATGAATAACGGTCTAATAACAACAATGCCTAGATAAGTTGTCCAATAGTGCCAGTTTGCCGAGTGTTACATTATTTATTCTCTGGTCCCTCTAACTTACCCTGTCTTGATCAAACTTGGCTTAGTAAGCATTTGAAACATATTTGTTTCCCGAGTTACAAGCCACCAAAGTTGTCCAATTTTCGCCAAGGCAAAATCGTTAAGTGGGTTTACTCATTGTGAATGAGGAAATCTCTATGAATCTCTGTGAAATCTCTGTGAATGGGTTTACTCAATGGGCAAAATCATTAAGTGGTAATTAGGAGAAAATACATGGAACAAACATGTTAAACTTTTACCTTGTCCCATTTGGAAACTTTTTGAATGATTTATTTATTTATACATAGTTCTGCGCATTACCGGCACCTGTGAACTTAACCTCGTCACGTGTGAGGGATGACATCTCCCGGCAACAACACTATCCGGGAAAGTGACCTCGAACTTGTAAATTAAGTACGTTCCCGGCATTTTCCTAGTGTGAATGAGGAAATCTCAGAAAAAAAGTGACCGAGGATGACTGACCTGAAAAAACTCTTACACCTTTTTGACCTAGTGCCCTCACCGAGGAAGGGCGCCGATCCTAGGAAGTCCGAGGGAGCCCGGATTCCCCAATGCTCATATGGGCTCTCATGTATTTTTATGTATTTTTATTATTATATGTATTTTTTATGAATATGCAATATTTGTCATAATTTGAATTCAATTTATCTTAAAAATCCTCATATATGCCTTCTTAGACCCTTATCTGCAACCAAACACACATCCGAATGCCCCCAGAGTTACAGAGAAATTGACGCCCTTGCCACCAGGAATAGAAGGCAGGGTCACTCGCGACGAAGGCAAAGGTGTTAACGAGTACACCATGCGGGGCCACTACTATCCGAATGACGAAAAAGACTATTGTATTAAGGTAAACTTTCAATTTCTCGTGAACATTGCCCATAAAATGCAACTCCAGTTAGCTTATTTTCATGGAGTTAAAAGGTGGGCCTTTTCGAACTTGATTTAGACTTAGATTTCTGGGCTTTCGGCATCTGTGGACATTTAGTCCGTCAAATATGAGGGATGACGTCCCTCGGCGAGCACATAATCCGGGGAAAGGGAAGAAGAAATGTTTGGGAAAGGAAAGAAGCGGCCTGTGACCTATAACATAGGTACCACCCCGGCATTTGCCTGTTGTGAATTGAGGAAAACCCAGGAAAACCTCATTCAGGATGGCTAGCCTGAAAAAGCTTTTACACTTTTTCGACCGAATGCCTTCATCGGGAATCGAATCCGGGACCGCCCGCACCGAAGGCGAGGGCGTTAATTTTCTAGCTAGAGTTGCAATTTGGTGGACAATGTTCACAAGAAATTGAAAGTTTATCTTAACACAATGGTCTTTTTCATTATTCGGATAGTAGTGTCACCGCGTAGCGTAGTCTGCTTGCCTTTGTCGCGAGTGATCCCGGGTTCAATTCCCGGTGGGGGCACTCGGTCTAAACTTTGTTATAAGTGCAGCGTACACTGCATTTGCAGACTAATCAACATAGCTTATTTTCATGGGGTTAAGTAGTGGACTATTTTCTATGTTTGATTACGAGTAAAATCAGATCATTAAAATCCATGGTCCCTTAAAGAAAGAAAAAAATAGTTCTCCATTATAAATCAGTGGGGTAGAAAAACAAAGATGGTGCAAGCGTTCTACATTCTTAAGATCTTTCGTCCACGCGTGTCAATTGGCATACTCGTGAACAGTGGCGCACACGAAGGAGAGTACCAGGTTCTAAAAATATGTTTGAAACAAATGAACCTTTGTCTTGTAAAGATACATATGTACAGAAAGATCCTGAAATGATATGAACTTGAATGTTGTAACTTCTCCCCCTTCATGAAATTCTGTGAACCCCACTGTTCATGGAAGTCATTCTGTCCTTGTGTGTTTTTAGTTCTTTCTTTACCTTCGATATTATTCTTCCGTAATTTCTTAAAAGACGTCAAGTAAAGACAACTGCTATTCACCTGCTCGTGTGTGTGTTTGCTTTTTCCTTCAGGGAGATGGGGAGGATTTTGAATAATTTGTGCACCATCTATCACCAGTTTGTAAAATCTTCGGTGTCCTCAGTTTAGACAGTTTATTTTTCTCTCTTTCTTTCTCTCTCTCTCCTCTCTTTCTGACTCAACTGCTTGATTTTCTATCTCGTTCCATAAATGACGGCATCCTCTCAATAATTCAGTTACGTCCCGAATTGCGGAAGAGAAGTCCTTGCCTTTCTGCCATCTGTTTTAAACAAGCTTGACAGCGTCGCTTCTGGGTTTACCAATTTTCCGATCTTTCGTAGCAACTCACAGTTTATATACGTAGAAATTGAGAGAAAGAAAGAGAGAGAGAGAGGAATTACTGCATAGAGAGAAATGTACATTCGTCAGAATCAAAGTTGACATTTCGAAATATGTTATATGCGTCGTTGATTTCTCAAACGCTTTCGATGTGAGAAACCTGCTTTGCTTTTAGTACTGAATGCTACGAATATATTTATTTCCTTTGATATGTGTGTGCACATCATTTGGATCTCCACTTCAATGTTGCTACACAATTTATGAGTTAAGTTTTGTAATTGCTAGACAAATTATTGCAGAATTAGACTAATGGACATTAGTGGCGGATAGTGACAAAATGGCGCGCTCAATGTTATCGGTTCTTAGTAAAGAAAAAACTACGGCCTCTAAAGTGCTGATTTCTCAATTTTTTTTTTAGGTTGACAGACTGGGGATTGGTTGTGAAGGTGACAGTAAAGACGAAATTTCCTCTCTTCATGATGCAAGAAACGACCTAATGAAAAGTACGTGCCACGCCATCACACTCAAGTTTCTCGCGGCCATATCTTAAACTAAATCATGTCATAAATTAAAATATAAACAAAAATAATAATAGCCGTTTCCTGAAACTTTTGTCTCCAAAACACGCCCAGAAGAAAAATGAAATCTTCCAGGTTAACATTCGACAATTAGTCTATGCCCTTTAGGCTAAAGGAGATGATGATTATTAAAGCAAGTAAATGATGATGGAGACATTAGCGGAATGAAAAGTGGGATGAAACAGGAGTACCCCGAGAAAACCCACGGGCACGATGTTGTCCACCACAAACTTACTTTACTGGGTATCTAACCAAGGACAACAAGCGCCAGAGGTAAGCACTCTACCACTAAGCCACCGTGCCCCTACTCCCCAGAAGAGCGAACTACTCTCGTGGATGTTTCAAAATGAGAAATGACATGTTGTATAGTAGGTACGTTGTTAGAGAAATATTTATTACCTATGCACAAAACCAACTAAACAGGTTTTTTAGAAAATTGTCACAAAAGAACTCACTCCAAGAGTAAACATTGCCCATGTGACCTTTTCCTTTTTTCATGAGTAATAACTTATGTTCAATCGCAGAAATGTTAATGAAACCTTTATGTATGAAACGTGATCGAAATATATATATATATATATATTTTAGAAAATCATCCGAAAACTACCTCAAAAATAAATCCTTCAGGATTCTATTTCAGAGAAGCGACTTACACTATTGTTATACGATTGTTAATCTATCTGTATAAATAAAAATGAAAGTGTCTATATTTATGACTTCATGACTCTTGAATCATATGACCAATCTCGATCAAATTTTCAACATAAATGACGTTCGGGCCTGGGATGAGTTTTAAGATTTCAGTTTGATGGTGCAATTTGGGAGAGTGCGAGGGGGAAATATACAAAAATGATCAAAAATGACCGATATTAGTGTCCAGTCCATAGTTTTCGGGTTCGCTGAGATGAACAGTGACCCTTCCCATGCCGTTTAAATCCAAAATCAACTTCCATTAGTACTCCTAAGCGGGATGGTGACATTAAAAATATTTAAAATTATCGATACTAGTGTTATATTCACAGTTTGCAGGTTCCTAAGTTGATTGGTGACAGTTTTGATGCACTTTATATCCAAAATGAAACTATTCTCCTTGTGCGAAGAGCAAGCATTCTGCTAGTGAAATATAAATAAAATTGTTAGGACTGTTTGTGAGACACTCTCCAGTAAGTTGAATTTTCTTTCTACCATAAAAAAATAAGGATGTACCGCTGAAGAATCTTTGAAAGTTCAGTGAAGTTCAGTGTCGGCTCTTTAGGGAAGTCAATTGGTAAAAAAATGGGTTTTATTGATATAAGCTAAGAAAAGCAAGCTTTATACAGCCTCAGAAAGCTGTGCATAAGAATTATTACCTTAGTAAAGATTTCTTCCTTTAGGTTTTAGAGATAAAAATTTGAATTTTTAGCGATGTGACTTCCTTCAAAGGCCGCCTTTGCTCAAGTTTAAAATTTTGTTTGAATTTGTTGAACAGTATGGCTTCTGGATGAGAGTACAAACATCGGAACGGATGAATGAAAAAACATGGAAAAATCAGCGTCCATTAAACATGTAAATCCGTTAAAAACAAGTAGCAGCGTCACGTATACACCACGTGGAGGTGTTTGGTTTGTATGACGTGATATTTTATTATTAATATTGAAACCGGAACTGGTAGTAGATTTCTACAACTTTCGGTTTTAGTAGAGATATTAAATATTCCTGGGACCCTTAATTGATTACAGAAAACTGTTTCTCGTTCTCTATTACCGTTTTACTCTATAGCAATAGAGTTTAAAACCGGAAGTGATTTATTTCTGGCACTTCCGGTTTGAATATAGGGTTAAGTGAGGAGACGGTTCCTATTTATAGAGCCGTAAATCGATTCCGATGAAACCGTTTCTCGCTATCCTTTATCGTTTTTGCTCTGTATTGATTAATGTTAAAACCTAAAACCGGAAATGGTTGATTTCTAGCATTTCCGGTTTGAGTATCACCTCCAACAATGAACTTGATTCCTAACTTTAGACACTTTAGATCATGGGCAAAATTGATGTTTATCCATTAAATAGTGTTGTTTTTTTTTTTTTCTCGGAGAACGAAAATAAATTTTGTCTCCCGAATGGGCGGACACGCGGGCAGATAGTACTGTGAATTATACACTCTAAACCAAACTCCTTAGAAAAAATTAAGTAGACCCTAATCAAAAATCACGATAATTGTACCAAAACTAGAAGATCAGTACTAGTGTGTCCCGAATACTCAGAAGACAAAATGCAATACAATACGGATTGTAAGCTCCACGCTCCAATTAGCGTTTGTCATCATTCATAAAATCAATAGCTCCCTTATGGCTAAACGGTTACCGTACATGCCTTTTGGAATGGAAGATCCAGGTTCGATTTCCAGCACAGCTCACGTAGTTCGGATTTTGCGTTAAGCTGTAGATCCATGCTCGCTTCGTATAGCTTGGCTGCTGAACGGGACGTTAAACTATAGATCCATGCTCGCTTCGTATAGCTTGGCTGCTGAACGGGACGTTAAACTGTAGATCCATGCTCGCTTCGTATAGCTTGGCTGCTGAACGGGACGTTAAACTGTATATCCATGCTCGCTTCGTATAGCTTGGCTGCTGAACGGGACGTTAAACTTTAGATCCATGCTCGCTTCGTATAGCTTGGCTGCTGAACGGGACGTTAAACTGTAGATCCATGCTCGCTTCGTATAGCTTGGCTGCTGAACGGGACGTTAAACTGTATATCCATGCTCGCTTCGTATAGCTTGGCTGCTGAACGGGACGTTAAACTTTAGATCCATGCTCACTTCGTATAGCTTGGCTGCTGAACGGGACGTTAAACTGTATATCCATGCTCGCTTCGTATAGCTTGGCTGCTGAACGAGACGTTAAACTGTAGATCCATGCTCGCTTCGTATAGCTTGGCTGCTGAACGGGACGTTAAACTGTAGATCCATGCTCGCTTCGTATAGCTTGGCTGCTGAACGGGACGTTAAACTGTAGATCCATGCTCGCTTCGTATAGCTTGGCTGCTGAACGGGACGTTAAACTGTATATCCATGCTCGCTTCGTATAGCTTGGCTGCTGAACGGGACGTTAAACTTTAGATCCATGCTCGCTTCGTATAGCTTGGCTGCTGAACGGGACGTTAAACTGTAGATCCATGCTCGCTTCGTATAGCTTGGCTGCTGAACGGGACGTTAAACTTTAGATCCATGCTCGCTTCGTATAGCTTGGCTGCTGAACGGGACGTTAAACTTTAGATCCATGCTCGCTTCGTATAGCTTGGCTGCTGAACGGGACGTTAAACTGTAGATCCATGCTCGCTTCGTATAGCTTGGCTGCTGAACGGGACGTTAAACTTTAGATCCATGCTCGCTTCGTATAGCTTGGCTGCTGAACGGGACGTTAAACTTTAGATCCATGCTCGCTTCGTATAGCTTGGCTGCTGAACGGGACGTTAAACTGTAGATCCATGCTCGCTTCGTATAGCTTGGCTGCTGAACGGGACGTTAAACTGTATATCCATGCTCGCTTCGTATAGCTTGGCTGCTGAACGGGACGTTAAACTGTATATCCATGCTCGCTTCGTATAGCTTGGCGGCTGAACGGGACGTTAAACTTTAGATCCATGCTCGCTTCGTATAGCTTGGCGGCTGAACGGGACGTTAAACTGTAGATCCATGCTCGCTTCGTATAGCTTGGCTGCTGAACGGGACGTTAAACTTTAGATCCATGCTCGCTTCGTATAGCTTGGCTGCTGAACGGGACGTTAAACTGTAGATCCATGCTCACTTCGTATAGCTTGACTGCTGAACGGGACGTTAAACTGTATATCCATGCTCGCTTCGTATAGCTTGGCTGCTGAACGGGACGTTAAACTGTATATCCATGCTCGCTTCGTATAGCTTGGCTGCTGAACGGGACGTTAAACTGTAGATCCATGCTCGCTTCGTATAGCTTGGCTGCTGAACGGGACGTTAAACTGTAGATCCATGCTCGCTTCGTATAGCTTGGCTGCTGAACGGGACGTTAAACTGTAGATCCATGCTCGCTTCGTATAGCTTGGCTGCTGAACGGGACGTTAAACTGTAGATCCATGCTCGCTTCGTATAGCTTGGCTGCTGAACGGGACGTTAAACTGTATATCCATGCTCGCTTCGTATAGCTTGGCTGCTGAACGGGACGTTAAACTTTAGATCCATGCTCGCTTCGTATAGCTTGGCTGCTGAACGGGACGTTTAACTTTAGATCCATGCTCGCTTCGTATAGCTTGGCTGCTGAACGGGACGTTAAACTTTAGATCCATGCTCGCTTCGTATAGCTTGGCTGCTGAACGGGACGTTAAACTGTATATCCATGCTCGCTTCGTATAGCTTGGCTGCTGAACGGGACGTTAAACTTTAGATCCATGCTCGCTTCGTATAGCTTGGCTGCTGAACGGGACGTTAAACTGTATATCCATGCTCGCTTCGTATAGCTTGACGTTAAACTCAAAATCAAATCAATTCAAGCAATGAACTCAATAACCAAATGCTGAAAATCAAAAATAATCAACCTCGGATTCAACATTTTTTTTCGAATTCAACCCTTCTAAGATATTTTGGTGATCGTGTGATTGTTAAATGTCACCGAACTCTGTTAAATGTCAGACACGTAATATTTCTAAGTATTATATTGTTCCTTGTTTAAGTCTACTGTACCGTACAGGTTGAGGGAATTGATGGGTAAAGAAATACGATAAATTAATAATACAATAAAAGTTTTCCTATGCCGTTGACAGAACTCGAATCCGCATCAGTCTTTTGCACTAATTCAGTGTTGGTGACAACTCATAAAAGGAAAAACGTAGCTGTGACAAGCGAGTACATTTTAGTACCTTTTCCATTGCTATTAAAAATGATTAATAGCTGTTTTCAAGACCAACACATACAGAGTTTAGCAGGGGGAGAAAAGTAAACATATTTTAAAGTATAACATTCGTGGACGTTTCTTGAAGTTGGATCGAATTATGGTAGCAAAATGTGTTGTAGTATTCTTTTAAAAGACATCATTACTAACATGACTGTAAAATGAACATGGAACGATCTCAAACTTGAAGACTCTTGAAGCGTCAATCGTGAGCAGGTCGTTTTGACTGACAGTCTTGCATTACATGTTCATTTTACAGTTATTTTTCTATATAAATAACGACATCTATTAAGAAGTAAGTATACTACACATTACTATATCCCTCGATGCGGGTTCCGGGTACAGTTATGTAAGTAACAACATATATTGAGAAGTAATTTTCCTGCACATTGCTACTATATTTGATATAAGTTCCGGCCATTTTGATTGACTGTCTTACATCACATGTTCATTTTACGGTCATATAAGCAACGACATCTATTGAGAAATAAAGGTAACCATACTGAACATTGCTACAATCCCTCCATGCGAGCTCCAGCCATTTTGATTGAATGTCTTACATTGAAGATAATAGTAAAAATAAAAACATTCAGGACATGTATAAGGGAATCAACGAATTTAAGAAAGGCTATCAACTCGTGCCTATATATTAAAGAAAGCTGACGGAACAGTTCTCACTGACAAAGATAACATTTTAAATACATGGAAAGATTTTTTTAACGAATTACCTAACACGCAGCCAAAGACTAATGTGCGTGGGGAAAGGGAAATACACACCCCAGAACCGTATATCCCATAACCTAACCGAATAAAAGTAGAAATTAAAGAAACACAAATCTCTGGGTATATACGAAATTCCGGCTGAGTTAATTTTAGCTGGAGGCGAAAAATTGTGGAACAAGATACTCAAACTCATTCTCCTTATCTGGAACAAGGAAGAATTAATCATTGTTCCAATTCACAAGAAAGGCGACAAAACTGACTGTAATAATTATCGACGCATCTCTCTTCTGTCAACATCCTATAAAATCTTCTCAAACATTCTATTAGCAAGATTGAACCCATACGCAGATGAAATTATTGGAGATTATCAGTGCGGATTTAGACGAAATTGATCAACTATCAACCAAATATTTACCATTAGCCAAATACTCGAAAAGAAGTGGGAATACAATACCCCGGTACATCAACTATTTATTGACTTTAGAAAGGCTTATGACTCGGTTAGGAGAGAAGTATTGTGCAACATTCTTACAGAATTTGGAACACCAAAAAACCTAATTAGATTAATTAAGATATGTTTAAATGTATTCCAAAGTAAAGTCCGGGTAGGAAAATTTTTGTCCACGAGTTTTCACGTCGAGAATGGCCTGAAACAAGGAGGTGCGTTGTCGCAATTATTATCCAACTTTGTCCTGGAATACGCTATAAGAAAAATCAAAGATAGGACCTAACCAGGATAGGATAGGGTAGGATCAGGATAGGATCAACCAGGACCTAAAGTTGAATGGGATTCACCAGGTTAAGTAACCAGGCTGGTTATGTAAATTTAATAGGAGATCATAGTAGAAATATAGAAAGAAATGAAGATGTCTTATTAAACGCTTGTAGGGACATGGGTTTAGAAGTAAATGCAGAGAAAATTAATACATGGAAGTTCGTCGGTATCGTAATACGGCAAATTATGGATGCGTTAAAATTATCGAATAATACTTCTGATAAAGTGGATACATTCAAATATATAGGATCAATATTAACAGGTGAAAACAATATTCACGTAGAAATTAAATGTCGACTAAAATCAGGGAATTCGTGTTATTAATCACTTCAAAATCTCTTGTTGTCGAATTCTATCGAGGAATTTGAAGCTTAAAATATATAAAACGATAATCATGCCTGTTGTTCTGTACGGTTGCGAAACGAGATCGCTTACTCGGAATGAAGAACATAGATTGAAAGTATCTGAGAACAAGATCCGAAACGAATATTCGGACCCAAGAGAAACGGGAATGGGGAATGGCGGAAACTTCATAACGAAGAACTACATAATTTATACGGTTTACCAAACAGTGTTAAGGTCATCAAATCTAGGAGGTTCAGGTGGGCAGGTCATGTAGTCAGGATGGAAGAAGTTAGGAACGGTTTCAAAATTTTAACTGGAAGATCAACCAGAAAACGACCATTAGGAAGATCTAGGCGCAGACAGGAAGACAATCGCAGAAATAGGAGTACAAAGTGGAGACTGGATCCAGTTGGCTAAGGGTAGAAGTCAATGCAGAGGTTTTGTGGACGCGGCATTGAACCTCCGGGTTCCATAGACCATAGAGTTAGAGTTACATCACATTAAGTAACATGTGTTGAGAAGTAACCATACTGCACATTGCTATATTCCTTGATGCGAGTTCCAGAAAAGTCCACAGGTGTGTATATAGGGCTATTTAAAGAACCTGATAAACTTCATTAGTTTCTGAATTTTAAATCATCTTTGTTCTTCAATTTTTAAAAGCCTTTTCAGTAAGCAGCATAGTATAGAGCTTGACAGGATAGCCTCAAGTCAAGGAGTGAAAATCGGTTTACGTCACAGCAACTAAAGTTCTCTGTGTGAGATAGGAGGAAACAGGTCTTCTATCCCTTATCTAATTTAGCTTCAGCTTCTGCATCCTTCATAACGAACTGACGAAACTTCATTTGCATAGAAGTTGATTGACCACTTCACCTTTCTAATCTGTTCGCGTATCTTCGATCTCTTTGTAATTACGTTATCTTGGGGCAGCTCCTTTTAGCTGAGAACATATTCAAGGAAGTTAACACACAAGATTATACGCTCTTAAATTATTTTTGGGTTCTCCACCTCCGCAGTAGATTGAAAATGAAGGATGCTAGAGTTCAACTCTCATTCGATCCAAGCTTGTGGTGGCTAACGTTGGGTGTGTGGAGTTCTCTGATATTCCTGCAATTATCCTCGTTTCTCCAATTCTTGCATCATTCGGTTCATATATGACTCTTCTTATTTAATGTAGCGTAGAGACGTATGCGGGGGTGAGTCCTAGGGGGTTCCCTCACCCGAAATCTCGACTTCTCTGTAAATTTAATCTTGATTTTAGGGATGAGTTTACAAATTGTAATATAATTAATTCTCATTTTAAATTTAGATCTCCCTGAAAAGCTTTGGACCCCCCGAAATAAATTCTTTACAATTGCTTAGTGAAAGGCATAATCGTGACATTAAAACTTTTAACATATTATAAGTGACCCTCCCCCTTATCGTAGTTACGAATGCTCTCGCCTTTGGTACGAGCGGTCCCGAGTCGATTCCCGGTGGGGACAGCTTTTTCAGGACAGCCATTCTGAGTGAGTTTTTTCCTAGATTTTCCTCATTGTCATCAGGCAAATGCCAGGATAGTACCTAACATAATAATCCTAGGCCGCGTCCTTCTATCCCCATTTCTTTCTTCCTCTCGAATTCCTCGGGTAGTGTGATAGTCGAGGGACTTAATCCCTCATATGTATGTAACAGGCTAACATGGCCATATATGCCAAAAGCCCAGAAATCTAATTCCTAATCCTAAACATGTTACAAGTAGTATTTGCGTCACTCTTAAGAGTATTATTTCACCACCAATAGAAGACAAAAAGATAATTGACAATCTACTATTTAAATAGTGTATTTTTACACGTACAGTTCATATAGACTGTGTAAATGAACTAGTATACAGTGACGCCAACCTGAAACATTATTAAATCCCACCTCAAGAGACACAAATACCCATTCTACTCTTAAATTTCCCGCGCTATACTAATTACAAAATTTTCAAAACTTATAACATATGAAAAGTGAAACTACTGTAAGCGTATCTCACTCACCTTTTTTCAATATATGAGTGAATTAGCTGCATATTCCATTCTTTAATGTTTATCAAATAATTTGTAAACAAGCATCTTCCTTAATTAAAAGAGATATTTGAAAATGTTGATAAAAACGGGTATATTTTGTTATCAAAATTTATTATTTCTGTCATGATGATTTCGTGCCGTAATTTCCTACGGAACGTAACGAAACAAGACAAGCGTCATTCAGTCATTTTGTGTGGAACATATAGGAAGTTGGTTGCTTCTCTTTGGTATTTTACTGTCTTCTGTTATTTTTTTTAAAGAATATCAGAGTACAATTTACGTCATTTTTGTTACTTTTCTTTCTCGAACTCGCAAGTCACTGCATAAATCAATTTCCATATTACAATGCATTTTAGCGTATCAAAATTTGACAATTAGTGGTGATTTCACGTTTATTTAAGTGCCATTAGTCTACTCCCCGCCAATAAGGAATTTTCTTGAGTCGATGAAATTAATACAATAAAAAATTCCATACATGATGCCAATTTCTACGAAAATTCCCTTTATCTCTCTTCCTAAAATTAACGTTAAAAAAAATTAAAAATATTTTCTGAAGGGTTGGCATCACTGCTCGGGTAGGCAGTAAAAAAAAGATTACACACTAGAAGTTTCAATTTCGTCCGGTGGATGGAAACCGCTGAAGGAAATTTGATACTATCTGACGGTGAGATGTGTAAATTCTACCTTTCCCAACAATAGAAAAAAAAAATCAAAAATTCGCTTTCGTCCAAGAGTTATCCCACTAAGAGACATACGTAACTCGCTATTATCAATTAAGATGTTAACCACTGTTGCCATATTTCAAAAATAAAAATCCGGGAAGCTTCTCAATTACGAGAATCTTTGAAATGCTTAAAATGAAACGAAGTTTTATATACTAATTGACTTTCTTCCATTATATAGAGTTGTTTAAGTATTACGTAATCACATTTTAGTTATTTTAGCAGACCTTCTCCCCCTTAGTTAAGCAACCGTAAGCAAATGATTTATCCCCTCCCCCTGGTAAGCTTTTTTTTTTAAAGTTTCTCGGGATTTGCCATGTTTCGTGGTTTTTGGAGTCTGTTTTAGCTCATTCAAGGTTTGATGTTTCCTTCCACACGTTTCATCTGTTCGTGTTGTATCATTTTTCTTCAGAACGGTTAATTCATTGGCAATATGTTCCTCCACCTCATAAGCTTCTATTTAAAAAAAAAATACTCCAACATTTTCCCATTGTTGTCTCTTCAGTTTTATTAATCAAAACAATATATTTTTCTTCTTGAATGGTCAGTGGAAAATTACCAAAAATATCGATCAGGGATTATTGATTAAAATATTTCAGAAGCAAGATGCATATTGGAACACAGTACTAAAGGTAACAATAAGATTGAGGAGTAAAACCTTTTGTCCCTGGCCCAAAGAAACAAATGCTTCGTTCAATGTCAAAGTGAGTTAAATCGTGAACTTAATTAAATCCATGTTTTACGTATTCAAGGTTTTTTTTTCACTTTTGAATTGACATAGATACTCAGAAGTTAAAGAGAATAATTATATACCTAATCTTGTGGAAAAAGCAAACTATAATATTCCATTCTTTTCTTATTCGGTGAAATCCGGGACATTTAAACGTTTCGAGAAATATTTTCGGGACGCCGGGACTCAGATCTCGATTCCGTGACGGATCCGGATTTTTAGGGACGAATGGCAACCCTAATATTAAGGGTCTTCACTATAGCGAAATTAAACTACCTCTAATTTTAGAGTATTTTTCTGTAATCTCTTCAAAACAAATAAAAAAATATTCGAAAAACAGAAACGTAGTGAACTATACATTATTCAGCGTAAGCTCTAAACTCCGACAAACAAAATATTCGTATCCTTCCGCTTGTCACAAATACGATTGGCTAGTGATGTATCTCTCCCACTCCCCACGGGGAGGAGCAAATTATACACGTGCATTTTGACAATACTGTCTCGTGTTGTCCAGATACTTACAGCAGCAGCAGAAAAGAAAGAAAAGAAACTCGAAAGATTAAAAAAAAAGTATTTGAATTTCGCCCGAAACAATTGTTGCTTAGTGAGTAAAGGTTTGCCTTGTTGGTGTTTCACCACAACACTCGCGGAACTGGGATTCATGCCAGTCATCTTTCAGACTTTAAAAGCAGAACACCCGTCCACAGTTGAGTTGGCGCCATAATTACTGCGCATGCTTAGTGTTTATTTTTATTGTTTCATTAGCCACACTCGCTTGCAGTATTATTAGATAATCCGTATTATATTTTTGTCATTTATAATAATATAGCACCTTTATATGAAGCTTCATAGTAAAAGTAATAATGCAATCACATGAACTATTTTGCGGAGGAGTACAAGCGTCGGTAGGACAACAGCAAATCAGCGAGATTTAGTTTCACGTGGCTTTGTTTATCGCAGTTTAGAGCTTACGCCGAATAATGTATAGACAATACGATTTTGCATGTGATACATTTAGCACAATTAACCTATCTGCTTCACTACGTTTTTGCTTTTCGAATATTTTTATTTGTTTTGAAGATATTACAGAAAAATTCTAAAATTAGCGGAAGATTAATTTCGCTGTAGTAAAGACCCTTAACGGATTGACTTCGTTAACGAACTCCATTGAGATAATCACTCTAGTGTGAAATAATGAAATTCAAAATTTCGTTTTCGTTCAAAAGTTATCGTATGAAGTAACGGACAAAGGTACTAACAGTACAGACTTATAACTTCCACTGTGTGATTCTGATAAATAAAATAACGTTCAAAAACACGCGAAATTAAAACGCCTCCTTTTTAAAGAAATCTTTAATTAGAAGTGACAAAGTTAAAATAAAATAAAAAACTTTTTAACTCATAATTTTTCTTAAATAACTTTCTTTGATGTATTTCAGCACGCACATACAATTACAAGAATGGTAAGAGTCTCAGTCTTAAATTGCTCTGTTGTTTCTTTTTACTCAATCTCTCTCTCTCTCCACGTTTCGGCTCAGATGATAAGAAGTTCTTCCACACGCAATCAGTACAACCAACCCCCTTAAAACTTTGTCAGCAGTTGTGTGGCATGTCCGCTTCAATTATGGTCATATTTCCTAACCATGTATATTATTCTACCTGTGACAAGTACTGCCACCAAGCAAATTTCTAGGACAGTCAATATATAAAAGCTAAAAGCTAGAAACGTCTGCTATATTTTTGTTCTTTATTTGCTTTAAAAAAAAATCACAAGAATAATGTATCCTCTACGCCAGAAGTGAACACAAGTTCCTGGGCCACAGGTCGCTCTGAAGAGTTCTTTGGCGCGGCCCTGCGTACTTTTCAAAAAAGAAGCACTTAACATACTTGAGGATTGAAAAATGGAATTTTTAATTTCACGCCCTACAATTGTGATTTTTTGGCGAAAGGAAATTGATGATTTATGGAAGTGAATGATTATGAAAAGTAATAAAATTAAAATGTAAGAGTAAAAAGCAAAATCCCGAAAAAAATCTACGGACGAGATTTTCTCCACCACAAACTCACATGGCTTGGGAACGAATGGTGGACCCCTTGTATCAGAGATGAGCACTCTACCTTCCTTCTTCCATAGAAGCATTTCTATCGCAGTATAGCCCAATGTCCCACACGAACTTCATAATATAGCCTACAATGTCTACGGGTTGAAGGCCTCTGCACCACGTGTCCACAGAACTAATCCAACCTTGACGAAACTTGGCATGGAAATACACCGTAGCTTCTTAAAAACACGTGTGAAATACTTTCCTGTATAGACCTTTGGTTCCTGAGTTATAGGGCATCAAAGTTTGGGTTTGGACTTACGACTCTTCCCCATCCTCGGGGTTTGAACTTACCGTCGGTCAACTCTCCCCAATCCTAGGTGTTTGGACTTACCATTAATCAATTTTTTACCCATCCCCGGGGTTTAGACTTACCGCTAGTCAGCCCTTCCCCATCTCCAAAGAAATTTTCTAATTGCTATTGAGAACTAGAATTAGAAGAGATGCACGAAACAGACCTGTTAAACATTTGTTTTCACATTGTGGAAACGACCCGAAACATTGACATGACATGAAAAAACAGAATTAGAAATATACGGAGAGAAACGATACAATAAATCGAAATGAAATGAAAATTCTAATTTAACGTTCCACTGGTTATGTCCTTCACGCTAATTAGGGTGATTAATGAAATTGACTGAAACTGAAAAGATTAGTCGAATGAGAATATGAGTGAAAACGGAAGTACCTCGAAAAAAAAAAAACAACGGACATTTTGTTGTCCACTACAAACCCACATTGCCTGGAATCAAACCAGGAACCCTTAGTATCAGAAGTGGTCGCTCTACCACTGTCATCGTGCCCCACAAGGAATAGATTAGGAATTAGAATTAGGAATACCACATATACAATAACTGTGGAATTGTGGTTTTTGTTACACAGATACGCAATTTCACAAGCCATTTAGTATACCTTTAATATAATGTACACTCATGTCCAAAATGATTGTCGCATATCTATAACTGTCTTCTTCTAAGAAAATAATTTGATAATGATTTTGCAGGGCACTTTTAATACTGATACTATGTATATAATCGGGAAATGTATATTTGTGGTAAATTTCATACGAAAAGAATTATAAATACGAAAATTAGAATGAGTAAAACAAAATGTTGCTAAATGGAAAAGAAAGTTTTATTTTCATTTTAGTGTAATTATTTACTGCTCTTTTGACATGAAATTTGCCACATACGTACATGTCTTTGTCGATTATACACATACTAACATTATAAGAAATGCAGGGCGAATTCGTTATCAAATTATATTCCTTCAACAACATATTTATAGACATGCGACAATAATTTTGGACATGAGTGTACATTGACTTCCTATAATATCCTTTAGACGTTCCGAATTTTCTCATATATTTGCCTGTTTATAAAGATAAAATTCTAAGAACTCCTTTTGACGCTAACAACTAACATATGTTGCATGACTTAAATCTTCAAATTGGTGTTCCTATTTCGTAGTTATTATTACTTCGTCGATTTCCTCAGTATCTTTCCTGTTGCTTGGCAACGTAACATTAATAACAGTGCAATAAAAATGGTAAGGAAAGACCTGTTGTTATCACGCAGATGGTATACTTGCTGCATAAAGCCGGCCGACAATTTTTCAGATCAACACGAATCGGGAAAGATTTTCCTGAATTGCTTTGTTTCTCTAATATTATCATAATAGTTAGTTACAGTAAAACATGTTGGGTTCGCTATCTCCTTATCTTGGCCTCATTTTTATAGAACATGTATTTTGCCATATTTTCATTACTTATTCCTCTGCGAGCTGGCTATCTATCTATCATCGGAGTTGGTCACATTATAGCAATTCAATTTCTATGTTTCTAATATTAGGTCACCTCTGTATATCCTTTGTGAGTTGTTTATTACTCTGCAAGTTGTCTACCTATCTAGGAAGTTGGTCACATTGTAGCAAGAGCTCCTTCATGGCTAAGCGGTTAGTGTACGCGCCTTTGAAGCGGGAGACCCGGGTTCGATTCCCGGCGGGAGCTCAAGTGGTTCGGATTCCACGTCTCATATAGCCTCGCTGCTGAATGGGACGTAAAACTCAAAATCAACAACAACTTTGTAGCAACTCGATGTTTATGTGTAGTGGACACATACTGTGCATGTGGATCTTCTCGGGGTTCTCCGATTTCCTTCCACTTTCTACATTCCACCATGTACATTCATTTCTCATCATCACTGTCTTCTTTAGCCAACATGGAATAACCGTGGAACATAAAACTCAAAGATTTCGTTTCAGTTTCATTTCGATGTTAATGCTTCTAATGTTAAACCCATCTCTGTATGTGAAATGTGTTAATCTCAAATTCAATCATATGCATGATCTTTCATTTCTTAGGTAGTCTGTCTTGATTCAGAAGGTCAGTGAACCGGACGGAAAAGGAAGAGAACAGTCATCATCTTCTTCATAGGTATTCTGCCATTATTGGCAGGTTACTTGCTGCAACTCAGAAGCTTCCATTGTGGTCTTTCGCTAATTTCTTCGTCTTCACGTGCGATTTCTCTGTTTTGATATCCTCCATTAATTGTAGTCTCTTTCGTCCCCTTCCTCTCTTTTCTGCCACCATCCCTCTTAAACGTACCTCATGGTACACTTCCTTCTTAGCCAAAGTCCCAACCAGTACTCTTCCTCTTCTTAACAATATCTAAAATTGCTATTTTCTCCTTCACCATTTTTAACACCCTCTCATTCATTTTCTGCTAGACCCAGCTAATTGCCTCTATTCTTCTCGACAATGGGTTCGCGGTGGCTTAGTGGCAGAGCGTTCACCTCTGGTGCATGGGGTCCTTAGTTTGATCCCAGTTCGCGCCAAGTGAATCTTGTGGCGTACAAACACCGTGTGCGTGGGTTTTCTCGGGATTCTTCCGTTTCTTCCCACTTCCTTCATTCCATAATTTCATTCATTTCTCACCATCATCGTCTCCTTTAGCCTAGCCGGCATAACTGTTAGACGTAAAAATTTTAAGATTTCATTTCATTTTTTAAATTCTTTTCCACACCCATATTTCGAAATCTTCCACTCGTTTTTCACCATTTTTGCGTAATGTGCATGTTTCTGACCCATACAGCACAACACTCCATGTTTCTGACCCTACAGAACACTGAGTTCTCTCAAAATAGGGAAACATTCGTACTGGTTATAGGGTACAGCGGGGTAATTCGAATAGGCGGGGAATTTGAATAATGTTAAGCATTTTGCCAGCTGAAGTGGAAACGCGGCTCACCATGTTAGTGAACCTGTGGTGGATTTGTAGGTGGTGGTTTGCAGAAGTCGCTCTCAGAAATACAAACTATTCCTTCGGTTCTGAAGGTTTATACGATTTTTTGTTTGCTGCAAGGTAAGTATGAATGTGTGTATTTTTAGGTCGTTATAATTTTCAACGTTGTTTCCTTAAGCTTTCCTTATTATTAACTGGATAAAATGAAACCGCTCTGGATTATAATCGTATCAGTAGCATGTGGGGCATTGATATACTGTACACTGGCGTCAACTACTCAGCAGTTTTCATACCACGTTCTGAATGGAATATTCGTCGACTGCGGGGCAATTTGGATAATTCAAAACGGGGCAATTTGAATAGCAGTGAAATTAGAACTATCGGCCTACTATTTTATATTTGTTTGTCAAAAGCGAAAGCTTCTAGTGTTAACAAGGAAACTGCGAATTCTTATTTTGACTTACTGGAAAAATTAATGAACGAGTATGATCTCCATAAACCATCGTAACCGTATTTATAATATGGACGAAAGTAATCTTCCTCTAAATAACAGACCCCTAAAGTTTTTGCAGAAAAGGGTAGAAAGGAGGTGGTAAGTTTAACATCTGTTGAGCGAGGGGAAAACGTAACGGTGATAGCATGCTGCAATGCCAGAAGATCTTTTATACCTCCTGTAGTAATATTCAAAGGCGTACGCTTAAATCCGGACTTTAAAACCCAAAATCTCACTCACAACTTTTGTCCTTAGAGTTCTACCAAAGTCATGACATCGAAATGCTTTACCTACCACCAGACACAACACACGTATTATAACCACTCGATCGCTCTGTTTTTAAGGCCCTTAAAGCCAATTACCACCAAGAGGCAACTATCTGGATTCACTAAAACCCGAGGTCAGTGATTAGTAAATCTCAGTTCTGCATTTTGTTCACTGAAGCCTAGAAGTGGACAACTTCTGTTGGACTGGCAGCTAATGGGTTTTCATGTACTGGTATCTACCCGTTTAGTCCATAAGCTATTGAAGAATTTCAATTCGCCCCTTCGGAAACGTATGGCCTTATTATACATTTTGAGGGGCAGTCTTCTCGGGAAGAATATCTTAACAGCGCGCCTTCTTCTTCCGGTCATGGCTCTCAAAACTTTGTCCCAACGAAGCCTATAGGTGAACCCATACAACAAGTGCTTCCCAGCCCAGAAAAAGTTTGTGTGCAGAAGAGACGTCGTGTCGCAGAAAAATCATGCCACTCAACTTCTGAAAATATTCGGACAATGAGAATAAAACACCTCCGAGGAAAGACGCAAGCATCGGGTGCAACAAAATCCAAAGACACTACAAGAAAGAAGAGTGCTTCAGTGCTAATACAGAACCTGCCAAGAAAGAAAAAAAAAATGAATGCTCGAAAGAAACTGATATCCTCTACCCCTTCCAGTGACGAAAATGTAGGTCTAAGTCTAACATGGCCTCAGGCAATGAACGTCAAACAAAGAATTGCTGGTTTTGCCTTCTTAATTACTATTCAGAACGTTCTGCTAGAAAGGGGGACTGGATTCGTTGCCAGCGTTGTAAGACAGTTCTACGAAGTCTGTGTCGGTGCAGAAGGTCGAAAACAGTTTATCTGTTGTCGTTGTCGTTAAATACGAACGATGAAAGATGAATTAACCAATTACGACTCTTTGCCTTAGACAGTGTTCTGAACATTTTTTTTTTTTTTTTTTAGTGTAGGTCTACATTCAAAAAGATAGCTATAGGTGACGCATATTTACAATTTATGTAGGCCTACTTCTTTTCATTCAAAACTAGCATATTTCAACTACCGTAGAAATTGCAATCTAACTATTAAATAGTTTATACATTATTTCTATAAGACTTGTTTATTTTGTTGTTTATTCATATTACCCCACTCGTTATTCAAATTGCCCCTCACATTTACGTTTTCCGAAATTTCGGCGGGGAAATTGAATACCCAAATTTCACAATGATGTATCTCAGATACTATCTTAAGAAAAATTGTTAAGTAATAGTAAGGTTCAAAGTTTTTGTTCACAATTTTATATTTGAATACCAATTACAGTTTCCGAGATATATGAGAAAATGTCTGAAATTATTCAAATTACCCCGCTGTACCCTATTGTATGAACAGATCTGTGCCATTCCCATTCCACAATTTCAAGACGCTTAGTAATTAAGTCCAGATGGATTTATTATGCTGTTTCCCCTTTGACAAAATAATGTTCAGTTCGTGAGACTCGGTTGAAGTCCACTTAGCCACTACACATATTTGCTGGTTTCTATGACATTAACTAAGTGAAGCAGCCTTGGGTTTGATCAGTACTTAGGCAGAAACTGTTGAAGAAAACCCGGCGATATTGAGAGGGGAGCAATTGAGTAGCTAAGTGAATGAAAAAATTGTGGTAAATTTCGCGATATACTGTCTACAAATTTACGACTTTAAAATCGCCGGCTAGTCGGCTTAACCCTTTTACATTTTCTAGCAGAAACTTTACTTCTAAGTTTTTATTTAACGCTCCTGATTGTATACAATATAGGAAATTACACTATTCACTAGCAGATTTTTTCCTTTTTCCTAACGGTGAAACAATGAAAAGAACATTAAAGCCAAACTTGCATTATGTAAGGTATAGGTTGAAGAAATAAATAGAAGCAGAAGTGTTCTCATTGTGAGGGCTTCAAAAGTTGTAGTGAGAAGATAATTTACTATAACACACATACATTCACATTGACGACTGCTCAAAATAATTAGTTTGAGAATAACACACGAATCTACTCAATGATTTTACATTTAAATTCATAAGATTGAGTTGGTATTTTACTTTAATGTCTAAAAACATTCTGACTATTTATGTTTTGATTACACCATTAGGTTTCAGTGTTTGAAAGTATAATCAACCTCTCTTTCTGCCAAAAGTATCGTAATGAAAGTTTAATCGCGCGGAAGTTACACTCTAAATGGAAATTGTCACTTAATTATAGAAAACAACTTTATTAAGAATATTTGCTCTTTACGTCCAATGATGCTTTTCTATTAAC